>NC_044001.1:6177797-6802797 GCF_902150065.1 Myripristis murdjan
GATGTACATGGTCCATCCACATAATTACAGGGAACAGCTAACTTGCTGACGATGCTACCACTGTTTTTTTTTTTTTTTTTTTTTTTTTTTTTTTTTATGCCTGCTAGCATTACTTCGTTGACAGTGGAGTTTGACCGATACAGGTTTTTGAAAGCTGCTTCTGACACTGATACACTTAGACTGAGTTTGCTGGAGGCTGATATTTTGTGCAGATATTCAACGTCTTCTGCCATTTCCATGCCAAGTATTCCGCGTTTACGCCAGAATTTTTAACTTAAAGCATCTGAAACAGCATTGAGGACATTAATAATGCTTATTAGACGCCAAAACACTAGATTGCTTTGAAGACAAGCAAGCAGCTGCAGCAAAGTAATACAATTCACTTTAACCCTATGAAGCCATTTGTATCATATATGATACACGTTATCAAATAACACATTCCGTTTTCAGTTTAATCAATACTTGACCAAAATACTGTTGTATACCTTTGGACCTTTGTATACCATTGGCACTTCAAGTACTGTCATATATGATACAACAGAAAAACCGTATTTAATAACATATTTTTTGATTTTTATTTATTTATTTATTTATTTATTTTACATTTTATTATAGGACTAAATAAAGGGTTCAATTTCAAAAAAAAGAATATGGAATTTTCTGCCAATTTTTTCATAGTTCAGGCTTTATAGGGTTCACTAAATGGTCACTTTTAGCTTACAGGGATTGGCATTTTAATACAATCTGGATTTTAAAAAAAAGTAATTACTGAAACATAGAACTTCGGAATGAAATGAATGAACATAATTGAGAAATAAGCTCTAACTGCAGGCTTTACAGGCAGTTTTTATGCCATATCGTAGGTGGGTGATAGAACTGGCTGATACCTCATCTAGTCAAAGGCTCATATGTGCATGATATATCAGTCTATCCCTGTCTGACGACACTAATTCTTCACATTTTACAGCCTGTTGACAAAGTATACATCCAAACATGCAATAGAGACTAATAAAAATGCAAAATAGACGTAGAGATTTGTTTTAGTGGCCCTCCCCCTCAGCCGCTCCGCTCCGCCTGTGTCTTTTACTCCATCAGCGCTGACAGAACAGCCTGAATGAGACTCTATAGAAAATGTGCCACGTTTTCAAACACTTGAGTCCGGCGTTAAAGCACATCAGTCACACCCCGTGATTTATCGACTAAAGCTCCCGCTCGGCATTCACGTCAGGAGTCTGGCTGCGGCCCTCGCATCCCAGAGGGCCGCACTGCAGCAGGATATCCTGGCCCCGAGCAAGAACCTGGAGGCACTATGGCTGCAGGACGGACGCTCGCTCACTCCCCCCCCCCCCGCATGTCTCTCATGAATCGCTCCGTTTCTTATTCGCTCGCTCGCTCACTCACTCTCTCTCTCACTTATTTGATCATTCGCTCACTCCTTCATCGGTTCACCTGCTCACTCGGTCGCTGGAGATCTTACTCGCTCTCTCACCCGCTGACTAACTCGCTCGCTCTCTCACTCGCTTGTGCTCTCTTACTGATTTGTTCGCTCACTCCCTGACTGATTCACCCACTCACTCGTTCACTCTCCAACTAATGAACCTGCTAATCACTTGATTTTTCACTCGCTTGCATGTTTCTTCATCCAGTCACTGGCTAACTTGATCACTGATTCACTCACTCACTCTGTTAATAACTGGCTTAGTCGCTCAGCCCCTTATTGACTCACTTGCAAACTAACTCCCTCCCTCTCTCACTTACTCAATAATTCACTCAATCGCTTGCATTTTAATTCACTAACTCACTAATTCATTCATTCTTTCACTCACTCTGCAATTCATTGGCACGCTCAGTCTCTAATTTGCTCACTCACTCATCACCGGCTTGCTCTCTCACTCACACACTTGCTGACTCACTTGCTTACTAATTCACTCAGTCACTTTCATGCAGTGCTATATATCGATATTATATCAATACTAGATATCGTCTTGGATTTTGGATATTGTGATCTGGCACGAGTGTTGTCTTTTGCTGCTTTTAAAGGCAGCATTACAGTAAAATAATGCAATTTTCTGAACTTATTAGACTTTTGTAGCTGTTCTATTATCAGCCTTCACCCACTTACTTACTATAAAGCCATTACTGATGATTATTTATCAAAAATCTCATTGTGCAAATCATTTGTGAAAGAACCAGTAGTCATCCAAATAATATTGTCACAATATTGAGGTATTTAGTTAAAAATGATTGATTTTGTCCATATTGCCCGGCTCTAACTAACACTCTAACTCATTCATTCATTTGCTCTCTGATTCATTCACTCTCTCGTTCCCTCACTCTGTCTCTTTCTCTGCCTGTCGCAGCCTCTAAAGGAAATCAATACCTCTCTGTCTGCATGCACGCTGCGAACACAACCCGATGAATACAGTAACAACACATTATTATATTGTGCATTTAACACCAGAGTCCCAGCTTGTGCAGCACACACTGTGACAGCTCCAGAGGAGATTTACCGCAGCATTTGTACAAAGTTGCATTTGCAGCGCTGTAATCTGGTAACTACATGACACACACCCCGTCCCCGGTATGAACTTCATGGGGATTTTGTGCGAGAAAATATCAATACACTTGAGTATCGCAGTGTTTTGTTTTGATTTACTGAATTCATTCTCAAGCACTAGTGGTAGTAGTAGTAGTTTTATTTATTATTACTATGGCTATTCATAGTAGTATTTCTAAGGAAGCAGGATAGATTTGTAGATCATTTGTGCAGGGAGAAGGGCTGGGATTATATAAGTTTGGACTTCTCCCCACTCCTTTTTGAACAAACTTTTCATTGTCTGTTGTTGTTTTTTTTCTCTTTTTCTCTTTTTTTTGTTCCAAATAAAACTTTCAAATCAAATCAAATCGAACCAAAAACACTGTACTGTATTGGTTTGTAATCAACAGTTTACATGCAAAGACCCACGGCAGGCTGTGGTTCATTTTGTGTTGTGTTTAAAGCCCTGAACTCTGTAAGCAGTGTTGTAATTTGTCTTCAGCCTTTTGACTTTTCCACTCCAATGTAACATCATAAACTAAGCACATACTGGTTTTGCAAAAAATTAGATTTCTCAAAAAAAAATCACAATTCATCACCTTGCCTACAGTACCATAATATATTGCAATACATTGAATCATAACCCCTTTATTGTCATACATCTCCTATCGCCACATTCTTGCTAATACACAGCCTGATTATAAAGGGATGCATCAGTACCAATAATGGTATCAGTATTGTGTCGATAATAGACAAAAATGGAGTATTCACAATTAAAATTTTTACAAAAAGGGTAATATCTGACATCAAAAGCCACAAATAATGTTTCAGAGGACTTTCTGCCTTTTTGGCACAGCCTGGATTTCTGTTATGGTGGGAAAAAGAAAAACTTTATCATTTATTTTGTCCAGTGACCCCAAAATTATGGGCCAGCCTGCACCGTTCAGCGATGGCAATGGATCAGAGCGGCGCGATCGATCAATACTTAAAGTTTTGTAATTGCTATCGAGCAAAGCGAGTCCCTGCGTTTAGCCCTTCATGGGGTTAAACTCTTCACGGCAAGGACACTGGACACACTGCCTGTCTGTCAGGTCTTCATTTCACATAGATCAGTTATTATATTTTCTAATCATGCTCTCTGCTAATGTGGCTGCCTGGAGCGATCCAGAGGGACGCGGCTCGGTGTTCAGTATGCAGCCCCACAGTGACGGGGAGGGGTTTACGGGCGGGGAGGATGAGGTGGAAACAGCGTGGACAGAAGGCCAGGTCAAATGTGTGTGTTCTCCAGTGGGTTTGCTCCTGCTTCTCCCATGGGGGTACACTTTAATTTGTGGCGGTGAATAATGCAGCCTGGCCCCTTGTTCTGCCGGAGGTCTGTAGATGGGCCCGGCCTTGAGATAGGCTGCACAGGTATTTGCATTCAAAGTGCTGCCGGCCTTCTGTACGTGACCAGACGCGCAGGAGGAGGATAAGAATGACAAAGACATGAAAACTGAAAATGTCCCTCAGTGGCCTCTAAGTGTTATCTTGTGTGTAACCAGCTGGTTACAAAAAAAAAAAAAAAATCACCTCATCAACTCAATTTAAAAGGAGAAGGACAAAATGCCTTTGAGGCAGAATCACATTTTAGAACATATTTCCATCTGTGGCATCTGCAAACACGAGCTCACAAAAAAAAAGTAAATAAATAAAAAAAAAAAAAATCATGCTCATCCTTGCCTATCGTTTGTTAAAGATGTGATTAACTGCTGCAGCTCGTGTCACTGCCATGAATACACAGCTGAACCCGCGAGTTTGGTCATTAATTCATGCCGGGATGCACATAAGTGACAGGTGGAAAAAAGTGAATTTCAAATTTTGCCGTTGTTGGCTGGATTTGGAGGGGGTCAGTCTCATATTGTGATCTGAATTCTGTACAGCCTCGAGGCAATACAGCCATAATGAGCACAGTGTGTAAGCAATATGTTTTGTGAAGAGATGAGGCAACAGGGTGAAGGAATAAATATGCATATACAGGTTTAAAGATAACCGATGGGAAATCATTGTGATATTACTCAACTGCAAGGCATCATGTATTACGCAATGACTGTGCAGTGAATGAATGCGGTGTGTGTGTGTGTGTGTGTGTGTGTGCGGAGTCGTTATGCACACGCACCGCGCCGTCCCGATGCGCTCCGTGTAAAGTCGTGCTATCTCTGTGTCAGGTTTGCCAATATTTACCCGTGTTACTATGTGCCTTGTCACTAGCTACGTTGACATGCACGCCATGATGTGACTATTACCACAGAGACAGCGCGATTAAGCGGTTTACACAATTCTACCATGTGACACCGCTCTGACGGTGGCATTTTCCGTGTGGCATGCGATTAAAGTGAGTATCGTCCTCATGAGGTGAGCGAGCCGCCCCGACGGAGCAACACGCGCCCCCGGCAACGCAATCTGATCAACAAACGTGATATGTGAGGTGTGTTAAATGCTGTAACTAGTCTCTATTAGCGCTGCTGAAATTGGAGTACGCAACATACTGTCGTTGTCGGGTGACAATGCAATGACATCAGCATCTGCTTCTCGGAAAAAAAAAAAAACAGCTTTTTTTGCAGCTTGATTTTGTCCTCGAGAGCAAAAGAGGTCCGAGGATTTTCTCAACCTGCAGCTTTAACTTCTTCAACTCGCCGGTGTCCTCGGCCAACATATCGTCCTTTGGATATAACAGGTTCATTGAAGCTAGAGTGAAGTGGGTGGATCCTATGAAACAAGACGACCTAAGGAATCCACTGATACCAAGCATGTCATACTAGGTTGTTGACAAGGTGGATAAACATTGCTTTAAGTGGAGGTTAAATTTTGGCGAGGGAAATATTGGTATGACCATTTTCAAAAGGGTCCCTTGACCTCTGACATCAAACCATGCAGTTTTTTTTGCATGCAGTCCAAATGTGTTCTCTTGGCCTGTTGTAAAATGGTGTGTTTGTGCAGACTGGGGCCTAAACAGTCTTGGAGTTGCATCAATTGGCTTTGACCGGGACAGGGGCGCCGTATATGGGGGAAAAGTTAGGACAATTCCAAGGTCCCTTGCCTGACAGGGGCCCCCAAAAATAGGTAAAAACTAATATAAAATTATTAAACCATCATCAAGTAAATATATATGTATTTTTTTTCATGGGGCCCAAAATTCCTGCCGGTGCCCCTGGACTGGGAAGCTGAGACTCTTATGGATTCAATGAGCCACATTTGATTCATGTGTGATGATGTTAGCCCCCATAGTGGCTTTTCAAACTGGACGTCGCTGTGTAAAATGACCTATCGTGACCTCTAGGATAATCCCAGCCTCATGAAACTTTACATCCACAGACTAGAGAGAGAGGCCATTCAGAAACAGTATGACTTTCTTAGGTATATTAACAGTTAGGATGAATTTCTGGGCATTTTCCAAAGCAAAAAAATGCTCACCATCCAATCCCATTTTCTGTGGTGTTCCTTGAGATCTTGGCATCCTAATGTGGTACTTTGAAGGGATTCTAGCCATTTTTTTATTAATTGCTGCATGGTCAAAACTGGTCAAATTTTGCATCAAATCTGTGTAACAAATGGTAACATGGTATCAGCTCAGAAATTGCTGCAATAACTTATGAGACCTAAATATGCCAAGGAATGGAAATCACATTCTTGGATCATAATGCTCTAACCCTCATACACTATAAATAAATAAATAAATGAATAAGTGCCGGAAAAACACAATGTTTATTACAGATTTATGACTAGAAAAAGTTGGCACACAGTGCTGAGCTGCATCACAAAATTTAATTTATTCCCCACCCCCCCTAAAATAAGTGTGAAAAATGGGGGCGGAGTGGAAGAGGTTAACTGAAAACATGAAAATCACCAAATTTGGAGTTTGGTTAAATTTTGTTTCCGTGATTATGCAAGCTCTGCCTGTGTAGTCGAGCTAACATAATCGGAGTGTGCTGCTTTCAAGGTCCTGCCTTACGTGCATCACTGCCTCACAAAACAGAGGTATTTTTTTTGTACTAATATCCTCATATAAAAAAAAAAAAAAAATCCTCTCTTTGCTGCAAATTCCAACACGGCACTTATTGCACTTGAC
The DNA here is from genome assembly GCF_902150065.1 of Myripristis murdjan. Taxonomy (NCBI): domain Eukaryota; kingdom Metazoa; phylum Chordata; class Actinopteri; order Holocentriformes; family Holocentridae; genus Myripristis; species Myripristis murdjan. Next base: position 6,184,439 of record NC_044001.1, read on the forward strand.
CCCCCCCCAAAAACACACACAAAAAACAAAACCCTGATTCTGATTGAAGCCCAAATCTGCTCTCATATCATCGATCCTTATCTAATCTTTGGAATCTCATTGAATTGGCAGGTGCAAGCGACACCTGGCTCTCGGTGACAGCCAGGAACAGTGAGGTAAGGAATCGGACCGCGGGAGCCCTGGAGGGAGGCAGAGAGAGCGCTTTATCTCAGGAGATTACTGAAGGCAGCCGTGCCCTCTCTCCTCGGCTCCCGGGGCATCCTCGCTTTGATCCTAACTCCCTCTGAATGGTAATCACCTGGGAAAAGGTCCCAATTATCTCCCCGAAACTCTCAGAGGTACAGTGTCCCTCTTGCACTCGCACGGCATTGGATTAAACATAGATATGCAGGGACAGACACACACACACAGACAAGCATACATAATAGTGTTGGCATGGACCCCCCAAACACACACACACACATTATATTTGTGAGTATCTTCCATTGTCTACATTCATTCCCTATACCCTAGACCTAATCTTAAAGGTCCAGTGCAGTGAGAATTGCTTGTCTCAATTTCATGGTATAATTCGACAAAGGACTTGTTAATGTAGAGTTATTCAAATTATTTTAACTGTCAGCATTGTGGAAATTTAATTAACGCCCTTTGAAAAACTCTCCTCTGGTTGTCAACAGACTCCAACAGATTTAGAAATCCAATGCGCTCCTTCTTGCGAACGCTGTCACATGCAGCTAAACTTTAGCTAAGTACTGAAACGAAGCAGATGGCACAATTACACGGAAGGTTTCTGCAAAACCTGGAAAAAAAAAGAAAAGAAAAAAAGATGCTCGTTGTGTTAGAAATTCATTTTTCCTGACATGAAATCATCGCGCTGGATCTTTAACACTTGACATTTGCTCTAATCAAAACCCAATCCCAATTCTAAGATTAATTTGATGTGGTTTGTTGCATTGCCATCGTTATTCACAGGTTATTTTACCTTTTCTTTCCCTTACTATTGCTGTTTTTCTGCTGTATTACTTTTGCCGTCCGTTTGTTAAGTATTTTTGCAACTTCTGTTGTTAAAAGTGCGATATGAATCAGATTTATTGGGTTTTTGAAAGGCTGACGCTGATATTAAGAGAGCATGGCGGCCAGTATATGTATATTTTTTTTCCATCTGTTAAAATACAACAATTTAATAACAAATGAGACACAAAATTCCTCAATTTAAATGAACGTTCATTTAACACTCTAAATAATTATCTACAGGTTATCGAAAAAAAGACATATATCAATGAAGAGTCACAAAAAAATTTAGTGCACTTAACAACAGCATGTATCAGCAGATAAGGGGGAGCGCTAACATCCACAGCAGCCAGATATCAACCTGATTGATCATAGTGTCAATGAATCCATCTATCTCTAATTATCACTATTATTAACACCGTTATCATTCAGCCATAACTACATCCAAAAAAATCCAAGTCTTTACCCTAAACCAGCCCCTTGCAGAGGATCAATAATATGATCTCACTTCACGTCTTCACTCATAAGGCTCTCATAAGGATGGCAAGACAAGTAAACACACACATGCACATACACATATACACACATAGACACACACACAGATAAATACAGGCTCATACACACGGCGAACACATATGGTGACCTGACCTCGAACCCATTAAATTTAACATCTTAGCAAGTGGGATGCACACCCAGACAACCAAGCAGGCACTTAGTACACATGAACTGTGTCCTCTCGCTTTGCAGAGTGCCTTGAACCGGACCACTGAGCCATGCCGTGATTACCCTGAAAGCATGAAGACAACATGCATAAGTACTCAGCGGGTCGCCGCCAAGCATCTTCCGCCTTGACTAACCAGGAAATTATATGTTGTTTTCAAATGCAGGTATCACTTCTCATCAAAGCGCCGCGGCTGAAAGGCGACGCGCCGCCGCGTTAACGGGTCCGCGGTACGGGTCGGCGGCCCCGTCGATGCCGGCGGGCGGGAAAAGGAGGGCGACGAGGCGGCCCGCGGCGTGAGGAAATAGACCGACAGAGCGAAACCCGGAGGGACGAAGACACTAGGTGGTAATCAGGATCTAATTTTACGCAGGAGGTCCGGAGATGGCATCGGTGATAGCGAAGCGGAGAATGGATGATTGAGATAAAAGACCGCGCCTTGCCTTTGAGGGCTGGCTTATTATGACTGGGCAGCAGATCAGACGAGCGAGAGAAAGTGAAACGGATGGACGGAGAGATGGGTAGATAAATGGGCACGGCGGGTAGGTGTATGGACACTAGATGGATGGTGTGTGGGCACGGATGTATCTGGGCGGTCGCACTTTACATAACAGAGGCTTTTCACCGCAGGATCTCAGGAGCAGATAAAAATACAATTCCGACGGGCAGGGGGATGTGTGATCGGCCGGGTGTTTCGCCGCCGATAAACTGCTTCCCTGACAAAACATTACAAATCTCAACACAGCCGAAGGCCTCGAGAAAAATATTCACCGAGTTCCGCCGCTCCGCCGCCTGGTTTCCTGTTCATCGGGGACGAGGCTTTTCCCTGAGTCACTCCTCATAATGTGATTTTCGCCCTTGAAAATGTAATCACACCCTTAAAATAAGGCTCGCGATGCGCTAATCCCCTCCAGTGTGCCTAAGTGCTGTGGTGAGATTAAAAAAAAAACAGCACTGAATCACTCATCCTTTTTACATGACCATGCTAATTGTCCTTGCTCCTCCAACAATATCATGATAATCCCAAATATTACGGCTGTTACTTTCCGGACAAACGGCGAAGCTGGAGTCCATCATGAGCTTCACCTAATAATAAAGTTGATAAGAAACGCGCCCTCAGCCTGACCTCAGCCTCACTGGAGACCTTTGGCCTGACCCAGACTTTAACCAGAGATGGAAAAAAAAAAAAAACCCACCTCATTAAAGTCATCATCAACTTTCCAAGTTTACTTTATTTTACTTTACCCTCCAGAATTAGCTCGGCAACGAGAGACTTTTTTTTTTTTTCTGGGTGGATTAAATATAGCATATCACGCAGACAGTTTTAAAATGTGATGGATCCACGAAAGCAAACCTGCCCATGTGCTTAAACAGTGCCTACTTTGGAGGTTAAAACATATTTCAGTGATTTATGAGGGCAATAAGACTGTATTTATTGTGTACATCATATATTAAACCGCGCCTGTGTCCTGCAGCAAACTTGTGTGTGTGTGCCTCCAAATAATCAGTAACATCAAATGGCTGACTTTACCATTGACAGGGCATGTTTATTTGATGATTTGCAATGCATTATCGATGGCCTGGCTTCGTCCCAGGGTCATAAAACATTCTCTGCATACTGCTGACACCGCCAGCAGCCGATAGCATTAAAAGTTAATGGCAAAATTGGATATACGGTATTGGGTTTCTGCGGGACACCAACACGGTGTTTATGTCTACTGTTCTCCAGCGTGTTATCTCACTTCTCTCTAAGGCACCTCCAGTAAAGAATGCCAGGGGTTCACAAATTCCCCCGACAGAAATGCTTTACACCGGCGGTTTTTTTCAGGACTCAGAGCCCTGCAGCTTTGCCCTCTAGCCGCCTAATCAAGGACTATTTTACACCAGGGACACCAGGTGAATGCAATTAACTCCAATTAACTACCTGGTGGGAGAATTAAAAAAAAAAAAAAAAAATGAGCGGTATTGTGGATCCCGAGGTTTTTGGTAATGCCTTCGACTGCGGAGCAAAAACCGAACGATTGCTTTATTCTTCTCTCATGTTACATCCTTTTTATTTTCTCTACCCACTCAGAAACCCAGGTATTATCATCATCAATTCAGAATTTCTCACTTGTAATTATGATTTCCGGAGGTGGGTGGCGTTTTTTTTTATGCACTATTAACTTGTAAACATGCACTTGAAGGCGCCATGAGAACCACAGCATTTTAGCCATTTTACACCCACGTTTGAGTTTTTGGAAGTTTCACATAAGCAGATATAGATGCAGCAGTTATGCACCAGTACCACTGCAATGACTATTTTCTTGTTTTTTTTTTTTCTTTTCTTTTCTTTTCTTCTGCGAAACATGTTCCTAAATAATCCTACAAGCAACGGCAACCATGCATTGCTGTGATGTGATTACCATGTTTATCAGCGCAGCTCCCGCTCGCTGATTGCCATCTAAATCAAGCAGTTAAATTGTCAGCGAGTCAAATCTTAAGATCTTTTTTTTTTTTTTTCATATTTTTGTTAGATCACCAATGTTCTGTAATCAGATTAGCGCAATCCTATTCCATGTTATCTCTCACTTCCCGCCCCTTTACTGGTGGAGATGCAGTGTGCAGATATGCTTCAGAGGAAAACAGGTATGAGACTTCGACTTAGATTTCAAGGGTCTAAAATATTTTCTGCACGCGACTGACAAAAGAAAGTGGCAATTATATCACAAGGCGACAGAAAAACTGGATACATAGGGGACATGTTGCAATCAAATCACTGTATATGTATATGTATATGTAGATGTATACGTGATTGTTCCAGTGTCATAACTTATAAAAAATCTGTAAAATCTGTAAACAGGTTAAATTTTTTATTATTTATTGTAGCTGTAAAGCACTATAACTTTAACACATTGTCACCACTACTATGCTGCAGTCATCCCATTTACCATCTTTACTGCCGACCCCTGCCGCTGGAGTTGCAATTGCGGCTGAAGTGCCTGAGGGTCTGAGATGAACAGGTACGAGAGTTAGACGGCTATCGCAGGTATAATGGACTGCAGCTTTGGCGGGGAGCTTCTGCAAGACGCTGGCTGGCGCAGAAGGCGGTTTCCCCGGAGGAGGAGGAGGAGGAGGAGGAGGAGGAGTCAGGCGGCACGCTGTGGATAGCTAGAAGCGCTGGCCTTGTTAGCTGTACCTGATGCCTCAGCTCTTCCATCGCAATTTCCCCTCCCCTCAGCTCCGCTCACTTCGCCTCCGATTACACAAGGGGGATAGGAGGCCTTGGATTCTTACTTACACACGCATGATCACAAATACAAATAAAATATTCATGAAAACAAAAGGAATGCTCATATGCCGACGTATACATGCCCGGTGCATACAGAAAAGTTCATAAGTTACGTATTTATATTCATGCATGCATCAAGAGCACACATGCACATCCACATGCATGGATACTGCATGCGTGTGCATTTGTATTCATAACGCTGCACCATTCGTACATGCATGTGTGCGCAAGTGACAGGTGCACACACATGCACGTGCACACACACCCGCGCACTCTTAAATATTGTTTTCCAATCTCACGCGTCTCTCGCTGTGCTCTGGAGGGAGGCTGGATGCTCTTTTGTTTCGATTACACTATTGATTTTAAGGACGTGCTGCATCGCCCTGGGGAGCCACGCTGTCGCCGTCCCCTGTTCTTTACTCGGTATCTCCGGACTGAGCAGATACACACGGCTTCAGAGCACTGGGTCACTTCTGCTCGGCTTCTCCTGGGCTAAAAGCAGTTCGCGCGCCAAAGGAGGGCACCCCGCCAACGCGCACCTGCCCCTCCGAAACCCCCCCCCCCGGACGACAAGGCTGGCACCGATCACGTTCCTCAACGCATCATTAGCAAATGGACTGACCTTTACATCAAAATATAAACAACAACTTATTCAGGTCAAGTCCTCTTAAAGGCGTCTGCCCTGTGCCGAATTAAAAGCAGTGACAGGATGATGGATAATCCACATACGGGGGCTGGCCTGGACTCAGTTCGCTAACCAGTTCTCTTCGCCTCGGGGTAGGGCTAGACTGCCGGCACAGCAATGCCCTAATTCTGCAGGAAACAGTTGCAGTCAGGGAGGAAGGGGAGGGAAGAGATGAAATAAAGGGGAGCCCTGGATATGAGCGACTTGATAACAGTGGGGGCTGGGAGAAGGGGAGATTAATGCCACGAGGAGGAACAGTGGGCTCCAGGTTTTACAGAGATTTACCACACCAGTCGAGCACCTGAGCCCCTCAAACAGCCCCAAATGAGCCCCTCTAATTGGACTGATTTGGCTGACCACTGCAGCCTCTGCCGGCGAGCTGCCCTGGAGGAATGAGAAGAAGGGGAGAAAGGAAGGCGAAGGCGAAGGAGGAGGAGGAGGAAGAAAAGAGGATGATGAGGAGGAGAGCACCGGGGGGAGGGCTGCAGGAGGAGGAGATGTTGTCTGGCTACAGATGAGCTCTGGTTACGAGAGCCGTTAGCCACTCCGTTAAACTGCTCCCTTATCGCAACGCCAGGAAATGGATCGCTTAACTCCTCTGTTTTAATCGGATTTCGCAGGAAGAAATCATTAGATGAGAAATATGTGCCAAGTATGCAGTGCCTTATCCTTAAGTCGCAACTTGACATGGAGCTGATCTAGAAAAGTGCTATTTGCCCGCTTTAAGAAGCTGTTGAGAGGCACTGACGCTTGCATCCGCCCACGAAATAGTAAAAATGAAAGCCGCATACACAGGAACAGAAAAATATGATTTGTAACTCCATGGCACAGCTCTAATACTCTCACGGCTTTCTGAACAATAAACATGGAATCTGTTTTTTTTCCTCCTGTTTAGCAAATGTGAAAAGATGAGATCTCAGTGGCAAAGAGTTAAATGTTATATTTTCTGCGGCTGTGCAAATATAGACTACGGGTGAGAAATCTTGTATTCAGTTACCCAATAATTTTGTTCAGTCAATGACTGCTGGGCCCCGTGGGCTGAATGTCTGGGATATGACAGAAAAGTGCCAATTCTCCGATATAAAGCGGCATTGGCAGAACCTGCAACTTGCATCCAGGCACTGAACAGCACCGTCATGTATGGGGTAAACATTTTGTTCGCATTGTGCTCAGTTCTCTGTCCGTTTTGTTGAATCATTCATGGCAGGCAGAATGTTTGAAGTGACATTTTTCCTTGAGGTTGCTGATGAACCAAATCTAAGCCCGCTTTGTATTTTTGTTGATGATGCAAGCCATGTAGACTGTTTTTTGCTGTCTCTGCTGTCAACAGACTATAAAATGATAAGAATTAATAGCTTTGTAAAGCTGACAGGCATAAGTAGATACTGATGGCAGTGCTATTCAGGATAACTGTGGCTCACGAGTACCTGCATGGGCCATGTGGATCTACAAAAACCCACTATTACCAAGCCTGTAACCCACACCCAGCAGGCAGGGAACTGCAAAACACCGGCCTCCACAGTATTCAGATTACAAGTGATAAAGCTACGGGAAGTAAGACACATAGTCCTGTGTGATGAGCATGCAAGGCCGGTGGCCAAGTGGCAAAGTGCTGTCCTGTAAACCAAGGGTCATGGGTTCAAACCCCATGCACGCCTGGAGTGCACAGTTTAAATCAAGCTACAAATCAAAGATGAACTGACATAATTTAGAGGCAACCAATCAAAATATTGTTTTCTATCCCTTTTTTAGTGATGATTCCTCTATAACAGTTTCATGCTTATTTTTACTGCATCCCCAAAACAGCATCAGGTCAGGGATATTATGGATTGGCCCCGGCTGCTGCAGCATGTGCTGCCGCTGCACATCCCGGCTGTCAACGTGATAACTCTAATCTTCTAATATAATTTGCTGATTTTGGTGACTCCATGACCTCTCCTCTGGTGCCATGCACCATCAGGACAAACTTCCAATTTGTGACTGCAATCATTTTAGCCAACAGCAAGAGGATGTTATATGCTTTACACTGTGGGCTAGATGAAGAGGACTGGATAGTCTCATTACTGGTGGAGGTTAATACAGTCTTCTCATTGCTGTGAAGCTGCAAGGTATGCAAAGAACAAATCGTGTAGGATTTTTTTAAACCATATTTGCTCAAACCCCACCAGTTTTGGGATAAAGAGGCAATTCTTAAGAGCCAATCTTGTGTTTTTTTTTTTTTCATATAAAGAAAATAATTTTCTGACAAGGCATAAATAAAGATGGCCTGATTTACAGCATCTTTTAGATCAACATTTAGCGTAATCGTAGAGTAGTATAAAAAAAAAAAAAAGAAAACAGAAGAAATAAAAAGTAAAACTAAAACTAAAAATAGAAATAAGCTGACTTCTTTAGCCCGACTCTTTTGGGTTACAGGCAACTTGGCAAATTGGCTTATCAGCTTTTTTCTTTTTCTTTTTTTGTTCATTCTCGCTATCGTCACTCGCCTCTCTCGCTCCCACGTCACCTTCGCTGCTCACCCTGACTATCACCACATCGCCACCTGCTGTTTTGAGCGCATAATGACATGTAACTGTCCAGCCCTCGAATATAGGACAACCTTACTTTTCCGGATAAAAATACCATCTTATTTTTGGGGCTGGCACTGGGAACACAGATGCAGGCACTCTCCTGTAATCTGTACATACCGCCGGTGTTTAGTCTCTAACTAGCAGCTGCTGATACATTTTGTATTTTTGTGAGCCTGTCACACAGATTGTACACACATTTTTAGACTTTTGCTGTCTCACATGTCAACACACCATCCGGCGAAATGATTAGAGCTCACTGACGGGCTTAAGAAGAAGAGACTGGAGGCAATGCGCACGAGTGCCAGGACGGGGGCCATGTGTCTCGGCACCAAAAAAAAAAAAAAAAAAAAAAAAAAAAAAATCAACTCGCTGAGCCGGAACTTCCACCCAGCAGCCAGTAAACCACAAAGCGCTGTCTTGTATTCGGTTAGTGGGCCATTTTGTTGAGGCTCCGGCTGGCGGTCGGTCGGGGCCGCGCGGCTGGCGAGTGACAGGCTGGTGACAAGGCCTTCATCACCAACACGGGCCCGGGAAGAGCGAGCGGGCGGGCGAGCGGCGGCACGTCCCGGCCCGCTCAGTGTGTCGGCGTGTGTTGCGCAGCCCAGATCTGTCCCGGCCGTCTCACTGCTTCTCAGCTGTGACTGGGTAGCGGATCGAGAGCCAGACATGATAAATATTCCATCTGCTGAGAGGCCGCTTCCCTCCCCTGCTCCCCTGCAGAATGAGCCATGAAAAGACCAGCCTGTCTGCTGTCGGTGTGTGCATGGGCATGTGTGTGTGTGTGTGTGAGTGTGTGTGCGTGATCCTCAGGGCCTTGTCGCTCTCTCTGTCTTTAAGTTTGTCAATCCATCTTGCCTGTCTCCTCTTCTGGGCGCCGTCTCTCCCCCCTCTGCAAGCCTGCGAGCATCCCTCCACCTGTCTGTCTGCGCGTCTAACTCTCCATCTCGCTGCCTCCGTCTGTCTGTTTGCCTGTCAATAATCGGCCCTCCCTCTGCCTATGAGGCTATCTCCCCATTTATTTTCATCTTTCTGCCCCGGGGGGATATCAGCCTGCCCACAGTAGATGCCTGTCTGCCTTTACTACACGCGTGTATCTCATATATCTGTCCTGCCTCATTGATATGGAAATGTGAATAACTCATACGATATCTCGCTCTCTACCTTCCCTCTCTCTGCTTCCTTCCTTTTCCTCACCAGGTCTGGTAAATAAAAAATGTGCCTGGCTCCAATTTCTTCAGCCTCTCCTCTCTTACTTCTGTACTACACAGGAATATTTCAGGGACTTTGGAGTATTTATTACATCTATATTCTCAGCGCCGTCGCCATGACCGGCGCGGTCCTCCGCTTTTTCGGTCGCTTGTCATGTTGTCGATCTAGGAACTTAAGCTTATTTGACTGAGGCACTCACCGCAGGTAAGTCTGGATGAGAGTGTCAGCTAAATGTCTAAAATATGAATGTAAATCCCTGGCAGGGAGTCTTTGATGTGTCCTCTGCACGACGTCCTACTGTCTGTCTGCCTGTGGGTTTACCTGTTCGCCTCCATAGCCTGTCTATCCAATGTCCAGTGTCCTCCTCATTGCATTGTCTTATCCGTTCACCATCTTCGCCGTGGCTGCCTGCACGCCATGTCTGCCTCTGGTTAATGTGTGGCATATTTTTGGAAGAGGGCCCAGGCAGCCGGCAGTGAAGTCGGCGGGGGAACTAAAAGGCTAAAAGAGGGTTTCTCCACAAGACGCGGCTGCACCTCGCGCGCACGCACACCCTCATCTTATCTTTTTCGGAGTAGGCAGATGAAGCGGGATATGCGGCAGCCCAGGGACACCGTATTCCTCAGAGTTTATGCCTCTGGGCGGGTGACCTTCAGTGCTCTCACTGTAAATCCTTACATTCATCTGGTGCGCGCGCTATCTCAATGTGACAGAGAGCCCGGGCTTTGATAGTGAGTTCTATTCAAAGTTTAATGATTTTCAGGGCTCAGGCTCTCTCCTCAGATGGAGCTGTGGCCCTAACCTGTCCTCACACTCTCGATCTTGATGTACCGGGGGCTCAAGGAGGAAATGTACCACAAAAAAAGGCACTTGGGAGGGGCGGGGGGGGGGGGGGGGGGGGGGGGGATCTGACTCACTGAGCTGCAGAGGGACTAACGTTGATTCAGTAACACTGGCTGAGCAGATTAGGAGTTTCCAAAATCTCTCCGCTTAACTAGGTTTCACTGGAACAGTTCTGTAACAAAATGAGATATCTGTCATTTGAAAAATGTGACGCCAGCTGTTTTCAAAGGGGCAATAAATAATATTTTTAACTGCCTGGTAGTACAAAAATGTCCACTATGTATCTGCAGGGAGTTGATAAGGGTGGGTGTTGATGCTGAGAAGCTGCATCAACACAAGTCCTAATGATCGCTGACAGCTGTCAATAAAGATCATAAATGACTTTATGCCCCTTTAAAGGACAGAGTTGGCATTTTTCTACCTTAATAACGTATATGTATATATATATATAAAACAGCCTCCACCTGCAACTAAATAATCAGCATCAGAATGAAAAATATTTTATTGATCCCCAAGGGGAACTTGGTTAAGAAGAATGGCATCCTCTTGTATTGATTTTGTATATCTTGTATTGTATTGCAAGTTTCCTGCTTATATGAGGGTGAAAAAAGAGTTAAAAGGCATCCAAAATGGGAACAGCAGGATACCTAGTAGGTGACACGGGGCCTTGTTTGGTTAAACGGCAACACTTTCACAGAGTGGATCATGCAAATTTCAGAGATACCGGACAACATCGGTCCATTTTTTTTTTTTTTTTCCCCCAAAATGGATACATGTCATTTGAGAATAAGCCACTTTACTTGAACCTGAAAATCTTCTTACAGCTTTCCAGGCTCTGGCGAACGAGGTTTTTAGGTAAATGGATTTTTTTTGTACTCCAGGAAGACTACACATCTGATGCTACACATCAGCATGCAAAGAGTGGCTTGTTCACTTCCAGCAGCGGGAGAGCGATTGTTTAATGCACTCGACGCCACTGGGAGGTCTGGTGGCTTAGATTGCCTCCGCGTCACTTACAAGACAACAAAAGGTTTTTTCTAACAAGAGCGCGTCATTAATTATTCAGAAACGACAAATAAGTACTCTTTGGTGCTGATCACCCACCCACCCTCCGCAAAAGACAACAGGGAGATGTCATTAAACTTTAAATTTACAGTGACGTTGTCTCATTGTGCCGTGCGGATCGGTGGGAGGCTTTGATCATATCAGCGTTTGTTTCCGTCCGAGTGTCTGTTAACTCCCATTAAAGTCAGAAACAAGGAATCCTCCCGGCTCCGAGGGAAAGAGAGGAGGGAAATGGACTTCCATCTCCGCAACGCCGGCCCCTGTCAGCTGCGTAACAATGAAGTAACTAAAAGCACCATCACAATCTAATTCAGCTCAGCACAAAGACTCATCACGGCCTCAGCGTCTCAAGAGTTGCCTTCGAAAGATTGCATATCCATTTTGGGAAAAAAAAAAAAAAAAAAAAGTCTTTAGAGCCTGAAATCTGTCAGTCTCTCTTTGAAAAGCACTCCATCTTAAAAAGCATAAGCATTCTGGGACTTTATGATGACTTCGCTTTGACACCATTTGCTTTACTTTCAAAGTATTGCGAGAGAAGAGGCGTTGGTTGTTCTAGGCGTCAACTGTTTTGGTGCTGTACAACACCGACGCATTGGGCTGATATGAAGTTACAGTATTTCTCAATCGCTAAAACACTAAACCCTACTGTCTGAACCAAATGCTCCATTGCCTGAACCCACTGATTGAATCAGTCACTCTTTTGGCAAAACAAGCACATTTCACCTGTTTAGACACAACTTGCCAACACATTTTCATTGTGATGCACCTGTGTTGCATAATGGTGAGCGCTGGTGGCAAAAGTCAAACACAAGTAAAGCACTGGTGTCACTGGTTGAACACAACAACTCAAAACTGATCACACTTGTGGCGAATGATGTGAGGGAACATATATAAGCCAGTTCAGAGAGCACTGCTTTGTGAGGCCCTACAATGGATAGAAATCTGAGAGGAGGAGTTTGTGTGAGAGGAGGTCGAGGTGGTCGAGGTGGTCGAGGTGGTCAGTGAAGACAAAGAACAGTAATATCTGATGAAATCAGAGCTACTGTGATTGACCATGTTCTTGTCCATGGTATGAGCATGAGGGAGGCCGGACAAAGGGTACAACCAAACATCAGTAGATTCACTGTGTCCACCATAATCCAAAGATTTAGAGAAGAGAACAGGTAATTACCGTTATTGACATTATAGTATGTAAATGTTGACAGCAATTACTGTATGACTATACTATATACTGTACCACAGTAAACTGTAAGTAAATATATGTTTCAGTACATCACTGTGCCAATGTACTGTAGTATTGTAATGGAGGGTTAGGCTAACTGTTCGTAGGCCTAGTATTCCATGTATATTTTTGTACTTTATTTTTACGTAGGCTTACTGTATACAAGTGCTAAATGCACAAGATTTCTGTTTTTTGTACTTTTTTTTTTTACTATGTACAAGTGCTAAATGCACAGGTTTTTTGTTTTGCAACATGCATTTAGCCTACAGTGAACAATAAACATTTATTTCTGAGCATTGTGCTTTCTATTTTTCTATGTAGTGTTTAGTGACTGCTCAGTAGTGTTTTTAATTTTGATTGACTCGGGGCACAATTTGACAACACAGTTCAGTTTTGAGCACAGATTGAACTGTTTTGAGGTGAAAGTTTGGTTTTGCAAGAGGAGTCTGAGGTTTTGTGAACGTAGCTTGAAAATTGGGTTTTGTGCTCACAGTTTAGAGAAAAGGAGAGCAACTTTCGAGAAATGTGTCTTAGCAATCGAGAAAAACTGTAATGCAATGCCAAATTTTGGTCCCGAGTTCATCAAAATGTTAAGCGTATAAAACACAGTACACAAGCTGCATCGGATTATTTGCCATAGAAACTTACTGCAAATTCAGAGATTGACTAAACAAATTATGGGATTAAAATTTGGGAGAAATTAACCTGCAGGAAACCAGTGTGAGGGCAGCGTGAGAATCTGAAGTCTCCCGGGAAAATTGGGAAGGTTGGACAGCGGAAAGCACGATGCCGAGCGAGTTGCAGCGGTTTGATGCAAGGCGCGTCCATCTTGGGAGATTTTGTCAGACGTAACAACAGCAACTACTGCTGCACGCGGTCCCGTCAGTCGGACTGATTTAACACCACATCAGCTGATTATGAAAACCAACAGGGGAGAGAGAGAGAGAGACGCTTCGTGTTTTGCAGTTAGCCTCCAGACAGACGCACATGGTAAACAAACAATAATAATAATAATAATGATGATAAAAAAGCACTGAATTAACGTCGCACCGCATCCAGTCACAGCCCATTTCTGCTCATTCAAACGAAGACAATTTGTTGCCCTAAAAATAGACCCAACCGCCCCATTAGCGTGTCACGGTGTATTCGGAAATTACATGGGAATCACTGAATATTTGGCATGATTTAAAGATGGAGTAACAAAATATGAGTTACAAGTGGAAAAATATGGTGTTGGACTTCAAAAACCCACACACACTTAGATGTTGGGGACATGAAGGAACAGTCTTCCAACATGACGGCCGGCACACGGGGTGATTTTTCCAGGACATTTTTTTTTTGCGTGGTAAACAGAGCCGCGGCTGCGAGGCGAGCGGCGAGCCGTGCCGCAGAGCATCGCATCGCACCGCATCGCGTGTGTTTTCTTAGCAAAGAGTAAGCAGGAAGAGGGCGGAAGACTTCAAAGCGGGTTTCCGTGCCACCAGAGTATTCCACGGATAATAGACTTAAGGGGAAGATTTATCAAACAGCACACTTGAGGACTCTAATGTGAGATGTGAATGTGAGTGAGAGAGAGAGAGCCTCAGAGTGTGTGTGTGTGTGTGTGTGGAAATGTGTGTGTGGGGTATTTGCACATGTATATTTATGCGCCGTCTACGCTTACACTCAGATGTGAGTGCACGGTTACATTTGTGTGTGTGCGCCGACAGGTGTGTATGATATGAATGTGTGCTCTCTAGGCGTGATTAAGACTGAAGGAAGACTCACGGGTGTCATCTCCCTCTCTCTAAATTTGTTAAGCGCATATGGTAATGAGTGGCCTGCCTGCCTACGCCACGCACACCGTCTCCCTCACAAGTCATCCCCCCTCCACCTACAGACAGATTGAAAGTTGGCAGCAGGGGCCGCGCACAACGGTTTATTTATGCAAATCTCTCCTGTTGATCTTTGCCAAGTTTGATACATATTGAACAGTTTCCATCCGCACACACTCGGCTCATCCACAGCCCCACGCTCCTCGGTGAACCGTATTGAAAAAGCATTAGGCGTGCATTCATATCACATCATCAAGCCGCCAACATAAACATTAGACCCGACTTGGTGATTAAGCGCAGGCAGCTGGCTTTGCACGGTAAAGAATGGCCTAATACATATCAATATGAAGCAGGGGGGCTTTCCTATTAAGGCCTCACGGCTAAGCCATTAATTGTGCCGTGTTCATAAAAAATATGCAAATGCGGCGTTGACATTCTGATATGTAAATGATGTCAATTTTTTCAATAAAGCGCACTGGAGATTATGCAATTGCTTGTAGATGGAACTCCACAGGAGCCAGAGCCGTGCGCGGGGGAAATATGAACTCGAGATTTTATTACAAATTTATTATTGAACAAGTTCGGTTTACTGTATATTTGACTGTTATAAACCCGGCGTGCTGCGTGTCAGATTCAGCGGGAGGGGAGAGGAGGGAAGGGGTGACGGAAGGATCCAGAGCCTTTTCATGCAATTTTTCCCACCGTCAAAATTCTTCGTTTTGAATTCCCTCCTGTCAAACCATCAAAACAGCGTATTTTATTTTAATTAACGGTGTTAAAGTTGAGGCTGAGCAATTACTCAAAGGATTATCAACATTTCAATAACCGAATCACAGGGGGTGTATGTTTTGATAAAGGTGTAATGTGGCAAAATTGCATTATAAATGCAGCGGCTGACAAATCGTTTTCTACAGGCGTCGGAAAAAAATTGTTTGTCTGGTGGAAACCCCGGTCAAAATCACATCAACAGCATTTTAATCTTTTTTTTTTTTTTTTTCATCGAATGTGAACATTATGGTACACTGGTCCCTCGTTAATCGCGGGAGTTACGTTCTAAAAATAACCCGCAATAGGCAAAATCCTATTATAGATGTATTATAGATGTTTTATAGATTTGTACTTATTGTATATTGTTGTATATTGTGCATAGGTTGTACATTGTATATAGGAATGTTATAGGAATGTATATAGGAATGTTATATACTTTCTATTTTATCTTTATTTTATTTTTTTTAACTATTTTATTCTATGTATTTTTACTTGCACAATGCCGGAGTTGTTGCAATTACATTTCACTGCTGCTGTACCTGTACATTCATGCATGTGACGAATAAATCTTGAATCTTAAGGCTGTAAAACCCCCTCACTACACACTTTATACACTTTTCTCAGACAGGCATTAACATTTTCTCACTTTTCTCTCTTGTTTAAACACTCTCAAAGTTCAAACCTACGTAGAAATATAAGTCCAGTAAAAAAAAAAAAGCATGCAAAATTGCACTAAAAAAAAAAAAATCTGCGAAACTGCGAGGCCGCGAAAGGTGAACCGAGTTATAGCGAGGGACAACTGTACATAAATCTGCATTCCCACGAATCATATCACAATTGCAGAATCTGCTGTAAATTTTTGGGACGTTATTTCTTACCATACTTGTCAGTCCCGGGTTAAAAACCTTGGAAAGCCGCGGCCGGCCTTGTTAATGGCCCGAACCCAGCTGCTCCTCCGATGGCCAAGTACACGGTGTCAGACACCGAGTGTAAAACTCATCGCTGATCCCAACACAAAGACAAATTGTGACAAACAGCACAGGCGGTGTGCGAGTATTGATTGCAGGCCGTGAGGCTGCGAATGGGACAGCAGGCGGGCCGCGGTGACGGGTGAGGTCAGGGGGACCTTGGCGTGGTCCTGTGATGAGATTGGGCAGCAAGACGGAGAGAGACAGAGTGTTAATATAACTGCAGGGAGGGAGGGAGGGAGAGATGGAGGGATAAGTGCACGGTGCAGGCTGTACTGTCCGAGCACACTAAACACACCGCGGGGTAAGAGTAAGACTGAGACAGAGGCACTGCTTCAAATCCTCTGAACTGCTGCCATGATGCCACTGAGCAAGGCACCGAACACGCCAGCTACTCAGAGGCCAAAAGTGGAAAACTGGTAGCAATCTTAACAAGTTGTTCAGTCTCATCATCAGTCTTAAAACCTTGTTTTTGTTTAAAAAAGCCCAGATATCTGTCAGTGGGATGGGATAATCTTACTTGTTTCCTATGTTATTATTTTTTTCTTGAATCAAGTGTCATTTTCTTGATCCTAGTGGGCTGATCTGCCTTATACTGCTTTGTTTCAACATATTTATACTTGCTCCCAGAAAAAAAATGCTGAAACAAGTGAAATTAAATTGGAAACAAGTGGGATTATCTCATCCCACTGCCAGATTTTCCATGTTTTAGGAAAAACAAGATTTTAACAGTGAATATGAGACGAAATGATGATAAGATAAGACGGGGATTTTCTTTTGCACGGGGAAGGTTTCGGCTGCAAATGTTTGAACTTGCAAGAGCCAATGTGCTCAGTCAGTTCCACCTGGATGAACGAAGGTTAAAATTAGGTGAAACAAAACACGTATTAAAAGTACAATAGAAAAAAAAAAAGAAGATTAAAGCTGCACTAGGCAACTTTGCACTTGAGGCACCTTCAAGTGGCAGTGGGAGATAACTGTTTGAATTTCGGAAAGTTTGAAGGACTTCATTACATGGAAATCAGCAACCGGCACACTCCTCGGATGTAAATTTCTTCTTCTTCGTGGCTGGTGTTGTTAAAAAAAAAATATTTCGGCAGCAGGTTCAACCATCAGCGGTGAGTCGAGCTTTCTGGGAACGGCGCTGCTGCTTAGGAGAAACTTTGTGTATTTCTCTCGCTTTTTCAATCTGTCACTTCCTCTTACATGGACAATATTTCCCGATTTCATTCAGTCAGACAGGACAAATCCACAACATCTCAATTAGGGGGAGGATGGGACGCTCTTTTCTTTTGTAGCCCCAATTTGTGGTTGAGGCTGGTAAGGTGGGTGTTTTTTTTTTTTTTTTTTTTCCATTAAAAATCTTGTCTAGTGTGGCTTTAAAAATATGGGAGACAGTGTGTGAGTGTGTGTGTGTGAGAGAGTGTGTGAGTGTGTATGACAGGAGGTGAAATAAAGACTCAAGGAAAAGAGAAAGGTGAGAGAAAGGGGGGTAAGAATGGAGGACCGGGGAAAGTAGAGCGAGAAGAAACAACAAGAGAGGGAGATGGATGAAGAGGTGAGAATGGAGAGAGAGAGAGAGAGAGAGAGAAGTGTAAGGTAGAGAGGAGTGAAGGGGAGAAAAGGTGAGAAGAGAGATGATAGCGCCGAGGCTTAATTACAGGTCTGTCCCCTGCTCTCCAGGTCGGTCCGTGATTCACAGCCAACCAACAAGCAGTCAGGTGTGTGTGTGTCTGTGTGTGTGTGTGTGTGTGTGTGTGTGTGTGTGTGTGTGTGTGTGTTTAGGAGGGGTGGGCAACCAGCCACAAGCTGCAGAGAGTCCATAACCTTATCGCTGCTGGGTGGGTCAAAGATATGGGCTCAACCCACTGTAAATAATATTCTCATTGTAGGAGAGGGCACAGGAGAGAGAGAGGGGAGGGGAGAGACACCGAGGGACGAGAGAGCTGTCGAGTGAGTAACAACGCCGAAAACTGAGAGAGCGAGAAGAGAGGGGGATAGATGGATGGATGGATGGATTGATAGATGGATGGAGTTTGGCGACAGCTGCATACAAACTGTTGCTGCGATTTTGTGAAGGAACGTTTTAGAGACTAGAGACGAGATTCGGCTTACGTCTCTCGAAGCCACCGCAACCCATAGGGGGCGCCACGAACGCGAAACGTTAATATCTCCGAACTGGCTCGATCAAATGTCATGAAACTTGGTGCATGTGATCCCAGGAGACCTATAACCCTCTGTTCCAAATTTAATCTAAATGACTCCCATTTTAGCTTATTGATGAGCTTTGTATTGCACAGCACGGCTAAAAAAAAAAAAAGCCTCATTTTTGTCACGTGCTCCTGAAGCTGACACACTTTGTTTTGTGTTTGTAGGTGACACAGATCCTGAGATAGTGCTTGTTTCATAAAAAAAAAAAAAAAGACTTCTCAAAGGAGCTAAGCCATAGTGATCGGTGACTATCAACGAGCGTGAAAACTGTGGAAGCTGACAGTAAAGTTGCCATAACTTTGTAACGGGATGTCTTAGACGCGTCATCCCACACGCGCTGCACAAAAGAACACGTGATTGAAACACCCTTAGCTCATTGGATTCAGACAAGTATAATGATTGGTAAACAGATGATAATGAGAAATATATTTATATATATATATATATATATATATATATATATGTACTACTGTGATTACAGGATGGCGATGGTGCAGTTTTAGGAAACGTAGACTATATCACATGGACAATTTTACAAATTCGTCTTTGACAGATTTGAACTGACTTCTATCAGCGGTTCTGTTAGTATCTGACAAAACAACATAACATGTTAATTCTCTTATTTATCTTGTTAATTGTTCTTTGTTTTTAGTTTTCTCTTATCATTGATTTTATTTATTTTTATTTTATTTTTTATTTATTTTATTTTTATTATCATTTATTATTGTTGCTTGTACCTTTTCCTTGTATTTATTTTATTGTAAAGATTTTTTTTTTTTAATTCCCTTTGCCTGTTGCTGTCATATGATTATGTCGTATTGGTTTACATTTTGTTTTATTGAAAAACTTTAAAATCCAATAAAGTTGAAGTCACAAAAGAACACGTGCAGACGAATTCGGCTGATGGAGGCCACATTTCAGGAGGGGAGAGATGGAGGGATAACTCTATTGGATTTATATGTCAAATGAGTTGACACAGTGGTGATTAAGTCTACATCCACTGATAAAACTCCCCTGTATTTTCCTGGGCTGCTGCACGGCGGCTGACCTGTAGACGCATTTTACCTCTACTGCTCTAAACAATGTCTACTGCAAAGGAATGATTCAAATTATAGCATTGCTAATGACTCAAAGGTGTATTTTTCAAAATGCATTTTATTTTTGCCACCGCCGTTTCACACCTTTTTCGTGAACTCATCATTATTATTGATATTTCCACCACTCCACTCCATCACCTGTATTTCGTCTTGTGTATTTGCCCTGTCATAGCAGCTGTATGTGTAAACGACCTTTAGGGCCTTTTCCGGCTGTTAATCAGTGAAAATCAAAGAGGGAGAATAAAAAATTTGATGTTAAATATCTTCAAGCTTACATCAAGTCACCCCCCCATCCCTTTGCCAAGCCAACTCCCATCCTTCCTGTCTCTCTTTCTACAGTCAACAATAAAATAAAAACGCAAAAAGCCACTCCAAAAATAAAAAAGTTTACTATTCTGCAACGGGAATTGTGAGTAGGCGTCACTTCTTTTTGGGTGGTTGCGAGCTGAGTGAGTTGAGAAGCGCTGCTGTTTTTAACCTAAGCACTGCTGCAAGCTATGAGAGAGAAATACTGGGGAGAAAAAAAAAAAAAAAAAAACGTAGAGGGTGAGATAATATACCTTTGAGGAGGCAGGAAGAGAGAGAGAGAGACACACACACACACATTACGGCGTATAACCACAGCAACAGTGCAAGTTGAGGGGGGGGAAAGAAAGTGGAGCGAGTGTGAGAGTGAGAACCAAGAGAGACATGGGAGGAAGAGAGCGCTAATGTAACTTTAGGGAGGGAGAGAGAGAGAGAGAGAGAGACAGAGGGATAAATATAGTGTGTATAGCAGGCCGAGATAAAGGAGAGAGAAAGGGAGCTAATATAACCTCAGGGAAGGAGATAGAAGGATGAATACGCTGCGTATAACCTTAGCATCGCTGAAAAGCGAGATAGAAGACAGAGAGATAGACAGCGCTAATATAACCTGAACACAGGGCTTGGACAGAAGGTAACTGTACACTATATTGTTTTATATATGCCGCCATAATTTTCGGGAGAGAGATAGAGGAATATGCAGCTCTGGATTCACTGTAAGCTGGGAGGGAAGGAGCGACAGAGACAGGAGGAACTGGGAAAAGTCCTTCAACATGCTATGACTTTAGAAAAAGCAATAGAGGGATATATAGGAGAGAGAGAGAGGGGGGAGACTGAGGCAGCTAATATAACCTTTACAGTGGGTTCAGCTGCAACACAGGCTCCGGCCGTGTATCCCTACAGATGAGACGGATAATCCCCGTAATGCAACACACTCCACTGGCCATAAGCTCCATAGAGGCACAGCGGAGTCGCCGTGACGCCACAACAGCCCGCTCGCTCTCCCACTTGTCCTTTAGATGACTCAACCGAGCGCCATCTGACGAGCACATACACCCCGGAAAAGCAGCGCCGAATATAAAAGGGTGAAGAGCCTTTTGTTAGTCATCAGAAGGGGGAGAGCGTTGACCAAAAGTCAGCTATTTCCATGCAGGCTCATTTATGCTTTTAGCTCCCCCCTTTAAAAGATGCATCCAAGTGCACCTTGTGATGACAGCAGAGGCCTATAATAAAAAACAATAAAGTTTATTCTGAACAGCACTTATCAAAACCAGTGTTACAAAGTGCTGTAAAAAAAAACTACATAAAACAAACAAAAAAGACTCATAAAGTGAAGTTAAACCAGGTAACACAAATAAAACGGACAAGCAGAAAAATTATAGTAAAATATAGACACAATAAATGTTTAAAACCATAAAAGTCTTGTGAATTGTTTCTTACTGATCAGACTTGGAGACCAGGTGCTAGAGGTCTGTGTGCATCATTTGTTATGTGTATAATATGTAGTAAATTCATCTAAATGCATGTATTATAGGAAATGTGCACCTGTGTTGGCCCATGGCGTTGTTATCTGTGCCGTCTCGCCCCGCCAGGCATTATCCACGTCTAAAACAAATTTCCTACAGGACAATAAGCTTTATCTTATCTTATCTTATCGGGTGCATGGTGCCGTTGTCAGTATTTGATCTACGGGTAGAACTGCTGATCAAATTTAATCAACAAATATGTCTGTTACACCTTATCGGCAGCCTCACTGGAGTGTGACCGTGACGTCCCAAATGACGGGTGCAAGCCACAACGGGTGCAATTTTTTTTTTTTTTTTTTTTGTCTGTTTTTGGTGTCTGAGATCCTGCTGCTTGAAGCTTGGGGATTTTTTGGCCCTTTTTTGGTGGCACTTTAGTAGGCAAATCTGTTTTATTATTTGGATACTGGATATCAATGTAAAAATGCATGATTCTCTTGAGCCGGCACTGACGAGAACATATCTCATTGAACTAAATAAACATAATCAAGAAAAGTAAGTACAGCAAGAGTTAAATCAGTATGACACTTGCCGAAGGAGCTAAATCAAGCAGATGCTGTATTTTAACAACTTGTTGGCACGTCATAACTTTGAGGATGCACAGTATCAACTTGTCAGTGCCAACACTGAGTACAAAATTTTAATTATATATCGATAACAACTGTGCAGGCTTGAGCCATGAGCTGGAGGTAAAATAACTCACATAAAATCCTTCTAATTTCCCGCCATTTGAGAAATAAGAGCTTCTGTGGGTCAAAAACAAAATGAAAAAAATAGGGCTTTTGGCATTGGATGTCAGTTTTGGGTAAAATTTCTGATGCTACTACTCCGACGTCAGTGCATCCCCTCGTTACTTTGATTGTATGAATTACGAAATTTGAATTTGAACTGATTCGAATTGATAAAAAAAAAGAGCATGCAACACCCTCCTGTGCACACTGAGGAGTAAAATATGACATGAAATATCTATTCTGTTCCAATTTCCATTCCACAAATAAAAATGTGGATAAAATGTGGATTTTAGGTGGCTGGACCCTCCACTGTTCCCTCGAGTTTATTGTTGTCAGACAAATCCACGCTCTTGCAAAAAGTGTATTTTTTATAAAGGAAAGAACTCTTGTTTTCTTGTTGCCGGACATGAACTTCTGAAATTTTAGCAGCACGTTGGGCGGACGTCACGGGTCCAACAAGGTCACGACAGCTCCCCGACCGACAGAGGACCAATTACACCCGCTGAGGACAGACACCAAATAATCACTAAAATTGCAGTTACCGGGTTTTCCTGTAATTTTGATGATTATGGCACTGTAGGCGAAAACTGCACAGAGGGGGGGCTCATCATTTTGATATGTCCCGCTCATCCCAGAAACAAATACGCCGTGTCAGGGTTATCAGACGAAAGAAAAATATCTGCAAAAAGCCTCTCCTCAAGTGAATTTTCACATTTTCAGAAGGGTGTTGTACATGATTTCAAGGTTCCAGGAGTCATAAAACACAAATTATCATATACGGAAAGAGCAGCTAAATTGCACTTATACGTTTTTTTCACATGCCAGCGGTGATACGAGCCGGCGGTGTCAGACTGAGGATGAGGAGGAGAGGCTCGTCGTCAGCAGCCACGCAATCGAACATTATGCACAATGGCGGATGTCCTGCTTGTCTATGAGGTGAATACAGCATGTGTGGCGCCACTGCAGGGTGTAAATGAAAAGCCATTTTGTTGCCAGCCTTACATCATTACTCTTCCTGGCAGCTACTTAAAAGTGGGCATTTGTGGTTCTTTGGGTGAGCGTGTGTGTGTGTGTGTTTTGTGTCTCTAAGCGTATGTGTGAGCACGGCTGTGTCTGGTAAGCTTGTGTGTGTGTGTGCCTGTAAGACTGTCTAAGACCCAGATACATGTTTGCTCTCTGGAATGAACATTACACCCGCATGTCGGTGTTCAAATGTGATCTGCCCACCCACACATCAGTGTGATTGCGAGCATGTGTAGCGTGAAGGCACGAATAAGCGATGAAATAACCAATTTAAAAAAAAAAACCATACACACAGCTTATATCTTTTATTGCACATGTAACAGCCTTTAGGGAAATATAATTGTTTTTTTTTTACCCCTCATTTATCACGGGCGAGGCTTTGTGGGTGCCCTTTCTCGTCGATACCGCTGCACTTTATTGCATTCATGGTGGCTGTGCACCGGGCGCGATTTCAAAAGGTGAACAGTTCGCCTCAATTCATCGTCCATGAGAAGCGAGTAATTGTGTGCGCGCAGCATGATGAACTCGGCGGCAGCGCAATGCAAGCAGAAACTGTATTCTTGCATTCTTCAGCAAACAGAAGAACGCAAGACGGAAAGGAGAATTATTAAATCTGTTTCTCAAATTATACAACTTTTTTTTTTTTTTTTGGAACTTACTGAAGACTTTGACAGACAAAGAATTGATTCCAACACACTGAAAGAGAGCTCTGGTCCTCCTAGTGTGTAATAACGACTTCAGGTAGCCTAAAATATTTTAGCTTCTTTAACTCTGGGCTGGGCTGCACAATATGGTACAAAAACACAGGAGTGATCATTTTTGAATCATCATTTTCAACAAAAAAGAAGTAGTCAAATGGGAACAATGTGATTTTGCACCAAACATTTTTTTTCTTATTTCATCCAGAGAATATGATTTGCATATGAGCACATCTCTGTAACTCCACAATACTTCATTTATAAAGCCATACTGTTACATTTAACCTTTATTAAAAAAACTGCAGTCACTCATATTGCGCCCGTATTGTGATTTCGATACGATTGCGATTAATTACGCCGCCCTAATTCACATCCAAACAGCTTTAGTTGCTTGAATTGCGAGGCTGCTAGAGTACACAATGAAGAAATTTTAAAATCCAAGTCTACATGCAAAACAACCTGCAAAATGCGTCGCCTCGTGAAACTCACACGCCCCTAATCTCTAATCTCAGAGTTCCCTGGTGAGGATAAATTCATACTGATATGATGTTATTATTCTTTGTGTGCCACGACACACAGCGGTTTTGTTTTCTATGATCATGTAACCGCCGACACATGTGCGTCAGAATGGATCAACAACATCGTGAAATATATATTTTTTTCTATCTTTAGAGATTCATATCGACGCGGAACAGAGAAGCACGAGTGGTGGGAATACTTTAATAAAGGAGAAAACAGTTGTCGTACTCTTTCTTTAGCCTTTAATATCACTGCAGCAGAGACTTTTACACCAACGATGGAGCCGATCCTGGTGACATCCTCAACAAAAAACAAAATCCCGCTTAGATCCTGAGAGACAAGGTGGCAAATATAACGTGTTAAGACGTTTTCGTCAATATTTCACACGCGCCACTTTTACCACACACACCGACCTGAGCCTCTCGGTCATGTTTCAGAAGCATGACTCAGTGGTTTTACCACAGGTGAAGACCGAACAAAACGTCAGCAGGACAGTGTGATGTTGTTTTGCTTCTTTGGTCTGGAGACTCTCGGAAAACATATGAATATACATGGAGAATAAACATGGAATGGGATAATATGGAATACGCATGAATACGGAAGAAAAGCTGTTACACGATTTTAATACTAAACAAGCAAATATATGATTGTCAAACATGATGAGTTTCACATTTCCCGGTCTGTCTGCTGGGATGCTGTGTCTTTAAGTTTGTTCAGTGAGATTTCAATGAGCAAGATAAACAACATAAACACATTTTCAATAATTCATACTAGATGTGTTTGAGAATTAAGCATAAAACCCATGTGAATAATCAAATTCCATCACACTTTGCTCATTTTTAGCACTAAAATCACAGTTTAGGCATTGTATTTCAGGTTTTTCAACTTGTAAGTACCATCACACCAGTGTTATTACTGCCAACTAAAATGAAATTAAAACTAAAACACATTTGGAATTGGACGCACCTTCAGTAAAGATGCACAAATCTCCGTCATCACGTCGCCAAAACATCAAACGCGCACCCAGGCCAAGAGAAAACATCACCAAAATTTCACCGCGCCCCTTACTGGCCACACGGTGCCCAAAACGCAAAACTAGAGCCTATAATCTGCGTATCACGGTGGAAATCATAGCGAATGAAAACCGCTGTGCACGTCCGTCACAACACCGTCTCCAACAAACTGTTAAATGGAACCGAGAAGGAAATCAATAATGTGAAATTAGCACTTCTCACTAACTACCCTGCTCCCCGAAAGGAATGTATGCGAGTGCCAAACAGTGTCTGCAGACGCCTTTTTAACTGTCAGAGAGGCTCTGTCATAGCGGGATCAAACCTCGCGTGGTTTTAAGGGAGCAGATGTGTGGGGGGAATAAAGAACGATGTGAAAGATCAAATGGTGGTGCAGTAAATATGAGGGAAGGTGAAGATTACCGCCCAGAGGCATTATTGTCGTGGTGTTTGATGATGCTGACAGACATAATAGAGTTCTACAAATGTTTAAAAAGCCTCAGCGGGGCTGCTGCTGCTGCTGCTCTAAGGGGGGAAAGAAAAAAAGTAGAGAGAAAAAAAAAAAAAGAAGAACACAAAAAACCCACTCACCAAAATATTCCATGGAGAGCAAAATGTTTGAAAAACTGCTGTGGGAACGCATTAGAGCGTTACTACAGTCCACCAGGGAAAGAAAACAGACAGCGGTTCACTCCCCTAATCTGAGACTTCCTGCTGCCTCGGCTCAACTCCATTCTCCTCTGCGAGCTCCCTCCCCTCCCAGAGCGCCAAAAAGACCCAAAAAAAAAATAATAATAAAAAGCAAAAAGGGAGTCGACAGCTAAAGAGCGGAGGTGAGCGAGCGAGGAGAAGGTCCCTCCCTCCCTAAGCACTGAGGCATACAGATCTCACCTTGAAAAGGCATCAGCCTCCTTGATCAATCTTTCATTGCCGTCTCCCAGCAGCCGGCCTCTCACCCCGGCGTATTCGCTCCCCCACTCTCTCTCTCTCCCTCTCTCTCTGGCTCCGAGTCCCTCCCTCTCTAACATTATAGACCTGGAGAATTGCCTGCTATAGTGAATCACTCAGACGCTGTGTTTACAGACCCACCTGCCATTCCACTATCTGCGGCTCTCTGAAATAGCATGGCAACAGGTAACCCGCCGCCGGTGCAACAAGCCCTGGGAGGACGTAAAAGCAAATATTGAACGCCATGCATACAATGCACCGCGGAAAGCACACAATGCATGTTATATATTTAGATATATTTAAATATATATATATATCCGGTGGACTTGCGGTCGTGTCTAAAAACAAAACTTATAAAGAATTCAGCTAAAGTTAATGCGAGTGAGCGTGAGGCTGAGCGGCGCTGACAGCCACTTTAATAGGATCTGTTGTTGGAAATAAGTTAATTAATCTTGTCTACTTTTCTCTCACTTTCTCTTAGCGCTCTCTTTCTTCATCTCGCAATTGCCCTGTCTCACTCCCCCCCTCCCCGTGTCACCTTTTAATCCTTTTCCCAGTCACTCTCTCATTTCACCCCTTCTCTCAGATGGTGAACCCGTCCTCTCGAGTGTCCCCTTTTCTCTATTTCTGTCTCTCTGCATTTCCCCGACACAAGAGCATTAGGAATCAGGGCCAGGAGGGATATTTCTCAAGGGGCCCGGAGACAAGAAGCACAACGCGGCGGGCGCTTATACATCTTCACACTTTTTGCCTCTCTGCATTCTTCACAGTTCCCTGCACAACGTTTTTAGTGTTTCAAAACAATCCAGCCTCGGCCGTCGCATCGCTCGACTCACGGCCGGAGTTTTACGGCGGCTATTTTCGGACTAGGTGTTGGGGGGGTGGGGGGAGCGGGGCTCGCGCTCTCTGTTTGCCATAGCTTTGGCAGGTGGGGAAATAAACAGAGGAAAAGTACCGCCGTGTTCGCAAACAACGCTTGTTAATGAAAATCACTGAGCAAAGAGACAGACAGAACTGTGGCAGGTACAGGCGCGGTAACCTGTGTTTGATGAGGCCACAGAGAGCAAAAATCATACACGTAAAGTCGTTATAAATAAGCATCCAGATGGGTTATTGAAGAGGAAACAAAAGTGAGGATGATGATAGGCAATAAATAAACGCAAAATACATACATTTACATAATTGGAGCCTTTGAGGAACTTGTAGGTGAATAATTTCTTTTATATTTCATCACATGTGCATGACAGGTTTTAATGTGTGATGGACAGACGCGCTGTTGGGATTGGCAATCAGGGATTAGCAGCTGATCTTGTAAAGATTTCCCAGCAGGTCAGATACATCCTCCACTGTTTTGTCTCGTAAGCATCACTAACAACACGCCTGCCATCCGTGGGAAAATATTTCCAGTATCACAAAATGTACAAAAATATGTTGTTTAGCGGGTACAAGGGATAATGATCATGAATGATTATTGGTGATTATCATTCATTAATTGATATGGCATGGTGATAAGAGGCAGAGAAGTCTGCGTGCATATGTATGTATGTATGCATGTATATGTGTGTATATGTATGTGTAGGTGTATGTATATGTATATATAAATATATATGTATATATATGTAGGTATGTAAGTATGTATGTATGTATGTGTGTGTATATGTATGTGTAGGTGTATGTATGTGTATATGTGTATGTGTATATATATGTATAAATAAATATATATGTGTATATATGTAGGTATGTAAGTATGTATGTATGTATGTATGTGTGTGTATATGTATGTGTAGGTGTATGTATGTGTATGTGTATATATATATGTATAAATAAATATATATGTGTATATATGTAGGTATGTAAGTATGTATGTATGTATGTATGTGTGTGTATATGTATGTGTAGGTGTATGTATGTGTATATGTGTATGTGTATATATATATGTATATATAAATATATATGTATATATGCAGGTATGTAAGTATGTATGTGTGTGTATATGTATATATATTTGTATATATATATAATTTTTTATTTAGACAAAGGGGTGAGAGCTAATAAGCCATGCTTCTTCTCACTCCTTTTCGAATATGTCATCTATTTTCTGTATTTTCCTTTATTCGTATTTTGCTTCCTCAACTTTCATTTCTATATTATGCCGTGCAAAGAATTTGTTTAGTAGCAATCAGGAAGCCTTGTATTATTTGTACTATTTGCATATTCGGAATAAACAGTACAGACAAACAAAACAAACAGT
Organism: Myripristis murdjan; assembly: GCF_902150065.1. NCBI lineage: Eukaryota > Metazoa > Chordata > Actinopteri > Holocentriformes > Holocentridae > Myripristis > Myripristis murdjan. The sequence continues at coordinate 6,212,900 of NC_044001.1, forward strand.
CATGTAATACACGGTGCCCAACATAGCTTTGCCATGCAGTCATCTCCCTGTACACCGCAATTTAATAAACACTTTATTAAGATTTAGTACAGCTGAGCTGCTGAGTTAATGGCAGCCATCCTGTATAAATCTAAAAAACACACAGAGTTGCAAGCCTTTATGTAGAGCTCTGTCTTTTACTGTTGACGGTATATGTAAAAATACAACTACTTTGACATTAGTCCAACAAAAAAGTAAAACAGGGAACATACAGTAGTCAAACTCTAGAAAAGTCTGGAAATAATTTCACTCAATTGCCTTATATCTACAGGAGCTTTAATAACATTGATAACTCATAAATCTGACACTGGCATTGGGTTACACAGCGTTTGGTTGACAGTTATTTGTAAATGTAACTAAAGCAAAACTCAGGAGACTCGACAAAGGACATTTCTCCTTTCTTTGTTTAGGAGCGGCTGAGATTGTGGCTAAAATGAGAACAGCTGGCACCTCCTTAAAGGCCAGTCCACCTTAAGTGAGCTCGGTCAGGTTAGGCTAACCCACTTCACTTAATTAATCAGCGGGCGGCAAGCCAGAGACACAGGGACCAGAGACTCAGCCAATCCCTGACAGCCGATATTTTTATCCATTTTCCCAAGCCTACCTTTCGTACCTGTGCATGCTGACAAAGAAATGCATTGGTTGCTGCGCGTGATGCGTACAGGTTGGCAGGTCTGCAGCGAAACTGATTCCATGAGGAGGTAATTACAGCAAACGCTGGAACCCAATCATCACGGGCAGGAGTGCCACGTTCTGACGGACCGAACCAGAACGCTAAAGCCAGCAGGGCCGCGATGGCAGTGAAGACGAGCGGTGGTGATGCAGTACAGCGAGACGTCGCAGGCGTCGGTTCGCTGCTTTTATCAAGTAATATAGATATAGAGCATTAGTTTGAAGCCATCACACAAAAATGATTCACATATATTACATTTCTCTTCATTTAGAGAGCGCTGACATCCTTCGGCGAGGTAATAAAGTTGCTTTGCTCGGTTTTGACATGAAACGCTTGAGATTCAAACACATGAAATATCGATGTTAATACTCCCCATATATGCAAAAAAAAAAAAAAAAAAAAAAAAAAAAAACTTTAGCAAATCATAAATGCCTTGTTCAGACTGCAGGAAAATCATATCCAATCAGATCTCATATTCAGTGTTAAAAATCTGCCACTGGGATGAGATAATCCCACTGGTTTCCGATGCAACTTCAGGAATTATAGGAAGTATAAAAATGTTCAGAATAGGCACATCACTTCAACTTGAATCAAGAAAATTCTGGAAACAGGTCGATTAGCGTCCTCATCCCAGGAGCAGAGATTTTAACCTGTCGTAAGAAAAATAAAATGTAAGCGTCAACAGATATGCGACGACATGTCTGGTTAAAATGGAGATGTTGTGCAGTGCGATGGCAGCGTTGGTGCGTTCACAGTGTGTGGGAGATGTTAGGGCTCTCCGCCACTCCACAGACAGCTGTGTAAAGCCCGGGTTTGCTAATTCCTCTCCACCTTTGCACAGGTTTATGGCCATGGATCAGCAGGCTCAGTAACAAGGCTGACAGAGGCTTCTAACAAGTCAGGAGACAGGCGAACAGATGAACCTGGCAGCTCCTGTCTCAAAAGAGCAGGGAGGGAGGCTGGGTTAGGGATAAATGGGAATCATCCAGTCAAGCGTAGCTGAACATGCTAGCCCATCTCAATGGGCCCTAATGACTGGGTTGGGGATCAGCGTGACACGACTCCGGTCGGAGGATTTAACAGAGAGGGAGAGCGTCAGCAATCCCGCTCTGGATATGAGGCAGGGCGACGGAGATCACAATGAAACAGCGAGCGGGATCACCGGGCCGGCGGCTGCACGCATAAATATTGTGGCTGGGACAGGGGATGAGGAAATTCACACATGCACATTTACCTGCACTCACTCACACATACACACACACACACACACAGAGCAGCACAAACACACACATGAACACACACGGTAGGGATGGGCGATAGCACACAGTTGTCCCTCGTTTATCGCGGGAGTTACATTCTAAAAATAACCCGCAATAGGCGAAATCCGCGAAGTAGTCAGCTTTATTTTTTACAATTATTCTAGATGTTTTAAGGCTGTAAAACCCCTCACTACACACTTTATACACTTTTCTCAGACAGGCATTAACATTTTCTCACGTTTCTCTCTCGTTTAAACTCTCAAAGTTCAAACCTTCGTAGAAAAATAAGTCCAGTATTATAGAATGAACGCATTCTGTACTGTACAGGAGACACGGCACGGAGGAGATTGATTGACAATGGTCTACAGTCCCTTAGCCAATCAGGACGCAGAACACAATGCGCTGTTAAAAAAAAAAAAAAAAAAGCATGCAAAATTGCACTAAAAAAAAATCCGCGAAACTGCGAGGCCGCAAAAGGTGAACCGCGTTATAGCGAGGGACCACTGTACTTTTTCTTGCATTTTCATCGATACCGATAACGATAATTTCTTACTGGCAATTATTTTCATTCAAAATATTATTACATTTAAGACAAATTACATGACAAATACAGACCATTTATACCATATTTATTATGGTCAATAGATAATAAAACTAAAATTAAAATAAATAACATAAATATGAATGAAATAAGTTAAATATGAACAAAAATTTGCACATTTTCACTTTTCTTGTCAAAAAAAAAAAAAGAAAAAAAGACCGATCTGCCGTTATTTTCTGTGTGTTCCTCCGGCTCCCGCATTCGAGCCACTCTTGCTGGCTGTGCTGTCGGGCCGTCCCGTGACACGGGCCGGCTCAATACGTCGCCAGGCACAGGGGTGTCTCGGCACATAGTAAGTGAAGTAAGCTATCTAAAACAGCTGAAAGTTATGCATGCACCCCCAATTCTTATTGGTTAGTATCGATATTTGTTTAAGGAAATTGATGCCAAATGAGTAGCGTGTGAGTATCGATATATCAATACGCCAATCCCAAACACACGGATACACATGCAAGCACCAAAACACAGCGGGCATATCTGTGACACGATGAAGCACAGCTGGATAAGAAAAAAAAATTAAAGCAGTAATCAAGTAAACATTCATTCTAAAGGGCTGTGAGTAATTATTTGTTTTCATTATTATTATTATTTTTTTTAATCAGTTGATTGACTAATGCACATATGAAGTTACCAGAGCTTTAAGTGGTGTTTAAATAGTGTGTGTTTGCTCAGCTGATCAGCAGCCAAATAAATCCCCCAAAAGTATTCCTGGTTGCGAGATGGAGAAAAGGCGAGCCGGTCTTTTCACTCGTGTGTTTTACTTCATTTTTCTAAATCCATTAATTACCAGGGTTATAGCTGATTAATTTTCTGTCGACTGACTAACAGTTTCAGCTTTACCGTTTGGCTGCTCTCTATTTCTGATGGTGATGGTGATAACAGTCATTTAACCTACAACCACTTCATGAAAGCTTTTACATTTGCTATTCCTAACATCTGGTGTCAAGCAGCTGCTTTCAGGTGTTTACGTCAAAATGGGTTTCTCCCAAGAAAAGTGTGTTTCCGCTGGAGAGGCATCTGCCAGCGGAGAAAAGAACATAATTCCAGTTCTTGTGGTTTGCTCTCCCATTAGAGGCTTTTAGGATATACAAGTAGGAACAAGGTCACTGCCCTGAAAAATTTTGGAAGCTAAAAAAAAAAAAAAAAGATTTATCGGCACAAGGAAGCCAAGGCACATACGATTTGGTGGTGAAACCTTCAGTGTGCAATGGCTATCACTAGCAGAACAATTTAAAAAAAATCATTTTACAGCTTTACAAATCATGAAATTAACTATCCACTTGCCTCACGGGGATCATAATTTATGCTGGTTTGTGGTCTTAATATCTCAAATCACAGATTCTGCAGGCTTTACATAAGACAACTTGTCATTCGTTACACAATTTTCCTCCAAAATCATTTCCTTAGGGATAAAAATTGTGGATCCTCTGGAGGTGATATGTATTACGGTACTGAAGCAACAGCAGTGGCTTGCTTGGAACAGGGGAAGAAAGCGGTGGTTATCATTAGCAGCGATAGCCACCACGGCTGAACAAAAAAAAAAAAAAAAAAAAAAAAAGAGCAACACACTGTTTGATTGACAGGTGGCATCTAAGGGAAGCGCGGTGCAAAAACACCATAGCAACGACCACTCGGCAGCAAAGATGTCACTAAAATAAAAATTAAAAAAAAAAAAAAAAAAAAAAAAAAAAAACACGACTCCTGCAGAACGCCACTTACAACTGTGATTTTGCACAACCACCATCAATATGAACTCGCACATATGCATCGGCACATACATTTACAGTGCACACATGCACACACAGGCTGCAGAAAAACAGAGCCGTGCAAATAATGTTTGATGGCAGAACACGAACAAAAATGCCTAATCGCTAAATACATACATCAACTCATCAGCTGAAACAATCTGTGAATGAATAGCAGCGGGGCGATTTTATAATTGAGCTCCAATCAAGATGATCAGTGGAGATCTGCTGCAGGCAAGATGTGCGTTCAAGTATCTCATATGCTTTCTTCCCTACGCACAGTTTATAAGTCTACCAGGGTGCCAAGCGGGGTTGTAAATATGCTCGGCACAGTCATGTCGATTAGCCACCATCCTTTTTTTGTCCAAGTGTTGCATAATTCACAGTTTAACAGCCAAGCTTGCAAATTGATAGTGGGAGAAATTGAACCAACATTATTGCTTTTACGTGAGTAAGTAATAATAAAAATGGGACCTGAGGGGTGACAAAGCCCACAGATGCCAAGGATCTCATTCATTCTGGTTGTCACGACAAGCCGTGGTACAGCCTCAATAAAACCTCCGCTTCGCCTCGTCATCTATCAACGGCTCCGGCCCTGGCAGAATCTTGGCTCGCTCTCTAAGGCCAGGCTTCGGGTCTCATAATGCATCTGGGCCCTTGCCCCCTCCGCTCAGGAGCGTGCTGTACCCGCGCTGCGAGAGCGGCCGAGTTGTAGCGGTACACTCTGTAAGCCCTTAAACGATATTGATGGGGGCTGAAGGCCTGTGAACCCGGCGAAGGCGAGGGTTAACTGCGGCGTTTCTTATGTGGCTTCCATCCAATGTACTGGTTATCGAGATAGGATGGCATCTTGTTCTGCACTGTGAACACGTAACCCTGCTTTTCGCTCGGGCTGCTGATCAGACACAAGGTCGCGAAGGCTGACAGAAGAGAAGGGACATTCCCTTATCTGCTGCCTTGAAGTATGAGGCAATGATAGCCAATCTACTGTAGGGCCGTGCGGGCTCCACCACCGGCTCAGTTCCTCTTCTTCCTTTTCGGGAACCTCTGTCCATCTCCTCGCTCAGATAGCATCGAGCAGCCGGTCAAGTGGCTCTGACCTCGGAGGCTATCTGCTCATAATCCTTCCTGACCGCGACAGCACCACTATCAGGGAAACCGCGCAAAAAAAAAAAAAAGCGCCCCGTGCTTTGATAATACAGTTGTGAGAGGAAACCCGGCGGCGGCGGCCCGAGTCAAAAATGGAATACCTGACAGTCCAAAAAGACAGATGATGAGCTGGATTATTGCGTAATTGAAATCTTTGAAAGGTCAGAGGCATGAAGGCGAGTGACCTTAGATCAATGGCGGTGGGCCGGGTCGCACTTCAGTAGCGCGGCCCAAAGCAACAGAGGGCGAGGATCCAGGATCACACGGAAACGGGGGGGGGGAAGGGAGATGGACAGACTTAACAGCACCTAATTAAACCTAAAGACGGCATTTAAAAGGCATGCGCTGACCGAGGGGACGGGAGCGAGCCAGCAGCTGGGAGGAAGAGACTTCCAACATTTTTCCTTTTGCTTTCTTTCATTCCTCCAAACCCCCCCCCCTCCGCCTCCCTCCGCCTCCCCGCTCTATCTCGCCGTCCCTCTTCCTCCGTCTGTCGTTTGATCTCCCCGTGGCCCAAAGTCACCAGGCAGACGGGTTTTATATCTTATATTCACTGTTCCACATGAAGGAGCATGTCTGAGGAAAAAAAAAAAAGGGTCTTCTCAAAATAAATGAGGCTCTCTGCAGGCAAACACAGACGATGACGGGGACCATACTGACACCGGCCATCGCAACAGGCATCAGTAATTCGATTTGAGGGAAATGTTGATGTGGACTACGTGTGTGTGTGTGTGTGTGTGTGTGTGCATCCGTGCATTGGTGGTTTGAGGGGGCGCGAGTAAGTGTGGTCTATCTTGCTCTTACTTCTGCTCCACAGGCCCAATTGGATTAGGACAGGTGTAGGTGTAGGCTGTCCTCCTCCACACCAATATTTGCCTTTGCTCGTTGGCTTGTTTTGTTTTCTCGTCGAGGCTTACAAAAGAAAAAAAGAAAATTTGCCTGTGCGGGACACTACAATGTGGCAGCCATCTGTGATCAATAATACAAGGGGAAAACATTTTCAATTTTCAAAAGACTTATGAAAATCACCTCGGCGCCCCGTGCCAACGGTATTCAGCGGCGGCGTGGTGAGAAACGGCGACAAAGGGCCTGCGCGGCTGTTATCAATATTATCAAGAAACCCTCCAAGCGATGAGCGCCGTGTGGCTGCAAGCGGCCAATTTCTAAATGAACAGGCTTTCCTACTCAACAAGCATAAGAAGCAAAATCAATATCTCTGTAACTGTCTATTGTGCCGAACAAGAGGCACTGAATGGACTTGAGTCAGCCGCGCCGCCGCTGTCATCGTCTTTAAAACGCAGCCTTTGACTGTGATTGACTGGCACGCCAACACATACCCGCTACCTAATTGCAATTTGCTCAGAGGAAGACAAAGAGAGGCGGCTCTCTTTGTCACTGACAGGATGCCGTGAGGCCCAGGGAAATTTAATTCACATCGAGAGGGATTTAATTAGACCACTTTGTACCTTTCATTGCCGCTGAATTCTATTTACATTCATTGTCATGTTATCAAGCTTCCCTACCTGAGTTATATTGGCTCAACTAATCTCCAGGTCTCATACTTAAACAAAGCCAGAGCGCGGCATGATCAGAGCAACCGGGATCAGGATTTCACTTATTCTAACCCCCACTGTTCCTGAGGGTTATGTGACTGCGCCGAGGCGACGCATGATTTTCACATGCCCGTGCCATGTGTCTCGTACAATGGAGAAGCAGCACAATGAGACGTGGTTGGAGATGATGTCCTGTAAGTGGAGGGTCAAACGTTCGACATCGACATCGTCCATCACTGTCAAAAATGTCCACACGCCAAGATCCTGCACCGAAAACTGCCACGGCTCTGGCGAAATGTGCACGTGTGCCGGGAGAAATGAAAAGAGAGGGGAATTTTATTACATTGTGTGCGCGTCAGTCATGTTGCTGTAAAATCCCCTTTGAAAAAAAAAAATCTAAAAAAAAATTCTCTATTTGGATGTACTGGAATAAAAAGACCTAGGAGGCAGGATTTATCAGCTTAGCTAAAGGGAGATCATCCACTGAGCAGAGATAGGCACGGGCTGCCCTGTCTTATTCCGAGCTTAACTGGAGACCTGAGAAAACTCGTGTATGATACTCACATGGATTCCTTTTCAACGTTCCTAACACACACCACGCTTTAACCCCAATGATAACTTGATAACACCGATGATTTCGCCTCTTACTCGCCCCCTTGTGCTTATCACATCTTGTGAGTCCCGCCCTCCCCTCGCTCAGCTGGTCAAGTTCCCGCCAAGGCACCTGTCACTCATCTTGACGAGCTGTCCGTCGCGGAAACGGCATCCAGCCTGAGGCCAAGGCAACCCGCATCTGGAAAACCACCACAGGCACGGAGGTGGCAATAAAAAACTACAACTACAGTTACATACGAGCATGAATTTGCTGCAACCAGGTGCACACATGCATTCACACACACACAAACTCACAAACAGTTGGCTTCCATGGCACATTTCAGCCTCACAGGTAGAGAGGGTCGGCACAGCTTTGTGGACAATGAACTGATGGAGCAGCAGAAAGAGACAGGGCTAAAACCTCTGCTGAGGACTGGGGCTTCAGTATGGAGGGTGGGACTAAAAAAAAAAGTGTCTACAAGAAACGGCTCATGAGTTATGAAAGAGGGTGTGGCTAAAGTATAGGGGACGGGGCAAAATATACTGTATCATGTACAGGTAACACTTTACAATAAGAGTACAGCAATTAATGTTAGTTAATGTTAGTTAATGCCGTAATGGTTAATTAGTTAGTTAATGATTATTATGGCATTTACTAATGTTAATAATATCTACAATAACCCTTAAATAACATATAAATTAATACCTTAGCATGAACAGCATTAGTACATGATTCTTAGACACATTAGTTAACGGTTACTGTATTTCACCAATTAATCGCCCGGCCGCAAATAGCCGCCTGGTTCTTTTAAACGCCTGGGGTCTGCACCCATTGTGCGTATTAAACGCCCACCCGAATAACCGCCGGGGCGATTATTTGCATTATATTGAGGTAAACCCAAAATAAGGCTATTCACCTTATTTTTGCAGAAGTAAACAGTTAGCCACACAATAACTGTGCCGCACTTCCGTTTTCTGTCAAAATAAGAGAGCTAGCTAACGTTAGAAAAAAAGGGTGCACCGTAATCTTAAATCGACCAACTGTAAATATGTTGGACAGTAACTGTCATCACAATAATGGCCTGGTGCAGGTCTGTGCAAAAATAAATAAAGGCCTGAAGCGAATAGCCGCCTGGTTGATTTTGTGTATTAAACGCCCGGGCGATTAATTGGTGAAATACGGTAGTTAACTGTTACTTAATGTTCATTACCTGTTACTTAATGTTTATTACGGCATTAACGAACGTTAATTGTTGTACTGTTATTGTAAGTGTCACCCATGTACTCAAACCACAGCTTTACAACTTGTGTGTGGTGTCAAAATAATATACTTCTGCATAAACCTCAGAGTATGAATGGCAGATTTTATTCGTGATATGACAACAAGCATTCTGTCTTTGGCGGATGTTTGCTGTAAGTCTCCACAGATACACTTTTAGCTTCACCATCCTTTAACGTCTCGCTGTTGTTGCTGTTGTTGCTATGACTTCCCTGTGATTGACAGCCACAGCCAAGATCATCACTGACCACATACACCCCATAATGTCTCAAACATCAATGAAAAGCCAGAGGCAACCAGAGGTCCAGATTCAACCACGCATACACAGGATCACAACTAGATATGTAGAGCAGATCCTATGTATTCACTGTTATTTCAGAGTCAAAAAAGCTGCATATTGTAGTTTTAATAGTACAAGAACAGTTAAATCGAGTCCTATGTACGGATAAATATTCTTGAAACAGAGACCAGACAGGGACTGCCCTGTAATTACAGCCAAATAAATTGTTTTTCACCTCTCGTGTCTCTGTGGAATCTTGAACATCTTCCAACTGTCATTTTTTTTTCTGTGCCTGCATGCTGATGTGGATCACATAAGAAAAAAAAACAACAAAAAAACAAAAACAAAACACAAGATACAATCAGAACAGCCCTCGCGATCACAACAGACTACAGAGGAGCAACACCGCTCACCATGTAGCAGTGTGCCGAGCCGAAACTCTTTCATTAGGCTTCATTAATGTTATCTGGCACATATCTGAGAGAGACCGGGTGGATTGCCTGCTGCTATTTGGCCCGTGCAACCTCATCCCCACCGCCCTCATCCTCCTCCACGTCCCGTTGGCTTCGGCAGTCAACACGCCTGGCATCGCACCGCCCCGATTTCACACACTTCCTCTAGTTTTCTATCTCGACAGACCGAGCAGAACGCCGCCGCCGAAACCGCGGCTCTGATTAGAAACCAATTAGCTCCCTGGATCCCGGGGCCCCTGCAGAAGAGTCTGCAGGATGTCACGTCGACTCGGCGCCCACTCAGAACGGGGATCTCTGTTCTGCCTTTCCTCCTGCTGGTCTGCTCTCATTTGAGGAGTTCTCGGGGAGGAAAAAAAAAAAAAAAAGGGCCAAGTGGCAAAGATATTTCTCTAATGTGACCTGACCTAATTGTGGGCTGTGGCAGGCCAAGATGGATAGTCCTGTGATATGAGGCTATGCAAGGCTGGAATATAAGCAGAGGGCTGGGCGGTAGGGCCTAAAATGTATATACTTTGAAGCACAAATGTTAACTTTATATATTAAAGTATAAGTTTATACATGTATTTATATAAAAGGTATTAGTTTTTCTCATCTTTACTGATTTATTTTGTCTCTTAGCTGTCTTAACCCTCTCTTTTTAATCAGTGTGCTGTAATATATTGTTGTTGTTTTTGGTTGTTTTTTAGGGTGCCTATTGTCATCTGGCCGGGGACTACAGCAGGATATTAGCCATGTTGGCTAAAGCTGCCCTTTTTACTGTCATTGAATTGCAGTTAATTCATTGGGACTGTCCACGACATAATAAACTAATAACCTAAACTAATAATGTCAATATAAAACACTGGTATGGCAACTACATGGCATCTATCACTGTACTCTCAACTGTATTAATAGGACAAATTTCACATAGTGCAGAGATATTTTCAGAACATTTATTGTGCAAAACTGCAATAATAAATAGTAAACCTTTTTGTCAAGTACCTTCCATCTCTCAAAGACACTTTTTTTTTTTTTTTTTTTTTTTTATGAAATACAATAAAATCACGCTGCACAAAGAGAAAATAAAAACTGCCTTCAAGTACAGCAGGACAGAAGGTTTCTTTTCCGCCGACCAACGCAAACACAATGAAACTGTCAGAATGCAAAATTAGTTCAAAGTAAGTAACTCTTCCTCAGTTACAGTATCGCAGGAATTGGCATAATTGCCTCTGCACAGTCCAAAATAACTTCTCTTTGCAGCGTCTCCGTGTGCTGCACAGTTTGCTTGGCCTCATTGCTTGTACCCTTAAACACAATGAAATCTGGCAGCAATATAATCAGATTGAAAAGTAAAATTTGAAGTACAGCAGGAGAGAAACTTTTCTTTCCCCGACCAGCATACACGATGCAACACTCAGACTAAAACACGGCAAAATAAACAGCTGCTCTTTAGTGACAGCATTGCGGGAATAGGCCTGCATAGTGCAAAAAAACAAAACAAAAAAAAAAGCTTTTCCTTGCAGCATCCCGGTGTGCTTCTTTACTTGGCCTTATTGCTTATGCTCAAAGGTCAGCGGTGCATGTGTAACTCACTGTAAGTGCAAAAACAAATACTGTCAACGTTCCTGTTTGTGTTGGTTTACTTCGCCGGTCTCATTGCTTACAGCAGCTGCTACAGGTTATTAGTCAGGGAAACGAGACTGTCAAATGTCTCGCAGTGGCAGAAATTTGCTCGGTGCAGCCTCTCCGCCACTCCACTGGATCTGCCGGAGCATCCACCTCCAGCGCCTGCGGGCCGCTCTTGAGCCCGACGTCAAACTGCATCTCTTTTGGAGGTTGATGAGCATTTGTCTTCTTGATAAAGCTATCCAGACTTCACTTGGCTTTGTTTGGCGCCACCGTCTCTACAGCTCCTTCAGCGGCTTCTCTCGGGTGTTCGCCTGCCTTTCGAGCAGTGACTGAACCCGCCATCCGCCGCGCACGTCGCCTTCGAAACACGGATCCGGGAAGGGGGGCCGCGTCGAGCGAGTCGGGTCGGAGCATCTGATTCCGAAAACATCCACCTCGTGCCGTGTTGGTGCCGGGTGCTTTTCTTATCAGCTGTAAAGGGCCCTGAAATATGGCCTTCTCCTACTCAATCACCCCGTGGATCGCTCTCTGTCGAGGCCCCCCATCTGGTGGCATTTCAGTGATGAGGCGGCGAGGACGTAGGCGAAGCTCCGTGTGGGCAGTGGCTATTTCTCTCTTTGTTTTTCCCACACGTGGGAAAAAGCACTCACGTTTTCTCACAATATGACAACTGCACGCTCAGCACGGGGCTCTCCGACACTTCTCTCTACTGATGAAAAATGTATGTCTGTGACATGTTTCGACAGCTGTATTATAAATATTTACAATCAGCCGTCGTGACGAGTTTTTTCGTTCGAATAAGATCAGCTGCTAACTAAAAAGGTACTTAAATTGTTTGAATGCCTTAGAAATAAAATTATTTATTATGTTTGCGGCCAGGTACCATGTATGTTAGAGCCAGCTGCTTTGGTCATGTCTTTACGGCCCTTTCTATCAGCTGTTTGAAAATAACACACGTCCATAAATGAGTGCACAGTGATGGCATTTGTTACGTCATTCCACCTCTGAGTTTGTTTCTCGTAAGGAAAAACTTTGAAAAAACACCTGGGAAAGCGATGTCTGATTTGCAGAGCCAGCTTTATTCCTCCCATGTTTGCATAAGACACGTTATTCTGCTTTGATTTGAGGTGACAGAAAAGATTTCTCGTATTGCCACCCCTCGCAACCACTGTCGTCCAATATAATGTGCAGATTTTCTGCTCGCTGTCTGACTTTCCAACCTCAAACCGTGTCCACATATTGGAAATTGCACCACTTTTACAGACTCTTCCTCCTCCTCCTCCTATTCGTTGTGTGCAGCGCTTTCAGCCACTTTTTCGTTCCCAAACAAAGCGGGCGATTCGCTGGCGCAGGTTGATCAAGCAGAATGAGGGCTCTAACGTCAACACTGTATAGAGTGGTGAAGTCCCGCCCACCCACTTCCGGTACATGGGTCCTCAAAAGCAAAAAATTATGAATGCAATCCAATGGGTAGATAAAAGTTATTTTCTGGTCCCGTTTGAATTGTGCCATGGATTCCACATATGTTGCTTGTGATATTTAAAGAGAATTTTTCACGCAAAGAAGACTGCAATTTAGCGCGAAGAATATTAATAATGTCAGGTTTTCTGTGAGCCCGCTTTGTGAACTACAACTCTTCGCTGCTCTCGGTGCGAATGATGTACGTCACCACCCGCACTGGAAGCCTACAACAGACATGGCCATTTCTCTGCTCCGCGCTGAGTTTTTGAGGTTCTGAGTTTTTCCGCCCGGCGGCGGAGTCCGCTCGCCCTCCCGCCCGGCCCGGCGCTCCGTCGGCCCTCGGAGACGCGGACAATCGGGAACAAAACACACCGGCATCTTGACTTGAATCTGGATGGAGGGAAACGGCGATGACGTGACGTCACATACGCGACACAGCATGTCGTCTTTCTAATTGTGTGTTCTCAACAGCATTTAACTGAACAATGGCGCAATAAACGGTCAAACTCTTGACATGAAAATTTGTTATTTAAGCCTATAAACAACATTTGTGTAATCCATGGCATAACGACGGGGGGACCAGAAAATAATTATTTTCTGTCCATTGAACACCATTCATTTTTTTTCGCTCCAAAAGGTCCCATGGGGGCCCACCGGAAGGGGCGGGACTTCACCACTCTATACCGTAGGGCATGTACTTTCTATAATGTTTATATCATGGAGTGTGATAAATGCTTGGGATCATATGAATGGAAGCCACGGACCTGCCATTATGTGGGAGGTATCTTCATGTCGAGCTCGTCCACAACAGACTCGGACATGATTGCCACCTGAACGGCGCCGCTCTCAATAAAATGGTGGAGCACTCGGATCCTTTACTGTGCGGCCCTGTGAAATGGCTCACGTCGCTCGCTGAGAGACACTGAAGAGTTCCTCACACTTAACTTACACACACTTAAAGGCTTTAAGTGCCGTGGGTGCTTGATGAAGCGCCGAGCCGCCTAGCTAGCCTGTTTCATTAACACTTGTCATTCTCTTTGCTTACCCAAACGTACACCACCTATTCCCACTCGCAAAACTTTCTCCTCTGATTAATTGCAGCCTTTTAAGGCTTTCTCACAATCACTCTGGAACCATTTTGCAGGCTTTTCATTTCAAGTTAAATGTCTGGCTATGGAATACAGTGGCAGTAAATGCCATATCCTTTCAGCATGGCAAGGGCAGGGTAATTGTCTCTGTGGCATAATCGTCCCTCAACAAAAGCTAGTGGAAATGACAGGGTTTTAACATAATAAGGCGGACTGTCATTTTGGTTTCACCCTGCAAAATCCTCACTACCAGCGTCGATACAGCGGTTTGATTCCCTCTATTCCAGCGACCGTTTATCTCCATCTCAGGCCTCCATTTCACTCCTTTCTTCTCTGACGATGGCCTGTAATTGCTTCCATCTGCTCTTTATACATATTACTTGGCTTGGCAGAGATAACACAGTGCAGTTATAAAACCAGTAGGAGAGCAAGAACAACCCGCTATAAATGTCAACTGGCCACCGGTTTTCAATGAAACACACACTTGCAGCGTGCTGACTCCAGACTCCAAATGACAAACTGGGGCTTGTTTCAACCCCTTTTTCGTTGAGTCACATCGACAGTCGGAGGAGCAGCGTTCCTCAAGCCGGATTTTTTTTTTTTTTTTTTTTTTTCCCCTCCTGGGCTGCTAAAGCGTTATCTCAGGGAGGAGACACTTGACAAATTAAATCAATAAATCAATCACACAAGATGGATTGAGTGTCAAAAATGATATCCAGCGATGTGAAGATCCCGGGCGCAGATTGGACTGTGGAGCTTTTTTTTCCCAGGTCGGCCGTCTCTGTTTAGGGATGCAAAAACCGCCTTTACAGCAACAGGTGTGCTGCATAAACAACAATCGGGGGAAACATCATTGGGATTCGCGGGGGCTGCATGGTAAATTTGAGGCCTCAAACTCAGGCGACGCGCCGCGGATCTTAAGAGCAGCCCGGCTCTGGTGAAAAGCGGCGATGCTCTGTGGAGGATATCGCCTCTCCGTTAGATGCCCAACGACAGCTCCAGCCTCACACGGAAAATAAATCCCCCTCTCGCTGTCACACACGGCTTATTCACATTCTCCTGTTCCCGCTATGTTTGCTCCTGTAATTCTCCAACAATATTCTCTCGCTTTCCCTCTGTCAGTGAAACTTGAAGGCGCAGAGGAGTATCCACTAAGAGCAATGAAGAAAACTGTGCAACACTGTGCCAACGAGGGGACCCAGTGAGAGAAGCAGGGTGGATATGAATTATAAGTGTGGGTGGGTAAGGTTGGAAGTGAGGGGTGGTGGAGGGGGTGGGGGCTTCAGATTTGTCAGAATAAATGCATAAAGCTCAAACTCGCAGAAACCCATAATATAATCTGTCACAATTCAAGGTTACCAAACATGCGAGGAGCAATTTATTCATTCCCGTACAAAGCATAGTGATGAGGCTGAGTAACTGCTGAGAGCAATTCTAGGAAGACAACAGTAGGAGGGGTCTGGCTTTCACATGGATGCAAAGGAGGCCTTTTTGTGGGGGAATATGCTGAAAATGCTAATTGAGAGACTATATATACATATACATATATATAGAGAGAGTGAAATGCATATTCTATTACCCATAGCATGTCTTGCACGGTCCCCTTTGCAATGCACCGTGTCCCCATTATCACAGTGAAACTCCCAACTCTCAATATCCATTAGCATCAATGTCAATAAGACAAATTGTCATACATTTACTGCATTTAGGAGAAAATCCACCCTGACATTTGACACTGTTACAAAAGCCGCAGCTATCAAGGTAGAAATTGCATATCTGTGCCTATTCTGTTGGTTTGGTGCTGTAATTTACCGCATTCCTACCGCAACGTTGAAAAATGTTTCAGCGATCGGAAACGACGGTGACGGTGAAAGTCAGGTTTTGGGTGTCAGTCCCTCAAAATCAAACGGCAAAAGCGTCTTTACAGGCTAACCGTTTCAGCGTGCATCACACAGAGAAATTTGCTGTGGAAGAGGGTGATGCTGTGCCAAATTTCCCACCGATGACACAAGTTCACAAGACGTGCACACGCTGCGTTTCGAGAAAGGGGGCGCGACTCGCACTTATTCTCACCTGGGGGAAAACCTCGGCTCCTGTATCGCTAACGCTCCCCGGCTGATGTGAAAAATTTCACGGCTGAACGCAAAAAAAAAAAAATAATTCACGCCTGTTCTCCTCAGAAGGCACTCTGGGAAATTTGCAAAATAACAAATCTCTTGTACAGGTTGAATGAGAGCGGTTGAGGGAAACTGGGTGCAGCAAAAAGTAAATTACAAAACTTCATCGCAAATTAATTCCTGGAGTGCAGTGAACACAAATTGGCCGTGAAAGAGTATCCAAGGCTGGATTTCTTCAGTTTTAAGGTAATTCTCCTTGTGTTGCCAGGAACAACAACGGCGAGGTTGGAAAGGTTACTTCGAAAACGTAATCAGCTGGAATTTGACTCGAGTTAAACAGAAAAATAAATACCCAACGAGACCGTAATCAACAATTATTAACAATCAACAATGTAAACCTGTAACACAGTTTATTACATTATTTGATTAATTTGTGACCCATTTACAGGGACATTGTTGCTATATTTTAACCAGCAGTTTCTGCATTATCAACATTTTTTTTTTTCCCAGTCCCAGTCTGTAATCTGATAATCACAATGAAATGTTTCCCCCCCGAAGCCCCTCTGCAATTCAGTGACTTATTACTTCATTTTGGTGTCTGCAATCTGATTATTGCTTTTGGTAACTGCTGTGACTGATGGCGGCTGGAACAGATTCGATGTTATCGGGTATTTGCCAACATGGATGGAAAAAAAACAAAAAAAAAACAAGCGGTGGATTCCCTTTACAGCCAATTAGAACCCACAGGCTCCTTGGCACGATGTAATGCCGGCCCCCTACCCTGATGAATCTAAACTAGTGCATGCCCCCCATGCAGTTTAAGGCATCCTCAAATTGACCCTTCATGCCTCCACTGGTGTAGCCTCCGTTAGCAGCAAAGACCGAATCAGTATCTCATGCTGGGAAAAGTTGGTAGCCGTTCGCGTTTGATCATGACTCCTAGCCGGCCAATTATCGTTTTGTACGCGAGATTATCTGCTATATGTAAAACAGTAAAAATCCTTCCGCCATGTCGGGCCCCATTCATTTACTGCTTACCGCTTTACAAAAGAATAATATGGAGATAAATCTAGTCAACTAATTACAGTAAT
Organism: Myripristis murdjan; assembly: GCF_902150065.1. Classification (NCBI taxonomy): domain Eukaryota; kingdom Metazoa; phylum Chordata; class Actinopteri; order Holocentriformes; family Holocentridae; genus Myripristis; species Myripristis murdjan. The sequence goes on from NC_044001.1 coordinate 6,229,910, forward strand.
GATTGCAAAATGTTGAGAGCAGTGCGGGCAGATAATCACTGAAGCATCACAAGCCTGAGCGGTAAATATGCTAATTCAAATCTGAAGTAAAACAGGGGGTTGGGATCTTTCTTTATTTATTTCTTTAGTTATTGTTGGTATTATTATTATTATTATTATTGTTACTGAATTGGGTTACCTCCATAACCAAATGAAATGGGAAAAAAAAACAACACTGCATGCTAGTCTTGCATATATCAAGTGCACCCTACTTCATCAGGATAGATGTTAATGAGATCAGATGGGTATCACTGCAGCCACACACACACACACACACACACACACACACCAGTGGCATTTTTACAGCCTTGTTTAGCCAGGCAAGTTGTTGAACATATTTTTATTTAGAGCACCAGCATGAGGTGGGAGAGCTGCACACCCACACACACACATCCACACACACACACACACACATTCACACACACATTCACACCTGGGAGCTTCTCAGTATGACCCTATCCTCGTGCCGCTGACTGCTGTGGTCAAGGGCACTTTGGCAGTGGCTGCTGAAGGAACCGATGCTGCCTTCAAGTCCAGCTCGAAAAATACTACCTCTAAGATCACAGGTGGTGAGTACAACTGCTCTTGGACATGTGTAATAATAATAATAATAATTATGATGATAATAATGTGTTATTTTCATCAGTGGCTGACTGTTTATTTTCAGAAATAGGCAGTACAGTGTTATTTAGTGCTGCAGTGGCAGAGTGAAGAAAGGGAGAAAATCCATGCCAGGCGTGTAATTAATGTGATAATTAATTGAAAATGAGACAACTTCAAGTTAAAGAAACAGTGAAAAAGAAGCATTCAGCAATGCTGGTTATTTCATGGATGCCAAACAACAACATACAGCAGTCACTGACATCATCATCATCATCACCACTGACGTAGCTTCCATGCTCTCCACCTCCTAAAACGTCACGTCTCAGCTGAAAATTCCAGCTTTCCGGTTCACGTTCGGTGACAGCGGCTCATTCGCATGCGCTCAGCTGGTAATTACGGTGCCTCCTGCAGCAAAAGCTGAAAGCAGAATGAGAGCATCACTCAGATTATCCCAGTGGACTCCAACTGGCCACCTTCTTCCTCCTCTAACCTTCAGGCTACTGCTGCCCCCGTTCCTTTGATCTGCCCCCCCCTCTCCGTCTCACTCCCAGCGTGGGTGATGGACAGGATCATGAGGCCCTGGGTGAGAGACTCTCTGCTGTTTTGACATCTCTCTGACAAGGTGAAAATATCAGCGGAGAAAAGACCACGGCCGGCTGGCACCGGGCTGCCCTCCCACACGCCCCTCCCACCCATCTTGCCAGCCACCCGTCCCCTGAACGACAGCACGGCGCTGTGACACACATTTTACATTTGACGTGAGAAGTGAGGGAAGAGAGGGGTCAGCGCCGGTTGGGGGAAGACATCCTGGCATTTCTGCCTACCCCGGCTGAGGTCACGGAGCAGCCTCCTCCCAGCATGCAAGGCTGTTTTTTTTTTTGGCCCTGAGACCGGCTGAAATCACAGCTGCAGCAAATGGAAATGGAGTCTGAGACATATAGCTGTCATGGCAGGCACTCAGAGTCTCACACATATCAATCCTTCCATCCTGCATCCCTGCAATCGCTCGGTGAGATTTTTCCAAACAGTTCCTCCCAAAGGTGGAGTGATGGTGCAGCATGAAGTGCAGCAAAATCTGAGAAAAATTGGGATTTGTGCTACAGCTACGTCTGTAATAAGTAAACACTGCTGACAGAAATAGTGTGCAGCACCTGGCACAATGAGAAATGTACAATTAATAGATTTGGGGCAGACGTAAAGAAGTGTGTGTGTGTACGTTGTGTGTGTGTGTGTGTGTGTGTGTGGTGAGAATGACAGTAGGGGTGGTGGTTGGTGATTTCAGCAGCTGATTGGATCCTGCACCGGTTGGTGATTAGCTGGTTATATAGTTTCATGTTTGCCAAACAAAAACACATGCATGTGCATAATGTGACCCCCCCCCCCACCCTTTCCCATTACACTGTATGCGCACCTATATGAGCAGGTGCACAGGCACGCACTTGCCCACACACGCGCCTAAACCACACTGGCACCGGCGCGCACGGTCACGCTCACGCACGCACGGACGCGCACACACACACACACACACACACACACACACACACACACACACACACACACACACACACACACACACACACATACACACACAGAGAGAGACCTAGACACGCACTTGTCTGCATTGGCATTTTCTCAACCAAACTGAACACCGGCTATGGTTGCAAAATATCCCCCCTTTTTTCCTCCTTTTCTAGTCTCATCTTTTCCTCTGACACGTCCTCCTGCTCCAAAAATCATGTGAATATGCAGTGTGTGTGTATGTGTATGTGTGTGTGTGTGTGTGTGTGTGTGTGTGTGTGTGTGTGTGTGTGTGTGTATGCGGGTTTATTGCCCACTGAATGAGAAAAAATGCCCTGCAACACTGAGAGAATACATCCATGCATCTCATGGGCAGAGAAAACCCGGCCAGTCTGCCAGACCACAGTCCCGTCGCTTCATTATCACTGTCAGTCACCCGTCAGGTACCATTCTGCAGTCTGCTGTGCTCTCAATCCCAGTTTAAAAAAAAAAAAAAAAAAAAAAAATACCAGCATCCGTGATTTTACACTGGTCTGTTTGGGACGATGTAGTGCATCCGTGTACATTGTAATCCACATTTTGGCTGAGCGATAGCCCCGTCATACAGGATAAAGCCATATTCTACCTCACCAGGCAACTTTGCCTCAGAGGACGCCGTAAGAAATACTTGCACTAATGAGCGTCGCTCTGACTGGAAACATGTGAAAATTGCAAGATGCAGCAGCCATCCGCATCGCATTGCATGGCTTATAGGCTATATACAAGTTGAAACTAGTGAATTGCAGCACAAGTGTTGTTCAACTTACCAATAAGAGCCAGCTGTAGGAAGTACAGTCCGACGAAGTCCATTCTGGAGTGCGACATTAATTCAAATGGACGCAATCCCGAGCGACTGGAGATGTATGAGAATAAAAGCCCCGTTTGTTGGAACTGGCACCGAAATTAAGTCGAAAAGAGATGCAGCTATTTCTCAAGTGATGACTGGCTGGTTACGCTGACGCCGGAATCCACAGCATTGCATGAAAAAGCAGGAGCGAAGCAGAGCATCATTTTTTAACAGTCAAACTTTTTGTCACGGAGGGAAAAAGAGGTTACAGTTGCGCCAAATCAAGACGGCGGTGCCAAAATGACGCCCAAAACAATTAGCGCCTCAGGTTGAATAAATGTTGCGCGTACTGAACATCCCCGGCCGTTTCATCCGTCCGTCCTCTCCTCTCTTCGCCTCTACCTGCGCACCGTCTGGAAACTGCGGATGAATCATAGGGCGCGTTGCTTTGCGCACTCCGACCTGCGAGTCATCCAGCCCCTGTGATTCCAGACGGGTCGGCTGGAGATACCCAGCCCAGCTCGTTTAAAAAATCCAATTCTGGCCAAAGTTGAAATAGGACAGGTTAAATCGATAATGCTATTTCATAGTGCTGTAAAATGGAAACAATGCGCTGCGTAAAATGGTGCATAGTCTGCATGGGTGGGTAGAGCACATCCACACTTCTCCAAAAGTAGGTTATTCACCTCAACGAGAAACTCAGACAGTCAACTTACAAAAGCAATTGTGAGCTATTGATTTTGAGGCGTTGAGGAAATCTTTTAGGAGCCCTACACCAGGAGCGCAGGAGGGCCGGGCGGTAAAATAGAGCTGGAGTGACTTGATGGTAAAATGAGGAGACCATCTTGCATGCAGTCTGGACTGTGTCTGGGGCTACCTGCTGTTTAATGTACTCCACGCAGACTTCCTTTCAAAACAGAACAAAGAATAATCTATTTTGATCTGGGTTTTGAGGACAGCAGCCCTGATTGACACTCCAGACAAGCTGCACTACAATTATTTTGAGACATAGCCTACTTTTTATCTAAGAGAAATTTGTTTGCCACTGAGCATAATTGGATGAAGCCTGCAGGAGCACCACTCCATAAATCATGGATAATATTTAAATACTTCATATTGACAGCTGTTGTTGGTGTTTCTTTTTTGTCAAAGGCTGAATTATTCTCAAGCTGATAAAGTCACAGTCAGGGTAGGAAATTAATTTTTGAGAGGTTTCTCTACTGGGAGCTGTTTGGCCTATATGAGCTGATTTTCGGGGAATTTAACAGCATCCCTGGGACAGTTTCCTCTGAAACCGTGTTTGTTCAGGATGTAGAGTACAGTCGCACAACCGTGAGGAGGATAATACTCGCAAAGCATTAGCTGCACATGCTGAAATACTGAAAAAAAAACCCCTCCTTTTCAGGATTCTTCATTGTAAAGGAGAGTAGGCAGACTACTCCTCTAAGCACTGGCTTTTACTGAGGTAGTAGCCAGCTTTAGAGGGACATACTGTGGGAGAAATGTGATTTTTATCCAAGACTGGGACATGTAAGCTTCTGTAGATGCAGTTGCCCGTGTCTTAACCACTACAACATCTCTACACATTTTCCATTGTTATCTTGAGTGTTTTTAATCTTTCATCAATTTCATTTTTTTTTTTTTTTGCCTCAAGTCGTTGGTAATTACTTACTGCATTAATTACCCCGATCCCAACACATGCACACTGTCAGTACCAGAACTAGAGGCTCTCATATCTAAAGAGAAATTCGAATTTTAGCATTCCTAGTACATGAGAGAGAGAGAGAGAGAGAGAGAGAGAGAGTGAGAGAGAGAGAGAAGCCTGTCTTACAGCTGATCACTCCACATTTATTAAAAATGGAAGATTCATCCTGTAAAAGGGTTATCCTCTGGTCACCCAACTTAAGATACCTACTTCCCATTAAATTATTATTTCATCATTTGTATTAATTTTGCAGCACACATCATGTTTTTAAAATGTGAATATCATGTTCGATGCTTCAGTTGCACTGTAAGTGAACTATAATTTCAAAGGCAATGTTTTAAAACATACAGTATGGTACTGTGGGCCTTAGTCTGTTTGCAGCTGCCCCCTTGAACTCTGACTTTCCCCTTAAAGTTACCCTTACAATAAGTCGCTTTAATATTAGAGAACTCGTTGTTTTTCCATACTGTGTGGCAATGCTACGTATAAATTTTGTATCTGGTCATTGCAGTGCCGTATTGAAACTACAGCTAAAAAGCTTACTGTATACTGAGTGAATTATGCAAACCCAGAGGAGCAGATTTTTGTGGCTGCACTGTTACATCAGATGGAAATGATCTAGATGCACCATTTTGCACACATTCCCCTGTAATTCAGCATGACATATCTGGTATCTTTGACAATCTTTGGATCTCGACTAGAATTTAAAATGAGGTTCTGAGGGTTTGCACAAGCCACCTGTGTTTGCGCTGATGGAGAAGCAGGTGGTGCCAAGCAGAGCTGAAGAGGTCAAAGCTCCAAGAAAGGCAACTTTGCACTTTGGTGGCTCCAAATAGCAGCGAGGCAAAGCAACGACGGACAGTTCGTGATTCACTCCTTGGTTTTGGTGCTGTCACTTCCCATGGCTGCAGAAGTGACTAGATTTCTCAACACGAGAATCACGTTTGGACAAACAGGGAGAATCTACTGCATGTGATTTAAGGAGGATCGGATGCTCTACTTTGTGATTTAGGCCGATAAGACGGGTGTATTTTCCTGTAATAATCTTGCCAAGAAACAAAGAACAAAGTCCACAAAGAACACATGTATGTTTGCAGAGACACCGGAGGGGGAGTAGAGGGAGGATGAGGTTAGGATTAGGCGCATTCACTCGCTCAGACCCGGCTCATCCACTGAGAAACTCCTCAGCAGCAGTTGGGGGTTAAGTGCCTTGCTCAAGGGCAATTTGGCAGCAATTTCGCTGGGAAGGCAGACATCCATTCACATCCGCGGTCAAGATTTTCCCAGCAGGTAGGTGGGTTTAAACTAACCGCACACCTCTCCCAGCGCTGCTGAGTTATGTGCCAAAAAAGATGGTGTATTGATTCCCGCCTCTGTCCTTAGAATCAAACACACCCCTGCTAGCTCTGGATCAAACCCTTCCAGAGACTTCTCTCCTGCGTCCCCACCTCCAGCCCCCTCTCCACATCCCTCCCAGTCTTCCCTCTAACGCAGAACAGCTTGCATTGTTTGTGATACTGATGTTATAAGCTACGAGAGGATGTGGGACGGACTCCTGTTGTGTGGCCATGAAACGCTATGAAAATCTGACCACAGGCTGATTAAGAGGTGTTAATGCATTCAAATTAATGCCGACTTCTGAGTTGTTGTTTTTTTTTTTTTTCATGTGTGCCTGCCTGCCGATACATAGTCTTGTGGAGAGACACGGACAGAGAGAGAGAGAAATACAGGGAACGAAGAGGGAGAGGCTGAGAAAACGAGAGGGAGAGAGAGAGAGAGAGAGAGAGAGAGAGAGAGAGAGAGAGAGAGAGAGAGCGATGTCAGGCAGCAGCCACCTACACATCGCCATTTCAGTGTGACTCGACCATTGTGATGAAGACGCTCTGTAGTCATGCTATTGACCAGCTATAGAGCTGAATCAGATGATGGAACAGCCATCAAGGCCACAGCACACACACACACACACACACACACACACACACACACACAATGACGTGATGGGCAATGGAGGTACAATTTCATGACAATGTCACAAAAAGACTGAGAGCAGTTAAGTCCATTCTCTCTCTTGACTACAGCCTCCAGGCAGGCCCGGTTCAAAGGAGGGGCTTGAGTGAGCCCTGACCCCCCCCAAATGACCCCAATTTTTATTTGACTGTACTTTGTCAATTTTAGCTTTAAAAATATCTTATTGGAAGTACTTTTTCAAACTGTAATTGGCCAGTTAGGGTTGTATAACAGGCTCGGACAGGAAAGCAAGAGGTCTGCCAACTCTGCCACATGGTAGTGTTGTGACAGACCCTGGAGGAAATTGTCAGCTAGCCAGCTAACAAAAGAGTAGCTTTCACTTTGGAGGTTGTGCCATTTTACATTTCTACCGTCAATCGAATGCATTTCACTGATTTTAGATGTGGATCACTGCCGGATTGAATTTCTATATTTGTGTTTTGTGGCATAACCATGTGGCTGCAGAATGATGCACTTCTTGGATCTTGGAGGCACTGATGCAGCATTCAAGATTATTCACAATTTACAGTCTCCAAGGAATTTATAGGCCTACAACAAACAAAAGAGGATGACAGGACACCCCCCTGATGTGAACCCTCATTGCTAGCGAGAACAAACTCCTCCAAAAATCTGCAGATAATAGAGAAAAAGTTAAGAAATCTTGAGAAGGACCAGAGGGAGAGAGGGGCCCCCTCCTGGCCAGACAGGAGTGCCATGGGTGCTGAGGAAATGGGAAAATTATCAAATTAAATTTTTAGAAATATCTGTCAAATATTAATCTCATCACTAAAGCACTGATGATGCTGAGGCTTTTAATTTGAAAACAGCCTAAAAATAGTGGCACAAGCAGCAGCGGGGCAGATAAAAGTGTCCTGGTGGTGAATCAGTGGCAGCCTCACCCATGTCAGGCTCCCACCGGGGGAGTCTAGTGAAACACGCGGCCCGTACTCGGCCCCTGTGCCCCGGCGATGCGGCCGCCCGCTCCGTCCCCGCTCCGGGTCGCAGCCGACATCCTGCACTCTGCTGTGCAGATGCAGCGGTGCGGGCCGGTGCTCAGAGGAGGTCGTGAACCAACGCTGAATCAACTCAAACAGGCGAGCAAATGAATCCCTCTTCTGAAATGTTAATATCAAGCAGCATTAATCATTTTTATCTGCATGTTATTGGAGAACTGTTAATCACATTAAGTAAACTCTATGAAAACCGCAAAACGGAACATCATTTACAAGATTTCTCCACTTGTAAGTTATTAAAAATTTGAAATAGTTGCAACAAAAGTGCATTTTCTTCCTCCAGGGGAAGACTGGGAACTATCATGTTTTTTCACTTAGACTTGTCTTTCTCTCAGCTTGTTATTGTCAATTCCCTAGGCACAATAACTTAAGAGATTATATATGTGTAATGTAGTCATTCTGAAACTGATTAGTCAAAATCCTCACAGATCCTCCTGGTAGATCTACATCTCTGTTCCTCACTGAACATTATTGTGATATTTAGAAAGACATGTACATTGCCCATTCCCAGTTTTGGTTTTGACTTTGGATAGGACTCAGTGACATCTGCTCTCAGTCTGACTTCATCCCGACCCCCTTTGGACCTGGTCTTAATTCAAAATTGATTCGATCTGGTCTAGCAATTAATTCGGACTCTGCTAAGGTGGCCTTGACTGGGGCCGTGCTCGCAGACAACCGCAACCGAACGTCGTCGCACCTTTCCCCCTACAGCTCGCTGTCGGTTTTTAATTTAGTCCATAATGCTTTACACCTCTTCCCCATCTGCAGAACGGTAGAAGAGGTGGAGGCCCGCGGTGCATCAGGTGTAAGTCTGGACTGATGACTCTTCCCTGGCAGTCACACTGATTTTTATCCCATTTGCAAATTTCTGTCCCTGCTGAGGGCAATAGTTCCCACCCATGCTGCTACAAATTTCATCTGTGCATCGTGGCCTTTAAAAGCAGGGAGAGCATTGCTCGCCGCGCGGTGATAAGAGATCTGAGCAGAATGACACCCAGCATGCCTTACTGGATGTCAAAGCATAGTCTTTCAAGGTGTTAAGGTGTTGATACAATTACATGCAAAGTGCAAACAATCCAATTTATGCACTGAAGATGCGATGGCTGCCTGACTGCGACGTTTTGCTCCCGTCTTCCCCTTTTTTGCACCTTTGGATACAACAGGCTTACTCAGTATTTTGCATAATAAACTGTCCATCCTTAACTTTGCATTGTGTGCAGGTTGCTGACCACTTGCTATAGCGGTGATAAGAGATTACAGTGGCCAAATGGTATTTCTGTTTTGCCAGTGTACCACAAGCACGCCATAAAGGTGACAAGGACTTTGTTAGCTTTTTCACAGATGATGCAAAATCTCTGAAGATGATGCTGGATGTGAGGACCGTCCCCCGCAGTGGTGCCACTGTACTGCAGCATCAGCTTCTGCTCTCATTGCAGGTCTTAGCGGTGCCGGAAACTGGCAGAAAAAGGGGAAAAGACTGTTTGCCAAACTGTTGCGAGTTGTTTTCAGGCTTGTCAGGGAGGCCTGCGGTGTAATTTTAATCATATCTGGCCAATCGCAACGGGCAGGTGATGAGACAGATGTGTCCAGAAAGTCTGAGGCACACAAACTGAAAGACCCATATGCCCTTGGCAATTCAGGACTGTTTTGATGATGTGTTTGCAGTGGCATATTTCAGATGCACAGCGAGGATGCGTTGAAATGGATAAATCAATGAGGCCATCTGGGGAGAGGAAGTCGGGATGAGAAATGGTTTAATGCTGAGGTTCATTCGACAGTAGCCTCACAGACCTAATTATTCCATTCATTACCGAGATGGGGGGAAAAAAAAAGAGGGCCTTGTTATTGTCATAACACAAATCAAACGATTCTCCTCTTTAGCATGGCTATAAAGCAGGAAGTGTGTAGGTCATTTCATTTTTGGAAAGCATATGGTTTGTTTTGTCACAAATTTAATGGGATTTAATGAGAGCATTTTCGACATTTGGGTCCTTGTCTATGTTGCTGTTTTTTTTTTTTAATGTTGAAATCTCTCGCATCAATTGGCACCACTGGACTTTTTCTGTATCTGAAATCCATTTTAGAAAACCCACAAAAACCACTGCTAGTTTCTACACGCCATACTTAACTATGCAATGTGGGTCCAGTATTCCCAAGCTCCGAGAGTGGATGTGGATGCTTGGACACTTTCCACTGAAGTGCGAGCAAGCAAAAAGTAATTACGTCAAACTGGAAGGCAGCAGCAGTTCACTTTGGTACATCATTTTTACTTTTTCGCACGCAAGCCTCCATAAAAATGCAGTAGCAGTCGACCTCCAAAATGTGTTGCCTGGGGAATCTTCTGGCGTCACCAGGAAAAGGGTTTTTTTTCCCCCCAGCTCTCAGAATCAATAATTACTAACAGGCCAAATTACTTCTGAAAAAGGACGACCCAGGACACATAATATGTCTGGGCCTGCCTTCATCATCCGGTTTGTACATACATGTGGTATTATTATTATTTTTTCCTAAAAAAGTGAAAACGGTAGAATCCCAGAGTAGCCAGAACTGATGACTGGCCATTCTTGAACTACAAAAGGAAGACATATCGAAAAAATAATAATAATAACAAAAATAATAACACAAGTATCCTCTCCAATGCAGCAAGATTCAAATACTGATGTTAAGAATAAGGGAATAAAGCAAAATGTGAGGTGAAGAGTCCATATAATTCCATATAATTATTGCAATTAAATCTGTGCAATTATCTTCATAAAGTGAAAAGGTAAGTAGTTTCCATTTTTCACATTATTTTCTGCACACACTGCTAACCGTCAGACAGATCACTGCAGCAGGCAATACAACTGTGATAATGTAGTGCATGTACTGTATTTTTAAATATAAACGTTGCCCTCTCCAGGTGCGTATTTGCAGTTTTAAGAAATCTTAGGAATTTTTAACCCTGGTCTCATTTTTTCTTCAGTTCATTTGAAATGAATTAGCTCATAGTTCATCAGAACAGTGGTAAAAAATAAAACAAAAAAACAGCTAAATTTCCACTTACTGAGAAGGAAAATGCTGGAGTCAAAGCTTGTTGTGCCTGCCTCTTATGAACAGTCATCTTTTCACAAAAACCCTTGAATCGAAAACACCAAAAAAAAAAAAAAAAAAAAAAAAAAAATGAAACAAAACATGAAGAAACACCACCATCGCTCACTCCATCATTTTGTAGTCGTAATAGCATTATTGAATAATGTTTTAAATGAGCATAATGTGTTACAAATCCTCAGTTCATTTTTACAACTGTTCCACAATGGAGCTAAAACACATCTTTTTTTTTTTCTTTGTTTTTTTTTACGTTTGTCATCGCCTGCTTAATTTCAGACTTCAGACTGAGCGCCCCTTGCGGCGTATCGGCTCTCCGTCAGTAAAAACTGCTCCGGGATGCAGTCAGGTTGTTGTGTTGGAGCCATGTCAAAATCCTGTTGTGTCCATAAATAAATAAGTTTGTACTGGAAATGTATTCTTTATGCTGGTACTGAACAGCTAATTTTTTTTTTTTTTTTTAAAGGCTTGTTTAGTGCAGCAAGTGGTTTTCTACCTAGTTTTTACTAACTAGTTTGAGTTTTGTCCTCACTTTTCAGTCAAATATTTCCATCAAAACAGCAGAAACCCTGTCAGACGGTGTGTGTTCTGCAGCCGCCAGTTCTCCAGTGCTGTTGGATTGAATCTGTGCTTGTTTGATTTTCCTAAACCCCGGGATTTGTGTCTCACAGAACTCAATCTGAGCTGGGAAAACTGCATTTGATTAAAGAGTGAATTTGAAATTATAGCTAAAAAGTTCAAATGAATACTAATCGCATTCAACTTCAAGCCACTGCACCTTGGTTTCAAAATGCACCTTATGCATACAATTCTTGAATTCATATATTCAACAAATTTTTTTTTTGTATTTTTTTTTTTTAATTCAGTGGTACAATATGAGCATGACAGATTCAAATTTATGCAATGCAAATACAATCTCTGCTGGCACTAATCTCTTTCCATATTACTTATCCAAGTTGATTGAGCATGCATGGTCTGTTCCAGCAGCGCCCTGCTTCACACTCACACACAGCCACACACACTCACAGCTGGCACCTCCATGGTAGTTATTCAGTTAGTGGAAAGTATGATTCAATAAGTTTACCCACCTTTATGTCAGCAGCCCGTGTTGGGATTCAAGCCGACAACCCTCTGGTCACAAGCCATTTTTTTTTTTTTTTTTTTTTTACCTCAAATCCTCTACAACCGCAGCAGTCATCCTCAATTTAAGAGCTCCACCTGATTTATTTCACAGGTAATCGACATATCAACAACTTCTGAAAACGAACCTGAGCCACGACCGATCATTTAATCAAACCTGACTCAGGCTTTTTTCGCCGGAGTCAGTTTGCGGCCCCTAACATTTCGTTTGGATGTGCCGGTTAAACCTGGCGATTTAAATAGTGGAGGTTCAGGGTGTGAGGAGGCACTGCATTATGCGTGCACGGTTTGAAGCCGCTCTGGAAAACTTTCCGGATTTACTGCAGCTGAGTGCATTTTGAAGTGCCAGGCGGAAAAATGGCGACGGGAAAATTGTCCTAAAACACTCAGAATGTTTCACGGCGCTGACAAGCCCTCTGAGAAAAAGTGTTTCTAACGAAAAAGCCGTTCTGAAACGCACGATATTCAGAGTCAATTATAGAAAGCATTGATTTGTTTAAAATGTATCATCCTTGTGAGTCATTTTCAAGAGGATTCAATATTAAATGAGCTCTTCTTACCATTCCCCTTGATAATATTCTCTTCAAAAGGATGTGTGATGCCCAGCACATCAGTAGGCTGCTGGTTTGGCACAACATACAGTAAATTTCCTTACTTTCCAACACACAAGCACAACATTTTTAGCATGTTTTATCCCAAATTCATGCTAATATGTGTGTGTGTGTTTTTTCCCCCCAAACAAATCTTCTCTTAAAGATGATCTTTGTACCCCGGAAAAGATGAAAGAAATATTAGTCAGCGCACAGCAATTTCCCATCTGATCATATGCAGCGCTGACAAAACCGCAACTGCAACAGCACTCCCGCCTCGAACAATTCAAAATCACTCCAACAAATATCATTCTTTGTCTTGATAAAAGAGACAAAGCCGAAGTTATAACTCAAACAAGCAGCGGCGTGTAAAAGCGCCTCATTAACTAGGCCATGGTGGTGCAAAGTTTCAATCAGAGCGCTGGAGTAAAATATTTTGGAAAATGTAGTGCAAACATAAATGGGCAAAAAAGGAAGAATGTGGAGGGGGGGTAAAAAAAAAAAAAAAAGATGCTAAATAATAAATATGTCATATAACGGTGGTGCGCAGCTTTCAGCAGCACACTAATGAGGCCATCTGGGGAGAGGAAGTGTGGATGAGAAATGGTTTAGTGCTGACGTTCGTTTGACAGTAGCCTCTCTGAGCTGATTATTCCATTCATTATTGAGATGAGGAAAAGAACCTTGTTGTCAGTGTCGCCACGCCGATCTCACTTATTTGTTTCTCTAATTAACTTTTGACCGTAATCACGCCGAACGGTGGGTCAAGGCGTGCGCGTGCAGAAGTGGGAGCTAGTAGTTAATCTGCCACAAATCACACGGCTGAGCTTTGCTAATTTTCGAAAAGCGCGCGATCGCGGCTGCAGGCAGACTGTCTGCTTTCCAAACCGAACCGTGAAAAGTTTGCTTTGGTACATGTGGACGTTGCACGCTCGGTATTTTAATGTGTAGGGGAGACTGGGGTAAGATGAGGCGTTTTTCATATTTAGGATCACTACATCAAGGCAATCATAGTTTTGTCGCTAACTAATATATCTGCATATATTTCAGGATGTTGTGCATCTCTAAAAACAAACAGAATGAGTGTAAACATAACTGTTTCCATAATATAGCATGTCCAAAAAAAGTGGTCAATTTACCCTGTGTATGGGGTAAGTTGAGCATAGGAGCGGGGTAAATTGAGCCATATCCCTACTGCCCCCCCACCTTCCTCCCCACCTCCATCCCACCCCTCCCTCACCTTCTCCCTCCCTAAATAACAGTCACTTCTTCACATTCATGTGTATTTTTATTTATTAAACACAATTCAACAGGTACAATAAACAGCTGTTTTAACATGCGCTTGGGAAGAGAACATTAACAGCCGTGTTTTTGGAAAGAAAACACTACAACACTAGTTTCTTGGTGTCCTTGCTGACAGTAAGGTCAGTTATGAACATATGAACGTAACACATTTGAACACTGAACCAAAATACACTTACTCCATACACTTAATTTGTAATTAATATTTATTTTTATTTATTTATTTATTTATTCATTCATTCATTCATTCATTCATTCAATATTTCATATTTATTTAATATTTAAGACATTTAGGCTACAGCCAAAATACACTTATTAAGTGTATGGGGCTCCGGCTCAACATACCCCTGGCCAAATGGCTCAACTTACCCCAGAGCTACCATTTTGACTTTTTTAGTCCCCACAACTAAAATGGTGCACTTTTATGCTAGGTTTATGACCTCATGTTGTAGCTCATAGATACCACAACTGATGTATAAAACAAATTTAAAATGATCTGTTTTGGTCTTAACACAATTCTCATGAAACTGATGATAGACTGAATTCACTTTCAAGAGAAAAAAATGGTTTTTGGGAAATAAATGTCTAACCACTTTACCCATGTGGTTCTTACCTTCACAGACTCCATGAAATGATGCCTTCCTCCTAAATATTTGGTCAAATGATCAATGTTTTTTACCGTTTCCTAGCAACAGGGGGCGGCTCAACTTACCCTTTGGCTCAACTTACCCCAGTCTCCCCTACCTGCACGGCTTCTGGATGGTATATGTTTAATTGGCACATCCGACCCCCAGGCAACGCCCAAGCATGAATAAAACAGGCCATTTTAACAGCAGTTTCTATATTTTAATCGTAATAACATTTGCAAACCAGCGTGAGAAACACCAGCATATCCTTGACAAATCAACATTTTCTCATGGGACGCAATTCTTCCCACCACAGCAAGTAGCTTTTCACACATCTGGCTATGGACAGTTGCACGTAAGCGAGTGCTCTACTGAAAATGCGTCTCTGTCAAGCCTGAAATGTAAAATTGACAATGAAAAACTGCTTGGATCGGCGAATACTGGTTTATTTTACCACTGTCTCCGAATGCCAAGCCGGTGTGTTTAAACCGCAATCAGCGCAAATTAGAGCTCTTTTTCTTTCTGTTTCTGCGTTTTGTGAAGTCTGGGTCAAGATATGTGACCACAAATATTTTCATCACTGCAAAAGTGAAACAATAAACATTTTTACCACATTCATTTGCATTTGTTACAAAAAAAATTATTACTATTATATTATTATTACGAAAAGCTTAAAAAAAGGTTTTCACTACACTGCTGAAAATGTCTGAATTTGTAATTGGTCCTTGTACACATCTTGTGTTCAATGTCTAAAAATATCACTCACTAAGCTTTGAAAGCTTTAGTGATTTATGTTTCCTCAAATTAATTTTTAAGTGCATGCGCAACTTAGCACCTGAGCCACTCAGTCGATTTGTTGAGAGACAAAACAGCAGCAGAGTCACCAGAAGCTCTTCAAACCGAAACTGCAAAATCCCACTCCTCAGGACAGCATGCGGACAGTCAGCCTTCTCCTCTAAGAGCTGCAAACTCTGGAACTCACTGCCATCAGAAATAAAATCCATCTCAGAGTTTAAGTTGTTCACCACCAAAACTAAAACCTGGTTAAAGAAAAAACAAAACTGCACTCATCTGTAAATAGTGTGCATATTGTGTAGGAGAGTGAGATTTATATCATATAAATGCAATATTGGATTTTTGAATCATTGAGTTGTATGGTATGGTCTTTTTTAATTGATGTATTTTATATTGTACTGCAATGTTGTGAGTGGGTGAAGGTTTTATGTTATATAAATGCAATATTAGATTGTTGGATTGTTTGTATATTTTGTATTGTACTCCAATGTTGTGGAAGAGCCCAACCGGGGGCTGGAGTTGAGAATTAGCACCAGCTATAAACTCTATATGCATCACAGCAGCTGCAAGCCTGTAACTATGTTTGATTGCATTGTCCCTGTCAAATCAATCAATCAATAAAAAAAATATATGCTTTTGTACATTATTTGATGTACTGTGGATGAATAGCACCAGCTTTATCGTTTGGCAATAAAATTAAAGTTAGACATTTGTTTAGGTTCACGTTAGAGGCTGCCATCGAGTCAGGAATCCCGCAGGTCCTGTGGGATTCCCGCGGCACCGCAGGGCGACCCTGCTGAGGTGTTGGGATTGGGATCGGGATCGGGATCGGGATCGGGATCGGGACCGGGACCGGGACGGGAAAACAAAGCCTCACGAGGGAACAGCAACTGGGAGCAGCGAATGTCTGTTTTGCTGTTGAAAGTGTTCAAATAGTTAAAGTTAAAGTCATCTGATTTAAAATGCTGCGCCCTCGGATAGAGCTGAAGTTCGGTAATTATAAACATGAAATAGTTGGGGTTGTTGTGGGATTTCGGGGGGAAACAGGACGGGATGGGGATGGGGATGGGATTGGTTAAGGCAAAAGTCGCAGGATCAGGACGGGACAAAATAAATCGGTTTTGATCCCGTGCTACCCTGTAGTTACAATCAAAAAACTAACACTGTACATTGAGTTTTGGTGACTTGTCATCCTGCAAGATCAGAGAATTTGGCATTTGGAGTAAAAACAAATTTGATTCCAGTCCCTGCACCTTTTGCTGTACCTGCACTTTTCCAACCTCTGGCTATGAGGTGTCAACATCCGTCTCCTTAAACCCCAAAAACTGAGTGTGTTTATGGGTTATCTCCTGCAGCCGGCCTGAATTTCAATCTCACTGCTATGGAAATGCACCTTTCCAGTGGTACAGTCTTGGTCTCACTGTGCCAAAAAAGCCCCAAAAAGCTTTAAATAAACTACTCCAAATTGGTGTGAACCTACCCCAACACTGCCAGGGTGAGGGTGAGGTCCCTTTCCCCAACAGGGCCACCAGGGCTTAGCCATGCTACTGTAATACACTCTGGATGAAAGCATCCACCAAATTGCAATTTAACGGCGTTTTGGCACGGTGGGACTGTCGGAGGAGCATTCCTGCGCACTATTGGCACATTGTGAGTGAAGTTTCATTACTGCACATAATGGGATCTGGCCACTCCCAGGACCATGAAGATGAAGGCTTTTTCTGTCAATGTCAAAGTACATCTCAAGGCAGGAAATTGACAGTGTATAATATCCAAGTCCACTTCACTAATATGACACTCCCATTTCCCCCTCCCGATACACACGGACCATTTCATTTGCAATGAAGCCCATGCCTTCCACACCTAAATGGATTACGGACTCACGAACCGTGAACTGTGTACGCAGTTAGAGCGTCAGGGCTGCTTACCGCCTGGAAAGACATCTTGTATCTGGAAGATCACACGTTAGATCCCCCCCCACAAGAGCCATGTATCCCGTCAAAGTGTCCTTGAGCAACACCCTGAACCCCTAACCTGTTAAATCACTGAGAGCCGCTCCGGTTAAGAGCATCAGCTAAATGCTGATTTGGGGAGATTTCGCGTATCTGCACGGCCTCCAGGAATTTCCCGCTATTGACTTTCACCCATTTATCATTATTTCCAGATGTTCTGAATTTTTAAAATGAAAGATGCTGTATTGGATTATAGAGGCACGTAGCTGCGGTTCCCACAGGCATTATGCCGTCTAATTTGCAGTTCAAATGGTTGCACACTTCACATGCCTCTCGCCCCGGCCCTCCTCCTGTATTAGCACCCAGGCTCGCTCCTTGATCTCGCATATATCAGCAAAGCTTTCCATATAGATTTGTTGGTGCCACATTTCTGCCAGCGAAATGTTTGCGCGGGTATTAACAGACTTTTCCCGTTACATATTCTTTCAACAGGTGACTTGTGACCCAGCAGCGGGTCGTGTGCCATCCTGAGAGGGTCAACAGGGAAATGTGGTGTTATCTAAAATGTGAGTCAAGACACCGAATGCAAGGCAAAATAAAATAAAATAAAATAAATTTTTAAAAAAAAGGTGTGGATGTAAGACTGGCTGAGAGCTGCTTTGCTATCATATCTTCACCAACGTAAGCTGGTACATAAATAAATAAAGAATCCATAAATTATGATCTGAGTTCATCCTACAGTCAGCTACACGCTGAAATCCATTTCATATGGTTATTCTCTCTCTCTCTCTCTCTCTCTCTCTCACTCTCTCTCTCTCTTTCTCACACACAAACACCACATACCTGTTTCCCTGTCTCTGCACTTCTGTTTTTGTAGAATAAGAGTATGCAAATATAGCCTAGTTGGGAAAACTCTCTCTCTCTCTCTCCTTCTGTGTGCTCAGGTGCCTGTCAGTGTATGCGCTTTGTGAAATAGCCTTTATCTCCAACTCTCTCACTTCTGTGTTTGTATAGGCGTAAGTGAACGCAAGTGCATCCTCGTTAGTACAATATAATGTCTCTCTCTCTCTCTCTCTCTCTCTCTCTCTGTCTCTGTCTCTCTCTCTCAGACACCCTTGAGAAGATGAGGCGGTCAGTTTCCTGTTTCATTTGCCTCCGGTCATGCAACGCTGCCTCAGTGTCTGTGGCCGTCTCCCTGCACTAAATCAAAGACAGTGTGGAGCGGCCAGCCATGGCGGTGACTCCTTTTATGATATTCTATAGGATCTCGGTCACTGAGTGGAATGAAATGTATGGCCACTAAGACTTACCAATCCTCGTAGGGGTCACAGGCGGCGGCTTGCACTGTGAGTCACGTTCGCAGCCACCAATCTCCCTCCCTCTCCGTGAATTGTATCATCGAAAACCTCATTAAGCAGCAACACTAGAGAGCTTAGAGTTTATTCTGCTCAACCTCCTCTAGGTTTGTTATCAAGCTGTGACAGTTTCCATTTGCAGGTGTTAGATACTGTTTCTGCTTCCTCTCCCCTCCTCTCTCCCTCACTCCTTTCCCCATCGCAAACATGACACAGAGTGTCACCAGTCACTGATTTGCAATTTCGTGCAACCCCGGCAACGGCTGATGTTAAAAAGAGAGCGTTAGCTAGATGGTTTGAACTGCATTGCAGCAAAATCATTTGAAGAAGCGCCTTAAACCATAAAATCCCGCATGAAACACAGTCTTGTGGTAGTTTCAGCGCTTGCATGAAAGCCACACCAAGTTCTTAAATTTGATATTTGAAAGACTTTAATGCAAATCTGAAGCGCTGTCAGGAGACTGTGGGGTCCTGCACAGTTCAATGGGCACAAAATGACACCGACGCTGCCATGGTTAGCAGTTACATTCACTAAGTGACTCAGTGGGTAGACAGTGACGCTAACACTTACCTGGGTTCCAGATTAAATTCCCTGTGTAGCTCAGTAGGTAGTGCATGACACGAACCCCATGTTCACACTGCAGGCAACATGATCAGCCCTTAAGGAGAAACCCATTCACCTCCTCCAGAGCGGAGCAATCAGGGAAAGTCAGGTGGCGTGTTGGCTCTGGCCACCCAAAGCCAATCAGCTGAACATATATTGAACATACAGTGTGTGTAACGTACATATGTACATATAGGAAAACAGCAGGGAGAACAATGGAGGAGACGCACATAGCTGTAATATGCTGGACACATATAAAATGTCCACATATGAGAATGGGCCAAATCCTAATTTGTAATTCATGTATGAATATTTTATACAGTCATGCAGTATTTTCCATTATGGAAATCCCATCTGTGTTATTTAATTGCATTTCCCCACGGGTTGGAAGGCTACAGGGATAAATGTCTAAAAAATAATGTTTAGAGAGAGGTTGTATGTATTGTTGGCGTTGATGTTAAACTTACATCTTAAGTTAATTCTATTGGGAATTTTCTGTGTTTTCAATTAATGCCACCGAATTAGCATTTGTAGATTCATGAAACAATGTGACATTCTTAGCAATGCAACAATAAATGCATGGTTTGCTGATGATTCATTCAAAATGCAGCTTCCTCGCCACCCACAGCCGGTCAGAGCGGAGCGACTCATCAGCCAAGCTGCTCTCGGTGCGAGCGCCGGGCGACACGAGGCTCAGGGCTGTTTCCCGCCGGAGACAAACACACCGAGGATGTGCACACTCACAGTGCAGTGAGGCGCTTTGGGTGGACGTGTCCGCCACACGGCATACGGTCGTCCATGCAGGGTTTGATTTTTCAGATCAGCGCGGTGACTTGTGTCCACGTGCTCTCACTACACCTGTGGGAAAGGAGAGGTTGTGGTTGTGTGTACCCACAGTACTCACTCCCACAGTTGTGGTCATAAATATTCATTTGGCATGTATCAGGCTTTAGGGATTAATCCCAGTACGATGGATAAAATACAGAACACAAAGCTACATGAGCAGCATGTTAAGTCCATTATATAAAGTCCCAGGTATTGCCCACAGGAGACTAATGGCTTTTTATCAAGGATCCCTGGAGGGCTGCAGCCCTCCACCTCCAACAGCACGGCTTCCATTAACGCAAGGCAGGTTCAGTTCAAGAGCACATTTTCCAAAATGCACCTGCTTTAAAAGTAAAATGAGTGACATTAGTGAGACAAACAACCCACGCTTTTGCTCTTTCATTTTCACAAAGAGCCACCTTGAAGACTGTAGTTCTGGTTGTAATGAAAGGTTTCTTTCTGTTGCAGTTCTCATTGACACAGTTGACATGGTTACTTTTTTGTGTCTTGACAATAAAGCCGTTAAATGTCACAGTGCTGCATAAACTTGATCCTTTTTTAATGATCTGCAAAATGCGGTGAAATGTTAAGATACAAAATTGGCAGCGCTCAAAAAGGAAATTATGACCAACCATCCAGCCTCTCGTTCCCATCGCGCCGTCTCGATACAAGGTCATTTAACTCGGCGTCCTTGTTAAAGCAGAAGTACAAACAGACTCATCATTAAACAGCTGCTTTCAAGTGAGTCACATTTACATTTCAATCTAGTTCATTAAGCACAGACACTGTAATCCACAATGTATTTTACAAAAACAGACCGGCATTAGCTGTACAGCACACACTTCAAAATAACAGGTTTAATGTTTACACTTTGCTGCCAAACCAAACTCACAGCAGCGCTGCGCCGCCCGAGCCACGGCTGCCGTAAGGCACCTTGAACAATAAAGTCAAGAAAAACTTTCAAGAGCAACAGCACAAAAAGGACTAGATGTGGTTCACTGCAGGCGTGGAGGTAGCTGAGGAGGATTGGCACACTGCTGAGGAGAGGTGAGGCCGGCGCGACCTCACCATCCCTTTAATTTCAATAGTAATTAGACTGGAAGCTGGGTTCGCTCCAAAACCCCAGAAATGAAGGCGGCCACAACTTTATATATTCTCCTCACTTCGGTTTTCACTGTTGACCGCACATTTGGGGTGTAACGATTCAGTCGTGGTGCATCAAGGCATCAATTATAAATTCGGCGGCATGGATCTGCTAAAACAAACAAATAGAATTAATCACTTTGACTTTGGCCTGAATCATTATGAAACGCTATGAATCAAACTGCTCAGCATTCTCAAAAAAGATTATTTTTTTGTATTTTTAGATGGCAATCATGTTTTTTTTTTTTTCATAGTGTAAATCATGTATTTTTTTTTTCACATTGCAGATGAAAAAGGCTAGTCTTACTTTAGTGCACGTGTTCATTTTATAGATGCAACATGTGGGCGGGATGTGCTGAATTGAATTGTTGGCTCGAACTGAAGTTTGAAAATTGAAATTGAATCGCTCTAAATAAGAAAACACATAAATCGCCACTTAACCCTATAAAGCCATTTGTATCATATATGATACACATTTTCAATTCCGTTTTTCGTTTTCAGTTTAATCAATACTTGACCAAAATACTGTTGTATACCTTTGAACACTTCCCCTGTTCACCCTGGACCATACCATTGGCACTTCAAGTACATATCATATATCATACACCAGAAAGGTCGTGTAATAACATATTTTTTGAATTTTTTTTTTATATATATTTTGTTATAGGACTAAATAAAGGGTTCCATTTCAAAAAATTGGAATTTTCTGCCAATTCTTTCATAGTTCAGGCTTTATAGGGTTAATGATCGCGAACTGCATTGAATTGGTTAATGCAAAGATCCACAGCCCCTACTGTACGTTAATGAAACCTGCACCGATATCAAAGTGAGGATCGACGGGCTTAACGCGACTCAGCACGCCGATCAACATTAAAACACCAACTACAGAAGAAGCGAGAAGACACCCCAAAGGAAAAAAAAAACAAAAGCAAAAAAAACCCAACAACCAAAAAACAATTTTTTTTCCCCGAGCCACCATTATTGAGAGGGACCTCTATTTTGTTCTCAGCGGTGTGAGGCTGGACCCAGCAGTGTCCAATCTATCCTCCACTTTACCTCCTACCTGTGTCAGCACCTCTCCGGCTTTATTGCGGTGGCTGTGATCTCGCAATGTTTCCCCGATTTGACAGGCAAAGAGAGAGGCGGCGGATGATGGAGCGGCGGACTGCTCCGGTGGAATTGACCGTTTAAAAAACCTCACATGAGTGAAAAACCGGATGATGAGGGGTCATGCGTGTGATCAGAATCATTATTTCAATTCAAAAATACACATGATTGCATCCTCTAATTCCTGTACTTCCCAGTAAATGTCACACCATGGCTAATAAATTCAGCAATTTTCTCTAATTAAGGATGAGCCCATGAGAATCCATGGTGATTTTTAAATTTTTTTTTTATTTATTTATTTTTTTATTTGGTTTCACCTCGGCGATCTTTTAGCGAGAGTTTATCTCACTTTTTTTTTTTCAAACAGTGGATATCTCTTTTTTTTTTTTTTTTTTTTAAAAAGAAAGTCTTCATTTATTTGACTGTCAACCTTTCTGTCAGCGCTCAGTATGAATTAGTCTTATCTCTATAAATGTCAGCATTAACCACCGTCAGCCTAAATCACATTCTCCCTGTTCTTTGCTCTTTTTTTATATCATGCACAGGTGCCAGCAAATACGAGTATTTCTAAAGAAGTTAATAGTTCCATTTCTGAGCGCTTTGCTTCGCATTAAGGAGGAAAAATTATGACCCAAAGTTCATCATTTAGTATCTCGGCAGATAGATTATTCATTTTGTATAGTGGTGTTTTATCAACCAAGGACTTGAGTTATCTGCTATCCCTAAAAAGCTCTGTGATTTCTTTTCATTTTCTGCGATCCATCATCTTGTGAGAGCGGTTGTCACATTCTTCAAACGGTGGCAAACATCTACGCTTGGAGGAACACTCTTTAAATGCAAAACAGCCCCAATGTACAGCAGGTGAAACGCCGCTTTATTTATCGCCGGGAGACTCGCTAACGACAGTGGAGGGGGCGTGAGACGGTTTGCCCGTGTCCACCTGTTTTTCGCCACCGATTCGACGGAGATGATTAAGTTTTCAGGCGCGTCCGGTGTCCATCTTTTTTAATTTGCCGGTCTGCAATCAAGCCGAGTGGAAGCGCGTCCCCAGAGGACATTGTCTGGGTGTAATTATTTTTCCCCACTAATTAGTAAAACATCAGAATTACAGCTAATTGAATAAACCTCTATATTGTCAGCATGATGGCAAGTGTGGCAACTGTTTTGACTGTATTCCAGCTGCATCTTACAGCTGCGTACGTCTTTTAAACACAGTGTGCAGTCCCCACGTCTTAAAATCCATCGTGGCGTTTTCTTTTTCTTTTTTTTTTTTATGGTTTATTCTTTACAAACCAGCTTTTGACTTTGACTACGCTTCACACCCTGCACCCTAAAACACAACAGCCTGCATCCACTATCATAATGGTTTTATCACATGCAGTATCTACCGGCTGTGAGCACGTTCACTGAGAAAATACCCACTTCCAAGTCCTGCAACTTTCCCATTAGGCCGGCTAAGTTGAATTATGAGACTACAGTACATAATGAATTACCATTTTATTATATCTCTAATAACTTTAATATCTATTGACAAAAACTGTAGTTGGCTCACTCTGTGCTCAGCCAACAATTACCGAGCAAATTAGACTCTGCGATTCCGAACACCCCCGTTGTTTGTTGTCTATTAAAAGCGCAGATGATTCTTATTGGGAAACCGTCGGCGAAATTGAGGGAAAGCCTCATTATCGGGCTGGTTTATTTGTTTTCAGCTAAGTCCCATTATGTGAAGCAGCGTTTCAGATGAGCCAAGGTTTCTGCCTCGGTTCCGCGGTCAGCAGAACAATGTCCTTGGCGCTGTCATGGGGAGCCGCGCTATTGGCCTTCATGCTTTGTGAAACTCCTCCTCGCACACAAAAAAAAAAAAAAAAAAAAAAAAAAAACTTTCCCCTCCAAACTCACTAATGAGGCAGAGCCAGAAGTCAGACAGCTGTACGGGCTAAAATGTGCTTCTGAGGGCCGTGGGCATACTTGTGCGGCCTGCCAATTTAGCATCGCCGTGTCTTTGTGCGCCCGTCAGCCTCTCTCTATTCGTTTCAAGCTAAGCCTCCCATAGGTGTCTCAGGGTATGCCTGTCAAGCTCTGGCCAGTACCACAGGAGAGACCACTCTAAGTGAGGGACTTTGATTTTCCACTTGATAGATTCAAGTGGGTCTTTCTCTGTGGGTGGTTCTCATGGCCGGGAATAATTCCTTGAAACCTCTAAAAGAGAAAGAGACGGAAAAAAAAAAGAAAGAAAGAAAAGAAAAACGACCCTCATTCCCTGAAAGTAAAACTACCTAGCAATTAAATGACAATGGGCGCCATTTGCACAACGAGCACCATTTGAATAGTCAGAATACATTAATTTGAACCCATAAGAGCGCTATTGGATTATGCCACCGATGCCACCCTCTCCTGGCGTCCTCTCCTTCTCAACAGACCCATTTATCATTCCGTTCCGACGTTTCACTAACTAAGCTTCCTCGCGGTATTTATGCAGTGCTCTGGTGGGATTTGAGCACTTTATGGTGTCTATAATACAGTGTTGACACTCCTGTTTCAATGCCTCACTATTCCACCTATAAACCGAGCTCCATTAAGTCCAATAAATGAAATACTTTGTGATCCATCATCGCCCTCGTTCTATTTTCGGCCTTTGCCGCTGAAAAGCCTCAGAGCATCGGTCTCATAAAACTGCGCGAGCAAATCAGACAGAGGCAGAGCCGCCGGTTAATGTTGCTGTTTAATGTATGGAGGGGTCACGCGGGTTTCTGAGATGCCGAGGAACCGGTGGGAGTGTGGGTGAGCGAGAGGTGACAGAGTTGCCTGCGCCTTCATATCAGAGGAATAATTCATGTCGAGGGAAAAAAAATAACAATCTCGTGACATCTGCCTCTGGTGCTGATTACTGTAGATGCTTTCAGCGGTGCCACTTCCAGTGAGCGCCGTGGCGTCTCTGCTCTCGACAGTCGTCTCGCACACATAAGAATAACAGCTTTTGATTGATATTCCGGGTGTGGTGGTGC
The DNA here is from genome assembly GCF_902150065.1 of Myripristis murdjan. Classification (NCBI taxonomy): domain Eukaryota; kingdom Metazoa; phylum Chordata; class Actinopteri; order Holocentriformes; family Holocentridae; genus Myripristis; species Myripristis murdjan. The sequence continues at coordinate 6,255,149 of NC_044001.1, forward strand.
TTACTGCCAAAATTGCATGTCTAAACAAAAATGTGGTCTATTGAAATTCTGATTCAGGCTTGCCCTAGTTTTCCCTCATATACATTTATATTGTTTGGGGCGGAGCTTGGGAATGGGGACTTATCGTATAAGATATTATCTTATAAGTAAGTGTGTGCCAGGCAAGTACCTTTCCTCTATTCTTTGGTGCTATGATATCTCGGGATGCTAAGAGAGACAGGCAATCTAGATAATAAATTCTGCCCTGTAATCAGCTTTTTCTTTGCTTTGCTGACAGGGGCATTGGTGGCGAGGAAGTCCTACAACATGATAAAGATAAAATGACACTTTCTGCAGCGCCTTTGATATGAAAATGTGTATGATCATGAAAAGAGGTGTTTGTGGAGGTAATTCTCTGTGTTGAATTTATTATGACAGTGTCATTGTAAAAGAAACGGACACCGGCTTCAGTTCTTTTTCAAAGCCACCCATGAATTGTTTGGAGCGAGTCGCGACTGTGTGCAATAGTTTTAGTTCTTATGCATGTGTGTTCTTATGATGTTCGCTTTTAACGATGTGATTTTGCAAAAGATGCAAGAATTTAATTGCACTTTGCTCGCCGTGACGCGGGTTTTGAAGGCAACGCATGATCGACGTGTCAGGCTCCTCTCACCCATCTTTCTTCACGATCACGGTCTCCTGTTTAAGCAGAAAAAAAAATCATTTAAAGGGGCAAAACCTTATACTATGACTTTTATCAAAAGTCTGTAGGATTCGCAGAAAAACGTCAATAGAACTTGACCTCCTCTATACAAGTCTTTTCCAAAGATAATTAATAAAATATGAAGATTGTGCCGACCTCTTGACACGACTACATCATAACAATTGTCAGGCTGGGAAAGAGCACACAAAGCCGACTAGAGTAAGGCAAGCTGAAAGGTTCAATATGTGTGTCTTTTGTGCTTATAGGTGTGGAGAAAGCGGCAAACTTGCCACACTAGCTGAGATATTTTTTATTAGCAACACCTGAGGAGCGAAAAAACATCGAATCCAAACATCAAAACGAGACCGATTTTCCAGAAACTGAGAGTGTTCAGTCCACATACCGAGTAAAAGTCGTGGTGTTGTGATGATTAGTTACTGGAAAACAAAAAATAAAAATTCTATTTGACTTTATTTGAAAAATGACAGGTGTTGCTGAGGGGCATCGTCCAAATGGTAACCAGTAAGTCACAGTTGGGGACCGCAGAGCCCATTTGATCCGACCCGCGAGGCAATTCATAAATACAAATAAATAAAAAAGAAAGAAAATGAACAAAGAAAGAAACTCAAGTTGCTCGGCTGCTAATGGTCACAATGTGTGATTTCCGACTTTTTGAAAACTTGGGCTCTCAAGTCTCACCAACTATATTCATATTCAGAACTGATGTTAAATAATACTGTCTATTGTTAAAAAAAATACAAATAATACACTGCTAACGGTAGCTTGCAATCACCAACGGGCGGGTGGATCAGACGGTGATGTCAGGTAGACGTTGCCAGGCTCCAAAAATGAAGTCCATAATGGTTCTTTTTATCCGCCATCTTTGTCTCTGGCACAGATCAGCTCTCACACCTGCCTCCTTGAATTACAGTAGCCTGTGGCTGACAAAACCCAACAAGGTCACGTTTTCACAACAGAGACGAGAGGGCTGCGATAATCAGAGCAGAGATCCGAACAGAACAGAAATGTCCAAGGAGCAGGAGGTCATATATCACCATGCCAACTGCGGTAACAATAACCCTGCTCTCTCATTTGGCTTTTTGGATTTTTTTTAGCCTGTGTAGCTGAAACTCTTAGTTCTGTTCCCCATCACTGAGCCGTAGGAAATGCAGCAGTTCGGCGTTCCGATATAGAGCACCGGTCGGAAAGTGGGTTTAGAAAGGCGGTGATATAATCAGCGGGTCATTAGTATCAACCCCCTGCAGATACAGTGTATTATGGTCATTTGGTAAAATGGGGTAGTAAAAAAATGTACTTACTGCTCCTTTAAAAAAAAAAAAAAAAAAAAAAGGGAAAACAGTTTAAATTTTACTCACCTGGCTGCAGGTCCACGTCTCTCCTTAAAGGCATCAAGGACACCAAACCCACCCAGGCTATGGACGTATATATAGCAGTTTATATGAGTTTCTTCAAGAGCAATTGAACAGCGAAACCCTGACCGCCGCGGTGACTGATAGAGCTGCATTTGGCCAATTAAGTCTCAGCTGGAGCAGAGCAGTCACACCTGCAGTCTGTGTGAACTTGGGAGCGTGGAGGGCAGATAGAGTGATCACCTGACTGGAGCAATGCAGCAGACAGGTGCAGGGATAATTTAAAAACAATTCTCCTCCTTGCAGAGACTAAACAAACATCCCTGTCTGCCGCGGCCATTAAGGTGTCAGATATGTTTAGCACTGAAGGTCATCCCGCGGCATGCCTCGATGCTCCGGCTTGACCCACTGATGCAAGCAGATTCAATTGAAACGCCACAAAATGAAACTCCTCATGAGCTGCCGTGTGCTGCCTGTCTCCATCTATCCCTCATCGGGCCCCTGCTGCCTGCTAAATGCATCACAGAGGTGTCTGAGTAAACTGATGTTGTCGGGCAAAAACCACACATCTGCAAGAGGTTAATTTTACACAAATAGAGCATGGAGTGCATATTTTGTCACGGGTACATATATACAGTGGCCCCTCATTAATCGTGGGGGTTACGTTCTAAAAATAACCCGCAATAGGCGAAATCCGCGAAGTAGTCAGCTTTATTTTTTACAATTATTATAGATGTTTTAAGGCTGTAAAACCCCTCACTACACACTAGTGTTGCAAAGGGGTGGAAAGTTTTCAGTAAATTTCCTGGAAAGTTTCCGAAAATGACCGTGGGAATTTTCGCTCAGGAATATTGGAAATTTTCAGATTTTTGCTGTCACATTTTTTCCAATTTTTCCGAAAATTCCCGGGAAAATTTGGCTCAGGAATTTTCGTTTTTTTTTTTTGTTTGTTTGTTTGTTTTTTTGTCATCAATTTGAATGAGGTTTTTAAAAAGTTTCCATGGAAATTTAAGTTTGGGAATTTTGGAAATTTTTGTTTTTGTTGATAAGGTGAATGGGGCAAAAATAAACAATAATCAATAAAATGAATGTCAGCATCAATATCACCACTTTTTTTAGTTGCTGAGGGGGACATACAGTGCTGTGAAAAAGTATTTGCCCCCTTCCTGATTTCTTATTTTTTTGCATATCTGTCAAACTTAAATGTTTCAGATCACCAAACAAATTTTGATATTAGACAAAGATAACCCAAATATAAAATACAGTTTTTAAACACACCAGTCCACCTCTGAATAGCTTAAAAAAAAAAACAAAATGAAGGTTTTGGAGTGGCCTAGTCAAAGTCCAGACTTAAATCCAATTGAGATACTGTGGCATGACCTTAAACAGGCCTTTCATGCTCGAACACTTGGCTGAATTAAAACATTTCTGTAAAGAAGAGTAGGCCAAAATTCCTCCACAGCAATGTAAAAGACTTATTGCCAGTTATAAAATTCCTGAAAATTCCCTGGAAATTCATTATAATGTAACATGTTTGCATGCATATCTGCTTAAAACAAACCCATTAATTTCCGAAAATTCCCATGGAAATTTTCCAACTTTGAAAATTCCAGGAATTTTGCAACACTTCTACACACTTTATACACTTTTCTCAGACAGGCATTAACATTTTCTCACTTTTCTCTCTTGTTTAAACACTCTCAAAGTTCAAGCCTTCGTAGAAAAATAAGTCCAGTAAAAAAAAAAAAAAGCATGCAAAATTGCACTAAAAAAAATCCGTGAAACTGCGAGGCCGCGAAAGGTGAACCGCGTTATAGCGAGGGACAACTGTATTTTGAAATTCGTCTGTCTTAACAGGTTACGAAACTTATTCAACACGTATTTTAACTTTCTGTCCGCACAAGACGAGAAAAACTGCTGCTACACAGGTTTTCTGCAGCAATGTGTGTGTCTCAGAATGTAATGTCGTAGAACGGTGAAAGGACAGGATAACAGACAACACATAAAGGGCTACAGAAGCAAAATTGAAGAGAAGATAATGATTCTGCTTGATGTAGGTCCTCAGGTTGTTCCAGAGCCAAAGAGATCCTCGTGGGAAAAAATGGTCAGCTTTTGTGTTAAAGGAGCACTCATCGATTCTCTGTCAGAGTTGTGTTTTTTCTTTGCGAACCGTCTTCCCCGCCCCGCGCCTGCGAAGCTCGGTCCCGAACCCCCGACCGGTTACCCGAAACGATCTCCGTGTCAAATCCGGACACGTTAATGTACGCCCCGCGACCCGGCCCGCGATCAAACACACAGGCTACAGTCACTCACTTTAAAGTGCTTTATTTTTACTCACGCAATCATAACCATGAATCATATATAACGTTTTTTGGCAGAATCAATCCACACAGCGACGCAGAGCAAGAATTAAAATGAGCTCAATCTGTTCACACACACACACACACACAAACACACACACACAGGACTGTGCCTCTGCAAGAAGGGCAGTACTGTATGCACACTCACTGACACACACACACACACACACACACACACACATACACACATGCCAGTGCGCACACACAGATATGCAGATACCTCTTTCTCTCACACACACTTAATGCATACTAATGTTATTATGATAATAATTTTTTTGCTCTCACCAGCTACCCACCCGCATTTAATTTGTTTTTCCCTGTGCCCCTACCCATGAATTAAAGTAAATATATTTTTCACTCAATACACAACTTTTTTGCAGGCTACCCTGGTGCAGGACTCTGCGGCCAGTCAGCTCTTTTGATAGTGAAACTGTCATTTGTCACCTTTTAGGCTCAAGAGATAACAGGCTCAAAGGTAAATCGCAAGTAATGATGGAAACTGTACTGTAAATTAACATAACGCATTATAAAATCATCAAACCTTTAAACATGCTATGTGAGATGTTGGTCTGCATTATTTAAAGCATGTGTTGGTGTGTGCATGTATGTATATATGTATATATATAAATTTTTACCGATGCCAAGGAGGTGAGAGCTCTGGCAGAGAGGATTATGTGATTATGTCCATCACAGCATCAATCCATCAGCAGGATAACTCAGAAAGCAGTGGGTGGATTTGCATGAAACCTCGTAGGAAGGTTAGTCATGGGCCAGTGAAGAGGTGAACTTTTTGGGGCCAACTGGCCTCAAGAGGATTTGGTAAAGGGCTGAGCACAAACAGGACTGCTCTTTCTACATGCATCCACATCGCATCATGAAACCTGAAGGCCAGGGGCCAGATTCTCCAAAAAGTTCTTACTAATAATCTTAAAATGTTTCGTAAGAGGAAAAAATGAGAAGTTCATAAGAATGTTCTCAAGTGCTATTCCCCATTATTTTCTTAAGAACTGCACATTATCTTAAGAACTTCTTACTTTTTTCCACTTACGAACTTCTCAACTCTCTACCTTTATGTAAACAAACAGCCTCTAGCTGCAACCCACAGCAGTTCCATCTAAAATACAACAAAACAATATCCATTATAGTCTGAACTTTGACTTGATGTTATAAAAGTGTTTTCTCAAAAATTGAGATACATACTTTGTATTGGACAGCGACGATATTACTAACCTATTAGTTAATAGAATCTAAATATAATTGACACTTGAGTGGTGATTGGTGGCTAAACAAAATGTCCTCATATAGACTCAGAAACAATACCCTATATGTGTCTAAATACTGGTTTAGATATTAGGCTGAATTACAGTTTAGATAACGATTATCACTAGGTTAACATATACAATGCAAAATTATTAAGGTATTAGCCTACTACATTAATCTATGTTATATAATCAAATTTGGCTCTAAATTAATCAAAGATGTTTGAAAAATAGCTTACCTTCACACAGCATGTAGTTACTTAAGACGACCTTTACCTGTCTTAAAGTTACGATACTATTTAAGAAAAATAGTAAGATAATTTCTTTCAAGAATCCCATTTATTCTTAAGAAAAATCTTAAGAATAAAGTTGAGAACATTCTTAAGATCTTTTGTTTGGATTCTTAAGATATTTTGTTTGTGAATTCGAAAATATCTTAAGATTCTTCTTAAACCCAAACTTAAGAAAAAAAGTGGAACTTAAGAAGAAATTTAATCTTAAGAACCTTTGGAGAATCCGGCCCCTGGTCAGGATACAGAAGGGCCTTACTGCACAATAACACACAGCCAAAAGGGGGCGGCACTAAGCGGAAACAGTGGCCATACTTTACAAACGAATACACGTAACATCACAAAACCCAACTAGGAGGCTGGTCTTTGGCCAACGAGGACGTTATTCAGGCCAATCAGCATCAAGGAGCAGTGACAGTGGGCGGGACGTGGCACAAACAGGGCTGCACTTTCCGAACACACTCATTAGGAAACCCAAAGTGATGGCTGGTCATGGATTACAGTTTTTCTCGATTGCTAAGACACATTTCTCGAAAGTTGCTCTCCTTTTCTCTAAACTGTGAACACAAAACCCAATTTTCAAGCGACATTCACAAAACCTCAGACTCCTCTTGCAAAACCAAACTTTCACTGCAAAACAGTTCAATCTGTGCTCAAAACTGAACTATGTTGTCAAATTGTGCCCGGAGTCAATCAAAATTAAAAACACTACTGAGCAGTCACTAAACACTACATAGAAAAATAGAAAACACAATGAACATGACGTGAATCTGTAGAAATAAATGTTTATTTACATACTATAATGTCAAAAAAGGTAGTTACCTGTTCTCTTCTCTAAATCTTTGGATTATGGTGGACACAGTGAATCTACTGATGTTTGGTTGTACCCTTTGTCCGGCCTCCCTCATGCTCATACCATGGACAAGAACATGGTCAATCACAGTAGCTCTGATTTCATTAGATATTACTGTTCTTTGTCTTCACTGACCACCTCGACCTCCTCGACCACCTCGACCACCTCGACCTCCTCGACCTCCTCGACCTCCTCTCACACAAATTCCTCCTCTCAGATTTCTATCCATTGTAGGGCCTCACACAGCAGTGCTCTCTGAACTGGCTTATATATGTTCCCTCACATCATGAGCCACAAGTGTGATCAGTTTTGAGTTGTTGTGTTCAACCAGTGACACCAGTGCTTTACTTGTGTTTGACTTTTGCCACTAGTGCTCACCATTATGCAGCACAGGTGCATCCCAATGAAAATGTGTTGGCAAGTTGTGTCTAAACAGGTGAAACGTGCTTATGGTTTTGCCAAAAGAGTGACTGGTTCAATCAGTGGGTTCAGGCAATGGAGCATTTGGTTCAGACAACAGGGTTTAGTGTTTTAGCGATTGAGAAAAACTGTAATGTAGCGTTGTGTGTGTTTTATGTTTTTTGACTGAAAGGCTGTGGCCATAATTAGAGCTATGGAAAGGGTGAGGGTTGGCAAGCACTGCCTTGCTGGAAACCTTTAGGGAAAGAAAGTCCCATGAGGAAGGCAGCACTGACCAACTCTCCATGCTGATTGGGGGGTGTGTCCAACAACAGCAGCATTGCCAAAAGGGGGCGTCACTTAGCACAAACTCTTCTGCTCTACTGCGCACCCTCTGGTTTTATTTGTGAACTATTTTATTTTCTAAAAATTGCTGGGGCTCCATGCTGGCTCATGACTGGCCTTCTATTTAGCCCATGGCAAGACCTAACCATGTTTTAAAACATTTACGCTACTGTGCGGACATTTGTATTGGAGCATGTGTTTGTAGATTTTTTAATATGGAATTGAAAAAAAAAAAAAAAAAAAAGACATTCACACTCATATTCTCAGCATCTCACCTCCCCGCTCCCTGTGTCGCTGAAGAAAATCAGACCGGGCTGGAGTATATGAGCAGTGAAAACCATGTAAGGACAAATAAATCAATGTATCCTTCCCTAACATCAGAGCTCACATCACTACCTTGGCTCAGCGCAGATCACCCAAGGGTATATAACCTAGATGTTTCAGGGACGCAAATGAAAGGGGAATTCAAACAAAATAGATTAAAGTTAAAAATAGCGTTGTTGTTTTTAACCTCATTGAATATATGAATACGGAAATAACCTATAAAACGCCTAATTATTCCAAGGGTGAGCGGAATACAGTACAAACGCCGGGGTTGATGTTTGAATGAAACCAGCAGCCATTTACATTTCACATTGTATGGGATGCATAATGTATTCCAGGGTGTCATTGTGAGACAGAGCCCGGCTGTTTATCCATCTACCGTATGAATGGAAAGCAGTTTGATGCTGAAAAATAACATGCATGGCGTCCAAAAGAATTTTCCCTCGGCTCGAAAGGAAAAATCCATCCTCAGATACTCCTACACTGTATAAGGGCATCTTTCTGTGATGTTGAAAGACATACAGGAGTTAGTGCGTGATGAAAAAGTGGTGTAATATACTTTCACGTTTTCTCAACTGGCCTCTTTTGCGTCTACTTCAGGAGGTGATTTCCCGCATTTCCCAAATTGGCTTTGAGTTTACAACCGAGAGAAAGGAGTGTAAATTTAATTCGGCTGTGAGTTATACTTGTAGGTAGAGAAAGCCATGGCGATGCATAGCAAAGGAGCAAGAGCCTAAGGATTTTTCCAAGTGAAAATCGTGCCAGTGACTCAAAACACGACACGTCTTATAGGTGCAATGGATTCCGGTCTATTGAGGCTGCGGACAGCGAGGAAATTGATATCTCTGCCTCTCCTGTGATGGATTTCTCCCTGTATGATTGTTGAACGTCAGTGCAACATGGTGAGTACAGAAAGAAGTTCTTGCTCTTTGAATCTGCGGGACTGAAACCAAAACCTGACCTTTACTGTTGACATTTTCGATTGCTGAAAAATCTCGTGCTATCTAGGTCCAACTTGCAGCCGCGCGGGAAATGTCTGACATCACCTCATCCTCATTTACCGATACACACCAGTACAAAATGGACCTAGAAATGCAAGCTACATCAAGACGGAGCTCTTTTACACAGCGTGAGGGTGTTTTTTAGTGGAGTTTTCCTTCAGTGAGGTTGAAAAATGCCATCCTTGGGCCTTCATGGTCAGGCCGGGGGGAAAGCGTGGCTCACTGTCCAAAGGGCCTTGTGAGCCTGAGCAGAAAGCGTGGCACTAAGCAGGCGTCACCGAGCGCGTCAGTGCAAGAGCAAAAAGCAGCGTCTCAGCGCGTCCCGGTGACTCTGCACCTTAAGGCACGGCACTGTGTTATTTGCAGCGTCATGAGTTTGAATCCAACTCACGACCTCTGTCATGTCTTAGTCCCTCTGTGAACGCCGCCTTATGAAGCAGAAATGCCATGAAAAATGTCTTTAAAAAAAAAAAGAAAGAAAGAAAGAGCCGTATTCCCTGGGACTCTCTTCAAGGGTTGAGTGAAACGTCACCCAAATGAAGAATGGCAGCGATATCCAGCCCAGAGGACAGCTTCCTCACTCCAGCTGTTTTTCTGAGCTCGATAAATCAGCTCAAGGTTCCTCAGTGATCCTCCGTGTGGCAGAGGAGGGGGATTTATCACTCCCAGATAAAGGCTCGGTTCGCTTTCACCCTCCGCCGGGAATTTATGAGAACTGGTGCCGTTGTGCGCAGCCCAACTAGTTACACCACGGCGTGCAGAGGCCCCACAACAAGACAATCCAGGGCTTTCGGTTTCATGTTCACGTTTCCAAACACACAGAGTCATTTGGCACGGTGCATATGAACCGAAAACGCAATTACAACTATTAATGCCATATACCTCGCCCTGGTTCCCCACGGTGTGCCGCTGAGCACTGCAGTTCATAAAGCTTATATTACATCTTGCAAAGCGTGCGGTGTAAATCATTCTTCAAGGAACATGAGAGAAATGAGCAGGGCTGTTGCAAGGAATTTTGGGCCCCCTGACAGTATGCTTGAGTGTCCCCCCCCCCATCCCACCCCGACCCCCAACCTCCCACCTCCACTGTGACTTTAACGCAACTTTTTTCTTAGACTATATAGCATTACTGCTTTTTTTTTTCTTAGACTTTATATTATTGTATATACAGGGTGACCCAAAAAAACGGGAATCTTTGAAATGCGTATTGGCAGACATGAGCAAGTGGCAGCACAATTTTTAAAAAATGAATATTCCATCATTGTTTCTTAAATGGCATGTTTTAAGGTTTCAATTACTATGAATAAAATATTTTTCTTCCATCACTCTTGGTTTTATTGGATTGTTAAAAAGTTCCCGTTTTTTTGTGTCACCCTGTATATGTTAATACGTTATTACAACCAACCTCGTTTTGGCATATATCACACAAGCTAAACTGGCTTATCAGTGTCATCTATGTCAGAAAACAGCTTCACTTTATCATTGCATGAGGAGGGCAAGCTGCCTAACGTTACTGAATTCATAAGAACCCCCCCTCAGAGTAAACAGCAGTTCAGTTTTAACTGAAAAATGTGACCTGCAATACTGAATTTGGCGTTTGGCGAATTATCAAACTGTCACACTCAGCCTTAACCATGTCTATGATGTTCTACTGTTTTTCAACAACGGAAAATCTGATCTGAATTAACTAATCTTTCATAACATCCCCAAAACATAAAGCATACTGACAGTGATCATACATAGGCCAGTTTAGCTCACTCATTAGTTAATGGTACCGTATTGTTATAGCTAACTCAATGTAGTTGTATCTTGTATCTTATCTTTGCAACAAAAAAAAAAAAAAAAAAAAAAATCTGTTATTTGCATGATGCTCTTGTAAGGTTGGCTTCTTGTGTGCCATGCTCTGAGCATTACTAAAGTGTGACAGTACCACAATAGATTTTGTCTCGTTTCTCATTGTTGTCACAGTGGAATTAGACATAATTGTCCCACCAACAGGGCCCTGATGGGCTGTGGGCCCATAAAATCGTCATCACCTCCCCCCCATAAATGATGGCCTTGACTGCGAGGTGTGGTTTAGACACTTTGATCTCACTATGGAGCTCAAACGATAATTCACATTCGATAATCACTGGTTTAACATGGATTGTCTTGTATTCTGAGGGTGCCGGTCAAATAGACAGAGCACAGTGTAGCAGAGTGTTGTCAGGTCAGGTTTATAACATATAACACATCACTACTGTTGGCTTAACAACAGTCATGTGTGGGGTTTTCAGGAATGAAGAGTGCTTATTTTCTCATTGATGCCATGTATTTCTCACCCCTTATTTTCTGACTTTCTCTTGAATTTCCCCTTAAGTTGCCGCAAAATCAGAGAAGACTTTTTTCCCCTCATATTGTGCGACAACGTCACATGCATATCCTGTGTATCTGCTGATGCATCGCCGTATTGAGGCTTATATCGAGTAAAATATTCAAATCCAAGACGCCGTCGTTTTGCGGCTGCACCATTCCATCAAATATAAAATATCTAGAGGTCTTGTGCATCATTTAACAGACATATCTCCCTGTAATTCGGCGGGACATGTTCGGTGTCTTCGGAAACCTCGGGATCTTCACGAGAGAATTTCAAATAAAGCTCTGCGGGTTTGAGCAAAGCAAAAAGCGCATCACAGAGACAAACCCAGAAGAGGGTGAACACAATGTGGTTCCGACTCCAGCTCCAGGTTTCAGGTTGTCATTCAAATTTCTGTCACCTGGTGCTGCAGTGTTGTTTGCACCGGTGCAAATGAATGCCATCTGTATGACTGCGTCTATGTAATTATCTAATTACAGCCGTTAACCAAACAGAATTAACCTCTGCTAATGCTATTAGTGCATACACTCAAATACATAAACGCTTAACCAACTGCGCTTTGAGACTCCGCTTCCTCTGTTTCCAGCGAGGAAAATGGATCTGTCAAAGACGATATCTAAAAGAATAAATACAAAGGAAAATGTTTCCATCTTTTCTTAGCAGTCGTCTTTGCTCAAGCATGTGTAAACACCGCCCCATGTTTGCGACATTTATTCTGTTTATGGTCGAGTCAACATTGCTATCGGTTCCTTGTGATGAAGGAAATCTGGCTGTTCGGATGCAGTTATCATAAATAAATGTTAAGCTGCACTAGGCGAGGGTTTTTATGTAAACAATGTCCACATTTTATCTTTGTGAATCACACACCGGGGCTGCAGCAGAGAGGAGCGCCGCCGTTTCCTCCCGCCCGCTTAATTGAGATGCCACACCAGCCGCCGAGTGCTGCTTTAATTATGAAATTTTAAAAGTGCGTTTTTTTTTTTTTTTTTTAAAGTTTCATCAGGAAATTAGATATTCATAAATAAATTGCAGGACGCTCTGACAAAATCATCACTGACACGGAAATAATCCGCGCTGTGTCCTGCTACTTCAGTTAAGGGTCATAAGGCGGCTGCTGCTGGAGACACTTTTTAATGGAAGAATCATCTATGTTTTGGAAAAAAATGACTAAAAAGAAAAAAATAATAATAATAATGATGAATTTTAGTGGGCAAAGTATTTTCCAAAATAGATGACCAGTGTTTTGGCATAAAAGGCCCTCATTTACAGGATTTTATTGTGCATTCCTTTCTAATGAAGGATCATTTGCCGTGGACCATCAACCCCGCGCCGCCGCGGCTCCGTCATCGCATCATGTACTCGGGTTTTCTCGAAAATGAAGCGCTTCCCTGCTCATTAGCGGGTGTCCTGAGGTACAGCCGTCTCTATTTTTGCTTGTGAGGCTCTTGGTGTTGACCTTCGGGACGCTTCCACCACCCCGCTCTCTACTGCACACAATCGAGAGTCCCAGTCGTCCCTCGATTCCTGCTGATCGCCTAGACAGCGGATAATTCCCTGTCTCTCTCTCTCTCTCTCTCAAAAAAAAAAAAAAAAAATGTGTTTGTGTTGCTGCGTTGGAGCACTTGAAGCCGCAGCCATAATAGATGGCGCTGCTAATGATGTGAGGGTAAATACAGTAACTGGCTGCTGTGTTCTCGGGCTGTAACCACACATTCGCTCGCCAGCTCTGCTTTGATAAGCTGTTTTGCGCTCGCTTGTGACACAAATCGTGCTGTTGATGTATCACTCCAAAAAAAAAAAAACAAACAAAAAAAAACAACAAAAACATTTGAGACGTCTCCCGAGGGCACCGAGCGATTCGTACGGGAGAAGGAGCGCGATCGCTGCAGTCATCACTGTCTCTCCAGCTGGTTTGGTCAGCTAAAATCTTCCATTTTACATCCCGCTGTTATTGTTATGACAGTGTTTTTTTTTTTTTTTTTTTTTTTTTTTTTTAACTTAGCTGACTCAGGTTACTCTCTGCCTCATTGAGTCATATGCTTAGTCACTGGAGGGCTGGAGGACCTCGCGCCATGTCTCCTGATCAAAGAGGCTTGACCATCAGCAAAACAGCACCATAAGCTAACTCCGGCCGGCTGACATCAGCCGTTTGGATGTATTTAAACTCACACTGACACTTTTATGAGCCAGGATAGGTGCATTGCGTGCATAAAATTGCTCATTTGATTTCAGACTGGCATTTTTTCCCCACTCTCTCTCTCTCTCTCTTTCTCTGTTTTTTTTTTCATGAGTTGTTTGTTTATGCATTTGCTTTTTCATCATGTCAAATGCTTCTGTCACATATCTGACTCATGCACATTTGATTATTCTCTTAATTAACTTTTTTTTTTTTCACTCGCATGACAGTTCAGCCACATTTCGGAGCACGTCTGATACAAAATCTCCGGGGTGAAATAAATTGGCTTCGCTCACCAGGTATAAACACCAGCGATCCGGAGCTTTCCCTAACACGCGTATGAGAATGTGACAACAGCTTTTAATTCACGCGGCGCCGTGCCGTCTGACTTCGGCTCCCGCCTCAGCACCATGTAATGAAACAATATTTACACCATGGCAGAAAAAATAAGCGACTGACTGATAAAAATCGTCACGGTGACCTCTCCACCGTTCTTATAAATCTCTTGGTTTTTTTTTTGTTGTTTTTTTTTATGATGTTCTCATTTCCATCCACGGCGCGGAGGAGAAGCTGCACGAACACGCAAACCGAGGAGCTGCTCAGATAATAAAAAGTTCACACTGGTGAGACATCTGCACCTTCATCTGCGTACTGTAAATAACCGGGTATATTTTGGGCCTTGTGAGGAGGTAAAAACAAGGACATGCACAGACGCAATTTTATTAAATGACCTTAAAAAAAAAAAACAATCAGCGGAAATGTCTGCATTAAAAGTGTTGCTGCTGTTTCTACATTCTATTACCAAATGATATTTCTCACCAATTCATGAAAGCTTTTATATTTGCTGTTCTTCAGTAAATACACAGTGTGAGTGGCGAGTCTTTTACAGGGACATTTTTTTTCTTCTGTGTTTTATGTCTCCAGTGGCAGCAACATTTATTTATTTATGACAGTTTATTTGGGATAAACAGAGGAAGAGCGTGGCAGCAATATTCATCCGCCGTAGCTGAACAGACACAGAAAAGGGCGTCACCTACAGCAAGTCATCAGTGAGAAAGTAATAAAAAACATAATAAGAATCAATGTCATCGGTAAGCCCAATCATTTGAATGCAAGAAAGCAAACATCAGTGTGCATGGAAAAGTTTTCACCCAGGAGATCTGATCTTTGCAGTCTGCTCTGTATGTATTCAATAAAACTATTTTTATAATAGCAGAAACCTGCAGCAAGTCAGAAAACTTGGGGAGAAAGATATCACGGCTCCGCCCACGTTGTTTGATTGACAGGAAATGCAGACAGCGACGCGCGATTAGCGAGACAAATGCAGACCAAAAAAAAAAAAAAAAAAAAAAAAAAGACACTCATGGATTATCGCTTTAACCAGGTGTGGTGAGTCAACTCAGGGCGCTTACAGCACCAATCTGTTGTGGTATTTCCCAGCAGATGGAGGGTGACACTTGTTTAATTACCTGCAGCTCAGCAGCCTGGTTCAAGATGCATCCCGACCACGCTCAAAAAGTCCAAAACAACATCAGCAATAATGCAACAGCCACAAGATGCGGCCGAGAACTGAGTGCATCAACCATGACCGGAGGTATGGAGATGCGAAATTCGTGATCATGCATTTTACAGACTTTTTACAGGAGCCGTGTCCACCAAACGGGTTCAAATGCCTTGCTCAAGGACATCCGCTGTGGCCTGTTCAGGGAGCAGGGAGCGTGATTTGTGGTTTTCACCCCTGCCTGGAGATTTTGGACTCGCAACCTGCAAGCAACAAGCCCCGCTTTTCCAACCTTCAGGCCACTGCCGCACCATGAAATGACCCGATGCTATTTGTAGCTCTGTTCATTTCCACTATCAGCCACAATAAATGGGAATATATTGGCCTGGGGATGATGAGGGCATATAAAGGGGAAAGCAAGGAAACAGAGGGAGCTGCTGGAGGGAGGGGTGTGTGTATGTGTGTGTGTGTGTGTGTGTGTGTGTGTGTGTGTTGGGAGGAGGGCAGTCCTGACTCAGCTGAATGGACCGTCAATGACACCGACTCCTGGATGTGGGTCAAGAGCACACCTCCACCCCAAACCGCGCCGGCAGTCTATTAATTCGAAACCATGAATGAGCAAAGGGCCACGTGACTTGCAAATTACCATAATATGCAAATCGAAATCAAGCAATTACGGCGGGCCATACTGGTGCAGCATTTTAAGCCATTTTCTGCCTTAAGTATCGACATTAGCTCCACTACCGCGTGCCCCCCAGCACTTGATAATAATGATGATAAATAATTCTCCCCCCAGACAGTCGAGCCTAAAATACTCCTCCTCCGGCAATTCTAAAACAGGTAACAGGTTCAGCTGTTAATCCTTAAAATGTGTGGAAGAGATGCTTATAAATATTCATGCATATTAATGCGCTGCTGCAACCCGACTTGACAGGGGAGCTTATTAAATGCTGGTTCTTTAAAACTGCCATGACATTCAGGAGTCTAAATCCTGGCCTAACCTTGTTAGCTTGTGTAAATAACAACGATGTAGGGGAATCGTACCGCGGCACCCTCGACGGAATGAGCCAAATGAAGATGTGTTTTGGCACGCTCACCTAGGACAATCAGTCAAAACACAACCGAAGAAGGTGTAACTGCGGGGAGCCGATTCATGAAAATCAGCCAGGAAATAATGACGGCGTAGAATGCAAAGGCGCCGTTGGCTTCATTAAGGCCCGCTCAGCAGAGCAGTAAGCAGCGCAAGATGATGAAACAGTTATTATGCAGAATAGCAACGCAATCGTCTTGAAATATGCACAGATAGGAATTCAGATACAACAGGACTTTACAGACTGCACAGGATTCGGTCTCCACTTAACCGCGAGTTCCCGAGCTGTCTTTACCAATCGAGGTGTCAAGGACCCGCGTGAGTCACAGATGCTTAAACCCGGCAGAGGACATTAAAGTGCCGTCGCGTCTCCCATCGGTTTATTTCATGTAAACGTGTTATCAGGCAATGCACACAAAGGCCCAGATTCTGAACCTAATAAAGTATAATAACAAGGCCTGTAATGAGGAGGCGCTCCCTGACGGCGCTTCATAAATTATGCAAATCTGCAGGCGAGCAAAGTGCCACCGCTTAATTGAGATAGTGTGGGGTCGAGAGAGACCAGGGAACATCGTGGCCCCCTTTTCGCTTTCATCCCCCGATGTACCGTGCAGAGGCATCTTTAGGTGCTCTCCGAAGCAAATAATGATAAAAAAAAAAAGCCTTTTTTTTGCTCCTCCAAATGCACGCTGTCATTGTTGTTTTCAAGTGTTTGCCTCTGACATATTGCTGGTATTTATCAATTTATTTATTTTTATGTGAGGCTCGTTCAGTGGGGCGAATTGACGGAAATGAAAGTGGAGAAGAGAGCTGAGAGCGCTCGCCAAGGTGAGAGAAGCAGCTCTTAGTTCAAATAAATACCATCTCTGGGTTCCCGGCGGTGGCGAGCGCTCCGAGCAAAGTAATAAATACGTAAGCCGAGTCTTGTGCCTCCCTCTATTGCTCGAAAAGGTCAAGAAGCTTTGAGGAACCTTTAGGGTTCAGATTGCAGCCGTACACTGTGAAAGCTAGGCCTTTACCGGGGGATTCTGAGATCCAAACCGAGCCAATTAGCACCTTTGGGTCCATCACTGCAAAAAAATGTCTCTTCTTACCCCCATTTCAGTGCAAAAAATCTCCACTTTCACATGTCTTTTAGTCTCATATTCAGTCTCAAAGTGTTGTTTTTTTCCTGAAACCATTGCAAAAACCTGCCAGTGCGGTGACTAATCCAACTTGTTTCCAGTGCAGCTTCAGATATAAATATGCTCCAAGTGTAAATCTGTTGAAACAAGGCAGAATGAGGCAGATCAGGCCACTAGGATCAAAAAAATGATGCTTGACTCAACAAACTTCTGGAAAAAAAAAAGAAAGAGAAAAATGTATTCGCACTGGAAACAAGTGGGATGATCTCAGCAAACTGGCAGATTTTTTCACTTGGTTTAAGAAAAAGCAGGATTTTAACACTAATTAAGAGAATAAATGACTCATTAAGGCAGATTTGTTGCACCGCTATAAGCAACCATGAACAGTTCACCTACTCTCTACACAGCAGCAGGGCCTCCAGGAGCCTTTTAGCCCACTCAAACCAAATCACACACATTTTTTTTTTGAGGGGGGGGCGCATTTCATACAGTGATGCAACTCTGAGCGCTTTCACAAGAAATGTTAAAAACAAACAAACAAACAAAAAAAAAACATCAAAAGAGAGGCATAAAAGCAGTTGAAAGGATGGGACAGCGAAAGAAGAGAGTAAGGTTAAAAGAAACCGACCGAATGCAGCAGCGGTGGCGGCGGCGGCAAAAAAGGTGTGTTTTTAATTTCCTCTTAAAACCAGGCGCAGTTTGTGTGTTTCTGAGGCCGTCTGGGAGGCTGAAGATTACCTCCCCTGCCATTTGGGTTCATGGTTAAAAGAGCAATGCTGCGTGATTTAAGACACCTGCAGCATTTGGCTGATATGGAACAAGCAGGTCAGATAAGCATTTATACCTACCTCGCAGTTTTGAGATAAAAAAATAAAAAAAACTACAAAATGTTAACAGTACCTCTGAAGCTGATTGGAAGCCGGGGTAATGAATCATTTTGTTAATAATTTTGTTAACCATATTCTATTCACCACCTATTCTTTTTTAATGTCTTTTTTTTTTTTTTTTTTTTTTTTTTTACAAATTCACACTTCTAGGGATAGGTGTTGCAAATTAGCATCCATTCCAACACTATTATTCTTCAGTATAGGCTCCTATCAAATAAACCATAAATAATAAATACATAATAATAATTTTTTAAAAAAAATATGTGGAATGTGATCCGGTGTCTTTGGCTGTACTAAAATCCACGCTGCTGCATTTTGAGTATTTTTTTTTTTTTTTTTTTTCAGAGATCAGAAAATAGTGTTTCATATTGATAACAGGAGCATGCAGTGTTTTCTCTGCACTGTCACCCGGAGAGAGTTAAAAAAAAAAAAAAAAAAAAAAAGAAGCACAACAACGACTACAAAGACACATTCTTGAGCAAAAGTTGTGTGTGATAAAAAAAAAAAAAAGTATATTTGGTGACATTTGTTGACATGAGCTTCACCATCCAGACTCACCTTCAGGAGTTCCTCACATTTCACACACACACAGAGAGGAAGCCCACGAGGTTCCTGGAGGACCGCCTTCATGAAGGGTTCACGAACTCTAAATAAACCTCCGCGCACTTCCAACACGCCGAGGTGTGCCGGCGCACCTTTTACAGCTATTTTCTCTTCTGAGGAAACCCCCGGGGTGCTCGCCGGCTCCCCCCCTTGTGCATCATCACAACCCCTGATGAACCGCTGACTCTTAAAATGTCACATCAAGACGTATATCTGCCGCGATGCTATCTGCAAATGAAGAGCAGTAACTGTCCCGTTGGCTCCCGAATCATTATGGGGTTTAACTGTTCATAATTCACACACTATAATTGCATTTTGCGGGGGGGAGGGGGGCTTTGCTTTTATTACCCCTGTTAAATCCACATTTGACATGGCTCTGGAACAGAAAGGGATTTGTACAACTTCACAATGAAAGGGATATTAACCATTCAATAGATTTGATGGCTCTTATGCTGTAATAAGCCCGATTTTAGTGGGCAAATTGACAGCGGGAGCGTTACACCCGTCCCGGCCTGTCATGATTCATAGCGACGATCTTTGGGACACCTCTAATGTAATGTCCTCTCATGTGACACCTTGTTGAAAAGTGAATTACCCTGCGTGTGTCACCACCGAGCGTAATTGCGACGGGAAGCTCAGCGGCACACTCTGGTGTTTTCTTGTTTTGCAAATATACAGTTGTTTATTTATTGAGATTTTTAAAAAAAACAAAAAAAACAAAAACAAATAAACAACAAACGAACCGCTGCTCATTTGTTTCTGCCGAGCCTGGGAAGCAATAGCGCTCCTGCCTTCGGGGGCCACTTGAAGTCAGGCTAATAGTGCTTTACATTAAAACCAATCTAGAGAACAGGCTGTTTCTGACAGCTAACCAGAGCAGCGACCACTCAGCAAAATCACCGCTGCCGAGGCTGAAAAATGCTGACGAAGAGTAGATTTAACTGTTATTTAGCAAGGCACGTTGACTAAGAACACATTCTAATTTACAGCATTATGGCCTGGGGGGAGACGTTACATGGCTGCGCAGATTCACAGGCGCTCACAGCGGCCGGGTGTTACCACAGCCCTGTACCGCGGCCGCCAAGCAGGGGGACGGCTGTGTGTGTGTGTGTGTGTGTGGAGATGCTCTCAATTTCAGTGACTAGGGAGTTTTTTTGACCCTTTTCCACTGCAGCACCGCCTCTTCTTTGGCATGAAATCCAGCAACTTTGGATTTTGCATTTGCGAAAAGGTCCAGGTCCAGCTCTAGTTGAGTTTTTTGGGATTCACATAAACCGACAGGACCCAAGGGGCGGGACTACTGCTCTTATTGGTTTCATGATTGTACTGTACTGTCACTGAGGCTGTGACTGAGCCAATAGCCGCAATCTTTTAGTTTACGTTTCAAGAGAAGCATTTTGTTGTTAGATGTTGAGCATCTGAAGAAGCCAAACGGAGGAGGAGAAGTCAAAGTCAAAGCTCTCATCTTCATTAGAGGAGGATGAGAGGGGAATGGAATGAAGGAACGAGAAGACACAAGAGGGAAATGTGATCCTGACCAACGTCGAGTAAAAATAAAACTGCATATTGTAGCTTTTAAAAACATGTAGTTCAACCAACATTTCACTATTGTTATGTGAAATCTCCTGTGTGAGTCGCCGTTTTCCTGTTGTCACTACAACAGTCACTGTTTCCCCTGAAGTCGGCTGAAACACAAACGGTAAACAGAACCAGATCTAGCGCCAGTTCCTGTTTTGCTCCCATTTGGGTTGGTTCTCGCTGGCAGTGGAAAAAGGCCCTTTTGTTCCTAAACTGACTACAGGCTGGAAAGCGAGTTTTAAAAAGCCAGAGAAGCCATCATGTGGAGAAGCAATCGCTGGGTATTGATCAACAAGCCTGTCAGCCCCCTGCAGGTATATTGCAGTCATATTGTGCTGTGGGGCAGTAATGATTTTACTTATTGCCCCATTATAGAAGCAATTAAGTGTTGCTCATTCAATAATCCATACAGATTTTCCTGCCTGATCCTGGTTCCACCTGGTTCAAACCAGTCACGAGCCTCTCTCTTTCTACACTGCACCAAATGTCCATCTTAAAGGATTTAGTGTCATATTCAGTCTTAAAATCTTGTTTTTTGTCAAACAATTCCCTTACGAAACAAAAATATATTGCAGTATATTGGAAAATATCATGTGATATATTAGATAACACATTTCCATATATGGGAGCTAGTCTTTATATTTTCCAATATATTGCAATATCTGAAATGTGCAATTACTTATGTATTATTCCATTATTAAAATATATTGATGCAATATATATATATATATATATATATATATATATATATTGCATTATATATGTTTCATCAATATATTAGTCCATGTATTGCTAAGACATTTTCAAATACATAACATATAAATATATTGTAATTCCATATATTAAATGTAATATATTGTAATATATTTCATGTAATATATTGGTAAATATATTTTCTTTTCGTAAGGGAAGTGAAAACATTTGCCAGTGTTTTACAGCACTAATCAAATGGTTTCAATAGTTTTTTCTTGAATCAAGTTGATCTGCCTTACTTTGCCTTGTTTCAACCCAGAAAAAAATGAAACTGCATTGAAAACAAGTGAGAGCTTCTCATCCCATCACGTGTCCGAGACACAAAAACAAGAGCTTAAGACGGAGTGTGAGACGAAATGACTCACTGAGATGCAGATTTTTTTTTGCACCTGGATGTTGAAGTAAGCCCTGCCTCGCCCCACGGTGGGAACCGGCGAGGCTCGTGCCGCCCAGGCCTAACAAGAAATAAGTGCTTTTAGCAGGAGCTGAGTCACATTGTACTTACTTACATTTTCCTTCCTTTGTGCTTCCTTGTATAAATTGTAGAGTGGGAAAGTGATAGGTGGTGTCTTTGAAAATATACTCTTGGGGGAGTTTCAGCTATATCTGGAACAGTAAAAGGAAAATGGTCATATATTTAAAAAGAGGATTTAACACTTTTTCTTTCTCTCTTTTTGATATTTATATAGTCACGGTGCTTCTTTAATCCACAGATGTCGGGTGTCTGCAGCTGAGTGAGCGGAGCATGGATCAGGGTTTGATTCCCACTGGAGCCGTCCAAACAAAAGACGTATGCATCAGCACTGTAACTTACCTTGATTGTATTTCCTATGCCTAATCAAAAGTGATATACTATTGTTAGGAATAAAAGGAAGAATTCACTCAAAATGCAACAAAAAAAAAGATATTTTCCCATTTATCCTTAGTACAGTCTATCCATCGAGATTGTTACTGTGTGGCATTGAATGAATGAATCAGAGGCAAACAGGTGCACTTTTCTGGTGTTCTTCACGAGGAAATGGTTTCCAGTGAAACTCTCCAGCACAATCCAGAAATAACACAGACAGATTGCACTATAAGTGGGGAAAATGTTCTTTTCTTAGTGTTCCAGTGTGCACCGGGATGCCGGGATTGACACTGTTTTATTGATAAATTACATTAAAGCCACAAGGAGCGAGCTTACAAGCATCATGTGAAACATGGCGCTCTCTCCTCGTGGGTTTCATGTAATTTATCAATAAAACAGTGTCAATCCCAGCAACCTGGCGTGCGCTGCAATGCTCTTTTTGGCTTCGCTGTGTTAAACCTGCACCAGCTCGCACCTGGGAGCGAGCTGTTGCTGTGCACAGGGTATTTCAGTTCAGAGCACTTTATTAGTGCCAAAGAGCAATTCATTTCTACAGTCGATCCCATTCATATGGATAAAAATTGTAAATACAAAGAATAGTGCACAGATCAGCGGGTTAAAATCAGAAGTCAGTCCTCAATCTACAGGAAAGTGATAAAGAAAATCACATGGTGCTGCAGAAGGTTGGTTCCGATGTCTGCAGCTGGCTCCTATCGGCATTTAGCAGCCCAGTAGCAGAGGGAATGAATGAATTTGCGATTTGTTGGAAATTCGCTGAAAAGTGCATGATCATGTTGGTGAATTATTCCCTCAGCATTTTGCAGTGTACCTTTAAATCCTATACTGCTGCTTTATTTTTATTACTTATAATTGAATTCTGTTTGTCACTTGTTGATTCCACTCATTTTCCAGTTGTTGCTACTGATTCCATGTGATTTCATGAGTCTGAATCTATGTAGGAAAGGTTTCTGTCAGAGGTTTACTGGAACACTGGGCTACTTGCCGTGTCCTCTGCTTCTTAATGTGCATCGGAGGCGGAAACTACAAAGACTCACTGTTCTCAGATACATTAGACACCTCATTAGGTCGAACCAGCTGTAGGTCCCTTGAGCCTCGCAACACTGCTGCGGCAGATTCACACATTTAGAACTGTAAACAAGGACCTTTGAGTAAAGATGTTGTTCGAGAAAAACACTGCTACTGAGTCGGGCGTGTTGCTGTTTCATCGTAATGGCATCAGGGCCGGCGTTCAACAACTGCAACAGGCTGACACTTAAAGCACCTCCTGTGCAACTTATTATAACGCAACACACACACACACATACACACACTCCCAAGCCTACTTAATGGTGCAATAGGCATGGTTCTGATGTAAAAATACACTCGTTTTATCAGCTTATATCACAGAGAGCCTTCAATAGAGAAGATCATCCCATCCGATCTTGATTGAGACGAACACTAAGACGTATTTAAAACTACTTTAACCCAGGTCTGCGAGTCAATAAATAACTCTAACCCCTGCTGCCTGCTTTGAATCTCTCTCCTTTGTTGTGGGTTGAGAAAAGTGATAGCCCAGATTTAGCGTGACATGCTCTGCCACCCTATCAAGGAGCCTGATAAGCGAAGCGGCGGCGGCAGCCCTTCCAGCTAAGTGCTGGATGAAAACCTTGCATCTTCAAAAAGTCAACTTTTCAAGGATTTAGAGGAACAGCTTTATTTTCAGATCATTTAAAAAAATGGATATTATGGGTTTTGAAAGGGTTTTGCGCGCCCTAGGGTTGTGCCACTTGCTCTGCTTATAAAGGACTATTCAAACCTTCACTTTCAGGGTGAAAACATTTCCACAAGTGGAGTTACGAGGTTTGTCCCAGAGCTGGAGTGGGGTGTTTGTCTCAACAGAGCGGTGTTATTTGTCCTGGTGGGGGCCCGACCTCTGTCAGGTTGCCACATCCAAGGCTCCAGTATTGAGAGAGGCTGGACGAGGCCCAGCGAAGAAAGATGAATAAATCAATCAGCTGTTATGAAAATCACTGAGACGCCCACGCACGCTTTCAGGAACAGTCAGTTCTATTTCCACATGGACTTTTCCCCGTGGAGACGCTGAAACTGAAAGGAGGCGGTGAGTGGATGCAGATGAAAACCGTGCATCTCCCAAAAAAAAAAAAAAAACATCAACGTTTCTGATTTCTTACAGTCTACCATGCATTTTTCTGAATTATTCACCGGCATCTGATTTTGATGCCTGTAAAAAAGCATTAGGCAAAAAATCACCGAGGGTGTCACAGTATCATCAGAGATCATTATTTCCGCCAGTCGTCTTGACGTGGAGATGACAGGCGGATTAGGATTCAATTAGGCCTCATGGACGCCGTGGCCACGAGATGCACTCAGCTCTTACAGGATTATGTACTTGGGGTGTGAATCTTTGACTTATCAGAGATGTGGTTGGGTTCACATTTCACTATTTGGTGATTTGATTACAAAATAACAATAAAAATAATAATTAGATTCAGTTCTTTGGCCAAAAGTTTGTATTATGCAATATGTAAATGCAGTATCTACATGCAAAAATGTCTATCACTTTCACATCATTTCA
This sequence comes from Myripristis murdjan, assembly GCF_902150065.1. Taxonomy (NCBI): domain Eukaryota; kingdom Metazoa; phylum Chordata; class Actinopteri; order Holocentriformes; family Holocentridae; genus Myripristis; species Myripristis murdjan. The sequence goes on from NC_044001.1 coordinate 6,279,543, forward strand.
AACAAAGTGATTGTATATTTCTTTTAGACTGATGCAGTCAAATCATGAGAGCTTATAAATGATGCATCAATGCAACAGTTAATCATTACCTTTTTTTTTTTTTTAAAACAGTACATTACGGTAATAAATGCAGAACAGTTATACAGTTTTTCACACTGTGCCTTTCTGTGGTTTACACGGTCTAAAGTGTCCTTTCAGGTGAGCAAACTTCTGATCCTCCTGTAAGACTTCTGGTTAATTGCTGCTGTTTTGTGCTTCAAACGTGGCCGGAGTCCCTTTGATGCTCCCGTCTCTCTGCCGTGAGCATCCTGCGGCTGGGAGGCTGTGCTGGATGCAACCGCAACAGCCCCCTTCTTATGTTTATTTTTACATTTCAGCAGAGATAATGGCATGAAAACACCTTTCAGGAACGATGTCCCCACCGCGGCTTCAAAAGATCTTATTCTCTTCTCTGTCCTTGTGCGGCTGTTTGGCAGACACCGTGCCGTCGTTTCCAGGCTGCATCTCGCCACGGTTTTCCCACTTACTCTCTCTTAGATATTCAAAAACAAATGATCGGCTGCAGCATTGTGTCTGTGAGAGGAGCGCACACACGCTGCTCTTGCTCTTGCTGAAGGCTCCTGGAGGGCCCCAGCATCGTTTAGCAGAATTGCTGTGACCCAGAGTAGTTGGCAGATTTGGGCTATTTTCAGCCAGTAAATCCACATAATGATGTTTTCCACTTTTCACAAAGAGCAGCTCTGTTTACATAGCTCACATCATGCATCTTTAATATTTTAACTCTCCTCGTTTTGGGCATCTACAGTAGCAACACGGGGCGTAAAATCACACAGACGCCGCTTTCACTCCATGCCCACTGTTTCCTCAATAAATAGGTGAAATGGTAAGCGCACAAATGCAGAGAGCCACAGTAAAAAAAAAAATAATAATAATAATAAAAGAGCCTGAGTGATGGGTAGGAATAACTTCAGGATGTTCGGGAAGCGACGATTTCCTCTCTCGGCTCTAAAAGAATGATTTGCATGCTTTAGAGTGGTTTCAGAGATTGGTTACTCCGCGTGGAAAGTTGACAGCGGCACAAGTCAGTGGCTACTTCGCAGCAATCTATAAACATGAGCCCGAAACCGAACACTGTCACTGATCTGACATAATGATATGTGAAGCCTGGAATCTGAAGGCTACATGGCAAAGCACAGTGATGTGGCGCGCACAAAAGAAACCTGTTCGCCAGCTGGAGGGTGCCAACAAAGGAAGATGCGGCGCGTGCGGGATGATAGTTGAAGAATGTATAAACTTGCCTCAGAAATCAGCATAAGATGAACAACGACTGATATGAACAGGAAAAACAGGTATATTTTCATGCAAATGACCAAAGTCTGGTATCGCTATCGTGTGCACTAGAACTTTATGGCTGTTTATAACTATTTATAGCTGAAAAAGGGCGTTGAATTGAGTTGAAGTCATTTTACCCTTCAGTACACAGCAGGAAATTGAAATCATAACAAATCATGTAATCTCATATTCAGTGTTAAATTCATGCTTTTCAACTTGTTTCTTGAATCAAGGGTCATTTTATTGATCCAAACGGGCTGATCTGCCTTATCCGGCCTTGTTTCAATAGATTTATGCTTTCCCCAAAAAATTTCTGTTGCAAGTGGAACTGCAATAGAAACAAAAAAAAAGATGTTAAGAGTGAGATCATGAGACTAAATGACTTGTTTAGATTGTTTTGCAGCGTCTAATAACTCTTAGTGTCTGTTTTAAGCTGCCTACAGTACGAGATTGGTGGGGTTTACCACGCTAGACAAGCACAGCGGTTCACATTATTTATCTTAATTAATGCAGGAGGCCCCACCCACCCGGGACAACCAGACTGCAACAAATGGGAAGAATAATTTGGTGCAGGCTTGATTTCATGCTCACAGTTTTGTCATTCCCCTCTGATGACTTCGGCTCTAAAAACAGGGAGAGCGTCCCAGTCAGAATCGCTAATAAATTCTGATTATGAGGCTCCTTCTGTAATTTTGTTCAGTCACCGCTGGTGGTGTCAGAACACTTCAGCAAGAACAGCGTCCTAAAAATAGCATTGATTTCCACCAAACATTTACTCACCATATGTGTGAATAATCTGTGAAACTGCTCCGGGTGATAGTCGGAGATATAGAGGCAATTACACAGTAATAGATTCAATCTCAGGCCAAGAGAAACATAATTGGAGAGGGAGCTCTCGCCTACGGGCCGGAATATTGTATATTGTCACTGTGATTATAGACACTTGGCACAGCGCGGTGCTGTTAGCAATTTAAAATCAGCGCATGAATGGGTGACATTAAATAGAACGCTTTAGATCAAGGCTTTGATTGTGCCGTAATGTTTCTCTGTGTCAATTTCAAAACAACCTATTTGTTTTCTTGCCTGGACTACTGTCTATGATCAAAAGGAGCCAGCGAGCTATGCTATTGTGTTTGCACAAAATGCAAATGTAATATGAGTAGATATCCAAAAGCAAATGACTTATCCAAAGGAAAGAGGGAGAGCTTTGTTACACTGTAAATTTACATGACAAGCATTTAACTGATGTCCTTATTCCTAGTGCCTTTACAAATGAAAACAAGAGTCGAATAAGCTTCGGTTCTTAGATCGCTGACATTGCAAGCCGACAATAGAGAAGGAAAAGCCGCCGATTTCCAGGATAATAGAGATTCCTCAGTTTCTTGAGTATCGACGGAAATCAGATAAATGCCAGGAAAATAAATAGAAACCAGGCAGGAAATGTTCTTTTTTTTTTTTTTTTTTGCAAGAGAGTAGCGAGAGCAGCAGTAAGTACAGGAGAGGTGGACTTGAAGTGTGTCATGAAAGTGTTCATGCCGAGAGACAGGGACCTGAGTGAGGTTGGGAGGTCGCTCATCCATCAGGGGGGACGGAGAAAAGGCGAGGTGCAGTAATGAGCATGAAGCCACCGGCGAAGCAGGACTAAGCATTTGGTCCGGTCAGACCGCGGCCTGTGCACACCGCAGTTTGGTTTCTTTTTTTTTTTTTTCCTCAGCCACCACCATCTGTATCCCTCTGGAAGCAGACATTAAACACTCACCCAGAAAGCCCTGTATTTCTCCGCTGAAACAAGTTAACCTTTTCCGAGTAAAGAACGGTGAAGTCAACTGCTTTTTTATTGAGGGAAAATCAGAAGTCTGTTGCGGCTGCACGGTGTCACGGGTAGGTTTCTAGCTACTGAGAGGAGAGCGAGGCTTCGTAGTTGTGGCTCCTTCCTCGCCCACCTCTTGTGGTTTTCACACGCGCTTCGGTGTGACATTGCTTAACCGGTTGCTCTTTTAAATTTCACTCAACCAATGAGATTATGCCTCTGCCTCCAGAGAAAATCGACCCTCAAGAAATGGTTACATAACTAATGCCTCGTCTACGCGCTATTATGAATCCCACCAGAGTTCTTAGGAAGATACGCCCACTCGGTTGAGGTTAGGGTTACGGCTGGTAGGGCTTGCATCAAGTCTGCTCTCGCAAACGGGCAACAGGCCAACAGATGTTACGACCAATCACACTGCTTGCAGGTGTATTTTGTGCAGAATGGCGTGGAAAATGCATGCATAAATTTACCTAAAGCATGTACACTGGCATAATGGCGGATCTGACCCAGGGTTTGATTTTGCTGTAAAGATGCCGAGGGGAGGAAAACATCTCAAGGTTTAAAATAATGATGATAATAATAATAATAATAAACTCATCTCTGACCCACGTCATGATCAAGACGTGGGTCAGAGAAAAGCAGGGGAAAAAAAGCATATGTGTTGAGTGTAAAGTGAAATGCTTGTGCAAACGTCTTGGTCACTATGGCAACGATTTTCAAGCCTTGTCACTGAAGCACTTTAGCGATGAAAACTACAAATACTTGCAGAAAGATCTTGAATCTCGCGGACGTATAAATGGCCTTGGTTTAAAATAGTATCCCATAATGTTCATCCACCACATAAAGTGTATTATCGCAGGAGACATCCCTCACAGGGTCCGGCGGCTCCTGCAGGGGCCCCTCGCGCAGATTTACAGATGCTCATGCCGGCTAAAAGGTGGATAAAGACGCTTGTGAAAATCGCTAGTGATTAATTCTCTCCCTGCTCTGCGGCAGCGGTTTTCGCTGGGTCAGCTGTGCAGGACAGCTTCAGCAGTCTTGTGTGCCAAGGCTTCAAACAACTTCTAAAACCCAAATCCTGAGAGGAAACTTGGGGATTTTGGTGGAGCTGTGAGGCACGCGGGCGTTTCTGCACCAATTCATGATTAGATCTTTTTTTAAAGGCCTGCTGAGGTGAATCATGCACTAGCCGAGGTTATTACAGTTCCGCATTTTTCATTAGATTTTATTTTTCGACTTTGTTTTCAATTTCAGTTTAGTTTTTTTGCCAGGTTAGTTTATTTTATTTTATTTTATGTTTTTCTTTGGAAAATCCTTAGGTTTAGTTTAGTTCTTATTAGTTTCAGTGTTAGTTTTAGCCTTTGTCCTGACATTCTCCACCATGATGGAAGGATAAATCTGGTACATCTAAAAAACTATAAGATAGATTTCATATCCACACAAAATATTGGACTTATGTATTAAATAAACTGACAAAGACGAAAACTAAAGACATTTTCTCTATAATTTCAGTTTGTTTTAGTTAATTTTTTAAATGCACAACACAGTTTCAGTTAGTTGTTGTTTTTTTGTAAAGCCTCATTTTTATTTTTATCTCATGAAAATAATTTTTTTTTAAAATTATTTTGTTAGTTTTCATTAATGATAATAAGCAAACGTGTTGTTGTGCATTCCTTAAAACAATTTTTTTCAGCTTTGTGTTTGTGCTGTTTTCTGGTCTGTATTGATTTAGAAGCCGTCCAGCTCTCGTTCTTACAACAAGGAGGGATTTAATGGACCAAACTTGGTGGATGTATTACAATTGTATGGAGCAGCAAATGCCACCATATGGGAATCCAAACTATCACTTTAATATATTGCTGCAACCATTCTAACCCTTACCCTGTACAAAAATAGGACTGCAGGAACATAGGGCCTAATTTAGATGGGAAATAATTTCTTATGGTCTGGCAGAACATGGAGCTGACCCAAATTTAGAATCTCGGTGAGAAAAAAAAAAAAAAAAAACCCTAACCATTTGCTGTACTTGCTGTTCAAAACCTGAGTCACAGATTGATTATAATGATATGGCTTCAGATTCAACGAGGCTGCATCTCTTTGTATTCCAGTCCCTTGACACATTGTACCATCACCCAAAAAAAAGAAAAAAAAAAGAAAAAAAAATCTTCCTGAAAAAGAAAAGTTTACTGAGCTTTGACCGTCCACTCGGCTTTTGAAAAGAAAAAAAGGATCCGGTCCCTTTGTAGACCTGGACCTAGATAACAAGGTGCACCACAGCATGAGCTACGTAGGACCGGATCTATTCTCCTCGCTTTGAAAAATGAAAGTCAGCCATGTACAGCGCTCTGAGTTTTATGCAATGAAAAGAGCTGGGATGCCAACACAAAGTGGCTTTTGTGTGTATGTGTGTGTGTGTGTGTGTGTGTGTGTGCTGTACAACACTGTACACTGAGAGAAGGCAGCAGCGTGGCAATCAATAAGCACTGTGTGGGCAACACTGCCACAGAAACAGCGTCCACATGGCTGCAGGAAGCCTATTTCCCAGAGTTCACAGTGGCAAGCGGTGCGGAGGGGACAGACATGACAGGCTACAGCAGAGGAGAACGAGAACAGATGGATATGCATTGTCCTTGGGTTTGAAGTCGTGCCTTTCCTCACGGCAACGCAATATATTCCAACATGCATGCACACACACACACACACACACACACACACACACACACACACACACACACACACACACACAGAGGCATGCAACAGTGAATGTGCATCATTAACCTGAATTACATTGTTCTTTTTTTCTGTTAGAATAGATGGGCAGGTCAAACCGCGGCAAAATAACACAACGAGAGTACAGAGGGAAATGCTGCTGAATCGAGGGCTGCACAATATTAATAAAATAGCAAACACAAATTATGGTACAGGTTGATCCATCTATTGAAAATGTCCAAACATTTGTGTGTGTGTGTGTGTGTGTGTGTGTGTGTGGCGGGGGTTGTTGACGGGTAGCCGCACAGCACTAGAGCGGCTTGTACAAAGCTGCTGTGTGAAAGAACATTCCCTTGAATTAAAAATTACCATGGCAATCCCGCAGCGGTAAATATTATGTTTTTTGATATTTTATCGGTTGTTCGCGCCACCCTGCTCGCAGCGGCATTATGATTCACTGGAATTACATTGGAAATACAATGGCACCGAAATAAGTGCGTGGCCAGCGCAGCGAAAATATCCGCCTTAACGAATCACTTAACCTCGGCTTAAAATCTTATTTTTCATATAGCTGGACCTTACACATGGTTGGGCTCATGTGGCAGGCGGCGAGGATTAACCGATTCAGTTTTGAGGACATCCAAATCCAGAATCCATGCAGAATTTAGTAACTGGTGGTGGTGGGAGAGCGAGCCATTGTTGGTGAGTCCAGCAGCCCACTGTCATTCCCAATGGCATTCCCATGGCAATATGAGATGCAGAGGATTGGCGGTGTATTATAAAGAGCGAGAAAGTCCACAGTTGTGAGGCGGCCAGGGTGGGTGGCGGGGCGTTTAAGCCGCAGGACCCTCAAGGACAAGACCAGAGCTCAAGTCCCGTTTCCAGCGAGATCTTTCGTGGGCGACCAACATGCCGTCCAGTTTCCGTTTCTCTGGCTAAACCCTAACCTTCCTCGAATCTTAACCAAGCAACCCGACCACGTGCCGCTGACATGTGACGAAAGTGAGAAAGACCGATGCCTCTCATCTTGGCATCGGTATCAGAGGTGATAGGGGCGTGACCAAGCTGCGGTGTTTTACGACCTGGAAATGAGAATGTGCTGACAGGACGGTCTGCTGAGGAGACGGGAAGCAAGAAATCAAATCTTAATGGTGTGGAGAAATGTCCATACGCTGCCACTAGAATTTACCTCGGGCAAACTGGAAGGAAGATGACCAATCGTCTCTGTTTCAGTCCCACTTTGTGATTTAGGCTGATTAGGTGCATCTGTTTCTACATAAAAAGCTGACTAAGTGCAGAGGTGGAAGGTAAATCAGTGCATTTATTCAACTGCTGTGTTTACACAAGTACAATTTTGAGGTATCAGCTCTTTACACAAGTATTTCCATTTTAGAGCTACAACATCAAAATATTTTTTACAGGTTAAAGCATCAATGATTTACCTGACTACTTTTACTTTTCATACTGAACTACATTTAACTGATAATACCTCCAGGCATGCAGGACTTTTATTTTTAAAGTAACATTGTTTTTGTATTTTTGCTACTTTAATTTAAAGTATTTGGGTACTTTATCCACTGCATTACACTCCAGGCCTGCTTGTTTCAAGACTTTTCGAGAAATATTTTGCATAATTTTAGTAATAATAGCGGGATGCTGTTCTGTTTTTAAGATATTACCATTCGTTTCAAGGACATATTTTAACTATGAATTTGTGTGCCGAAAACAAACGGCATAATTTCATCTCCGTGAGCAGCAGTCTTCGACCATTTTTGCCGGTGTAAAATTTTGCTTGTTTAACATTTTCCAACTCAGCACTACAGTAGATTAAAGTGCTTTTCAAAACAAACGTGTTTACAGTGAAGCCATTTCCATGCAGGACGCGGCCTGGAGGGGTTGTCTGTCTGTCTAGATGGAGATTAATGCTCACTGCTGCCCAGAGAGAGGAGGACTGCTGACTGATAAAGGCTGTGTTTGGGCTGAAGCTCGGCTGTTAGTGTTTACTCTAATTGTCCAGTAATCACCGGGTTTCCGGGGGAAGGAGAGCGTCCCCGCCGGGCCGCACCTGGACCCTGTTCTGGGCCGATTACGGAGGCAAACAAGAATCCCGTCCCAAACAGCCTGCGCACCAATAACACCGGAGGAACAGGGGGGAGAGGCCGCGGTGGAAAGTGAAAATGTATTGAGTGCACAGACAAAAGCGATGTTTACAGAGTTTTTGACAGCGCAGGTGTATGGAGTATGTGCCTGTGTACGAACTCGGGAGTCTACAAAGAGACAGCGAGAGGTTGTTGAGGAACAGAGAGGAAAGATAGATGGTGTGTGAGTGTGTGTGTGTGTGTGTGTGAGTGTGATATATTGAGAACGAGAGAGACAGCGAGACAGAGAAATAACAGTGTAACGAGACACTTGTGTAATCAATCAAACGACATCATCATCTAGGAAGACTGGCAGCTTCTTCTGACCTCAACGCTAATTTCACTCTCTGTGCCCAACAGGTCGGATTTGGCGGGAAACCTGATGGATTGCTTTACGGCACAAAACAGGAAATGGGAGCTGTTCCAAGTTTCTTGCAGTGGCGGCTGATGGAAAAAAAAAAAAATTCTAGTTTAACAGTTATCATCTTGAGTAAAGCCTTAATTAAACACTATCAACAAGACAGAGTCTACACCGTCGTCTTGAGCATGGTCTCATTTGGTTTACAGTAATTATGCCAAACTATCACAATTAATTTGACATGAGGTTAACAGATTTTCGGGCGCAAATCTGGGGACGTTTGTGGTTTACTGTCGAGAGCCTAAAGCAGCAGGCATTCCAGAATCTGACAGCAAATTATAAGGCTCCTTTAATAATTTACTGGAGCAATAAAGTATGGCTATTTTCTGTCCCCATTGCACCGCAAATGACTGTAGTTCAGTGTACTGGAACGTTAACATGGTCCTGCAGGAGGAACCCCGTCCAGAGAGCAGAGACAGATCCAACCAGTCCAGCCACACTGAAGCAGATACGAGGGAGCCTCCATTAGCGCTAATCAGCCGGAGTCACCAACTCAGCTAATTTACAACCAGCTACTTACTGGTGAAACCCACCGAACCTTTTTGACTTGTCCAAAGTCTGCAAAATTAACCTTTTGTCTTCCACATCTGAAGCACCTGCAATTTACTTAAGAAAAACAACAACAACAACAACAAAAATCCCACCTAGTGCACACACACACAAAGTATTTCACCTTCACTGAACGAACTTGACTTACTCTTTTCTTTGTCCGTTCCAGCACGGTGGCCATCAGCCACGCTAACAACCAAGTTCTTTCTCTGTTTATTCCGAACAAATCACCAATGCCACTGTAAACATAGCAAAGAAGACGAAAAAAAATCCCTTCCTGTATGCCAGAGTACTTTGCCCGGGAAAGATCGACCGGAGACCCTGTTAGGAAAGCAAATTTAAAAGTTTTTTCCTCCCTGTACTGGCTACAGGTTGAATCATTATTGTGTTATACCAACTGGAAAAAATAACACTCATTTATATGAAAATTTCATATTGCAACATTAATTAACAAATAGACTGAGAGAGCCTAAATGTCTGAGGAGGAGAGCAGAGAGACAGATGGTGCAGGAGTGTTCACAATATATCAGTAAGAACCAGAAAAACAGAGGGAGAGAATGAATTTTAGATAAGATTATATAGATGTGCAAGAGAGAAAGAGGGAGGGAGACAAACAGATCAAGAGACAGTGTGCTTAGTATATTTATGAGAGTGCAAGATCGAAGGTGAAAGGAAGAAAGAAGCCGAAAAATGAAGTGCGAGAGCAGGTGTTTGGAGAGAAAAGAGACACAGCGAGGTGGGTACTGAGCAGCATTTTAGTGAGGGAAAGGGAGAAGAAAAGGGAATTAAAAGAGAACGCAAGTTTGTTTTAAGTTCGTTTTGAGAGAGAGAGAGAGAGAGAGGGTGTGACCGTAAAGAGATAAAAAGAGAGTGGCAATGGTGTTATGTGTGTGTGTGAGAGTGTTCAGATATTGGCGCTTTAAGGACGACGGCGGATGGTTGTTAATTCCAAAACCTCCACTCTTATCTCCACATTGTATTTGATGTGATGGATGATGTTGTCAATTCTAAAATTTATGGCAGAAACTATAAGAGAGTGGGGGAAGTGTGTGTAAGGCGGGGGTGTTAGCTGTTTATCTGCAACAGTTTGTCTTTGACAGGTTAAATTTTTGCCTCCGTTCCTGTGATTCATACCCTCACACGGGTCCTGATGCCTGTGTTACAACACACCGTCACTGCAGCAACATGGAACGAAGCTAATTACATTTGATGGCGCTGTGCTGACAGAGCCTGTCCTCTTAAAGCTGAAGATGCGGTGTGATCCATGACACCCGTTAAGACCGTGGAAGGTTCATCTAATTGTGCTCCACTCGATATCCTGCAAGTGTGAACCCAGGAGACTGGCTCTGTAGGGTCCTTTGGTGGAGGCCAAGAGGCACTGAGGTAGGAGGGAAGTGGGAGAGAGACGGCGTCGCTGCTGCCAAAAGGAAAGGCCTTTAGCAAGGAGCTGGGAAGCAGATAATTGCCTCAGTGGGACAGAGGTGTGTGAGAAAGACAGACAGACCGGAAGCGAGGACGTGGACACCGAACGCCACATGTCCTTTCACACCTTCCTTTTTTAATGCCTCTACAGACCACAGCATACGCAAGTCCCAAATAACTTATAATATTGAATATACTGACCCCTAAATAAAAAATAACACCCAAAGTATAATGTAATTGATTCATTTGTAAGTTATTTTTTTATGACTAACAGACTAGTAATCATATTATTATTGTAGATACACTCATAGTCCAATCATCATCAATGTAATGGCAGGTCACTGTAATGTAGGGAGCTGTTGATCGATGTCCAACAGTGGTCACATACTGCGTGGATGACAGGTCATGTTGGATGACTGACATGCAGTCGCCGAGTGTATAACCTGGCTACAAATAAGCCATTAGAGCAATTAATCCATCATCTTCAATTATGGAAAATTGTTGCTTATCTAAAGCCATTTTTGCAACGAGGTTAGTGATATTGTCACATCGTGCCTTGTCACATTTCCATTGTTTCCTGCTGTGGGCCTGCAGTGGGTCGGTGAAGGTAAACTGGATCTGGTACTTCCATCTCAGATGATTAAGCATTGATACTGTATTTTTTAGATATTTAATGACACAGTTTACATTTCACTTTATCTTCTTCATCCAAGTCAAAATAATGTGATACTTGCCCTCAGCTATGGTTGTTTTTTTGTTTTATTTTGTTTTTTGGTTGTAGCTTAGTCAAATAGGTTAAAGCACTGTGATGAAATTTCATCATCCACTGGAAACAATATTGGATGATTGCACAACAGTGTAGGCTTTATTTTTTTTTTATATATTTTTTTAAATTTATATCGTACATACACAGAACATACCCTCCCATGCATACATACACTGACCTACACTGCAAGCTCACAACAATTATAGTGGTAGTGATGACAATGTCAACAATGCCAACAACAACAACAGCAATGACCCGATACAAACATCACGAGAGTATTTGAGAAAAATAAAAATAATAAAAAAATAAGTGTAGGCTTTATTTAATATCTCCTGTTCCATAAATTAGTGAAAACACATATCCATAATATATAGACATTTAAAACATAAAATGCAATTATAAAATGCTGGGGGACACATGCCTACAAAATTAGTTTTGTTAGAATTTGTTTTATGGTCTGCTTGCTGAATCCTTGTTTACTCAACTACATGTTTGCACCTCTGTCATCAAGCAGAAAACCTAAGCATTTGTAGGAAGAGACTAGTTTAATGACTTTGTTATCACAAATGGTGACAGTCACGTACAGTGGGTGGCTGTATGGCCTGTTTTTGGTTAAGGTGAACAACACAGCCTTGGTTGTATCAATATTCAGTACTTTTCAGTACCTTTCAGCTTACACAAATTTGACTGTACAATATTAAAAGCAGACTGTAGTTTGTTAAAAGCAGAGGTCAAAGCATCCACACAACAATAAATGACTGTATCATCAGCATACAGATGGAGAGTTGCATTATACACATAATTGGCAAACAAGAAGGGCCCCAGCACAGAGCCCTGGGGAACACCTTCCAAACAATTAGAACAATGTTAAATGTGTGATCCCCAATTTTCAGATATCAAGTCAGGTAGTGTTATATGGCCAGTTTTTTCCATTCATACAGTATTACTGTTTACCCGTTGTGGAGCAGAGCAGGTTTAGCCTTGCTCTGCCAGGTGATACATAAGATGTCTCACCTGGCAGATGTCTCACCTGGCAGACACCGATGTCTCAGTGCTGCACCAAGCTGTTATTTTTTACCTCTATACAGCAGATGAGTAGGTGTATACATGGGTAAAATGCCCCTCAATTATCTGAATAAAGTCACAATACTCCACATTTTAATCTCTCTATTGCTTACTCTGACCATGATTATCAATTTTTTTATGATTCTCACCAAGGAACCAGTCAAATTCTTTTTACTTTACTTTAAAAGCATGATGCACTCAAAACAACTTAACGTTCTGGCCTCTACCTTGGTCAAGGAGAGCATGGTAACTGTTTAATCACAAGGGCTTTTCATTCAGAAGGCCACTCGCCATGAAGGGCTCACCCCTGGGGCTCATGTTTCAATTATCTTGCAACACACACACACACACACACACATCACATCACAACAAAATATAGCAAGTATCAAACTCATACAACATGTAATAAATATATTCCAAGTAAAAACACAAGTTTAGTTGTCATTATATTATTATGTTATATTCAGCAAAACAAATCCACAAAACAACCCAAACATTGCACATTACCATTTTTACCAGAAAATGGCATTTACATGGACACTTCTTATTCTCAATATTGCCTTAATAAACTTAATAAAAGCATATTGCAACCCATGTAGATATAATTGGTATTGATTAAAGAGATATGCCCATCACATGTTTTGTCCTCTCCCTTTGCACTGTACACGAGTTTCCCCTGCATCCCTTTATGTCTCTGGCTTCATCTAATTGCGGACCACTTGATCTCCTACAAGCTTAAGCCCAAGAGATTGACCCCTTCAGGTCCTATAGAGGAGGTCATGTAGTAGGAGGAGGAAAGCGGAGGTGCCCTGACGCAGAACAAATAAAGATGAGCAGGGAAGGCGGTGTTGCTGCTGAAGGGAAAAGGCTTATGCTAGCTGCTGCAAAGAATATAATTTCCATGACCAAACAGAAAAGCACAGAAAGAAAAATGGTTGAGAAAGCAGAGAAAATGTAAAATCATCACACAAATGATGTTAATATTTGCAGGGTAATGTCTGTCCCTGTATGTGAGGTTCAGTTGCGTTCATTTATGTAAAAAGTGTCATCTAATTGCACTCCACTCAATATTCGAGAGGGAACCCAAGAGATTCACTCTGTAGGGTGTATTGGAGGGAGCCAAGAGCGGCGAGGAGGACTTTCTCACATTAGCTCTTCTACTAAATGTTAAGATTTTAGCAAGTGAGCTCTACAGCCATTTTAGCCATGAAAACATACGCTTTAATATTGTTGCATTGCTCGTTTCAGCAAGTGAGATATTTTCACCACAGCTGGATGGTCTTGCCAGAGTCACAACGATAATGTTACTCTGGGGGAATGCCCTCTCAGCCCTGCTTGAATTGATTACTGTAGAAAATGCAGCATGTATTATTACAGTTAGTGACTTTCATGAACTCTCAAATCTTGGTGGGTGATGAAAATTGTACCCAAGAATAAATAATCAACTGGGTTTACCATCTCTTTATACTCAAGGCCATTCCCCAAGAAGGGCTCTCACCTGAGGCTCATTTTCAATTATCTTCCAATTACCATCATAAAATATAGCAAGTGACAAACTCATACCAGAATATGCAACAAATGAATGTCATACAAAAACATAACGTCAGTTTACATTACATTCTGCATACAAAATCCACAAATTAACCCTAACATTGCAAATGACCTTGTTTGGGTTAAGTTTATCAGAAAATGGTGTTCACATGGACTTTTCTTATTATTGTCTTAATTGAGTTCATAACAGAAAATTGCTGTGCATATAACCACAATCAGCATGGATATTATAAGTAAAGTGATATGCCCATCACATGTCATGGCACTCTTCCTTTGCACAAATTCCCGTTGCTTTCCTTTATGTCACCAGCTTCATCTAATTGCGCTCCAATCAATCTCCTGCAGGCACAAACCCAAGAGATGTACCGCTGCAAGTCCTATGGAGGAGGTCAAGTGTTGAGGGGGGAAGCAGAGGTACCTTGGCAGGGGGCAAATAAAGATGAGCGGGGAAGGTGTTGATGCCTCCGAAGGGAAAGCGCCTCCACATGAGCTGCAAAGCATATACTGGAAAGCAATTGCCTTGACCAAACAGAAGGATAAAGAAAGAGAAAAGGTCGAGAAAGAGAATATTTATGATCATAACGCTCATGAACAGTGAGTGAGTTTGTCACTATCCTATTGCACTGTATGTGAGTTTCTGTTGCATTCATTTAAGTCACAAGTGTCATCTACTCGCCTCCACTTGATGCCCAAGAGCGAACCCGTGAGACTCACTCAGTATGGTCCTTTATAGGGAGCCAAGAAAGGTGAGGAGTGAAGGCGGTGTGGCTGCTGAAAGGAACAGCCTTTTGCTAGGAGCCGGAGAGCACATAATTGCCTCAGCCAGACAGAAAGATAAAGACGAAGTGTGTGAGAAAGCAGAGAAAAGTTCACATGGTCATAACCCAGTGCACATCAACAGTGACTGAGCGCTGAATGAATTCGTATTTGTACGGTGATATGTCTATCACATGTCCCTTTGCACCATATGTGCGGTCCTGCTGCATTCGTTTATGTCACGAGCTTAATCTAATTAAGTTCCACTTGATATCCTGCAAGCGGGAACCCAAGAGATGGACTCCGCTGGGTTCTCCGGAGGAGGCCAAGCAGGACGGGGGAGGGAAGGGGGTGCTGCTGCCCAAAAGGAGAGGCCTTCAGCTGGAACCCGGGAAGCATATAATTGCTTCAGCCCTCCTGCGAGAGAGAAAGAAAAAGGAACTGAGCGAGTGAGAGAGCGGGAGAAGAAAAGCAAGGCATGGAGGAAGAGGGAAAGACGAGGAATGAGGATGCGAGAGATGTGGCACATTTTTTGAATTTGGAGAATAAAATGATGCTGATTGTAGGAGAAAAGCAAGAGAAAAAAAGAGGGCGATAAAGATGTATGCACAGAAAGAGAGGGAGGTAAAAGAAGCAAGTCAAAGACAATAGGAGACAGACGAAGACAGTGAGCCAGTTTCATTACCGACTCCTCTCTGACGGGAGGCGAGGCCCGGCTGGAACAAATGGAGCGTAATTGCACACGGTCTGTCTTCAGAGCTCAATCACTTTGCCCTGGAGGGACCATTGGTGAAACACTTCTCTCACACTAATCTAATAACCTTCTTCCACACCTCCTTCCTCCCAATGGAGACGTTACCTTTCACCTTGAACATGGACGTTACCCTAACTCCGACGCGAGACATTAATGCGATCGCTGGTCGTCATTAACCGCCTGCATAATGAACCTCGCATATATTTACATACAATATTAATCAAAGCGTGTTCGAACTGCAAAAAGGTGCCGTTTCCCGGGACTGGAAATCACCCCTGAAAAAGATATTTTCCCAGACAGACCTTTAAATAATTTTGCTGTTGTAATTGTTTGTTTTGTTTCATCATTAACCGGGTGCATAATGAACCGTGCATACATTTACATACGATGTATTAAGCAATCCCTGTTCCAGCTGCAGACAGGAGCTGTTTTTCCGGGTCAAGAAACCACCTCATCCTTTTCCAGACACAGACACTTACATATTTTTTGCTTTTAAGAAATGTATTTGCCATGTTTTTTTGCACTGTATCTTATTGTTTTTTCATTTATTAATGTTTTATTGAGTGTGAGGCTCTTTGTGACTCACAGACACTTTAATGTCACTTTCATTAATGCGGTCTGACTGCAGAAGTTCGTCTCTCCAAGATTAGATAACTCCCCGTGTTAAAATGACGCCTACTCTTATGACTGCTGATGTAAAAGGGAAACTCATTTAAAAAAAAAAAAAAAAAACATGTTTTAAATTAGTAGGCACATTAAGACCTTTTCTTGTGACAGTGATTTCTTTATCTTTGAACTACAGGATGATGACTTTTAAGTAACTTCTTATTTTCTAAATAGAGAGGATGTTAAGGGTCTATTTCAAAAACAAGTACCGCAGAACTGCAACCTGAGTTTCATTAGCCTCTGCTTCATGAATAAGAATTATTTTCCCTTAAAAAGTGTTGCCTCTCTGTAAGCAAAGGCCTAAGGGTGAATTATCTCATTTTGGAGTGAAACTGCTCATATATTCATACATCACTGCATCCCATCAGATGCACTGGGACGTTGAGTGGATGCTGATACAACAGCCTGCACCAACATTGAAAACCTGTGTAAATATAGTGCCAGTATGAAAGTTAAAGCTCAGCGTGCAGCACCAGATCGCCTCAGTCTTCACTCCAAACTCTGTTTTAGGGTTTTATTCACCGGGCCGCTGCTTTTGCATTAACTAACCCTGGCAGCAGAGTCATCACACGAGTTCAGCCGCCTGCTTAATGTAACGATTACAATACAATACAATATTAAACAGTGAATGCAGTTCAAGTGAGGCATATATTGCAAACACTAAACAGTACAGACACCAATCTGTTGTCTTATAGCCGGTGGCGAAGTATTCAGCTGCATCTTATCATCATTTGTCATTGCTATACAAAACCTCTATCTGCAGTAGTGGTGTTGTGTTCGCGAACAAACTGTTTCTTTTGAATGTCTCTTTGGTACGAAAGATGGAGTTGTGATTTTTAGCGCCATGCCCAAATTTCACTGCCTACCCCCCACCCTTACTCTGTATCCCTGTCCTTATCTCACCCTAACCTTGACCCGAACCAGCCTAAGCAAACAGAAGCAACAAGTGACAACTAGTCACTAGCCAATCAGAGGTATTCGAATGTACTTCAGCAATCACAGAGTGGAGTGCAATATTGGCAAGAAAAAAATAAATCATTTAAAGCCCTTTGAAAAGAGTTGGTCTTTTGAAGGGCTCTTGGAAAGAAACGGAGCCATTTCCTGTCAAAGAACGGTAATTTCCCATCACCCATCACTATTATGCAGAAATCTTTCAGCACAACAACTCAGAGCTAAACAAAACGCCTTACCTTGAGAAAATCAGCCAAGAGTGGCTGGGGTTAAGTAACATTAGCCTCCACATACAGAATGCCAGCAGCAGCCACAGCCAAATATTTTGCAGCATGTGGCTGATAGTAATGTTTTTTTGTTTTTTTTTTTCTTATGTGATGAGACAAAAAGCCCTATAGCATTTTTTGCCTGGCTGAACTGTCTAACTTGGCCAGCTCAGGCTCAGCGGCCGGATGAAGTGGAGGACTTTTAGCCGGGACTCATTGCCACTGGACCCCCCTCTGAGGTTACAAATTAATAGCTGCATAATTTCATTATGACAGTGAAAATGATATTACAGTGCTACCTGTCCTGACTTCCTCTCATGAGGCCAAGAAAGACCTTCTGTCATTAGAGTGAACTTGGAGACAGCACAGAGAGAGGGAGGAAGTATTTGTGTGTGTGTGTGTGTGTGTGTGTGTGTGTGTGTGTGTGCGTCAGTGTTGCCAGGTCTGGTGGACAAAAACAACTCAGCAGCCTTTCAAAACCAAGCCGAGGGCAAAAACCAACCCATCAACAGAACTGTGCCCCTGTGAAACCCCTACACACTGCTTTTCACATCCAACATCATGAATATCACTGCCAAGTGTGTTATCATACGTACAAAGTAACATCACCCAATACATTTCAAGCTTTTCAAGTTTCCAGACAGAAGAACTGCAATGTAAAACCCGTGTTTCCTAAGAAAAAAAAAAGTGAAGAGAGAAATGTCCTTGTGGTTGGGCAATTTCTTCGTCTGTGTGCATGTGTTGACTTGGGGTCAGCTTTCTGCGACACGTGGATGTGAAGAAATGATCTCATTAAAGAGATGGATTTTTTTTTTCTATAGATAAAATTTATCCAGTTCATGCAAAACATCCAATCCCCAACACAAAACTCCACCTGCAGCAACACATCAAAAGTAGCCCAATTCCACATGAAAACCATGAACCTGGCAGCGTCGGGGTGTGTGTGTGTGTGTGTGTGTGTGTGTGTGCTCAGAGCAAACAACCAAGCAAAATAATTGTGCTCAACCTCACAAGACCTGCTCTCAACAGAGACTGCAGGATGGGGCTTTGAGACGACCTCTGCGGCTGCCCGTTTAACTGCTACCTGCACCGTTTCGTGAAATAAGGACCTAAAAATGTTTGTGCTATCAGTTCAAAACAATTCAAATATAACTTCTCAAACATGCCATAATATAAAGTCCTGAAAAGTTTGTCTTGATTTGGGTTGATGTTGAACTTGGCGACCATCTGTGCATCACCGTCTGTCAAATTTGTGCTTAGGCAGAGTTGGAAGTGAAGCCTGTTTTTGCGAGTGTGTGAGTGTGTGTGTATGTGTGTGTGTCTGTCACCCTTTTGTGCAAAAATGCATTGTGTGTGTATGTGTGTGCACTGAGGGGAAAAAAAATCTTAACAAGTAATTTCGCTTCATATTTAGTGTTGTTTTTTTTCTTAAAGCAATGTAATGTAATGTTATTTTGAGTTGTTTTCTTGATACTGGAAGGCTGATTTGCATTATTCTGCCTAGTTTACAACAACAAATATATGGACAAAAGTATTGGGCCACCTACACATCACACCTACAGGAGCTTTTATGACATCCCATTCTAAATCCATAGGCATTAATATGGAGTTGGTTCCTAAACACTTCCACTTTGCAATAATCCCACTTCCAGCTGATGGTGGAATATTTAAGAGAGAAGAAACTTCACCAGCTGACTTGTTGCAGCGGTGGCTTCCTATCACATTACTATTACAGCAGCACGCTGGAACTCACTGAGCTCTTTAGAAGGAGCCATTCTTTCACAAATGTTTGTAAAGGCAGACTGCATGGCTAGCTGCTGGATTATATACACCTGTGGCAATATGACTGAATCAAACACCTGAATTCAAGGATTAAGAGCTGTGGCCCAATACTTTTGTCCATATGGTGTATTTTAAAAATCCTGATACAAGTGAAAAAGTAAGGTTATCTCATATTTTTTTCTCTCATTTTAAGAAAAAAAAAAAATACAAGACACTGAATATGAGACTAAATGACTTGTTAAGATGGAGATTTTTTTGTTTTTTGCGCGGTCTGGTCTGTGTACATCTTTGTGCCTGTCTGTCTTTGCACTTGTCTCATTGTAAGTTTGTGTTTGTGCCTGTATTGATTTGTTTTTGTGAGTGTGCACCCTTGTCTCTCTCACTCTCATTTTGTGTGGATGTGTGCATGTGTGTGTGTGTGTGTGAGAGACAGAGATACATGCACACAGTCAGTGTGTCTCGGTCCTTCTGCTCTCTGTTTGTGCCTCTCTGTGCGTTTGTAGTTGCATGTGTCCGTCTCTTGGCCTGTGTTTTTCCATGCATGTCATTTCTGATCGTCGACCGAGGGGGGGTTTGGTCTGAGGAGTGTGTCCCTGCGCCGAGCCCAGGTACTGGGGATAATAGGCGCGGTGAACCAAGGAAGATCACTCATGCGTGTTGACTACAGAGACAAACATACATTGCGCTTCAATAACAATGATATTTCCTCCAATCTGGTGAAAGCCCTCGATGTGGTTCTCCTCGCGGGGCAGAGCAGAGCCCACTTCCTCGTTTGAGGTCCTTACCCTGTGTCGTTAAAAACCGGCCTCTCTGAGTCAAACATGCACGGTTGTAGAACTTGCATATGAGAGGTTATGGTTATGTATGTGCTCAGCGGGGTTTAAAAACAAACAAAAAAGTGGTTAATCCCGAGCAGGACGGCTAATTTTCCGCTTTAGCATTCCTTAGCCTGACATCCCCAAAGTCTCTCAGTGGTCTGGGCCCAAAATACACTGCAGAGATGTTTGCTGAGCACAAGCCGGGCAGGTCTCTCCGCTCTGCAGGGGCCGCTGATGCCCAGAACCAAATGTGGTGAAACGGCTTTTAGCTATTACGCCGCTGGAATCAGCTCCCCTTGGAACCGAGACACTCTTCAGACTAATTTAAAGGCCGTTCTCGTTTCCACTGCTTTTAATTAATCCGTTTTTTTCAAGGTACTTTTGTTTATTTTAGTGATTCGGTTTTAAAAGTGTATAAAATTGTCTGTATTTTTATTTATTTTGTTTATGCTTTTATCTTTCACATCTTTTTTCTTTTCTTTTTTCCTTTTTTTTTTTTTTTTACCCTGTGTACGATAAGGTGAAATTTTTAAACTTGTCTTGCCTAAACTGGTACCAAATAAAATTAAAAAAAAAGGGTTCATACCGGGATTTTTTTTTTTTTTTATGTTCAAGTACACACTAAGCTTAACGTGTTATTATCTCGATGAGAAGCTAATGAAGGTGCACGATACAAAATTACCTCAGGATTTGACTTAAATGAGGGAGTCAGCCGACAAAAAAAAAAAAAAAAAAAAGGTGAAATAAGCAATTATGATCTGGAGTCTTGAGCTCTTATTATTAATATCTTCAATTATCATTAGTGATCCGGGTTGGAGATGACACACATGTTGACTCAACCATGAAAATACATGCTTATTCTGAATTTTTTGTCAGTTGAGTGTAAATGCTCTTTACTTAAATCAAACCAAAATCAGTTGGTGAGGCTGTATGTAAAAGCAAAGTGGTGCCTTTTACATTTGTTACTCATAAGTACTGCACAGTAATGATAATATCTGCATGACATCGGTATCGGCTGATATCGGTTTTAGAGATGAAATATTGGCATCGGCGTGAAATGAAAATTTCTGCTGATTGTATGTCATGACGATGTGTGAAATATGTCAAATCTGCCCTGGCTGTGGCTGTTTTCCGAGGCACAACATCATCCGAGCCTGTTTCAGTAGGATGAATCTTACAGTTTTGGTTTAAAGAAAATGTGAAATAATAATAAATATGGCACGCTTTATTTAATCAGAGTTGAAGTAGTTTTCTTATTTTGCCCAGTAACATGTATATGTTGAAAAACTTTTGTATTTTATGTCTGCATCTGCCGGTGGGCCTTCACAATAAGAGCAGGCATAATAATAAAATGTTAATTCCACTGCAGGAGAGACTTGATGTTCTCTGCAATTAGGTGGAAAAACATATGTGCATATATCGGCATCTGCAAAGCCAAAACAGTTGGAAAATATCAGCATATCGGATATTGACAAAAACTCTGATATCGTGCATCTCTAGTTATTCAAAAGGTTAGAATTATCCATTCGAGCATGGTCAAGAGCTATATCTCACTTGAATATAAAACACAAAACCTCTCATTAGGCCTTGTACTCATCCATTCAAATGTTTGTAAAGTTTATAATCAAAAAGGATGGAAAACATGTTGTCAGGGTAACCAGGTGTGGGATTGCTTCATGGCTTCATTATTCAAAGGTGAGGTGCACTAACATGGAGGTCAAACAGAAATAAAGGCCCGGAAGACAACTTCAGTATTTTTTGTGTGTGTTTTTAAATCAAATATTACTATGAAAAAAATGGTGATAGCCAAGTCAGAGTGCCGCCTCTGTTCTGTGAAACAGTGAAATCTGATTTTGTTTTCGGATGCTGGTAAAGTGCTGTGATTGCTGGTGTTTGTTTCTCCTCCTTGAACCAGACTGAAGCCCTTGTGCTGAATGAGTTTCATGAATTCTGTATAATCTCATTGTATAACTGCAAAAAACACAAGGGCGCCGATGAGAAACTAAAGCGGTTTTCCTCCTTCCTGAAAGCTTACTCTGCACATGTGTGCTTTTTGTCCGACGCCAGCGATAACGCCCGTGAAAACCTCAGGGCCTTGGGTGATGTGTTGCTCCTCGGCTTTCATCGTTTTCATCATGTTAAGGGCCGCGCCGGAGCCCAGGCTCATAACAGTGTATGTAAATTTTCTCGACTGCTTATTAATGTTTTACTATTTACCGCTGCGCTATAGATTTACCATTCCTTTTCAGCAATAAACATGAAGATAAACCCCCCTGCCACTTCCAGCATCACCACTGAAACACAAGCTCCCACACTCCTACATCCATACGACACTCGCTGCGAGTCTTTTTGTGCTGCGTGAATGTGCACTCGTCAATCGTTTCATTATCAGGAGAGCCGTGTCCCTTTTTATCCCGTCGTATTTGCCATCATTTTGCAAAATCTGAATCCTCATTTCCTCCCCGAAGGTGGGTGGGGGGTATGAATCATAGTCACAGTGCATCTCAGATGGAGCGCTGATTAGAGGCACTAATCTGAAATAAGGAATATTCATGCCTCTGTATAAGTGATCGGAGGAGCGGAGCGGAGCTGCTGTTGTAGCTACAAATGAATAGCTAGACAGCCGTTGTTACTGCCGTTACTGGTAGAAGTGCACTCATTAGGATTCAGTGAATTGCAGAGTACAGATGCCTGCACACGCTGTGTGGTGATTGAAGACTCCTGACTGTCAAATTAACTCCTGCTAAATAGTGTTTGGGTTATTGCTCCGCAGCCCTAGAAGTATTCTTAAATAGTCATGCATTAGGGCTTTACATTAGATATGAGCTGAGGGGGAGTGATGCTGGCTCTACCCAAAGCACACAGGCGTCTATTTTATGCTGCTGACTAGTCGCAGCAGTAGGATGCTATTTTGGCAGTTATTTCTGTATATGATAAGTGTTTTATCAACAGGTTATCCACCTCCTCCCAACACAAACACAGATGCACATGCACGCACAAGCATACCCCATAAAGCGTACGCCACAGGCACAGGCAAAACAACTGATCGGGCATGCATAGACAGTCAGATAGATAGGTAGGTAGAGAGGGGGGAAATATAAGCTGCAAAAACTGCCACTATCACTGACATTTAGGCTCATTCTCGGTCTTCCTTTTCTTAAAACAAGTGGAAAAACATGCCAGTTGGATGAGATAATCCCACTTTTTTTTTTTCCAGTGCAGTTTTTCTTGGAGTTAATTGTTTCAGGGAACAAGTATAAATATGCTGAAACAAGGCGAAATGAGGCAGATCAGCCCACTAGCACCAAGAACATGACACTTGATTCCAGACAATGCTGGAAACAAGTTAAAACAACAACTACGAGAGCTTAATGAGACAAAATTACTCGTTAAGATGGAGATTTCTTGCTGTGTGGTGGAGGATAAAATGCCTTGAACTCAGCCCACCCCCTTTCTCCGCTGGGAAATTCCCACCACCATACATTTTAAAGACATAAATTCCAAGTGCAGTGAACGAGGCAGATCAGCCCACTCGTATCAAGGAAATGACACTTGATTCAATTAAATACTTGAAACAACTTGATTAGCATTGGAAACAAGAGGGATTATCTCGTCCCACTGGCAGATTTTTCCACTTCACAAACAACATTTTAAGGGCTGATGGTACGACTAAATGACTTGTTGAGATGAATCGGGGTTTTTTTTTTTTCCAGTGCAGGGAGACGGATGAAAGAGAACAAGACAGAGAGCCAGAGAAAAAGAGAAGAGGCAAGAGAAGGGAAACACAAGTTGAAAGAGGAAAGTTAAAGCGAGAGAAACGGTGGAGGAGGAGGAGGGCAGCTGATGTTGGCCTTCGGCGGTGCAAATCTTAAAAGTTCATCTGGCTCGCCGCCCTCGGTCTGTCCTGCTCCTGCACCTCTCCTGTTGTGTCTTGGCCGATCTACCAGTCATGTCGCGCACGCACAGGCAAGTGGAGCTTAACAAACCTTTTCCATTACTGTAATGACCTTCATGACTGAACACCTCGGGAGCAGGAGCCGGCGCAGGACTACTTCAACAGCACGGCCATTAACTCTATCCCCATGGGTTCGCCAAGATCAGATCGGCGAGAGAAGGGGCTGCGATGGCGGAGTAGCCCACCATCGATCACAGCACCACCACCACAGCTCAGCGCTCCAATTCTGCTGCTTTATATTCAGCTCAGCTCGGGGCGCTCTGAAGACCAGATCCAACAACAAAAAGTCATCATCCCTATGAAAGTCCTTACAACCTGTGATCTTCGTTTACTCATATCACATGACAGCGATTCAACCTGTGATCAGATCATGAATGAAGCCTTTTACTTTGTGCTTTACCTTCGCTGTTGGCAGCAGCCGGTGTCTAACAGGCAAAAGTCATATGACATGTAGCAGCGGCAACAGCAGTTTGTTTGGAATAATTACCAGCAGAAATGGGATCGGCACAGTATACACATTTTCTGGTCGAGATGCACAGTAGAGCCAGCCTGACAGTTGGACTTGCCGCTGAGTGAGTGAGTGAGTGAGTGAGTGAGTGAGAGAAAGAGAGAGAGAGCATTCATTCAAAGTTACACGATTCGTCGGACGACCAAAGATGCTGGCCGTGTGTTGGACTTTGACTATCGGCTGTTTTCAGAATGAATCGGCACACTCATTCCACATTTATCGCACAAACAGGAGAAAGAGGGAGAGAGAGAGAGAGAGAGAATAGAGAGAGAGAAGGAGAGTGTGTAACCGGCGCTGACAAACACGCTTCTGATGTGAACAGCCAAGCTCCTGCGTGTGAATTTACACTTCACAGCATGACTGCAACATGACCAACTCCAAATGGCTGCTTCACGTGAACAGTATAACAGCAGGCCCGTTTCCACCGCCGGGACTTCGGGGTAATTTAACAGGGCCGGGGCCGTTCTCGCGTGTCTCCACCGCCGGAACTACCCCGAAGGAGAGAGACACGGCAGGTGAGAGGGCCGAGAGAGAGGACGTTCCTGTCGTAGCTCCTGCCCCTCAAATACTATCAGGAACATTTTGGTGGAAACGGGCCTAGTGTTAATTTTGACAGCCATTTTAATTTTAGTCTTAGTCTTAGTCTTGACGAAAATGCTTATTAGTCTTAGTCACATTTTAGTCACTGCTGTCCTTAATAGTTTTAGTGTAGTCTTAGTCGACGAAAATTAGAAAGATTTTAGTCGAGGTTTAGTCATTAGTTTTAGTTCTATATATGTGTGTGTGTGTGTGTGTGTGTGTGTGTGTGTCATATGTATGCAAGGCTGAGGGAAAAAAGGTTGAGGGAAGCTGAAATGTCGATTGTAAGTATTTAGGCTTGATCTGCTCAAACCTCACCCTCAAGCCTCAATCCTGCTGGACTGACACATTTTAGCAGATAATGTGGAAAATCATAACTTCGCAGTTACAGGTTATGTAGTTTTTATAGAATTTTGCATATGTTTGGATGCTTATGTTTGCAGTTTACATATGCATATAACCTACACTCAGTGACCACTGTATCAGGTCCACCTGCACAATCTAATCTAATCTAATCCAGCTGTTGTGTCATAAAGTTTCCTTTCCTGCTGCCTATAATGCTCAGGTTTTCTTTTTGTCACAGTAATAGAGGTGTTCATTCACTTCTGTGTTTAGCATTGAGCTCATAGTTAGTGCTGCTGCTGGACTGGACTGCATTTTATTAAGAGCTGATTCCAATATTCTGTCCCTCCTCATTTTATATAAAATATGCAGGACAAAAAATTGGAAACACCTCTCAGTATAATGTAGTCCAGTACCAGACCTCTGCAAACTACAACCTCGGTAATAAACACAGAATTAAACTGACACATTCTCCACAATGTCAACAAAACTGAACATTATAAACTTCCTTTAAGTAAGTAAGTACACTTTATTAATCCCACAAGGGGAAATTCCAATTTAAGTTACATCCCGTCCAAGAGACACAAAAAAGACATGACAAATACAGGGTTACAGGATCAGGAGAACTTCGGGTCAGCCACCGTGCGCGGCGCCCCTTACATTAGATGAGAAAGGAGGACATTAGGGAAAGAGGCAGAATTTAAGGCAGAGCTGCTGACCTGAACTGCAGCAGACGGGACAGCTGGAGCTGATAAAGTGACACTGAGGGCTCTAGTTTCCCGGCGCAGCGCGGGGTGGCGCAGTGAGGCGAACCCCGCGCAGAGCTAGTTTCGACCGGCGAAACGGGAGAGGCGGACAGTGTCCAAGTTTCGCAGACGGACTTGCGCGGAGATGGGAGTGGTGGCGCAGCGGGGGGAGGTGCCGACAGATTCAACTTGACGCAGTGACAGTTTCGTGCCAAAAGGCTTCGCCGAGGTGCGCCAAAAGCTCGCCTCCTGAAACCACGTCTACTTTCTGCGCAAGGCGGAGCGGAGCCGGCGCAGTGGAAGTTTGGCTGGCTGGCGCACATCACCAAAACCTCACAATCAGCACGGTGCCAATCTCCTTTGATCTGACATCAGCTGTGACGGGACAGTTGATATGGAGATATATGTATGTGCTGATTGTGATCGTAGCATTGAATAGTGTTTTTTGTCAGTATTTATTGCATCGTTCATGTGCCTGACATTCCAGAAGCCTGCCTGTGAGGTTTTGGTGACGTGTGCGCACTGCTCGCCGGTCTCCGCTCCGCGCCTGTCTCCTGAGCTCCGCTCCGCCTGTGGCAATAGACCTCCATATCAGCTGTGTAAACTTTCATTATGCCTTCGCGCAGCGCATTTTAAAGGCGAGGACAGGGGCTCATTTGATTGGTTAAATGTGAATCGGCTGTGTCAAACCCACTCCACGCCTTCTCTCCTCCCTTGCGCCGGTAGGAGGGACGGCGGAGTACTTGCGCCACCGACCATGGCGTGCCAAACTTGGAAAATCCGCCTGGCCACACCCAGTTGGCGAAGCGCATCTGCGCTACACCCCCGCCTCGCCAGGTCTGCGAAACTAGAGCCCTCTGTGTGTATATTTATTGATTAAATTCTGATGTGCACACATCAGAAGAAAAAGAACCTCTTCTCAGAATTATGATAGAAAAGTCAAAATTCTGACTTTTTTCTGAGATGAATCTCAGAACTAAGTTTATTTATGTATTTATTTATGTATTTACTGTTTGGTTGGCCCAAATCCTCTTCCTTATAATTGCACTTCATGTGCGATTCTTGAAATAATGGCCTCCTTCCTTCCCTGAGTAAAATTTAACTGGCAGAACTTATAATAAAATATTAAATAACACCATCTACCCAACAAATTACAGTAAAGAGACTTATTCACTAAAAAACAGCAATCAGGGAGCATCAGCTGAGGGAGAGACAGATTATTTTACTGATGGGGGGAAATCCGTGTTTTTGGAGTGTGGGAGGAAACCGGAGTGCCCGGAGGAAACCCACGCAGACACGGGGAGAACCACGAAAACTCCACACAGAGGGGGCGGGGCCGCGAGTCCAAGCCCCGCCCCCCTCGCTGTGAGGCTGCAGTGTTTCCACTGAGCCACCGTACCGCCCGCGGCGCACTCTTAAAAAGGACGTGGTGCTTTTCAAAACGCCCCGGCTCCCAGGCCGGGATGTGTGGAGCACTGGAAAATAAACAACGTCCTTTTTAAGAGCGCACATTCATCTTGAAAAAAAAATCTAATCTGCCAATCATGATGAGACCTTTTGGTGTGTGTGTGTGTGTGTGTGTGTGTGTGTGTGTGTGTGTGTGTGTGTGTATGTGGTGTTAGAGTGGGTAGGGTTTAAGGGGCGTGGAGATTGAGAGGAGTGAAGGGTTGTGGTGGTGGTGCTGGTGGTGTGTGTGTGTGTGTGTGTGTGTGTGTGTGTGTGTGTGTGTTAAAATGAAAAAGGATGCTGAAGGTGAAGTTGGTTTGCAAACACAAGCCGACTTCAACCCCGGGATCCTTTCCTCAGTTTAGGACAAAAGGTCTCATCATGAGGAGATTTTTTTTTCAAGATGAATGGAAAAAAAAAAAAAAAAATTAGGATCGGCCCAAGAAGTCCTCCTTCTGTTCTTTCTTCTTCTTCTCCTCTTTTCTGCGGGCCTTCTCCTGCTGCTTTTCTCTCCACTCTTCCTCTCTCTTCTGTCTCTCCTCTTCCTTTCGCAGCAGCTTCTTCCTTTTCCTCTGCTGCCGCTCAGCGACCTCGGGGCAGCCGTCCACTGCAGGAGGAGGGGGACAGGTGGACAGGTTAGTGTGGAGTGTGAAGGAGCTGCAGCGGCTCTGAAGGAGGCCACGCTGCCGTCACACCTCCTGCTGAGTGAGCGACCTGACTTACCTTCACAGCTGCAGCAGACGCCGTGCTCCTTCTGCAGAGACCTGGCGATCTTCTTCAGGTGGGGTTCTCTCTGCTGCCTGAAGTTCCAGGCCTGCACTGCAAAAATTCAAAATCTTACCAAGATTATTTGTCTTATTTCAAGTCAAAAATGTCTTATTTCTAGTCAAAATATCTCATTACACTTAAAATAAGACGTGATTGCCTCAGAAGTAATTTGTTTTTAGACAATTGTCTCTTGTTTCAAGTGAAAATTTGCTTGAAACAAGTGAAAACTTGCTTGTTTCATTGGAAAAATTTGTTTCTTGTTTCTAGCTAATTTTCACTTATTTCAAGTGAATTTTCACTTTTTCCACTGGCAAATTTTGCCAATGAAACAAGCAAGTTTTCACTTGTTTCAAGTGAATTTTCACTTGAAACAAGTGAAAATTGTCTAAAACAATTTACTTCTGAGGTGATCACGTCTTATTTTAAGTGTAATGAGATATTTTGACTAGAAATAAGACATTTTTGACTTGAAATAAGACAAATAATCTTGGTAAGATTTTGAGTTTTTGCAGTGTGGAGCTTCGCCCTGAAGCCGAGGTTCAGCTCCTCTTCTGCTTCTGGGAGTCCTGCTGCTGTGGACGACGCCTCCTCCTCCTCCTCCTCCTCCTTTTCTCGGGCCGCTCTCTCTCTGGCCTTGTCCTGCTGCTTTGCTCTCCACTCTTCTTCTCTCCTCTGTCTCGCCTCTTCCTTTCGCAGCAGCTTCTGTCTCTTCCTCTGCTGCCGCTCAGCAACCTCTGGGCAGCCGTCCACTGCAGGAGGAGGGGGACAGGTGGACAGGTGAGTGTGGAGTGTGACGGAGCTGCAGCGGCTCTGAAGGAGGCCACGCTGCCGTCACACCTCCTGCTGAGTGAGCGCACCGACTTACCTTCACAGCTGCAGCAGACGCCGTGCTCCTTCTGCAGAGACCTGGCGATCTTCTTCAGGTGGCCTTCTTTCTGCTGCCTGAAGTTCCAGGCCTGGAGCTTCGCCCTGAAGCCGAGGTTCAGCTCCTCTTGTGCTTCTGGGAGTCCTGCTGCTGTGGACGACGCCTCCTCCTCCTTTTCTCGGGCCGCTCTCTCTCTGGCCTTCTCCTGCTGCTTTGCTCGCCACTCTTCTTCTCTTTTCTGTCTCGCCTCTTCCTTTCGCAGCAGCTTCTGTCTCTTCCTCTGCTGCCGCTCAGCAACCTCCGGGCAGCCGTCCACTGCAGGAGGAGGGGGACAGGTGGACAGGTTAGTGTGGAGTGTGAAGGAGCTGCAGCGGCTCTGAAGGAGGCCGTCACACCTCCTGCTGAGTGAGCGCACCAACTTACC
The DNA here is from genome assembly GCF_902150065.1 of Myripristis murdjan. NCBI lineage: Eukaryota > Metazoa > Chordata > Actinopteri > Holocentriformes > Holocentridae > Myripristis > Myripristis murdjan. The sequence continues at coordinate 6,308,929 of NC_044001.1, forward strand.
TTCACAGCTGCAGCAGACGCCGTGCTCCTTCTTCAGCGTCCTGGCAATCCTCTTCAGGCTGTGTTCTCTCTGCTGTCTGAAGTTCCAGGCCTGGAGCTTCGCCCTGAAGCCGAGGTTCAGCTCCTCTTCTGGGAGTCCTGCTGCTGTGGACGCCCCCTCTTCCTCCTCCTTTTCTTGGGCCTCTCTCTCTCTCTGGCCTCTCTTTCACTGGCCTCTCTCTCTGGCCGCCTCCTCCTCCTTCCTCTGTCTCTCTTTGCGGAGCTGTTCCTCCCTCGCCTTCCTCTCCTGGGCCTTTTTGAATTCAGGAGGAGACTCGAGCATCCACTCCCTCCTTTTTTTTTGAGGTTGGCTCTGAACAGCTCTCTTTGGCAGCTGAATCTTCCCGTGGAGAGCTGCGGGTCAACATGGACTGAGGTCGGTTTGGGGGTTTTATCCTCACCTTCCTTCTTGTTGTCCTCCTCAGTCTGTTTTTTGGCCTCCCTCTCTTTGTGTGTCTGCTCCGGAGAGGCGAAGGAGCTTTGGAGCTCTTCAGGAGTTTGTTGTGGCTCCTTTGTAGTTTGACGCTGCTCCCTCAGCGTCTCCTCAGCTCTGGTGGAGCTGAAGGTTAAAGGTCAAGAGTCATACATCAACAGCTGTCCAAACATCACAAACTAGAGCAACAACATAATTAGAGCAAAAGAACAAATATAATAATACCACCATACATGTCAGATATGATACAACAGTTTGTTAGTGGCTCAGTCTGATTGGATGAGAGGCGCTCAGTGAGTGCTGATATACAGAATAACTCTGCTTTTTTACTGTCATTATCACTAAATGAGTAAATCATAATCTGTCGTGTCTTATTTCCGTTATTTGATGAAAGCTGTTTGTGGAAGTGTTGTATAAAAGCAGCATCACAGGTAGGGATTTGATAAGATTTTAGTGATTCCGATTCCATGATCGAATCTGCTTATCGATTCGATTCTTTAACGATTTTCTTATCGAATCTCCCTGGGCAAGAGGACGAAAAAAAAAAAAGTAAAAATGGGTTTATTTGTATTAACTTTCTTTTATATCATTGTGTTGTTAAAATGCCACCACTCCTGTCCATCAAAATGACTTTTACACAACTACATTTGAGTGTTCAAGTTATTGAAATATGTATTAAATAACTGTACAAAACAAATAGTCATTTTTTGTCAATCTGGGTACAGAAGGATCAGATGCAAGGAGCATTTGACTGGAGAAATACTGGATTATTTTAGTCGATAGCTTAAAAGGTAGGCTATTGAGTACAGATACGCGGCCCTACAGCATACAGTATGTCTAAATATTTATACAGGGTTTCCCCCAGTGCTTTATAGGCCTGGTGGGCCTCCAGCCTCTGAGTTCCCTGTTTTTACCCCTTGGCCATGTTTGCACTTTTTTATTTATGTTAATTTATTTTACTTTTAAATGTGACCAGCAATGGCTTGTTTTAAGATTCACTAGGATTTAATTTAAGTGAAAACAATTGATATTATTTATTTTAATTGTATTTTTTTGTGTGTTTGTTAAAACCGTATTTCAAGATTGTGCCTTTTTGTAAGACTACGTTTAAGTATTGTTATTAAATGGCTTACAATAACACATAGGCTAATAGTTATAATTTCAAAATTCCTGTGTTTTTTTTTTTTACAAAAACACGGTGGGCCGCCGGTGGGCTTCTCTAGTGGCCCTACCACCAGGCTTAGCAAGTTTTCTGGAGGAAACCCTGAAATACATTATAAAAATAACCTTAAACAAACCTAAAGCATAAGTAAAAGAAAATCCCTTCTCCCATGACCCAAAAACAAAACTGTCATTTAAAAAAAATCTGAAATTCTAATGTAGAAATTAAAATCCCATAACACTTAAACATGTTACTAAACAATGCTCCTTCCTTTTTAAAAGAGTGTATGAGCTGAGCTGCCAAAAATAAAAATCAGTTCAGCAGTGACAAATACAACCAAGTCACGAACTCTAATGTAGAAAAATAACAGTTTAACATACGAGACAATGCTAGTTTTAGCCGCGTTAGCTTTAGCCACACTCCTGCTGCTGCTTGGTTGAGATTCGTTAACGTTAGCGTCACTCCAGAGCGTTTTGAAAGCGTGATATTCCTGCAAAGTAACTGCCTGCTGTGTGGACAGATGTTTCTGCTGCTAGCACTTCCTCCCTTAGTCGAAACAGACGTTTTGCCAGCGTTGCAAGCGGCTCTGTTGTCGTCTTTCCGCGCGAAGTATAACCAAACTTTTTAGCGCCTCTGCTTCCACGTGATGCTGACTCTATGGCAATGCGGCGTGCGTATGACGTCATAGCGCATGCACAGCAGACTCGACAGGGGAATCATTAAGCACTTCGGCAAACGAGTCCGAGGATTTGGACCACTGTGAACCGGTTCTCCACAAGAACCGGTTCTCGAATCCCAGCGAGCGCTGTCACTCTGAACATCGGCGCGGCTGGGATTCAGTCGCAGCCCTAAAATCAAATATAACCGTCTGAAACCTGGATGAATGTCACGTTTCTTGTGTTTAAATTTAATTAACCCTTTGCAACCTGAGCAAACTGGTTTGAATTCTTCCAAAAAATAGAAACAAACGCAGAGAGCCGATTAGCAAGACGTGACCCGAGAGAGAGAGTCAGAAAGTCTGTTAGAAAGTTGTGTAAACAGCAGGGAAAATGTCCATACCTGGTGTGAGCGTGGGCGATGGGAGCCTGGAGCTCCTGGATGATGCGGCTCAGCTGGTCGATGGTTTTCTCCATCTCGGCGATCTTTTGGCTGCTGAGCCGCTCCTGGAGCTCCAGCTTGTCCTTGAGGCCCAGCATCTCTGCCTCTCTGGCCCGGTCCCTCTCCTCCAGCGAGGCCAGCTTCCCCTCAGCCTCCAGCAGACTGGGAGTCTAGTGGAGGCTCGGTGGAGCCGGACGGAGCTGTGAGGAGCCCGTCCTCCTCTGGTCGTTCACCTCCTTCAGCGACATGCTGGTGATCGCTTTGGAAATGAAACTCCGGACACACGCACAGGTCCAGATGTCTGCTGTGTGTCGCCGCCGTCACAGCTCCTCTGTGAACCGACTGTGCCTTCTGGAACCGACCGAGTCAGAATCGAACCCTCTGAGACCTCCAAGGAGGAAACTGTTAATTTTCAAAAATATTTTAATTACCCCCGGTATGCACGTCATCACGTTGAAATACACAGGCATGGCCCGACATCATTATAAATCAATAGTTCAAATACAGTCATCATGTCTTCCATTTAACTAAAAAACGTTTTGGTCCTTTTAATCAGACACGGGATGTTTATTTACCTTGACAGTTTCGGAGGTCAATTTTCACTCTTCTCTGACAATGTCACACTAACCTCGCGACAACTGCCACCTACAGTACATACTGTAGCGGGTGGCAGACGTCAGACTGGGAATGGGCGGCTCGCCCCGGGGTATTATTTTATAATAAATGCAGGTTAAATACGGGAAATTTACGGGAAAATACTAATACGGGAGGGGGCCGGGAAAGGAGGGTAAAATACGGGAAAATCCCGGCCAAAACGGGATACTTGACAGGTATGGTAGGGACTCTGAGCGGCCACGAAAAACTCCTGGATGGGGTTTGGGGTTTACTTGGTGCTGGTTGGATTTACTCACAGCGCGATGTGCTTTAGCTAACGTTAGGCGTCCCTAGCAACACGGCCAACACTACCAAGCTAACGCTAACATGCTACCTAACATTAGCTAACGCTACCAATACACTTTTTAGCCGGCATTTTTAGGGACGCTAACGTTAGCTTTAGCAGACGTTTAGCAGACTTTAGCTAACTATTTTTTTCTATTTTTTTTTATAATCCTTGTTTATAGTGTTTATATTGCTTCTGCTATTTATCATGTGTATACTGTATATTTCTTCTAAATTTGCACATTGACCTACCTCTATGCACATTTTATACACCCATGCACACGTTTTTTTCTGTTTTTTTTTGTTGCACATTGCTCTTTGCACACTGGCTTGTACTTAGATCTTATTCTTTATTTTTTTTTTCATCTTTTTTATTTTATTTAATCTGTAATCTGTGGATACTGCTGAAAAACTGAATTTCCTGCGGGATGAATAAAGTATCTATCTATCTATCTATCTATCTAATAACACGCTTTTTTAACAACACGCATTTTGATGCCCCGGTCATGGTCGCGCAACCGCCCGGTAACTTTACAGGAACCTTCCTCCTACCCGGCCCTCTCAGTGGAGACACGGCAGGTGAGAGGGCCGAGTGAGACGACGTTCCTGTAGCAGCTCCTGGCCCCCAAATACTACAGAAATACTAATACAAAATACTACCAGGAACACTGCAGAAGCCCCAGCCACAAGCCATCCACAACCTGAAAAAGCTCCAGCCTTGTCATGTCATATTTGGCTTTGACTTTGACTGAACATTTGCTCTCACTTTGCGGAAAAAATATCGGGATATATATCGTATATCGATATTCAGCCTAATATATCGGGATATGACTTTTGGTATATCACCCAGCCCTAATATATCTATATCTATCTATATGCACACATACACGCACGTATGTCTTTAAAGTTTAAACTAAGTGAATCATGCCAATACAGGTAGACTCTCCCATCAGTGGAGATGAAATGCAACCATGCAGTACTCAATGATATACTCGGGATTGTACATTACACACATGTAAAATTGATAACAGTGGAATGAATTGTCATTACACAAAGACAGTCAAGAAACAAAACAGTCTTTCTTTTCGATCGTGGCTTTATTTCTGAGAACCAGACCTTGAGTGTACTGTGCCACTGTAATAAAGAAGATGCACTTGACTATTAGGATGCAAAACTTAACTTATCATGACGAAAATACACACATGTCTCGTTATGTTTCCGTCATCAAAGAGCTATTTTCAGCTTGTCATCGTCCCGTCTTCATCATGAAAAAAGGGGTCGTTGACGTAAATATTTTGTCATCATAATTGTTGACGAAAGTAACACTGCAGTAGAAGTGTAACTAGGACATCCACTGGTAAAAAAAAAAAAAAAAAAAAAATTAAGATAGATTATTAACCATGACACAGCTTTCAGAAGTCTCACTTCACCATTTCCTGGTCGGAATCCAAATTGTGCCCCGTATATCTGACCTTGTGCGTTAGACTGACTCATCTTTTTCATCCTCTGAATGAGAATGACAGTGTGTGTGTGTGTGTGTGTGTGTGTGTGTGTGTGTGTGTGTGTGTGTGTGTGTGTGTGTGCGCACGCAGAGGGTGTGTATGCATGTTCATGTGCATGCAGTCTGCGCGTCTACCCAGAGATTTTGAAGAGCATCTGGTTCCACAGATGAAGATTAATACAGTTAATTAAAAATGTTCAAAAGCATCTAAACTACTTCTCATTAATAAACATTTTATGGTGCTTTATGAGGTTATACCTTCAAAACGTTTGTAGATGCACTCAAAAATTGCATCTCAGAAATTTGCATCTCCAAAATCATTTCATTTGGATTCAAATGAAGAGGTAAGGACATGGTAATTGCTTCTCTGATAACAGCATAGCATAAATAAAATCCACAGCATTTTTTTTTTTTTTTTGCAAGGGAGAGAGGGCATGATGGATAAACATGCCGGGTTAATATTCACTGCGGCCAGAATTATCCTTTAAGCAAATTAGTGTAAAACGGCAGCAAAATGAGATACAATTTCATCTCCCTGTAAATCAATAAAATATCAAAGCTACATGAGAATTAATCATTTCACACTTACAGAAAGCCCTGGCTATACAAAGCGGACAAGAATAGATGAAGTTTGGCAAGAATGTAAAACATCAGAACAACAAAGTAGGCAAACCACTGAATCAGCATAACCGCATCGTCAAAATAATGTTGAGAACACATCAGCAAATCTGCTGTCCAGTGCAGCCGCTGCTCCTGGGTTTTGTAGATGTAAACGCGGCCCAGCCATACACTACGTTTTGACCCAGTCTTGTGTTTTTATTTAGCTCTGAAGCAGATTTGAATGTGGGCAGTCTTACTCACTGTTTACAATGAGTCACTTCTGCTGACCAGCAAAGCAGCGCAGCAGAGCTACGGCTACTCCCAAGATTTTCTGTGAGCTTGGCCCTTTCCACCAACAGAGCTCGGGAATCAGCTTCACTCTGAAGGCAGAAAGCACGCCACCTTGTGGTAACGGGCAGAATTTCTTCTTTACATTCAGCTCACATGCTGTACAAGCCATTTCCTGAGTTCATTTCTTGTTTTCCTAACCTTAACCATCACCTCTGTCTAATTTTTTCTATTACATTTCTCTAACGATAAACATTACCTTTTCCTAACCTTAACCGAGTTCTTTCTTTGCTAAAACTACTGGATTTTAACTTCCAGAAGTGGCTTTAGCAATTCTGTCAAGGAAAAATTGTGGTCATGACACAAATTAGATTTGTGTGTATATGCACGAAAAGGAAAAATTTTTGCTCAAGGACACGTATTTAATTCACATCCACATGCGGGAAAAAATGGACAGATCAGGGATGTGAAGCAGTGGATTAAATTTCATTTTCACAAATTGCTGTGAGACAGGTTGGCTGTACACATTGATTTAGCTGTGATGTTCAATAAATTTGTCTGTAACTAATATACATAGAATACACTTATATAGTAATAGCAAAATTTGAAAAAAAAAAAAAAAAAAAAAAGGAGCGAATTCTCCAAATAGATTTTGTATTCTCTATGCTTGACTGGTGAAAATCTGACTATGATTGTGTGAAGTTATTATTTTACTTAATTATCTTTCAAGCTGAGACATGGGTGGAATTTAGAGAAGAGATAGAGGGAAAGAAAGGGGAAGAAGAGGGGGAATTACTTTCAAAATTTTGGCTCACGTTAACTCAAACTCCATTAACAGAAACCTCCAAGAATAATAAAAAAAAAAAGTTGCAGTCCCACCCACGGTTTGATTGACAGGTGATCTCTGGGAAATGCGGCACAGAAACACCACAGCAAAGAAAGACCACTTAGCACCAAAGACGGAGGCAAAATAAAAAAGACACTGTTAGTAGTGATCGCAATTATGCATTCAAGAAGTAAGACTCATAGCACTCCTGAGGGAGGCAGGAGCTGAGACTTTAAGGTAACATTTCATCCCACTCAGGTTTTCCAGGATCAGAGCCGAGAAAAAGGCTGAATCAAGGCGATGCTCTATTTAATCACTGATCACACAAGAACTGTACACCTATAGAAATCTGTGGGTTCTCCTGTATGTTCAACAGACGTTTGGTTCTCTGGAGGGAAGAGACAAAAACAACCCATGGACTGTAAACCCAGTGAGATGGTGACACTTTTTTTTTCCCTTCTTCTTCTAGGTTTTTAATCCAGGGAAAACTTGCTGAGCATGCATGCTCCTTTTTGGGAACACCTTGCTTTGAATTGATACAGCTCCACACACACACACGGGACCTGCCTGCAAAACCAGAATGTGCTGCTTTAGCACTGTTCAAGGCAAGGTCCCGGTGCAAGAGAGAAAATCCTTGGGAATTCTTTGAATTTGCATGCGGCTCGGATTTCCTCAAGATAAAACGCTGGCGAAAGAAAACACACTATATAAGCCTTGCACATTAATGTATTCTTAAGCACTGATCACAAGCATGGCCCAAAGGACAACCAACAATCGACAGCAAATATGTGCTTATGCTTCAGTGTGACTTGGGTTTTGTAAGACATGTCCAGCCTGTTCAATGAAAATTAAACAGTTTTTATTGATAATCCCTATAATGTATCAAAATATTGCAAAGTGTAATTTAGCAGGGACCCAAAGGATTATTTTTGCTCAGTGTTTTTCAACCCAGGCCCTATTAATATTCATTTATATACATGTTCTTGTAAATTTCTGAGCTGCAAGGAAAAATTATGCTCTTTAAGTTACCAACAGAGGAAAATTCAGAGGTTCTTCTCCTTAAGAGCATCCATTTATCGTGAGTTGACACCACGAACGCCGTGATGTCACAGGATGCTAATTTGCAAGTCAAATTTTTCCAAGGTGCGAGTTTCTGTGAATGCATTGGCCGAGTTAGCAGCGGCACAGCATGGATGCATACGAAGCAAAGTATTATTGTGAATGCTAAATGAAAGTACCATTTATGGATAATGTCAAGATGTATTTTCTCTGCCGTGAAGGGACATTTAGAATGTTTCTGAAGCCAAAACACAAAACAGTCACACGTTGGGCTGTGTTGAATTAGAAATGATGAGAATCAACATTTTAATGCGGCCTGGGTAGAAAAACACCAGTCCTGCCCTTTGACCGCAGTGAAACTTGGTCTCAGTCTTTCTGGAGGGATTGTACCAGTTTGCGAAGCTTCTACTGACGGCTCTGTGTTTACTTTGGCACATGGCAGATCAGCATAATCGATAATAACACCAAACATTGTAATTATTTGATGAGCCACTGTTATCTAACGGCATGTGTCCTATTTCATAAATCACTGTAGTGTGGCCAACTGATCTCTGCAGAGATTTCTAACTCAGATGTGTTTGAATCGCGCCAGACATGATGGATTTGTCACCAGCTGTCGGCGCACCACACACCGGGGACCGCTTTGTAATTTGCACCTTTTCTGAGGACAATTCAAGCAGCGTGTTATGTAGAGCTTTGGTGGGCGAGCGGGCCGGCCCGTCTCCGGAGCCTCGCTGATTGCTCTCGGAGCCCTGGCCTCTCGGTGCCTCGGCCAAATGCGACTGTTGGGTTATGTTGGAATCAAACGTCGGTTTTCGGGGAAAGCATCGCCGGCCAAGAAGCTTCACTCCGCGCTCCCTCGTGGTGTCTGATGTGCTGCTGCTCTGAACCGATGCACTCACACAGAGATGCTCTCTGTGAGCTGTTTTCTATCTAACATAGTATTTCTCTCTCGCTGCCCCCTCTCCCTCTGCTTCTCTCTCTCTCTTCACTATCTCCTTTTTTTCTCTCTGCCTTTCTCGCTCGCTCTACTGCTGTCTCTCTCTCTCTCCCTCTTGCCTTTCCTTACTTTCTCATTCCTTGCCTTTTCACTACCCAGCCTCTCTCTCTCTCTTTCTCTGACTCTCTCTCTCTCTCCCTCCATCTCTCTTCTCTCCATCTCTTTCACCAGCACACTTACACTGCGATACACCCGCTGCCTCACACACTCCAGGGGAAGGTGTTCAACTGGTACATTATGTCTCCCGAGTATTTCTCAGAGTAATGGAAAACACTCAAGATGCCTTGGCATTCCATCATTCCACTGGTAAAAGAGAAACTCTCAGTCCACATCTTGCCTCCATAAGGGAAACTTTCCGCACTGACAAGCCGCTGTAGAGCTTCCTCCACACACTGCTGCTTTTCCGGGGGACTGTCGGCACTCCGCACTTTTGTTGTCTCGTTTCTGTCCAGCACCTAGTAATTAAAAGTACGACGCGTAACGGTTCAGCATCAATAAACCATTAGCACATTAATTCTGAGACATTATTAGTATGATTAGAGGGGACCACCATCAGAGTTTCTTGCAGCGGCAGATGCTGGAAGATGTGAAAGGCAGGAAGCATCTTTTTCAACATGTTTACCACATGGCAGACAAAAGAAATCCATGTACAAATTTATAACACTAATGCTACTAATGATAATAATCTGCATTCATATCACTGGTTCATAACCAGTACCCCCAAATTATGAATGAATAACCTCAGATTTTGTAGATCATACACTTGGATTTAAAAATCCTAAGTAAATTAGAAGTAAATAAATCCTGAAATGTAGAAATTTTGGATTTACCTGCTATATTGGTGTCTTACTTTGAGCTTTGCAATGCATGTATGCTGCATTCTCTTTGCTGGAAAATGTACTATGGCAAATCAGTGGGTATGGATTACAGATCTAAGGGTATGGATTCATAATCTGAGGGTGCAATTTACAAATTGGTTGGGTACACATTGGTAATTTGAGGCTACAGTTTATGAACACAGATTTGAACACAGAGGGAGAAAAAAAGAGGACACCACAGGGGTGAGATGAGGATATGAGAGTGAAATCTTCTTTATGACAGCAAACAACAGGATTAAAAAAAAAAAGTGTCTTAATGTGGAGGAACATCAGGACCAACAATACTACTTGTTTTAAACAGAGGTTCCCATCATTTTGACTGCAGTCTCATTTGCTTATAGTAATTATGCAAAAGCATCACAATTCATTTGACAGCAATATACTGATGTTTTTTTTTTTTAAAAAAAGATATAGATATAGTTCACATAAAGAATGCACCTTTGAGTCATAATTGTAATGCTTTATCTTTGATTTCATTTTCGTTTTTACTCATTTGCTTATTTTTTTTGTTGTTTCATTGTTATTCATAATTGTTCTTTCCCCTGTAATAGTTGCTTTGCTGCTTTGACACTTTGTCTTTTTTTTTAATGTTTTCATGACATTGCTTTCCATTTAGTTTACTGTTTTATGTATGTACAGCACTTTGTAACTCTGTTCTTGGAAAGTGCTTTATAAGTAAAGTTACTGTTCTTGTTTTTTATTATTATTTGCAGTGATCCTGACTGTATCTCTGAAGTGTGTGAGAGGGTTTTCACACCACCGGGGCTCAAGAGATTCAGATCGACCCGGTGCAAGTAAATATGTCACCATCTGAATCTTTTCTTCTTCTTCGCTTTCTGGCAAGTACATAGTGTGTATGTGAAAGTTGTGTCTCGGTGACTGCTGGGGATCCATTCCCATCGGGCAGGTGCATGCTAAAAATGTCTGCACTCATGGTCCTACAAGCAGCTTTGGATCCAGACGACCAGCAAATGGCACAATGTTATGTTGTCATTTGATGGTGTGTACATGGCTTTCACATTACAGTCAGGTGGACCGGCCTCACACACACACACACACACACACACACAGAGCAGGAGGACAAGCACACAGATGCTGTGATGGAAGATGTAAGTGCATTGGTAAAGCAAGTTGCCAGGATACACACTGGCTATTTTAATTTCTCATACTGTTAGTTATGCTGCAATGCAGCAGCACAAGTATATAGGCTACCATTTCCCCAGCTCCCCATGGGGATGATTAAATGTATGTGTTGGTATTTCCATGTGTAAAATATTCAAAGACCAACGAAATGCCAGCGATAGGATTAATTCATCACATGGCACATGCATGCAAAATGATTTTGAAAAGAGACTGAAATTCTTCATAAATCACCATTTCCTCCTTAATGCCCATTACTGAGCACTTTGAGCCTCAGCAAGTAACTAATAATTCTTCACATTGTTATTGATGCTTCAATTTAGCAACACAAAGCCCTGCTTAACAGAACGGGACACGACACATAACATACAGTTTAAAAATGGTCAAAATCCTACAGCCCCACTGACAAAAGGTACAAATATCATTTTGCGGCTTTTATGCAAAGTGTCATAGAGCACCAACAGAGTGCACAGTGCTGTGTGCTGTTTGGGCGGCTCCTGTGAGTGTGGTGTAGGTGCCATGTTGCTCTCATGGAGGGGCACAGCCACATTTTTACTTTCTCATATTAATAATAGTTTATGATGACACCAGCTCTTGGATTAGAGGTGTGCGGCCCAACCCAAGCCCAACGGGACCCGGTGGTGTCAGACAAATCAGGATGGGTTCAGCCTCATTTTCTAATAGAGACATCGAGTTAATTGAAGTTAAGCTTTAGGCTTTGTATTTTGACATTTTGTATGTGCACATGCACAGTGGGGGCTGCAGGCTGTTATTATCCGAGCTAATTTTATTTTAGTTAGGGTCGGGCTTGGCGAGGAACTTCATGACCCAAGGACCTGGAGAGACAGTCGAGTTTGGAGACGATAATGGGGGGGAATAACAATCTGAGTGTGTTGTAGGTACATGGCATGCACTTTAGCCACTAGGATGCCCCAGTGCATCCCCTTTAAGATCACCATTTGACACAGAGGCCACAGCAAATCAACTGTTATCAGAAAGACAAAAGCAAAGCTGACCAATTTTATAAAGAGAACCTGTATGCAGAAGGATAATTCTTGTATTTTTTTTTATCCTGGGCCCTATTTTTCCTCCTTTTGGGGTCCAAATGACTATTAGGGACACGAATTTTTGGAACGATATACACTTACAACAACAATCTGAGCCTGTCAGTGGCAAAAACAAGCACTGGCTGTCGGCTGAAGCATTCTTGCTCAATACTGGGCGAGCTCCCTATCTGTCCTTTGGACCCAAAAGGTGCAAAAATAGGACCCATCTCGAAAAATACCGTAATTATCCTTTAAAGGGTTGCGAAGGCATAATAGTATTAAATTTACAAGGAATAAAGTGTATTTGGAGTCCAGCCATCTCCTTCTAAGATGGGTAAGTTCACACACCAACACTTGTCTCTCACCCTGATGAACTGTCTCTGATGAACTCAGTGGGATAATCTTGCACTGCTTGTGTGGTAAAAAAGAAAGTGCAAGAAGCTGGCGAGCATCCTCACTTTCCAGCAGTACACCAGCCAGCTCGATTTGTCATCACTCTGCCCTTTTAACTCCCACATGGTGCCAGGCGCGGAGGAATAGAAAGCTGAGGCTTACCTTTCTTACACGGGGTCCATGTCGACAATCTCAAAGCGATAACGTACAATATAGACCCTGCTGTTTATTGTTATTTCAGTGTGAAAAGGTTGTATATTACAGTCATACAACATTTCACACATGACAAATGAGTTTGGACATCTGTGGAAGTCCTGACTGGACAAAAGGACTTCATTTTTTAAGATTTGTATGACAGAGCCGTGGTTCAGAAGTGCAACACATTAAGAGCAGATGTTTTCGGTGCATATACTAAAATACCGCATGTGCAAATGTGTTGATAATGAGGCTCGGTGTACACAGCGCATGTACACACTCATTATGATTGTGCAGGCATGAGATTTGGTTTCTCCAGGTGACTTCTCCAAACATGGCCACATCTAAAAAGGGAGCCGGCGTGCAGAGAATCAGGCCGGTGCACGTTACTGCTAATGATCTCTCTCAGCAAATTCACAGACACACACACGCGCACACACACAGATGAACGAACACACTCACCCTTATCTGCACAGACACACATGCACAGAGGAAAACACACAAGCATGAGCATCAATACACACACATATATATACACAAATGCACATGCATATTCAAGTGTTGTTATTTGTGCTTACGAATACAAATACGTTGCACATGTGTAGACCTTTACAAAACACACACACATGCACACACACACACACGTATCTGATTAAAATACGCAATACTTCTCTGTCACCACCGCCGGTGCATTAACACACTGGGCCGTGGTGGGGAGGCAGCAGCAGTGCAGAGTCAGGTTTCCCTGGATGTTAATGAAGGCCTGGGTCCATGATTCAAACCAACACAGCTGGCTCATCGCGGCTTGTTTTCATGAAAAAGAGCACTGGATTGTGACAGAGCTCATTTTCAATAGCAGCCTGTCACACAGTGTTTCAGAGCGGCTGCAAATGCTTACCAGGGACTCACCACCATGTTGGAAGAGTGAGAAAATATTGGATCTGTCTCATTTGCAAGGAAACTGCCTATCCTCTTGGCTCCCCGGTGGGAAAGTTGCTTATTTCTCTGAAAGGTCACGTGACTTTAGACACGACCACGTTCAGACAGGGTGTGCCACGTCAGTTTGGGGGCATTATGGTGCCTGTGCTTCTCACATATAATGATCAACATCATCAGGGCCATAGGGAACGAGCTGTTAATGCTGCTGCTATCTATCTGTCTATCTATCTGTCTGTCTGTGTCTGATGAGCAGTTGTAGTGAGCGTCGCCATCATGTGTTTTGCCAGATGTGGTGTTTAAAGTGGAAAATCTGAAATCACAGCTTGATACAAGGGATGGGAAGATTAAGCGATTTGTTTCGATACACGGACACGCATGAGCAGAGAGCAGCCGTGAATGGATACAGTTTTGGGATGAAATGGAGATGCATGGGATTTTGTGTCTTTGCATCGATAAAATCATCATCATGCATTTAAATATTAGATGTTCTGTGGGAACGTGACCCATCTAATAATTTGATATTATGGATTATTTCTCCTACTTTGCCTCTTTGTGAAAGGTTAATTTATTTTCTATTGCTCATAATATAGAAACTGCATTTTGCTGCTCACTGCCGAGTTAGCATACCTGCTGCTGAAGGAGTGATAAGCACGTCTGCGGCCTGGCAGTGGTTTTTCATATCGCACCCGGCCACGTTGTTGTTGTTAATCTTGAGCATCTTTTATTGTGAGCCAGGTGTCATGACAGTGCACTGTGCTGTCAACTTGAAAAAGACACTTGTTCATGACTTGGCCTGTTTGTGGAAGGTCATAATATTATTTGGTTCATAAATAATCAAACTGTTTGAATTGCATAGCATCATGTCTTTGCATTTTTTGTATATTCCCTGTTATAGTGTATATATTGCTTGCTGCTATTTATCATCTGTTTATACTGTAAATTTGCACATTGCCCACATCTATGCACTTTTTTTTTTTTTTTTGTTTTTTGCACATTGGGTACTTAGATCTTTAGGTCTCTAGTGTCATCTTTCTTCTTTATTTTTATTTATTTAATTTTGTACTCTGTGGATACTGCTGAAAACTGTGAATTTCCTTATGGATGATAAAGTATCTATCTATCTATCTATCTATCTATCTATCTATCTATCTATCATTGTCATATCAAATCAAATGATGATCAAGCCTCTAATACAAAACCAGAACATTAAAAAAGCAAGCGAAACATAATGTTAGCTGCCTCACAGCCAACTAGCTCATGCTGAGTTAGGTAACCCTGGTAGGATGACCAGCGGCTGTGCTGCAACCAAAACTGTGCACAATCCTATGGAGTATCCCAAGCAGCAAAGCAACCAGTGGATGTTTATTTAATTTTTTGCATGCTTCCTTGTGTAATAAGAGCAGCCACATTTCCTAAAAAGGCGACTTAAGACGCCTCCTTGCAAATGTGGCCTATTGTAATGTTACCACCTCCTCCTTTCTAACAGCGAGGCAACAGTCAGCACGTCGGCTCCTCCACAAATGGTGCATGTCTGGTGCAAGTTTTGTCCAATCAGGAAATAACTTGTATGGTGGAATGAGACTCACAATGACTATTCTTGCATTGCAAGGGGTGAAAAATGTCTGTCATATTGCTTTAATTAGTACAGTTTTGCAAAGTAGTAGATGATTTTACAAGCGAGGGCATAATCCGCAGAGCCTTAAAACCTACAATAGGAAACAGATGTAAGGTGTAGATTCAGGATGTGAGCTTTAACTGAGGGAGTGATCACAGCAGTCATGTTGGGAGCGACTGGCTTGAACTCTGGGGTGTTTACTGCTTCACTTCAGCTCATCTGGGGCGGAGAGAGCGATGGCATTCGGGCATGGGTGGCACGAAATAACCGCGCCGAGACGCCTGGAATTGCGAGTCTCATTCCTGTCTCCGAGCAAAACTGCTTTGTGGTTCATTAGGAGGAAGAATGTAATCTGAGCCAACTACAGGAAACGACCCCAGAAACACAAGGGTTTATGGGTACACGGAGACGGATGTTGACATCTAATAGCCAGTAGTTCCTCATGCTTGCAAAGTCTAATACAACAAAATGAAGGGAGGCCAAACTACAGGCTGGACTGATGCTCACTCAGCTGGTTCCTTAACTGGATGAATACCAAGAAAGGCTAATTAAAGCGATGAGCTCACCATGCCTTGCTAAGTATACATATATTTAATATTCATAAAAACAATATATTTATATTTACAGTACATTTTTACTGCCACCATGACTCTGACCTGTACAGGCGGCTAGGAAATGGATGGAGGATGAAGATTTTTATAGCTGAAATTGCATAACAATGACATAAAAAGTCAACTTGCAAATTTCCAGAATGGTGAATATGCATTACCCTGGTACCATTTACAGTAGAAAACAGCTTATAGTTTTTACCACATCTTACAAATCTGATCAATCAGTGATTTTATTGCTAATTTTCCTGTGTTTTCTATGTGCACTTGTTTTGTCTGTTTGTAATTCTACTTTAATTCTATCATTTAATACTTAATGAGGCACTTTCCTCATTTTATTAAAAAGCACTCAGAGCTTGACCTTGTTTGAAAGGTGCTCAATAAATCAAGTTTATTATTATTATTAATAATAATAATATTGACAGTGTAAAATAAATGGTAAACACTATTCTTTTGCCAATAAACAACACCTGGTGTGCATTAGTTTATGTTACCAGAGCGGGGAGAGAGACAGACCCTGCCACAACCTTCCTGCACTCCCGAGCTGTCTTTGTTAAGCAGGGAGAGGAGGAATCGGCCACAGTTGGCCAACAGTAAATTAAGAAACTTTAATCACACCGTGTTTCCTTGAACGCAGCGATCACAGCATTTTTCAAGTGCAGTCCAAGTGGAGCTCCACGCTGGTTTGGAAGCAGGAGCGTTGGGTACTGTATGCATACACACACACACACACACACACACACACACACACACACGCACACACAAAGTACTCAAATCTTAGGTAAAAGTGTATTGTAATGGAAATGTTCTATTAAAAGTCCTGCACTCAGAATGTCACTACATGGCAGATGCCCAGCACCTCAAAATTGTAATCCAGTCCAGTATTTGAGTTAATACACTTATTAACTTTATACACACTTAGTAATACAGGGACTATGTATATAGTTGTGTGCAGAGTAAGTGGTGCTTTCAATATTGCAAAAAAATCTTCATCCCAGTTTTGTTTTTCTTTAAACAAGGTTAAAAAATCTGCCATTGGAATGAAATAATCCCACTTTTCTCCAATGATAATCCGTTTGTGTCCAGAATTTTCTTCAGTCAAGTGTCTTTGTCTTGATCCTAGCTGGCTTATCTGCCTTAATCTGTCATTTTTCCAAAATATTTCAACATACTAGAAATTTCTGAAACAAATAAAACGGCATTGGGAAACAAGTGGGATTAAAGGGATTGGATTGGATTGGGATGGGATTAAAAAACAAAATTTCAAGACTGAATGTGACGCAAAACAGCTAAGATTTTTTTGCAGTGTGTTCTTTGGTGTCAAAGTTTTTTTTTTTTTTTTTTTTTTTTTTTTTTAAAGTCAAACCCATTTAGGAAACACATTACTTGAACAACAATCCAAATTCATGAGCTCATGCCACATTGCATACGAGCTGCTTTGTAAGTTTGAACAACCAATTAAAATCACACAAGGGGAAACAAGGGAAACAATACTCCACCCACAGAGAGTGGAGGAGAGCAAAATGCATAGAAAAAGCTCGCGTCCACGTATGTACACACACACACACACACACACAAACATACACATGCACGCACACACACACACAGCCAGTCTTGTGTGCTGTAAATTGAATTGATCTCTAATCCTGGGGCCAGGTCAGGAGATTGCAACATCACCATTACAAAGGCTAGGTCAATATTGTGTGCGGCCCTGAGAGCCTCTTTTCCTCCTCTCTGACTCTCTCTCTCTCTCTCTATCTCTCTCTCTCTCTGACTTCCTCTGTGTCTCTCAGTCCTCTCATCATCTCCAGCCTTGGGCGTCCTCCCTTCCCTCACCACTCTCAGCACAGACACCTCAGCAGCCGTGTGCCATTAGGGAAGAGCCCACAGCAGCAATACTCATAAATATTGACTCGGGTTTCAACATATCCCCCAGGAAACAGCAGGCGCTGCATTAGCACACTGACGGCAAACATAACCCATGGTCAACACTGGCAAGCGGCTGCGGCCAAGCCAACTCTCTCGCCATCCACGCTGACGGAGGCGCCGCTCGCCGCAGGGCCCATGGATGCCAAGTATTATTACGGAAAATATTTAATTAGCAGATGCTCCAAAATGCCTCCCCTGTCGATGATTGAAATCAAGAATTATGCCTCTCGCGGGGCTCGTGGATTCGGCTTTCTTTGAAGAGGCAGGGTTTTTTTTTTTTTTTTTTTTAATTTTTTATTAGTATTATTATTATTACTACAAACGTGCAGGAGGAAAATGAATTGCTGAGGCACCTAGAGAAATTGAGTTTACAGAATCAACGCCGCGTGGTTCTTCTGAGCTGCGGTGTAATAGTATCAAAAGAAACACCAACTGTTCATCACAGCCGCACCTGAACACATCCAATTCCATGGATTGTATTCTCCTCTCCCCCTGTAGGTATGGTTAATTAAAGCGGGGCTGTGTTTGCTCTCTGAGTGCAGGTACAGATTACACGTGGCCCTCTTTCAGTCTGTCAGATAAGCCTCTTGGTTTTGGCTTGTTCATCAATCTGTTTTTGGATATTAACTAATTACGTTCCCTCAAACCAGCAGATAAGGGAAACTGAATTATTTGAGAGGGAAAGCTGATTTACTGAGGGGTGAGGGAGCTGTCTTCAACTTGGGAGGAAGAGTCTCACACTGTGGCCGGAGGTGAGGGAGCAGCCATTTAAATGAATTTCAACTCGGAGTCGGCGGCTGCCTGCAGCTGCTGGAGAGACGGGCGTGTGAGGTGAAGGTTGCAGGTTTGAATTCGCAGAAGAGGAACATGCGCTCCCATGCTGCATCATGGGTGGAGAAAAAAAAACCAAAACATCCAGAATGACTGGTCACTTTGTTTAATTTACTGATGCACAGATCCACTCAACAGTATAAAATGTACTTATAGAGTTAAAAAAACAAATGTATTGTCCAGTTTCTGGTGCAGTGTTTATGGAGAGCCTGCAAATGTGAACTTGGTGGTGATCTAATCGAAAGTACAGTGAACTACAATATTTAGTCAGAACATTTTGGTAAAAGTGCAATTTCTGAATTCAAAACAACTCAAAAAGTTAACTAGAAAAATTAATGTGTTTTCTTCAGAGTCCAGCCAATAACTTTGAAACTCAACAGAAAGTGAGGACCTTTTTTTGACCAATATATATATCTATATATCTATATCTATATCTATCTATCTATCTATCTATCTATCTATCTATCTAGATAGGTAGATATAGATATATACAGTATATATATACACATACTTAGAAGTTAGTGCCAGTATTATTGCTCTCACAAATGTATTTAGATTTCTGACACCAGGTTTATGAAGTTAGGTTATGAATTTGGTTGTAAACACTATAAATAATAAATAAGCTATTCTAAACAAGTTATAACACAGTTTTGATACGTCGATGATGGCTCACTATTTGGCAAGCTCAAGTAAAGTAAGCTTAGCAATCTGCACAATCTGAGATTTAACAGAGCAGATGCAGTGCAGCAGGAACTGGATCTTGCCAAATAGTGAGCCATCATCGATATATGAAAACTGGTATAACTTAATGGCTTATGAAATGTTTACAACCTAATGATGACCTTATTATAAACCATTCATAAACTCACAAAGAGCTCCAGCATGAACAGGTGAAGATGGAGGAATGGGAACCAAAATGTTGCTGTGCACTCAACAAAGGTTTGCTATGATTAAAAAAAGAAAAAAATCAGCGAGTTTTTCTCATCCTTCAGCTATTGACAGGTAATTAAGCCCTTGCCTTGAGAAAATATCACATTAAAAGTCACATGCGTCACTCGTTGGAATCAGATTTTGGCAATTCCTCTTCCTGTGGGCAGCGTCGCATTGTTCAGCCAAAAAAACACTCAGAACGAGAACAAGACAAGAAATATTTTAGCTGAACAGCCGACAGGAGCGCCGTCACACTGACAGTTCGGCCGTGATCGTGTTGTTGCATCCAGACGGTTTGGGCGCTGTGAGGCGAGCGGGGCATTTCTTCCCACGGTAAATCGCGTCTTTAATGGCTTGCTGTGGCGACGGCAGATAAAAAAAAAAAACACACTTTAGAGAGTCCCTGTGTTGACAGAAAACAGCTTTTTCTAAACTCTCGTATTAGGGTAAGACAAACTCCCCCTCTTTGGAGTTAACTAAACTAAATGTTTAATGATGTTTCTGATTTTTGTTGGAGCGTGGCGAGTGTACTTTGACTCCGAGCGATGACAGCTGGAATCCACAGCCGCAGACAGAGGCGCCACTTTGGAGGCTCGCACTGATGTAGGAATGAATTGAAATAACAAGCACCATCATTTATTCATGATTTTATTTTTTATTTTATTTATTATTCAGCTATTACCCATCGAACTTCATTGTTCTATCAGTCTTCCAGCAGCAGCAGCAGCAGGCTTTGTGTGTTTTGTTCGGCAGCTGCTATGTACATTCCCCCCCATTAATAAGTGATCCAAAACCATAGTTGAGTATTGCCTATTAAACACTTGCCGGCTCTCTGCGGTGATATTCTGAGCACATACCACATGGTGCAGAGAGGAGCTCGGGGCCTCGGAGGGTTCCCACTTCTTCAGAAGACGGTAAATAATACATCTTATTGGATTTGACGGAAGTGCAGCGCGCTACGCCGAGGAAAATATCATAGTTCAAACACGACGCAACAGGCCATGTCATTGGCAGAGGGGGAGAAAACGTGCGGCGAGAAGCGGCGTCAGAGAAGTTTCATATTGTCATCACCAGCAGAAATAACTGCCCCGGCCTTTCAAGCCTAATAAATGACGTCCCTCTTCCTCCTCCTCCTCCTCCTCCTCCTCCTCCTCCTCCCTTTCTCGTGGCTTCAGCTGTTGCATAAGCGCGCATGCATACAGATTATTATTATTATGTGGTCTGCAGGGGCCGATTTGAAAACATCACAAAGCAGGGAGATGAAATAACATTTTTTGGGGCCAGACGGTGTTATTTTTTTTGGGTCCCAGCACATCGCTGAGCAAATGTGACCCGGAGATCCAGAGGGCAGAGCGCTGAAGCGTGACGACGTCTTCCGCTGTCGGTCCTATCCCAGAACTGTCCTGATTTGTTGTCGTTCCCCAGATATGATGATTCAAAGCTGGTATACACTTCACATCCTCGGGGCGAAGAAGAATTGAGGTGACTGCTTTGTTTTGTGTCTCCAAGTCCAAATATGGCCAGGAAGGAGCCGCTCGGGTTTAAAAGTTATCTCCTTGTTTGATTGATTTTTAGTGGGGAATTAAGTGGAGAGGGGAGAACGGTGCGGGTCACATGAGCCCTAAACTCGCTGAACTCGTCGGCGTGTTTGGATTGGATCGGCAGGTCTCCGTGTCTCGGATTGCCGTGACTCCAGGCGGCGTGTGTTTTGATTTCATATTGAAGGTAGGCCATGAAATTGGAGTCCTTTCCAGCGGCGGCACATGAAAGCCCTCATCCTTCCGCAGCACATGAGAAGTGCACAAAAATGGGAGTTGAATGAGTTAATGCACCACAAAATTATAAATAAAGTATTTGCAGCTATTTTTCTTGAGAAAGAAAATATGCTTTTCCATATATTGTGTGGCTTCTCTACTGCAGGATCTCTCAAATGTCAGAAAAATCCCCAGAGAGATATTAGGCCACACACACTGCCATTTGATGAGACTTTATAGCAGGCATGGATATTTATTAAAAAGAGGTGGAAGGAACTAATTGTATTTACTCATGTTGCTGTAAATGAGAAGCTTGTTTGTGTACTTCTATTTTTTTTGCAGTAAAGTCTGTGATTTTTCTTTTAATGAAGTTCATTTTTGCCTGAGTGTTGTCCTTCACTACATTTTAAATCAGATCCATTAGAGAGAACAAATGATCAGAGACAGACTGGGGAACCTTTCACAATAAAAGCTCAGTCGGCAAAGACGAGAGGAGGAAGCTGCCTCTGCTTTGTCGGTTCTGCTTTTATGTAATTTCCAATTTCACAATAAAGCTGCACAGTGAAAACTGCAGATGGCTGATAGAGATGAGGACCATTCAGACTTAACTGGCGAAAATTGTGGAATAAGTGTGGAAAAAAGGGAAAAAATATCAACAAGTTGGCCTGATTTATTATTATTATTATTATTATTATTATTACGTGTGTCAGCTGAGTCTACAGGGTCCTCACTTCAGTTTTAGCGTAATGCCCCTTTAAAAGCATGTAGTGTGCAGCGTGTTCTCTCCTTCTTTTCTAACTGCATGGAAAAGATCCCAGCGAACACAGTTACTGTTTGGAAAAAGGAGCTCAGTCACTTTTACTGCCAGGACATTTGAAATGAGACACTTTTTACTTTTACTGCAGGAGATTTTTACTGCAATACTGCTGTCAGATACCAGCAGAGGAACAGTACTTCTACTTCTACTGCAGTCAAATACCAGCAGAGGAACAATACTTCTACTTCTACTGCAGTCAGATACCAGCAGAGGAACAGTACTTCTACTTCTACTGCAGTCAGATACCAGCAGAGGAACAGTACTTCTACTTCTACTGCAGTCAGATACCAGCAGAGGAACAGTACTTCTACTTCTACTGCAGTCAGATACCAGCAGAGGAACAGTACTTCTACTTCTACTGCAGTCAGATACCAGCAGAGGAACAGTACTTCTACAGGAGAAAGCTACGATTAGACTAGTCGATCTTAAATAGTCTCTAACAGGGGTGATTTATGGTTAATTAATTTATAGTGAAATTAAACAATGTTCCTTTTTTTTTCCGGGGACTCCCTGGGAAACCCCTGGAGGTCTCTGGACTCCCGCTTGAGAACCGCTGCCCTAAAGTAATTACACACCGGCTGCACGTTAGAAATCCTCCCCTCCACGCCGACGAAGGTCCCTGACCAAAATGCCAGTGATTAAAAATTTCCAAGCCAGATGGTCGTGATGCAGTGAATTATTTACTCCTCTCCTGCAGAGATTAATTTTTGACTTGGTTCATTAGCATATGCCAGAGCGCAGAAGGTGTGCATATACAATCTAGCACAAGTTGAAGAGAGAAAAAAATCAAACAAATCTGCTGGGTGACTTTTGCCCTCTGCGTACTCTTTGCAGTTTGTGTTTCATTCCAAAATGAGATTAAAAAAAAAAGAAAAAAATACCACTAAATCTGATCACTTGCATGAAAGTAAAGCACATCTCTGGTAATTATAAAAGTTATGAGTCATCACAGTGTTTGTTGGTATTTCATTCAGAATCATTCGTGGTTTTAAAGACTGACTGTTGATTTCAGGCGGCAACCATTTTTCAAAATAAATATCTATCATTAGGATGACACAATGCAACAATCAAACTTAGTCAGGGGACTGCAGCGTCCCTGGTGGCTGGTAAAGTCCAGCGCTGTGCATGTCAAGGTCATGGATTAGTTTTTTTCTCAAAGCGCCCGTGAGACTGTGCTTTTTTTTTTTTTTTTTGTTCAGAGGTTGAGGAAAAATATCACAGATTAGAGCGTCGGGTGTACGGATATCTCTCAGAGGCAAGGCTGCTCTGAGTTCGATAACTGGCAAACTCGAATAGCCAATAAGACCAAACTATAAATAAAAATGATAAATGGTAACAACAGTGTTTTCCCATCATTCATGACTGTGGCTGCCATGATCTTGGATGGGTAGCTGGCGAGTGTATATCTATTTAATGTGGTTAGTCAGAACATGGAAGCTCAACTAGAGACTAATTAAAGCTAAATCAAAGAACTTCATTGTGTTGCTGTTGTTGTTTTCATCATTCAAACCTGTAGAGGACCACAGACTCGGGCTCACACCTTCATCAGGGGCAAATGGAGAAGATGCCTCCAAAACAATTGGTATTTATGTATATAAATATGACTTTGAAAGACATTTAAAGACATACCACGGGATAATTATAGTTATTACATTTTCACCTCAGCAGCGTGGCACACTGATTCCACTGGCAGTCTGTGTGCACTCCTACATCTTTAATGCATGAAAGTTCCTATTAGGGCTACTAGCACTGGCACAAACTGTTTGGGCTTGAGGTGTATCTTCTTCTTAGTGTTTTTTTCTGTCTTTCTTTCTTTCTTTCTTTCTTTTTTACAACAGTTCCCTCTTCTCTTACCCTTTGCCTGAATGGAGGAAGAGGGAAGATGCGCCCTGATGAGGGGCACTGGGCCGAAACTCGCACGCTTGTTGACAAGGCCAGAATAAATTGAAGAAATTGAGATTAGTCTATTTTCTTCTGCAGATGTGTGTGTGTGTGTGTGTGTGCTAGGGTTTTACCTTTGGGTATTCAACGAGGGAGGAAATGGTTTCTGTTGGCTGCTCTTCCAGATGATGTGCACTGAAGTGACAACACAGGGCGTGAGGAGTTCCTTTATCACATGATCAACACTAACAAATTAACAAACATTAAAAAAACAAAAAAACAAACTAAAATATAGAGTATGTTAAACCAAAATTTACTTCATAATAATTTGTGAGGAACCGCGGTAAATATTCATTACTCATTTTGCCACATGATACATGTGTAAAACAGGATCACCTGCTAAACAAAGTTATTTTCCTCCTATTTCGGGGACACACTTGGCTCTCACCACACCAGTCCTCAGTTGTAATGATGTTCTTTAAGTAAGCCTCTCCAAAAAAAAAAAAAAAAAAAAAAAAAAAAAAAAAAAAAAAAAAAAACGGTGTGGATGCCATAAATTCTTATTTAAACCCGATCGGAAATGAAGAAATCTAGTCGGCAGTCATTTTAGTGAGAACAGAAGTTGCGAGACCTATTGCTTCACCTACACACTGTCTGGCAGGAAAAAAAAAAAAAAAAAAACTGCGGTTCTGCTTCACCAATTAAAGCTTAACTCAACCAATGAGATTATTTCAGCCTCCAGAAAAACTCTGCATCCAAGAAATATTTGTGGAAATCCTACATGCGCTCACAGCACACACTTCCATCAGACCCAGTGGAGCTGTGTGTGTGTGTGTATGTGTATGTGTGTGTGTATGTTTAAAAAAAAAAAAAAAAGCAAAAAGTTGTGGAAGGTGACATGCATGGGTGTGGGAAGCTGATATGGAAGTCTGTATCTCAGAGTGATGCTTTTGATCCACACAGCCCCATTCATTATTCAGGGCCTGGTTTCTCCTTTAAATTAAAACACATTATATATTATAATTGAATTGCGAGAGTGCTCTGGAAATATATTAGATGGACTCATGGAAGAGGGAGCGAGCTGTGACCGCTGCATTCTTTTCACGCTTCCTTTGTTCATTAACACAAGCCATGACTCATTATTGACGCGCGCATAAATTGTATTTTTTTTTCTTTCTTTCTTTCTTTTTTTTTAATTTTTTTAAATAGCACTGTGATGGGAGGATGCCAAAAACAACAACAACAAAAAAATGTATTTATTTATTTGTTAGGATTGATAATAATGTGATATACGAGGTAAAGTTATATTTTATATTAAGGTTTTATAAACACTTAGTGCTATCGGTGGATCTTTTTGTAAGCCGGTTCATACTTCTTGGTAGAAAAAAAAAAAAACTAAACAAAGATGATGCAAAGAGCTGTACCTGCCACACCACGGGGTAAAACTGCCTGCGTGTAAACTCTTCCTCAAAACCCCTCTCTGTGGAGTCTTTTTTTTCTAAAAACAGCTCAAGCACGGGCGCTAACAAGCCTTTAAGAGAACATTATGAATTATAATTCGAGAACATTATGTGCTAATTTCTCCAGGGGTGAGTATGCTAGCTGGAGGGGAGGTGGAGGAGGAGTTCAGTGGTGGTGGTTGTGGTGGGGGGTGAAACACCGGTGATGGCAGGCGCTGTGTGAGGCCGTGTTCATCACACACACACACACCCCCCCCCCCCCCCCCCCCCCATGACATACACATACACACACTCACCACAGAGTGAAACCATAACATTTCTCCCTGTGCTTCTGCAGCCTGTATTTTCATGCTGTGGTGAGTGGAGGCCCAGCAGACCGTGCAGCAAGCCTGATTCATTCCAGTCATTTTAAGTCGTGAGCATTATTCCAACAAGGAAAGCACTTATTACCACAGTCAGGCAGTTTGAGCTCAGTCAGACGCCCTGACACCTGCCCGCCCTGTAGGACATTACTCCGAGAACGTGATCCTGAAGCGGCGGAAATGGTAGATGGCTCTAAGTGAGTCGTTCTCCAAGTCCCGGGGCTGAGAGAATGAACGCTGTTATGAAAAAAAATCAAACCAAAAAAAGTCCACGTGACGGCAGATTTAGTGTTTTTCTTACTCAAATTGAGAGCCTGCAAAGTCATTTGCGGGTTGAGCGACTTTCACGACCCCTGGGTCTCGAAACCAGTTAAAAACTTATTGCATTGTATGATTTCAAAAATACATCATCAAAGAGAAAATAAGCAATCTTTTCTTAAGTCCTGGAAAATTATTTGGCCGTGCGGGGTTTTACAGCGGTGATGAGTGTATGTGGGCTCCAGGCGGATGAACTCCCCATACAGCTCTGTCACTTAACAACATTACCATTGTCGCTTTTCCCAAGAGACCGAGCCGAGCACACACAAATAAATTTTTTTTAGAACTATATGGGTGAATGTCCTTGTGCAATTTTAGCAACTGAACTGCCACTGTACTTATCAAATGTTAGGAGGCACACAATTTCCCATTGTGTCCATGTGTGTATGTTAATAAATCCCAATCGTTCCTAAATTGGAAGTGTGTTCCTGGGAACTTAATTAAGATAATAACGCTGCCATATTAGGCAAAGGAGAACACGTGCATTCATTATCTTTCGGACCAAAATGGCACTGAAGAAAAAAGTGGAAAAACAATGGAGAAGAACTCCCACAATGCAGAAATTGAGGAAATATTCGCTGCTACTATAAAAAATAAATAGCTTACTACTCAGCAGCAGCAGCAGTGAGATTACACACCACGCACACACACACACACACACACACAAAAAAAAGAATTTTAGAGGGAGATCACAGAGCAGCTGAACAGTGTTTCATGTGTGCAGAGGATTTAAAGGAATACTTCACCCAAAAACGACATGCCCTCTGTCATTTGAGTGTGTTTTCTCTTTATAATTCACAGTGTTTCACAATTTCTTGTTCTGACCTGGTGCAACTGGCACAACATTTTGTCATTTTTACAATTTGATCTGAATTGTGTCTACCTGGCTAATTTAATTTAATTTAATTTGATTATGTGCCCGTTAGGTTGCCACCTGTTGCACTCATGATTGGCCGGGAAGGGTTCCCCTCTCTCTGTGGTCCCTCTCAAGATTTCTTTCATTTTTCCCTATTATCTGGGGTTTTCTGGGGGTTATTTTTTCTTGCCCACTATGATGGATCAACTCGGGGGTGTTATCCGGTTTCGTTTGTTGTTAACTTGTGGGCCTGTGAAGCCCTGTGCGAGTGTTCAAATAAATTTGAGCTTGTTTATCTTGCTCTTATTTGGTGAAGGTCCATTGGTTCAGGACTGACTCAGCATGTGAATTCAGCATCAGGCCTTTATTTACGCCGCACTGGGGCGTCATTCAGGCCCAATCAGACAATCCAGCAATTTTTTACTTTTGTTCTCCATGAGCTATGCGACTTTTTCCCATCAGATGTCAGGAAACCTATAAGGTGAGTAAATGATAAAAAATAGCCTGTAATGTTTTCGGTTAAGGATTCCCGAGTGTGCTCTCCCAAACCTTTGAGCATCTCGGAGCCAAACTGATGGTGTGTTGGTGTGCGGAGCTGATCCAGACGGGAGCGGCGACGTCACGCTCAGCACCGAGGCTACTCACCGGCTGCTGGCCTCGAGGGAACAGAGAACTTATCAGACTGTTTTTCTATCAGCTGACTGGTAAGTAAATGCCTCTCTGCAGCAGCTCACTTCCCTCTGAGTCCACTTTATCTTGTACTCCTTTAAATAGTCTTTACTAACACAATGAAGATCAGTCAGACATTAATTGAAATAGTATCTTCAACAAGTTATTTTGTTTAGGATTTTGCTTTCTTTTGCTATAATTTGAGAAAAAAAAAAAAAAAAACTGGCATATAGTGCAATCAAAGTAGTCATGCATGCCATGCCGCCATCGCTGCATGTCATTACACACGGCTCAGCCTGTTTATAGTGCTCATTATTATGACTTTTAATTGATCACACATGTACTTCTAAATTAATCCACCCATCAAACCATCTGCACTATGTGTGGCACGCTGCAGCACACAGATTCTCACTCAGAATAATATTCAAAAAAGAAAGAAAAAGGAAAACAGACTTTTACAAAATCATACACGCACAATAAAACTGGGTATTAAGGTCTCTTAGTATACTGAAATAATAAAGTTACTTTAATAATGTGGCATAATAATGTTGCACTCTTATGTTATTTTATACCATCCTCCACCAGCCTGCAGCCAAAACTGTGTGTGTGCACGGTGTGAAGTCTACGTGAAGCTGTGCACATTCTCACCGCATATTCATTGTTATAAATACCGATTTATGTACAGAAAATAGCGTATGCATATTTCTGTGCATACACAGCGTTTATACATCTGGCCCCTGGTGTGAAGGTCAGATAAAATTGGAACCCAAAATCAGTTGGAAACCATTAGTCATGACTCACAGGGATGATAAGGATGCTACTTGAATAGTTGTAGTCCAAAATAGCACACATCCGCTTTCAAAAAAAAAAAAAAACTTTGTCCATCTTTAAATGTGGCTAAAATACAGAAGATCTGGTCTGCAATCAAAGTAGTCCAGTTTCAAGAGACATCACTTTGTATGTATCTCTGGTCCTGGTTTTTGTAAAGTTCCTTCCAGAAAAAACTGATAAATAAATTTAAATATAAATAATATAATAAATAATAAATTTTCATGAGCAAAAGTCAGTACAAAATAATTATAAAAAATGTATTCATATGCTGCTTGATGAATGGGGCTCAATGTGTCCATTGCTGGATCACTAGGAGAGCGAGCACTAATACACACACACACACTCACAATCACACACACACACACACACACACACACACACACACACAGAAAATAACCACCACTTTACAATGCAATCTTATTTATATCTTAATATGCATGGGGAGTATATATAGCCAGGCACACACACTGTAATGTGCATGCCACCCAACGTCCCAAAGGGTGGGCAGAACACCACATGCATGCAGAGGCCCACACACACACTTTGACTTAGTCACACACACACACACACACACACACACACACACAATAAGCACCACCATTACAAAGCAATCCCCATCACAGCAAGCTACTTACAAGTCACCAAGGGAAAGTGATGTATATATTTACCGCCTTTGGAACAGATCAGTCATGGCGGAGCGCCGCACCGAGCAGCAGCGGCAGAAAAGCAAAATGGTTTCAAACAGGGCCGTTTTCACACGCCTCACTGCCTCTCCAACCAGAGCCACTCCACATGGGCTGTGTGGTGAACGCTTTTATCCAAAGTGACTTACAGTGAGCGAATGCCTTTTGAACACGGGTGCTCTCAGTGGGAATTGAACCCTTCACCCCTGGCGGAGTAGGTTCACTCATCTACCGAGGTTAACTCCAGATAAAAAAAAACAACTGACTCACTTTGAGGGTGGTCCAGCCGGTAGAGAGACCGTGCCGTTACCGTTTAATCTGTGCTGCAGCCATTGTGCCCTTGAGCAAGGCATTGAGCCCTACCTGCAAAAATGCTCTGTGGTAACTGAGCCCCTTGAGGAACATATAAAATATTCTGCATGTGCCACTGACTTGGCAAAATTATAAATGGCAGTAGGAGAAAAGTTTGTCTTTTTTTTAATGTAAAGGTTTGTCTGGCAGATTGGAGTTGTAGTTACATAAATATTTCTCAGAGGCAGAGCTGCTGTGGAGGCAGAAATAATATCCAAAGAACCACAGTTTTCTGGCTAAGTAATATTAGACTGAAACCCAGTGAAAAAGATAAGAGGTAAGAGGAGGTAGCTGATATAAAGCCCCAGGCTCTTGCTGCTATCTGAAGAATTGCCAACTAGCCGTACAAAGTTGTCTATTTTTACTTTTTTTTTTTTTTAGTTTGCTTAGGTGACCTTACAAGTTCAAACTAGACAAAGTAGCATATAGTTATCAAAATAAGCTGTTGAGCCTGCTGACCTTGCAAAATAATGAATACCACCAGTCATCAGTGGATGAAAAAAGAAGTCACCACCATTTATATTTATTCATATGTATTTATTTTGCTCAGTGAACTTTAACTCAACCAATAAAATTATTTCTGCCTCCAAGAAATGTTTTTTAGACCAAGACTCCAATCTGAATTTGTTTGCCATGTGCATGAACGCACACACACACACTTGTCATATTATATGGATTTTAAAAGACAGAGAAATGCAGAAAGGCAGAATGTAGATGGAGAAAATCCAAACGAACCATTCACCCTACAGATCCTCAGAGAAAAACTTAGAACATACAGCCAAGCTCCTCCAAAAGAAAAAAACAGACTTTCTTCTCCAATATATTCACAAAAAATAACCACAATCCGAGAATATTGTTTTCCACAATCAATATTCCATCCAGTCAATAATTTATCTTGTGAAGACTTTGCCTTATTTTTTTAAGAATAAAATTTAAATTATCTAGCATTACGAACTTAGCATTCAACCTTCCACCCAACTACGCTTCATAAAGTAGGGATGGGAATGAAATCATATTCTCTTCACATTTTAAACTCCTCACTATCTGGCATTTTCCGAAATGCTTTTAAATCTGCAATGGTTGAAGCCGCACTAAAGAAGCCACAACTGGATAGAAGTTAATAATTACCGCCCCATCTGCTACATACACCCTCTGAACAAAGTTATTGATAAAGCAGACTAGATTCAAGCAAAAGAGTATCTCAAGGAATACAAAATTTCTGGAGCTTTTCCAATCTGGTGATGTAGCCATCCTCAATCTGTTGGACTGAATCGCTGCATTCAACCATAGCATCTTGATTCATAAAGTTGAGTGTATTTGGCAATGCACTCAACTGGTTTTGTGATAGATATGTGCCTGATATTTTACTGTATTATTGAATTATCGGTTCTCTGGAATTCCACAGGGTAGCATTCTTGGGCCTCTTCTCTTTTATGTGTGTTACTACAGCGTTAATTACCATTTTTATGCTGATGATACACAGCTGTATGTATCTGTGGAGCCGACCGACCCAAATGCCCTGTCTCACTGCCATTAATGACTGGGTGAATATGAATTTTATTGAACTTAATGAAGAAAAAAAATGAAATTTCAATGGTCGGACACAGGCAAAGTAAAGTCACAAATGGGCAGTATGGCTCCATGGACTTTATGGTGTAATACTGGTGTAATATTAGATTCAGATCTCAGTTTTAAATCTCACATAATAACAAGAGAGCCTTTTACCATTTCCAATACAGCTAAAGTTAGATCATTTTTAACTCAAAAAGATGTTGAAATTTTCGTTCATGCTTTTATCACCAGCAGGTTGGACTATTTTAGTGCTCTCTTCTCTGGTTTCCCCCAAAAACTCCATTAACACCTTACAATTAATTCAAAATGTAGCAACAGCACTTATGGGGGAATTGATGTCAATCCATCAATTCCTTCAAACGTACTTTGAAAGCATACTTTTTTAGCATCTTTATGGTTTGTATTTTATTCATCTCTTGTCTCCTTTTATTGTATTGCATCATTGTATTTTATTCTTTATCTCATGTATTCTTGTTCTCTTCCCATGCTTTACTTTCTATTTTGATCTTTTGTCCTACCCCTTGTATGGCACTTTATGTTGCATCTTGCTTTACGAAAAAGTGCGTTAAAAATTAAGTTTGATTTGATTTGATATATACCAGTGGAGATCTATAGATTGAGAACTACAGCCTCTGCATATTGGCAATTCTTCAAGTTGTCAATATGTAAAGTTTTAACATCAATCACCGCAAAAGATATTCTGCACAGTCTCTGTACTCACTGATTAAAATCGGATTCTGATTGATGAGCACTGGCAGTGGTAAAAAGAGGAACAACAAAGAGATGCTGAATTAAGATGTAACTGGAAAAGGATTCAAAAGAGGGGCTCAGCGAGCAAAATTAAAGCTATCTATTTCTCTGTAGCCTTATGGCATCTCAAATAGCACCTGCTTCATAAGAAAGACCTCAGACTGATCATGGGGGCATGCTCGTGGTAAAGTGGGAAAATCTTTTTCAGATCAAGAACGGCTGCCAGACTGAAAAACTGTGATCTGAGATGTAGGTTGAGTGCTCACACTCTTTCCGTTTTAAGAGCGGTATAACCTCTTTAATCCACCAACAGCATGATGAAAAGAACGGGGCGTCTGGCTAAAAGTGATAAAAAGGCCGTGGCATCAGATTGACGATCGACAGAGAGACTCATGCCAGCCGGAACAACTCTACCTATGCTATTTGCTGCACGCTTTTATCCACCGAGTCCTAACAGCACCGTGATTGCAGAGCATTTTTAGCATGTGCGGCCCCTGTGGGAGTTGAACCCCACAGTCAGTGACAAGCTCTTGCTGTAAAGCTTCACATTAAAAAGAAAAAAAAAAAAAAATCGCAGTTGCCTGATGTGTCCAAAACAGAAATGACAGTAGCTGAAGCTTGGCGCAGCTCATAAATATGCTTTTCCTCAGACTACATTTGGCTCCTTTGTGCTGTGCTGTCCTTTAGCAAGAGAGCGAACCCCTGCCTCCTCCAGTCTCCACACCTGTCTCAGTGGGATATGAGCACGAACAAATTCCCTAATTACACTGTGTAAAATACAGAAAGGTGGAGTGAAACGCTTTGAACTGAAGTGAACCACATCTGAAACAGGTTTTCTTTCAACAGAATATTGCAAGACATCTTCCAGGAATCTCCTCACCAAGCTCCCGTCCCCTAGTCCTTTAAGATAATGTGTTACTTTGATAAGCAATATGTTTGCAATAACAGCTATCTGTACCAAAGGAGAAAAAATAATAGCCTATTGCTCCTGCTGAGAGCACTGATTTAAATTCTGCTTATCTAGACTCATTGTCTGCAAGAAATAACGAAGCTTTTTTCCAAGAAACAAAAGAACTTTTTTTTTTTTTTTTCACTGTGAACAAAAGGGACAGTGCACAGTTTGCACTGACAGATAATGTCGCCCAATGCAAATGGCTTCAGACCGGCGCTCGTCTGTCTGACAGCAGGATATTTGATGGAAGTCCAAACCGAATCCTGTGCACAGAGGAGAGATACTGTACTATAATGTGTCCCATCATGTGCTTTATGCATTGAACAACAGGTTTTCAGTATGTTTGATGTAGTCCAGAGCTAATATAGAGCCCTCTTTGAGTAATTGATCACATTAATCCATTAAAAAAAAAATCTGTCAATTTTTTTTTTCTTGCTCTGGGCTTTCATCCGTCGCCACTACTTATCAAACTCTACACCATTTTTTTCGCCCTCGTTCTTTTTGACTTGTTAAATCATTTCCATAGCGAGGCTTTTTGAATGCCCCTGGGTTCCATTCCAACAGCACCACTAAAGTGTGAGTTGAGGATTAGAATATAATCTCCAACTCTTTGCAACTTCTGTGCAGCGCTATCATTTCCAACCGCACAGGAAAGGTTTTTTTTTTTTTTTCTTTTTTTTCCCCCTCCCATTGGTGGCGGGCCAAATCCATTGTGTTTCCATTTTTCAACCTCTCCTACTGCCCTTATCCAATTCAGGGCTTATGATTGTAATACTAAAACAGAGCGAGTTGTCAAACCAGAAACAGCAATGATGAATGCCCTGCTGCTCCGCGTGCTTGTTTGTTTTGGGGTGGTGTGGGGTTGGGGGGTAGAATTGAATTTCATGCTTACTTGTTGAGGTGCATTTTCTTGACCGCAGCTGCTCCGCTGTACTCTAGCAGGCAGCATTGATTAAATGAAATAGTTCTGTTATCTGGATAAAAAGGGGAGAAACATGGAGGACGATAGTGGGCAAGGGAAAATAATGAGTTCTTTCATCTCTGCAGTGAGGGTGTCTGCGTCTCCCAGACTTCCCAGGGAGATGTACACAGCTTAAGGAAACGTTTAATTAGAAAATGTCAACCTAGTGTCTGCGTGCTATGTGTGCGGAATAATAACGTTTTTGATGTGACTATGACAGCACATTTCCTTTTGGCTGCTTTCAGAGCAACTCAAAGACATGTAATCAATTGATTTTGAAGAGGGGGGAGAAGAAAAAAAATGTGCCGCCTACGCTTCTGCTGCTGCTGAAGGAGGCACACAGCTGTTAACGATTCAATGGCAAGAGATGTTTTACTGTATTTCATATCAAATAATAAAAGGCTGTGTGATAGTGCTGTACCATGGTGACCAGATTCTCCCTTTCCACAAGTATGTGGGCATGCCACATCCTTGGGACCAGATGCATAAAACTTATGACGAAAACTGTGTGTACGCACAAGAAATAGATATATGCATACACATTCTTTTTGTCAGATTTATAAAGCCTTTGTTCGTCCATGCACGAGCCTCATGCACGCTCCCACAATCAGCCATAAATGGAGGCCGGCACGCCCCTAATTAGCTCATTTCCATATCAACACCTGTTGCCGCGCATTCATTTTTGTAGACATGGCAACGAAACGGACAGCGAGGTCCTTTAATAGCACCAGAGCTGCCATTGCTCCATGTCATTATGCGCAGCCATTACGCACAGCTCAGCCTATTTATAGCTCATTTATAGACTTTTAATTGATCACACATGTACCTGTAAATATATCCACCCATCAGCCCATCTGTGTTATGTGTGACACACTGTAATACATATATTCTCACTCAGAATAATATTTTTAAAAAGAAAAAAGAAAACAGGCATGCACAAAATCATACATGCACAATGAAATTGGGTATTAAGGTCTCTTAGTATATTGAAATAATAAAGTTACGATAATAATGTTGCATAAATTTCCCCTTTCATGTTATTTTCTACCACTTCTCCACCAGCCTGCAGCCAAGCCTCCGTGTGTGTGTGTGCACGGTGTGAAGTCTACGTGAAGCTGCGCACATTCTCGCCGCACGTTCATTGTTATAAATGCCGATTTATGTATAGAAAATAGCGCATGCATATTTCTGTGCGTACACAGCATCTGTACATCTGGCCCCTGGTGTGAATGTCAGATAAAATTGGACAAAACCGGTTGGAAACCATTAGTCATGACTCACAGGGATGATAATGATAAGGATGCTGCTTGAATAGTTGTAGTCCAAAATAGCACACATCCGCTTTCAAAAACAAAACAAAACAAAAAAACAAACAAAAAAAAACAAAACAAAAGTGGCTAAAATATGGAAGATCTGGTCTGCAATCAAAGTAGCCCAGTTTCAAGAGACATCACTTTGTATGTATCTCTGGTCCTGGTTTTTGTAAAGTTCCTTCCTGAAAAAAACTGACAAACAAATTTAAATATAAATAATATAATAAATAATAAATTTTCATGAGCAAAAGTCAGTACAAAATAATTATAAAAAATGTATTCATATGGTGCTTGATGAATGGGGCTCAATGTGTCCATTGCTGGATCACTAGGAGAGCGCGCACTCATCTGTAAGATTTTCTGTAAGAGTTTCAAACCAGTTGACAAGTTATTATGCAAACCAAAGACCTGAGTTACCTGCTAAAATGTTCCTAGAAAAAACAACAACAACAACAACAAGCACATAGTAAAAATAGTTGTAATTATGAAGTGAATTTGTTTTTGTGCTATAAATAATCTTCATTCTTTTCTAATGTTGGACATCTCAAGCAGAACTTCTCTCTGGCCTCCTGGCCGTGGCCGTCTGGTGTGCTGGCTGTGTTTGCCTTTCAGATCCGTGAGGGCTTTAGGGTGGCCACACAGGTAAATTCAGCTTCCCCCATCTAATCCTTATTAAAACACACATAGATCACAATTAATGGGGGCCGCCTCCGCTCTCCACAAATCCTTTTTATATTCACTCAGCCACAGTGACTCTTTGAAGACCTCTGGCTCTCCGAACTCTGTTTAAGTGTGTTTTAGACCGGTTTAATCTGCACTCTGAGAAGTTAAAGGTCTTC
Source organism: Myripristis murdjan (assembly GCF_902150065.1). Taxonomy (NCBI): domain Eukaryota; kingdom Metazoa; phylum Chordata; class Actinopteri; order Holocentriformes; family Holocentridae; genus Myripristis; species Myripristis murdjan. Next base: position 6,344,746 of record NC_044001.1, read on the forward strand.
GAGGAACTTCAGGGGGTTCTTTGCAGGGCAAGTACCCTCGCGGTGCTTGAATCTTAGGGTACGGAGGTCAGAGACAGAGGTCTTTTACCGTACATGTGCATGCTGGTAGTGGGCCTCATATCTGCACTAAATGGGGTTTGCATTTGTGTGTGTGTGTGTTGTCTGCTCCAAGCAGAGAGGTTGAAAGTATTTCGCACAGAGCAGTCAAGGTGCCTTGAGGATCGTTTTTCATTCTCTCCAGTCGACTTGGAGTTGGTTGCAACACAAAACAGAACAACAGTGACAAAAATCTCACTGAATTTCTCACAACAAGACAGTCGGCACATGCAGGCGTATGATAGACAAGGAAAGGGAAGCTAATCTGATATCATTTTCATTTTCCCATGAAAAAGTTGCACGGTTAAGGTTCCTGGGTCTCGCTCTTGGATGATGGCTCTGGTTGCAAAGTGAGCCGCCGAAGCTCTTGTGTGTTTCCACAGAACGACAAGAACAGCAAATAAAAAGTTAATGCAAATAAAAAAAGGCGGCGTCTAACCATTTGGCGTGCGACTGACAACAGCAAAACAGTAAAGACGGGAGACGTCAAAGCGGTTCTTGTGTTCATGATTATTTACCACTGCGGCGCTTTGATATTGCTTTTGGCTTTGGAGAAGAGACGCTTTAGAAGAGATTGAGGACGTTAGAAAAGCAAGAGCTGAAAATAGGAGAGTGCTTTCACGTCGCGTAATGGAGATCAACTGTGACATGAAGTGCAGTCGCAAAAGGAGAGGAACTGAATGTCTCCTCTTTTTTTTCTAGCTGAACCACCTCTTGATAAGACGATCTTTCAATAATTTGTGTTTGCATTCGCTGACATGTGTTTTGAAAAACAGAGAGGGTGACACTTTTGTACTGCTTGCATCATTTAACCAGGTTTGTTCAGCATTAAAACCACCCCAACCACCCCCAGGAAATCAGAGACTACTGCTTCGATTGCAGGGACCCATTTGGGGCCTAGGAACTCAACTTTTTTTTTTTTGTTTATTCTGTTGTTTACACTGTTTATTCTGTTGTTTACACTGTTTATTCTGTTTTATCTATTTACTCTTTCTTGCACTTATTATTATTTAGCTCTTGTTTTTTTGACGCACTAGTTATATAGATTATATTTTAATTATTTAAACTGCCCCACAATTCCATCTCTGTTGTAATCCGGAAGCCAAGCAACGACATTTCATTGCAAAAAGCTCACTGCTGTGTTTTTTCTGTGCAATGACAATAAAGAAAGTCTAAGTCTAAGTCTAAAAGAGGAACCGGTTCCTTTGCTGGAGACGGATAAAAGTTCCTAAAAAGGGTTCCAGGGACAGTTCTTGAGGTGGAAGAGGGGTACATGTTGACACTGCATTTGTTTGCCATATGCACATTGTATACATCGATGCACACTGTTTTTTTTGTTTTTTTTTATCATCTATTTATCAGCTATTTATCATCTGTTTATACTGTAAATTTGCACATTGCCCACATCTATGCACATTGTATACATGCAAACTGGTTGTTTTGTTTTTTTGCACATTGTTTTTTGCACATTGGCTACTTAGATCTTTAGATCTCGAGTGTCATCTTTTATTCTTTATTTTTTATATTCTTTATTTTTTATTATTGTTTATTTTTTATTATTTTTTATGTTTTTTTTATTTACTTAATCTTGTACTCTGTGGATACTGCTGAAAACTGTGAATTTCCTTCGGGATGAATAAAGTATCTATCTATCTATCTATCTATCTATCTATCTATCTATGTCAGTCAGATGTTTATAGATATATACGCACATCACATACTTAAGGTGCTGGGCTCAGTGGAACATATCAAAAAAGATGAAAAAAGCCCGCACACTCACATTTTGCTCAAAGAATGTTTTACTTAAACAACGTTTCGAGCGTGTCCGCTCTTCATCAGGTCATTTTTTTACTAATGTGTTTCACCCGTGTATATATAAACGCCCCCTGGTGATGTCATCAAACTTGGGATCATTCACAAAAAGAGTTTTGCAATAGTATATATCAATATATAACATCAAAAAGACATGAACAATAAACAGTAGATTACACAACAATCCGTCAATTTAGGTCAATGACTAATCATCCAGGCTAGAGAAAATGATTAATAGGAAAGTCCTCATTCATGCCTTTGGGAGATGTCAGTCAGATGTGCATGGGCCCACTTGTGACCAAGGGGACCGGACATGCCCTGCTGTTTTTCTGCTCTTAAAGGAACGCTTTCAAGAGTTTTTTTTGTCTCTAGCCAAGGATTTGATTTTCAGGCGCTCATCAGCTCCCGTTTGCATCTTTGAGGAACCACTGATGAGCCCCTGGTTTTCACAGTGTAACGTTTCCAAACACAGCTTGGTCCACCGGCCAGTAAAACCAAATTAAACACGGAGACAGCGCAAGGTTATTTACTGCCTCCATAAAAGCCTGTGAGAGCGAGCGGGAAGAGGAGGCAGAGGGATGGAAGATGCAGGCTGGAGAGAAAGAGAGAGAGAAAGGGAGAGGAGAGAGGGAGAGCAGCTGCAGGCTTGGCTTTCTGAGAGGCTGTAGTTTGTTATCAGAAGAGGATCCAGCATCACACAAATCAAACCAGGAAGCTTCACCGGAGGGATAAATTTACCGAGACACACATGCCGCAGAAAAACACACAGTCGTGCACAAATGAAGAGTAAGAGGTGGCTGCTTGCATGGGGGCTACTTACAAATAAACACATGCACAGAGAAACAGACACCCACAGACAAACACGACACGGACGCACAAACACCGAATGTGATTCATTATAACAATTTCACACTCGCGCATTATGGCTCCGCCGCAAAGACACAGACCGACACACAGGCGCGCTCACACATGCCACACACACACACACACGCACATCAACACAAACACAACTCCCCCTCTCATACAAACAATTTCCCACTTACCCACTCTGCCTCGACCAATTTTGCGGCAAAAAAAAAAAAAAAAAAAACGAGTCCCTGTTCAGTAGCTGATAGCGAGTGAATCAGGCCTTCCAACAGCCTGGAGATGAGAGGGTTCAGCTGAGGTTATTGGATTAGTCCCTCTCCTCTTTGTAGTGTTGTGTCCTTAACTTGTGGTGTGCAGGACACTGGATGGATCAAACCCTGCGCGCGGGGGGACGAGGGCAGCGGGTCGGCCTCCGAGTCGAGAGGTGGCCTCGTTACAGCCGGCAAGGTTCGAGCTCGGTTCATCTCCTGCGGCGGCGGCGGCGCAGCAGCAGTCATCCGCTGGCAAACGGACGGCGGCTGTTATTGCGTCCAACTCCGCCGAAGTGCCCTTTGGCAAAGCGTTGACCTCCCATGCTGCTCGAGGGGAGCGGCACTGGAGTTAACCTTTAAAGCAGCGTGCGAACAGACAAATTCAATCATCATTTCAATCAGTTTTCCAAACTATAACACTATTAGAGGCTCCTTTTTTTACTATAAAAGCCTGATGTGAATGTACCCGCAGTTTATAAAGTCAATATCTTTAAAGGAACAGTTCACCTATTTTTTGTTTTCTCATGCACAGTCTATCTATCCAAATAGTTTCTGTTTGATTTGGCGAAGTTTCCAGTTTGCCGTAATCTTCCCCGTCTCCTGGCACCCGAATACACCAGAGGGGGTATCTGTTTGTGGAGCTAAAACCGTCAAAAATTTACATGTGAAAAACCGAACAGCGGCAGCGCTTTCCAAATGACACAGAAATCTGTCATAATCCACAGCCCTTGGCAGTATTCTGTTTGTGTTTTGTTGGTAACTGTGTTCTGCTGAAAAACACCAGCAAACTGTATCTGTGTGCCCACAAGTACGAATTAGAGGTGGACCGATGTGGTCTGCCCGTGCTCTTCAGCAGGAAGACACATTTCACCATGAGTACAACATTTTATCATTGAAAGAGCTGCTGCTGTCGTTTTTTTTTCACATGTAAATGTCAAACATCACAGCCGACTGGAAACGTCACCAGATCACACAGAAACTCTCTGGATGGATGGATAAACTGCACCAAAGGGATTCATATATTTTGGGCGAACCGTGCCTTTAACTCAGAGTCCATTCAGAGTGTATCGATTTAATAGCATTTCAAAAGATATTTGACCGTAAACCTCCCTGCTTGTTCAAAACAAACCACAGAGAGAGGTCGGATTTCTGTTTTGTGGCCGCGCTGCCTTCCCGACCCAAAATCTTCCCTGGAGACGCTTCGTCAAAACTGGAGCCTTTAATTAGAGCCGATGATTCGTTTCTGCGATGACTGATTATCAAACATACAGCAGCTTCAGACTTTAGCTGGGTCGCCCGGGTCACATCGTCGCAGGTTTCTGCAGAGTTCATCTCGCGGCGCGGAGAGAAAGAGCCGCAGCAGCCCAGACTAAATTGCTGTTGTCAGGCATGTCCTTCTCAGAAAGATGAAATGAAGTTACTCACTGCCGAGCGTCGACACCTATGCCCCCAACCGTCTGACTTTTTTCCTTTTTTACCTCGACAGTTTGTCCACAGCACACAACAGCTTTCAGCATGCAGCAACAGTTAGTAGCCGAGCAAGAAGCACTGAGTAAAACGTTGTAGTGATTAGCGTGCTAATGATGTTCCTTTTGTTTACCAAATGATGCCCTCACACACAAAGGCACGTGTATACATGCGGGTGCACACACACACACACACACACACACACACACACACACACACACGCAAATGTGCATACACACAGTGTTTTATGAGGGGCTGTAAAAGCCATAATTAATTTTGACCCTCTCACACACATTCACACATTCTCCTTTCATGTAGGCGATATATACAGTATTTCTACTCATACATATACCTTGCACTTTTCTACACACACACATCTATTTTCACTCTCACTTACATGCATGTACACTTGCACACATATGTATTCTTTACTCTCACATATAAACATTTTAACTCCTACATATATATTGTCATTCTCACATGTGTAAACATACACCATATTCTCACATCTATTATATATCTTTCTTTTAAAAACAATCTAACACATACATATAGTGTCACCTATAGAGGGATCATTACTGGAGAGCCTTTGCTGACACCCAGGGGGGGTCACAGTCACAGCTGTCACACCAAGCCCACCAATTCCACCTCCCTGCCGCCTTCGCTGAGGGTTTTCACCGTGGAAGGCATCCATCTGTCTGTCTGTCCGTCTGTCTGTCTGTCTGACCAGCCGGCCCGTGTGTCGTTTTGTGGGCTTTGCAGGCTCCAGCTCCGGAGCAGATGGAGACGGAAGGGGCTGGAGCTCGAGGCTGCAAAGCGATGCGCCCGGTCGGCTGGGCGGACGGACGCCGTCCGCGGTGAAAGCCCATGCTGCATCGCTCGCTGCAGCGCTCGCACCTCATCTCCCGCCCGTCACTACCTGATCCTTACCTGCTGCCTGATCAGTGCTGCCCATGTGCACCTCAACGAGCCACGGCTAAATATTTCAAGACACAGACATCTCGTCCCTGCAGGCGCTGCTTGTTAGCTAAAGCTGGCCTTGCTGGCTTAAAGCTCGTGTTCTTTCAGTTTGTCAAGCTAATGGCAACAAGCCTCCTGCGTCCGATATGCAAGGCTCATGAAAGCAGTGCTGTTTTCAGCGAACTAACTTTACGGAGGGCTTTATCAGATCAGACGTCTTGCAGTTGTGAGTTGCACATGTGCAGAATCGATCGGGCAGGAGGCAGACAGCAGATCAGGTAGTGACACCTGAGCATCACCCTGCACGAACCTCTCAGCCAATCACAGCGCGATAAATAACCTGCAGTCTGTTTCCACCACACTTCCTCTCACACATGCATACATTCCTCTCGTACACACAAATTTCCTTCAAACATACATATATTTTCTTCTTACATACATGTATTATTTGCAGTATTAAATGACTATTAATTGACTGCATGAGCATGAGAGCAAAATGCATGAATTTGTGTGTTAAATATGTAAATATGAGAATAAAAATGTGTTGGTGCAAGAATAAAAACAAGTTCACGCAAGAGTGACGATATCTGTGTGTGAAAGGAGAATGCATGTGTGTGTGTGAGGGAGAGAGAGAGAGAGGGCCAGAATGAATAAGGGCTCGTCCGGCCCCTCGTCGTCTTTGATATGCACACAGATCCCTCTGTCAAACAGCGGCGTGTTTCATTTTTAATGCAGCGAGCCTCTGGCTGGAGTTTTAGCACTGCGACAGTTTTCATATCGGCCTGCGTTTCTGACAGCCACGTCGTCAGCCAATGAGCGCCGTCATGTTACAGCGACGACAGGATGCTGCAGCCACAACATCAGGCCCTCCTTACGTGGAGAACAGAATAGAAGCGAGAAGCATGGAAGAGAACTGAACAAAGTACTGTAGAATCGAATAGAGTAGAACAGAATTGATTAGAAGGGAATAGAATAGGATAGAATAAATCTTTAGCTGTCCCAAAGGGAGTTTGTCTCGCACATAGAGAAAACCGGGAGTCCTACTTTTTCCATTTGTTCCTCTGCACCTGCACTCTTACGCTCCCGCCCCAAAAGACAAATTGTTCAGAAAATCCTGCAGCACGAACAGATGCAGGACAGATGCAGAGAAAATGTGCACCTCTACAGCACGACTGACCAATATGGGCCCGTGAAAGATGATATCAGTCCAGAGAGTTCTGTATTAAAGATGCCACTGGCAGATATTTTATGTAATATTGAAAAAAAAAAAAAAAACTTTTATGCCTTAAATTTCCCAAACCATTCCAAGGATTATTCTACTCCTTTACTCTTTTAGATGCAGTGTCTTAAAGGAGAATAAAGAAAAAAGAGGATATCATTGCTGTTGAATTTCACAGACAGTTTTCCATAGCTGTTTTCAGGAAAGGACCTTAATTATATCAGAAGAGGACAACATTGACCATCAACCAATATCTAATAAATGTAGATATCATCAGGATTTATTAGAAAACCCATATATTTTTTATTTTTTTACATACACAGGCACTTCTGTATCAGGTATCTCAGAAATGTTGGATTTCTCACAAACCTGCTGTAGTTGTGTCATTTAACTCCTTAATTAATTCAGTTTGTTGAGGCCAACTACCTCAATTCTCCATTCTTCACACACACACATACACACACTGTACATACATGCACTTTCTGTATGTTACTGTGTGATTAGTGTCATATAGAATAAGTACAGTTTTATGTAGGGTAATAATAACTGTTATTTCAAAGGGCTGTGCTGTTAGTACAGCCTTCTGTCAGTTCTCACAAAATCAGTATGAAATTGCTGCCGGTATAAAGCAGCCCTTACAAAGCTTTCTTCTTGGCTTCAGATGTGACATCGTAGTAGACGAAGAATGGTTATCGGGTGATTTTTTTTTTATTTGAAATGTGAGTCAGTGACTCCCAGGCAGCTGTCACACACTGAACATCGTCTCACCCCGGGCCGCGTCTCATTAGCATGGCAGACGCCATTCTCTCGCTCCTGTTTCGCCACAGTGGCCCGTCACCTGCTGCCGAGAGCTTTTCAAGGGGATTTTGCCTGCTCCACCGACGCAGAGGGGAAAACTTCCCTGCGGGTTTGCCGGCCCACTTTTCATGGTGGAGAACATCTCCTTTTCAGAGGAGCTGGGTCGTGCTGCAAAAAAAAAAAAAAAAAAATCCCCATCTTGAACAAGTCATTTGATCTTGTATTCGGGGTTTGTTTTAAAGAAGCAGTTCACCGAAAATACAAAACAGCTATTCGTCCCCTCACCTCTGGAGCGAGAGGTGAGGTTTCCAAGGTTTCCAGTCTGCCACGACCTTCCCTGTCTCCTCTCATCTTAATGCAACGGGGCTGGATAGGTGCTGTTTTGTGGAGCTCAAACCATCAAAAATTTACATGGGAAAGCCTCAACAGTAACACCTCTTTCCAAGAAGAATAACATAGCCTGCATAATCCACAGTCCTGAGGGCTCAAGAGTTTCTTTGAGAACTCTTTCCTGACGAATAATCTGTGCAAAGCTTACCGGCAAACTGTATCTATCCGCCTCTTATTTGTGCTCATTAGGCGCAGACAGTTACGGTTCGCCGATGTTCTTTGGCAGGATCCTGTTCCCAATGAGTTTCTCACATGGTTTCACAGTTTGAGCTCCACAAACAAATACCCATACAGCTGCACTGTACTGGGATGCAGGGAGACAAGGCAGGGGAGATGATTGTGACTGGAAACTGTGCCAAATCACATGGAAACGATCTGGATGGACAGACTGTGCTAGCAGTAAGTGAGGAAATATCATTTCTGTATTTTCAGTGAGCTGTTCTTTAATATTTCTCCATTTAAAGAAGAATGATTATTTTAAAATGACTTGATCAGTGTTTCAAAAGAATTTACCAGCGTGCAGGATTTAATCTCACGGTCATTAGGGTCAGCTCCTAATCAGATTCAGATTGCTTTTAAGAAATCTAGCCAGGTAAACTGTTGTTGCCAACACTTTGAAAGTCACATACACAATACAAGAAGCACTGTGGAGCGACTGCAGAGGATAACAGAGAAACTCCACACACGTATGGAAAGAAAAATATGGGAGGAATATAGGGGAGGGAAAAATATGAAGAACGTGTGCTCTTTGAAAGGTACTTCAAAGTATAATACAGGTTGCATCAGTTCAAAAAAAAAAAAAAAAATCAATAAGGTCAAACAATAATAACCCGCACCCTGTTATGTAAAGACGAACACCTTCAAAAAAAAAAAAAAAAAGGTTTTATCGGTGTGAAAAATGATGAGAAGATGAGAAGAGGTTTCAGTATTGCATCATCATCAGTTCTCCGACACGTAACGCTCACACAGCTGGATGCTGTTGGTTTATAATGAGCCGATGAGCCAATCAGATGTCAGAACATAGACCCAATTTGTTTTTCCAATGCAATGTCACATGCATATATTACAGGAAGTAGGAAACAAAACTTCTTATATATTACTTAACCCTATAAAGCCTGAACTATGAAAGAATTGGAAGAAAATTCCATTTTTTTGAAACTGAACCATTTATTTAGTCCTATAGCAAAATATATATATATATATTTAAAATCAAAAAATATGTTATTACACGACCTTTCTGGTGTATGATATATGATATGTAATTGGAGTTCCAATGGTGTGGTCCAGGGTGAACAGGGGAAGGTATACAACAGTATTTTGGTCAAGTATTTATTAAACTGAAAACGAAAAACGGAATTGAAAATGTGTATCACATATGATACAAATGGCTTTATAGGGTTGAAGCAAAAATACACTTTTTGGAGATCTTTCCAGTCTGCAGGAGACTAAAAAGAAAGTATGCCAAATGGGAAATCTGTCATAATTCATCATGCATTTTATAAGTAATTATATTTTTCCTCTTTTTTCCTGCAAAGAGAGATCAGTGCCAGTAGAGATTGTACCTGAGTTGCAATTGAAGGATTTGAAACTGAATGTGATTCTTTTGCCATAATTTCAAATTTGGTTCGCCGCAACTCTAATTTGGGTTTCTTCATTCAAATTCAGCCTCCTGAGACACAAAGGACTTTTATACCCTGAGTGACAACTGGAACACAGCTGCCTCCTCCACAGCTGCCAGCAATGGGCCAACACTCGCTTTGCCATCCAGATGTTGCAAACTGAACCAAGAATAAAGTTTCCTCATCCCTAATCCCTACAGAAATGTGATTCGGTGACACTGGTGCCATCACAAATTTTTAACTGTATGGTGGAGGGACAACAGGATATGAAAAAAAGTGGACTTTACTTAAAGTGCCAGAGCTCTGCCCATCTGGTTGGAGCTTTCCAGACAGACAGGTGTGGAGAGACACGTGTTAGCAGGCAACGACAGCACACCGGAGAATAGCATCAGCCTCAGATTCTCTGTGAGTGTGTGTGTGTGTGTGTGTATGAATGCGTGCATGCAGGGCCTGTGTGGGTGTGTGTTTGTGTGTGTATACGTCTGATTCATTCCAAATCCTTACATGATCAAAGCAGAGAGAGCAGGAGACAGACAGACAGGGAAAGACAGACGGCGCGGGAGATGGATGCGGTCCAGTCCTCAGCCGATCCATCAGGCGGAGGAATTACTCACTCCGCAGAGCGCCGGGCTGCAGCTGATGGATTTGAACTACAGCGGGGTCAAGGTGTGTTTAACAGGATGACGTCCGCGCGCAACACAAACACCTGCTCTGCCATATTTACCGACAGAAGGTGTGCGTTTCCCTCCCTCGCACACCTTTGAATGGCGCACATCTGGGCAGGACTGGGCCCTGTTCCTGCAGGTACGTAGTCGCCGTGTAATGTGGGCAGCAGGTTGCCAAGAGGCTGAGTTACAACTGAAAAAAAAAAAAAAGATGGTTAGTTCATCCTCAGCAGCAGCAGGAGGGTTATCCGGGCTTTAAGCTGCAGGCTGGAGGGGGGTTGGTTTTACCTCTGCGGTGCCTGACAGCAATGCCAAGGTACCCTGCAGGGGGCGCTGCAGGGCATCTTAGCATTGCTGTCACCTTGTAACCTTGTAATCTGGCATCCTTAATGAGATGCATGTGTGTGGGGGGCTGTGTGTGTATCTAACAAGGACACACAGGCCTACCTTGTGTAAAATTATAATCCCTGTAAAAGGCAAAAAAAAAAAAAAAAAAACACATGACACAGCAGTATTATTATTGGAGTATTTTGCACAGTGACAGATTATGGTCATGTCAAGGTGGTAACCCTAGATTTGCAAAACTCTTGCACACTATCTGCACATGACTCAGCACACTGGCGCTTGACTCGGCGCTTTGACACTGAGAGCCGCTTCAAAATAACCTTGTCTCACCGAGTTTGAAGACGACAGATTAAGGTTAATAACAAGGTTAATAACAAACAACGTGCACAATGAAGAAACTTTTAAAAAATCTGCGAGAGCTTCACAAATCTAGGGTTACCATCTAGACACAGCCACAGATTATCTCTCTAATTAGCTAGCCTACTCACCGTTATTGTGAAAACATCTCATAAACATCTTAAACATCTCATATTCTCAGGCTACTTTATTGTATTATATATTTCACATATTTAGTCTCTATTGTATATACTTTTAATTTTAATTTTTTTTTAATTTTGAATTTTTTGTTTTTATTGATGATGCTGCTGTAACGTGTGAATCTCCCAGTCTGGGATCAATAAAGTATACCTATCTACCTATCTAAAAAGGTGATTCGATTGATTGTGTCTATCATATACAACCAACAAACATGTCTCAGGTGATGTGATCACAAGTGGACACTGTAATCGGAAGACCACCTATCCATTTAGTGGGAGGAAGGAGCCTTTGATTATTCAGACTGCTGGTGTGAAGTTCTTGCATTGTGATGTCTCGGTTAGGTAATCCCAAAACGTAGAGAGGTTGGACACAGCTGCTGTGTTACCAAGCCAGAGATAAGCAACAGGATGGATGGGGAGTATTGGGAAGCGGCAACAGGAAATGTAAAAGTAAGTAGACGGGATGGGAGGGAGTTGGAGTAAGGCACAGAGGCATCAAAGTAAGTTTTTCTGACAAATCTGACGTCCATCACAAAGTCAGTGACGATGAGATGCACGATAACACCAGGTGTGAATCGTGATCTGTGTCTGAGCTGGCACTCTTTAAAAGGATGCAAATCTCAAGTCACCCCAATCTATTCTATACTATACCATGCTATACTATACTATACAGGACGAAGTACCTCCATTTCCTTGGATGTCCATTTTTACCGGATCGAGAGAATTTTCCGCCTCCTATTCTGCTTCTGTCTGCCCTGTGAAATATATTTCTCCATGAAAAGGAAGGAGTGGTGCCAGCGAACGAGTGGATGGTGAAATATGGAGCTGCTGGAGGGCAATATTCAGCCACGCTAATGAAGAGCCCTGTACAGATCACTGGGAAGATTAACAACTCGCTTTTCCTGTTCAAATCCGGATGGACAACTTAAGAGACCAGTGAGAGAATCGGGGCGACAGGAGAGTCTGGTTTGGTCCCTCCTTTCGGTAATAATTGGGAAGCTTTTTTTTTTTTTTTCAGGCTTGGAGGGAGCCCGGGAGCACGTACACAGGGCACAAAAACAGAGCAAAAAGTTGCACCTTGTTGAAAAATGATGCTCCTCTCCTCTGACTGGCTTTGGGTCCTTTGGGTGTGATGGTGCCTTTTCTTTCTTAGGTCCTGTGATACCTGGAAAGATGCAAAGACACAGCCTGTTTGAATGTAACCGGTACGATTCTCCGTTTGCTGTTCATTGTCTCTATTTAATGTGTCTTGCATGGCTGTGTTTTACTAACCACAGTCAGGCACAGGTGCAGCGTTGCGTTCCTTGTTACGAGCTTAGTTACCCGTCTTGAACTTGAACTTTGCAGAGACACTCTAATCTCTGCACTTATCAGCTTCCAAACACCCACTAATCTGTTTTAAACACCTCGCAGTGCCGCCTCACAACAAAAGCGCCTCGCCGCACTCTTTCGAGCTCAGGATGCGACGTTCTGCTAGTTTCCGCGGCACCTCGGCACGTGAGCTTTTCACATTCAAAACACAGCCGTTGCTCTCATTATCCGTTTCGCACTTTTTCTGAAGCGCTTTGAGAGTGCGTTTTGTAGATGATGCATGCGTTGGGTTGGTTTTATGTGCGTGTGCATGTTTGTGCCTGGCCTATCTTCCTGTTGTTCATGTTGGTGAATGGTAATATGAATGAATAATTAATTTGGCTGTGAACCAGTTATAAATGAGAGGTTTGGGTTGTTTTTTTTTTTTGTTTTTTTTTTTGCCACGCTACAAATGTGCTTTGATGTTTTGCACCAAGGCTGACTAAGAGCAAAACTGAATAAAAATAGAAGAGAGCTCCGTTACAGCAGGTTCAATGTCTGCACTCCCTACAGAGGATTTTAGAGAAGGAGAGGATTTGAAGCTAATCCCACCAACAGAGTACAGTATGAATGAGGGCAATGCAATGATCCCTGCTGCATTAGGGAAAAGTTGCTCAATGACACTGCTGTCAGAGCTCTTGTACTGATCAAACTAGCAAATTGGTATTTAACACCAGCACTATTTAGGAGCCATAAGCCTGATATACAGATAGATAGGAACAAGCTTGCATTACAATGGGGCTACGACTTCTCCAAATCTCTCACGGAGGGCGCATATCCACCCTGAATCACAATAGATGACAACGCGCTTGAATGCCACGTTTCTCCGATGGCACCCGCGCAACGCTAATTCTGATTATGTCAAAAAGCAAGAGTGTTTATCATGCACCCCGCGAAACGTCTCTAAAACATCACACTTTCCTGATGTTATGAGAGAAAGCCTCATATCTCCAGTTTTTGGTGATTTTCATCTCCACTTTGCTCGGGGGATTACATGCTCTCTTTATGGGCTGAAAAGTCTATGATGTCTGAGCTTATGGAAATCTTTTAAAGCCCCCTTAGACCATAGGTGGAATGTAATTGCGTACATTCACTCAAGTACAGTACTTCGTGACAGTTTTAAGGTTCTGGCGCTTCGCTCGAGTATTACCTTTATACTTTTTTACCGCTCTGCATTCATCTGACGGCTGGAGTCGCCGGTTCCTTCGCAGAGGAAGCTTTTCGGCGCGGAGCATCAGACGTGCTGCGTTGTTCGAGTGTAAACAACGCCAACGGGATACGGAGCCGTTAGAGCTACAACATTAAAATACGTCTCACAGGTTAATGCATCAATAATTTACCTCTCTGAAAGGAGCCGTTCCTCACAATGACTACTTAATACTGAACTACACTACTACCTGAATGAAGACGTTTAATTGAATTTATCCCATGATTTCTGACTTAAGGAAAGGATTTGAGAACGGCTGCTGGATAAACTCAAAAATTCATGGCGGGCAAACTGGAAACAAGTTTTTTTTTCCCCTATTAGCTCCTAAGAAATTGATATTTTGCAGATGTAAAGTTGACAGTGGACATGTTAGAATAAAAATAATTTCCTCGTCTTCATTAATGACTTCAGTGACAGTATAAATGACGGCACCGTGACTGGATGGTGGCTGTGTGCAGAGCAACAGAGCGATTCAGACACGTCTTATTCTTTTCTCTCTCGCTTTTTTTTTCTTTTTGTTTCGCTTTTCTCCCCCCCGCTATTAACGTCAACGTCTATTATGACTTCTTATTTTTAGTACCCTTTAATCTTTTTTCTGTCTTTCCCTACTCTTTCTTCCCTTTTAATTGTTGCCAATATTAACACCTAATCTTGCTGTCGTAATGAAGAAAATTGAATTTACCCAATGTTCTGATCATTATGTCAAAATCCTGCTCGCCTCCTGCCTGTTACCTGTCACTGTGTCATTACCTACAGTGTTGCTTGACTGCTTATTGTCTGTCAATATATATGTAACAACTGTGCAGCAGAAATATGTATATGTGTAAAAGATTATGTACAGTAGTTATTGTTATTATTATTGTTGTTGTTGTTGTTATAGTTACACAAAATCTGTGTACCTTTTAAATTTATTTTATTTTTATTTATTTAATACCTGACAGGTTGGGCCTCCGAGTCAGTACATAGGAACAGGAACATAAATTTGAGTCTGTACCCCGACGTTCTTATATAGTGTGACACCGCCCCTATATCTTCTGTTTTCGCGCCCTTACCTTCCCTTTTATTGTTGATCTCTGTGGGAGAGGTAAGCGGCCTTGTAGTTGGGGAAAATTCATGTGTTTTGGCCTTTGCTGATTGCATTGCATCGTTTATGTGCCATTTAATTTGTAGGGGCGCAGTGTTTGGAGGAAGCTGACCGGGGGAATTTGTTTTTATGCTGTTTTGTCAGAATTAAATGGAGACTGCCTCCAGAGAAATCCTCGCCTGAGTCTCTTCTTCATACAACACAGAGTACTATCACAACCGGTTACATATATACTTATATAAAAAAAAAAAAAATGAAATAACAGAATGATCGATGGTAATACCTCTACTTTGCCGCATATTTTTGTCCGAACCTGAACCGAGCCTGAGATTTTGCTCGTCCCCCATCGCTCGGTTACATTTACCGCCTGGAACAGCCTACGTGTTGCCTTCAGTGTCGTCACGTAAACACCAGCTCTACACAGGAACAGTAGGTGCATCATTTTTCACTGATGGTCAAACCCGACCCAAACCCGAACATAATTTTCAAATATTTGCCTGAACCCGGCTCGATCAGGATCAGGTGTCCACACTCCACCGTCAACCGGCTGTAATCAAAAAAGCTGTTGTGCACAAGTTGCCTGTTATATCAGGAATATGCATGCAAATACAAATACAGCTTCACAAAACCAACCAAATGTGGTCACTTTAGACTTCTGTGCTTGGATTATGAGTTTAAAAATCAGGTTGGAGAATCAAGTCCGATTTTCCCTGCTGAATGAGCACGACCTAACTGTCCTTGAACGCGACGCCGAAGCCCCACCTGTTCGCTCCTTGACAGTCACTCTGGGTGAAAATGTCAGCTTAATGGTTTAATTGAAAGATACACTGGACTGTTGAACGTGACACCTTCTGTTTAAGAGTGTGCAGAGTCCAGAGTGAAGTGATGACCGGCCGCAGAGAGAGGCGAGGGAGATGACTGACGGGCGGACTCAATTATGATGAGGACTCTGTTACCGACCCGACATCGCCTCCTCCTCCTCCTCCTCAGCGCCGATCGTGCCCTTGACACCCATCACCTTGACTTGCTAGCACAGTCTCACCCTGACGATGCGTTCCCAGGCCAGGGGATCCTGGGAATAGATCTTATCCATCATCCTGCCCTCCTCCCATAAAAGCATTAGCCGCAAAACCACCACAACAAGGGGTGCAGCGGGAGAAAAGAGTGATTTACCACCCTTGATTCAAGGCTAACTAGTCCTCCGAGGCCAAGCGTGCTGCTCGGGGCATGTTCAAATCATCAAGAGTGAAAAATCCCTCACAAACTGTCGGTAAGGCAACAGCGGTACGGCGCAAAGAGAAGAAAGACAGGCGAGAGACGAGGGTAAAGACGCCGCTTTGAGCAACTATGTGCAAATACGGGGGGAAACGCACAGTCGACTTTAAAGCGCGCTCCTTTCAGTCACATTACTACTATGAATCCCTGGTGGGAAATTCTCTTTTCGTCCACAGGGAGGTCAGAGCAAAGGATCAGTCACCGAAAAGCCGCACAGCATCCGTCTGCGCGGTGTGAGTGCTGCTGATGAGCGCGGCTTTGATGAGACACACACATTTACTAACTGCAGAAACCGCGGTTGTTGCTGAATGCTCGCTGAACTGCTGCTGCACTTTTTCTCAGTTCCCCCCAAGAGGAATGTTTCGTTCTTTCTTTTTTTTTTTTTTTTAAATGCAGTTTTGCTATTTTCAGCTGTCAGAGGTCATGAGGAATGGTATGCTAACTAGCTGGCTGCGAGACATTAGTTTTCTTTGAAAATAGTCTAATTTGGGCCTGCTGCATAATATTTATGAAAGAAATTGTCTGCAGCCCTAATGTGCTGTTTAAGGAAGTCATAATAATTTAGACCTTTAAACTTTTGCAGATAAGAGCGCCTTGGCCAGACTGTACCCATAACTTTGCTGTGTTTTTTTAGGCACTTTTTAGAGCGGCGGTCCATGAGATTGTTGGTTTTGTGTATTCGGCTGACATCCTTGTGGCTTCGTGCTCACTGCCGTGGTGTTTTTCACGCTGCATGTCCCAAAGATCATTTGTAAATCAAACAGTGTGGATGATACTGAGAGTTTTGCTTCCTGCTCATTTTCTGCGTTCTTTTTGACAGTCATGGTGGCTATCACCGCTTATGCAAACTGCTTATTAGTGGTATATATATAAAAAAAAAGGAAAAAAAATTAAAAATGCTGTTGAAGCTCCCCATAAGAAAAACACTTCCTGTGTACACATTCAGGAAAGACTTAGCAGACAGTAAAAAAAAACAAACAGAAAATTTAAAAGCTTTCTCATGACAAAATTCCTGTCTGTATTTTTGCAGAAGCTCATACAGGAAGTGAAGTTGGTGATCTGGTTCATTCCCCACATGCATATTCACTCACCAACATACACTACAGCCATGTAGTCACATAAATAAAGCCAGGTCTGCACTAATTCAGAGAAATCTTCATTACTTATTTCTTCATTTGCCATTTTGTGCACATTAAAATATTATCATCCACCAAAAAAAATGAAGGTTTTCGAAAACACTCCCTAGTGTATTTGAGAAAGCTGGTTTCATGTTGTAATGTAGCAGAGAAAACGGGGAAAAAATTGGGCTTTTGTGAAGAATGATGTACATGCGTGATTGTCATTGTTCTCCTGGCCGGCACCAAAACATACAATATGGTGGGCAAAGTAGCACAAGAGTTGTTCTGCACATGCTCATGAAATAAATGTAAGCTTTTTCAGTGTTTTATGGTGGAAACTGTGAAAATGCTAATGTGGACGGGAAACAATTTGACACAAAAATGTCATTTCCACAAGTCCCGTATTCAAATTTTACCAGGCTGGAGAATTTGAAGATTGTGAAAGAGCTCGAGGCTGGCTTGAGAGCGATGGTTTGAATCACTAATGTGCTACAGTATATCAATTAACAACAACAAATTGGGAAAAAAAAAAAAATATATATATATATATATATATATATATATTAAAATCTCACAGGTTATTTTTTCTAAATATAATTACTGAGACATAATGCACGCACACACACACACACACAAAAGCTGGAAAAGCGCCGTGTTGCATGCAAAGTCGCTGGAGCTGGAGCTGGAGTTGGTGTAGAAATGTAACTTGCATGTATTCAAGCAGCGGGCCAGCTTGAGGCTGAGCTCCAGCGCTCTGAGGTCCATCCCAGTTTAAAAGGTAATTAGATCTCATTCTAACAGCAGTTTCAGAGGTGTGTTGAGATGGATTAGGGGTACTCTCGTCCATTAGAGGCCACAGAGATGTTTAAAATGATCTTTTAATAATGACGACTGTGTATAATTAAGGAGGCCGGGAGCTAATGGCTGAGGTGTTAACATGAATTTCCAAGCTGTATTTAAGTCCTAATAAGTATTTCAATCTTTCAACGCCCGAAACACAGCGCACGCCGGCTAATGCAGGTTGTTAATCCTTTGCGGACACATTTTCAAATGCGTAAACATCACTGTCAGCGAGCGGTGACTTACAATGCCGTGACCTTTAACCCCGTGATAAAGGCCTATATAAATAAGCGTAACTCGTCTTGCTGATGTCTTACTGTACGGTCAACAGAATCATGAGCGGCCAGGAGGAATGTCACACGTCACAGTTTTGGCATCTGGTGCAGTAAACAGTCCAGCTTTTGCACATCTGATGAAGTGCCCAGGAGGAGAAAAAGAGTAGAGGTAAACAAATACTAAAAAGAAAAAAGCACGCCGTCTGCTGAATTTCGCTGTTGGAGCATCTTTATCAGGAACAATGCTGCGGTGCTGAGACTTTCAGCAGGTTATTTCTTGATGTTGTTGCCATTCTTTCAGCATTTAGCCCACAAAAATCACTAAGAGTAATGGTATACTAACAATAACAGGGTTGGAGGCCCCATTCCCTGTGTAGCTCAGTGATATTATTACTAATGATAACAAAGAATATGGTGAAAAATAAATAGAGCGGAAGATTACTTTCATATTAATATTTTGGTTTTTGTATTCCTTCTTTTTCAACAGTAACAATAAAGTCAACTAATTTGGAATTAGCCTTAATTTTTGCAAAGGGCATGCCACTATCAGTGATAAAGTTTTATTTTATTCATCTTGGAGTTCCAATATCATGATATTTGACAACAGGCCAATGGAGCCACACCAAAACTTAGGGACTTTCTGTAAAAGCATCTGCTAAACATTTGCTAAATCATTATTTGGTTGGAGTCCAATGGCATATTATCAAAGTAAAATGTATGCTCTCCTGCTATGCTGAGGTGTTTTCCATAAAAGCATCCACTGAACATCAGATCCAGAACAGAAGAGTGCACTCAGCGGAGCGCAGGTCTCGGCCGGGTGTGTCATGTGGGTGGTGAACAGGAGCTGCAGGCCAGGCTGCGTGTCCGGTGTGTGTGTGTGTATTCAGATGCACACACACACACACACACACACACACTGCAATGAAGAGAAGACAATATACAGAGTACATTATGTTGTTGACGTTTAACTGAAGAAATGCAAGCCACATTGTCTTAGCAGCGATGTAAAATGTCCATTTAAAAGTGAAAATTCCAACAACATGGCACATAAGTTAACCCTATAAAGCCGCACGTGTCATATTTAAGACATGATTGTTTCTGCCTTGTACATCAACTGTACAGCATTTGTACAGCAAATTTTTACTGAAACATCGATAGGAAAAATTACTGAGTTGATGCAATGTGAAATTACTGAACATTTCATAAAGTTTTTGTTTCTAAAACCGTGTTGAAAATGGCTGTCTTAAATTTAACACAGCAGGTATATTGAGGTCATTTTCACCAAATTGGTCAAAATAATAAAAAGATAATACTAAATAATGGAAAAAGTGTTATTTTCTGTGTTTGGAAGGAAAGGTGTTCTTTTATATGTTTGGAATTACCAATGTGTTAAAGAATTTTTGTGTTTTATGATGTTTTTGTTTGTTTAAAAAAAAAAAAAATCAAGCACAATTGCCTGATGTGCCAAATATGACACAAATTCAAACTCATAGTTGGGAATTGATATTTGAATTTTTTTTTTTTTTTTTTTTTTTTTTTTGGCTGTTTAGTTGGACCAATAATGGCTGCAGTTTCAAAGAATTGGAATTTTCGGTCAATTATTTGATGGTTCAGGCTTTACAGTGTTAAGTTTCGAATCCCTGGCGAGAAAACACAACTGTGCCCATGTTTGAATCTATGGCAACACGACATGATTGGCTGCTCCTTGAGGAAAGAAATGGAAAAAAAAAAGATCCCAAGATAACAAACTGAGGCAGCCGTTGATCACTTGCGCCCCCCTCCAGCTGGTTTAGAGGAGTGAGGAGTTTGTGCAATTGTGTTATAAAACCAATTTCCAAAAGGTTTTCATCATCATACAGTCATGATTGTGCACAACAAATATTAGGCTGATAGACCCTGTAGTATGTGAGATTAGGTGCAGACAGATACACACACACTCAAATACACATGACTAAACACATGATACCCTCCAGGCTGTCGTTATTTGATTGGAGTCCAATAGCACGTTGTCAAAATAATAATAAAAAAATGATGCTCTACTGGTGCAATAAGGTTCTTGCAATAAAGGCTTCCACTAAACATAAGTTCTGAAAAGGCATCGTTTGATTGGAGTCCAGTGGCATGTTATCAAGAATCCTTTCGCTCCGGAGAGACTCCTGCAGAGCTGGGAATTCAGCTGGGGTTTGACAAGGCAATTTCATCAGTAAAACCTATGACAGGACAATTCCTTTGAAAGGGTTTCACACATTTTCCAGCTTTATTGTAGACTGGTAATATTTGAGCTCGTTGCCAACTTGTTGGCTTGCCAGCAGACAGGTGTCAGTGATTACAAGAGGGCTGCAATCTGGAGGCAATCCCAAATATCTGGATTAATAAGGCTTGATTAAAGCAGTCCTATAATCATATGGCCCGAGTGTTGTATCATTGCAGCTGCTCCAAAATACCCAGGTGTTTCCCAGCATATCTGATTCTATTTGATAAGTTATATGTTACTGGAGCAGTTACAGTACAGAGCACTTTGACTGAGGCCCACAAAAAGGCGGGATTTGCAATCTAACCCTGCCAATTTCACAACTATACCGACAAAGGCCGCCAAACGCCAGAGCCAGCCAGCCAGCCGCTGCTCAGTGCTACATATAATGATGCAGATAAATGGCGAGTTCAGAGAAACTCATGCCAAGCTTCATTTAAAAATCCAACAGTTTCAAGCTTATGGTGATATATTGTCAAAATAAACATCCCCCAAAAAAATGCCTCCAAAAATTGCAAATCAAAATTTGGCTTAGATGCTACCCACCAAACTGCATGTATTATTTATCTGTTTGTTTATTTATTTATTTTGTTTTGTTTTGTTTGGCTATTCCCACAGTGTTCCTCCACCGAAACATGCTGTTATGCCCGTGAGCATGAAATGAATGTTAAAGTAAAGATTTTATTGAAGAAATACATCCTGTTTGGTGGATTTCATACATTCATTCATACAATTTAGAAAAATACTCTCCCAGATAGCTAAAAAAAAAAAAAAAAAAAAGTGTGAAGTTATATTTTCCCAGATAAGTTAAAAAAAAAAAAAAAAACACACACACACACACAGCCTGGCTTGCTCCTGTGTTTTTCTGTGCAGGAATCTCTGCAGCAGCTCTGTCACGAGCCATTTACTTTTTTCACTCACAACCACTCAGCACCCGCTGCCGACTGTTACTTAGCATATATCATTATTATATTGCCATTGCACCGGTATGAAGGCTTTGTGTGAGTGTGCCTGTCTTCCTCGCAGGTATACCACACCAGCCCCCCCTCCTTCCCCCCCGTCCTCTTCATCCCTTCCTGCCTTCCTCCTCGTCACCATCGTCCCGGCTGCAGCAGCTGCTCCGTGGCCCCCTGCTGCTTCTGTTGTCACATCGTCTGCCGGTGTCTTTTCCTTTGCCTCATGACTTTTATTGTTTGTAATTTCCTCACTGGGTCGGCACCTATTGCACACCTGTCTGGCCATGAATTGGTAAATAGTGATATTAGGCTTTAAATAAGCCTGATCTTGAACTTGAAACCACCAACTTATTACTCACGTAAAATAAAAACTGAACATCGTGAGGCAAAGAAACAAGTCAAATCTCTGCAAAATGAAAGATACGTAAAAACATATCCTGTGCCAGCAAGAGTTATAATAGTGGCACTTTATGGTTCTCTCAGTGGGAAATTCCTTTGCTGAAATACCACAAGTGGTACATTACAGAGAGCAAAGAACAATCACGACTCCACTCACACTGGCAGAGCAGAATACACCAGAGACGCACGGAGACGTACAGTAAATAAGTCAGTGTCTGTGCTGCAGGGGAGCCTCTCTAACAGGATGCAAAAGCCTCATCACACTACAACTAAATGTGCCCCTGTTTCATGTTTTCAGACGGCACGCCATCCTTCCAGCGGGATTCACTGTCCCGATCTTGAAGTTGCAGTGTGTGTCGCGATGGAAAACTGGCACCAAATGATGACCGGCCCTCGTGCACAGATTTTGAGCTGTTAATGATGTTAAACCCGCCCAGTGTGGTTTCAGAAATTATTGAATGCTAAAAGTAATGTGTGCTTTGTGGAGATGTTATGAGACCGAGTGTTACTGATGACCGGCCATGTTGCTGCTGTCAACCCTTTTTCTCAGCCTGTGCAAAGTTTGTTGTTGAACTCCACTCTGGACTCCAGCACCTATTTAAAGCTATTTAAAGGACTTACAGTGATTTTGACTGTTTGACCCATTTACTACAATTTACCCACTTTTTATACCGCAACAAACCATAAGCATATAACCAAAATCCCTCAATTTTTTTCCTTGAAATAGTCGCCTTATTAATGAACGTTCATAAACCTTGGGGAGGAAAATGTCACCCTGGGGACTATTTTCCCTGGCGGAGGGAGCGCTTCACTTGCCTAACTTCTAGTCCTGAAAAAACAACAGTGCTGCTGCTTTTAGGAAAATCATGTGGACGACTTTATTACCGTGATGAGATGCTGGTGTTTGAAGTCTCTGAAGGTTCATTTTCATATCGTAGTGAATGAATGGAATCCAACGGCTGGATAAGAGCTAGGACTAAATGATATCACAGCTCTGAAATATGAGTGCCTCCTTTGAAGCAGTCATATTGAGTATACAGCCTATATTGTATAGATACTAAACATGCAAAATGACAGGAATGAAAGAAGCACCTCCCCTCCCATCCCTGAAAATTCACAATGGGGAATCAATGGAGCAGGTGAGAACAAAAACTGAGACAAGAGGTGATAAGCTGAGAGGGTGTGACAAGACACAACAATCCATGCCACATATGGTTAAAATAAGCGATTAGGCTGCAGGTACAGAGCCTGATGAAGTTTGTCCTACGCTGGCCTCCATAGTGCCATGGTGTTTTTGGAAGTTTTGGAGGGAGCGAGAGAGGAGTGGCTTTATGAAGATTTTACATAAATTCTTGCTGCTGCTCTTGATGTCATCCGGTCACATAAAATCACACAGCGAACATTTAATTTTTGTTGTGTTACAGCAACAGCTCTGCACATCGGTGCTCCCAAATACAAGCGAGAGGAAACTGACTGAAAAAGCCGGAAACCCCGTCGTGTGATGTCAAGTAAACTGCACAAAGCACGCTCCTGTTTTAGCAGCGATGGAAGCTGAAGCTAATGTCAGTGATTCCAGTTTTCTCCGGAGAGCCTGCTTGATGCTGTTAGTCGACAGTTTGGATGATTCATCAGTTCCTGAGGGTGTTTAAGCAGCTACACCTGACATCAGAATTTCATTTGGGCAAACAGGGTGAACCTACAGCATCTCAATTAAGGGATGGGAAGCTCCTGTCTTTGCAGCCGCTCTCTTATTCAGGCTGACAACTCTTCCTCATGAACTAGGCTCCGTCAAAATCCCTTTAATCATCAAGTACGTTACAGTAAATGTAGAGGAGTTTGCTGGTAGTTATTGTGCTGGAAGCTGGAGTGGTGAATTTTGAATCCAGTGCAGAAGTGGCAATAGAGACAACTTCTCACCAAAAATAAAATAATGCACAAAGATATATCTTACTTTGTCTCACTAAAGGTGCAATAGCACTGATTCTTGGGAATTTGGATAAAACAGGTTTTAATTTTGAAAAAAAAAAAAGTGCGTTAAATTACAAAATCTGAAGGTATATCATTATAGGTCTTGGCTGTTCAGCAATGTACCGGTGCAACCTCCTCATTTTGCTTTTTTTTTTTTCATAAAACAGGCGTTTTTCCAGTTATTAGGCTACTTTGTTTTTGTCAACACCATCACCGTAATGTTTTTTTTTATTTGAAAAACATATTTTTGTATTAAAAGAGACTATTACTTCAATAACTCAACAGCACCAAAGAAACATATTGTAAGCATATTCATTTAAAACCAATATAACTGCCTCTGACGGTGGTGACACTAATCTGACGGTGGTGACAGTCGCCTCATTAAAACATACATTTCCAAAATTTATACCACTCAAGTCAATGGCTTCTTGCTTAACAACTTTATTTAACTATTTGGTACAAAAAATAAGAATCCTGAGCACTGTTATAAGCATTTTTCAGACTTCAGTCATCACCGTCACACAGAAAACCTGACGGTGGTGACGTCTGACGGTGGAGACAAAAACCTGCTCTTTCACATGATAAGCATGAGTTGTTCACATTAGCCATCTTGTTGTCACCCTGTTGCTACCTACATCAGACCTCTTCTTAAAAAGTATACATTTATTCCATAATCTAATCTAATATTTTTTATACAAAAGTGATGATGTTGACATGTTATGGTTGTGACAGTAGCAGTGTCCAAAAATATGAAGAGATTTAAGAGAAAATAGAAAACTTCCAGGAGCCTGAGTGGTCTTGAAGCATGCAGTAGAGCTGAAGGTTTGAAAAGGGCTCCTCAGGAATGTAACTGACCTTGTCGTTTTTTTATTATTATTTTTTAAATAAATATCTGACGGTGGTGACGAATATGTGGGACACATTTTGAGCAACCACAAAATAGTAAATATTTTTCAAAACTCATCGTTTGTAGTTTTTAATACATATTATGATGTACTCTTTCATGTGGTAAATATATAATTCAGTGAAATTATTACTTTTTGTTGTTTTAATCAAGTTGAAACGATTATCTCCTATCTGAGGACAACTGGTTTTGTAGGCCATGGGCCAACATATAATCATTAAATTAATACAAATTAAAAAATAAACCTATAAAAGAACCTTACAAATGTGTAAAGGACCCCCTGATTATGCCCTTGATTCTTTTTATTCATTAAAATGTTGTAAATTTCCAACAGAAATAGCATTTTTCTTAGTGTGACATGATTTATCCAAATTCCCAAGAATCAGTGATAGACAGAATGTACACAGCAGATTATATGTAGCACTGTAACTATACATGCACCCTTCAGCCACTTCACTCTAGTAATGAATTTTGTAAGATGGAGCCCAGTAACACAATGCATCCACAAATCCTCAGCTGCACTGAAATCCCATGCAGCCCCTCCCTCCCTCCCTTCTGTCACACAGCGTACTGTCACTTCGCACGATGCCATTTTTCCGGCACCCCACGGGTGTCACCTTGCACTTGAATTAAAAAGCGACAACAGAAGAGCCTCATCGACTGCTGCGAGGCCCTCCTGTGACGGGGAGTCGTCTGTCTTGCCTTTTTGTTTTCAGGCGAGTGACAGAAGTGTGATCTCTGCAGGTACACCCTGCGCCGCAGACGTGCGCGCTCAATTCTAAATCGCTGCTCAAATTCCAGTATAAATGTTCGGTTAAACCTTCGCCACTTTGTGCATCTTGACACGCCGGGGTTTGAATCATGTCAGATCTCTCACACCGCCTTGCCTTTGTTGTCACAGTCTGGTCAATTGTGAGTGCATCTGACTACACAAGCCGCATGCATGCATCATCATCATCACGCTCCACCTGGGATGTTACGTCTCGACCTGCATCACCATGACAGGCAGAGGAGAAACCCAGCAGCTGAGAAACCTCCATTTCACGTGGAAGAGTGAGCGCTCTCAGCTCTCACTTTGGTGCTTTGTGCTCGGTCCCTCTGTGATAAACCTGCCGGGCTCGTCCTCTTTCCCAAGCAGGGTAAGTGAGATTTCAGGAGATTTCGGTGTTTAAATAACCGAGGTGCACTTGGCATACAAATAGAGCGTCCCCCGGAGTCACCGCCTAAGCACACGTGCAGGCACTGCTGTCCGTCACGCACAATCATCTCCATTGCGCGCATTCAAGTGCAAGCGGATCGCTATCTGTCCACCGAAGATGCATCGATGTGGCCGAGTTAATGAAATGTGGATAAATATTGTGGATATTATCCGGATGAGAGATGCATGTGGGCTGCACGCCTCACGTCAGATTTGCACCACATGCGGCTCAGATTTAAATTGGAGGAGACTGCATGCATCCTTTTTGCCCCTGACACTGATTAGGAAAACTTAGACGTCACGTGATGTTACAAACACACACACACACACACACACACACACATACACACTTCCAGCTGCAGTGTGAATGTAGCCTGTCTTTCTCCATCTATCGTCTCATATCGGTATAGAGAGGGAAGTAGTGAAGTAGATCGAGAGATAAGAAACCAATTGAAGATCAAGTCGCCAACCGTGACGGCAAAATCTGCCGAGATCAGCAAAACATGATATATTAACATCTCCCTCCAGAGGTGTCCTCTGTTCCTCCGCTCTGATGTAGCCGTAGCTGGAGAGAGAAGTGTTTCTATATAGATATAAAGATATATATCGCCGATCATGGCTTATTTTACAGTCTGTAAACTTAAATTGTGTTGGAATTCATTATCGGGCTCAGTGATTCTCGGTCTTTTGGGGTAATGTGAAAATAGTCGGTTGCGCGACAATTTCCGCGCTACCTTGCTTCGCGGCGTTCATCATATTGGGACCTGCAGCACCAGCGATGTGATGTAACACAGAGAGACACCTGAATAACAAACTAGACAAAAAAAAAAAAATACCCATCAACTCCCATTTATCTTTTTTTCGCTGACAGCAGAGTGATATATAAGATCACTTTGCGAGGGAGAAACCACACTCAGCACAGTGACAGTGAAGTCCTCAGCGGCTGGATCTCCGCGTACTGTGTAGAAACTTCCACATGTACTAATGCTCGCAAAACAGCGGCGGCGTGCACTGCAGCCGTAATGAAATGTGGCACTTCGGCGCATTAGAATACATTAGGGATAATGAATTCCCCCTCTCCCGTTTCCCCCTTCCGGCGAGGCCGGCCGATGTGAGGCGGCGGAGTGACAGGGCTCGCCGTTTCCTGCATTCATACATTTCATATTCACGCGGGGGAGAGGCACTGTCACGCCTCTGCCTCTCTGGCAAATGAAAAATATAAGGTTGATGACTACTCTTTCGTTTGTCTCCTCCCCCCCCACCTCGTGGCTTCCTCCCGCAGGTTGGAGATGTCTATCCGGGACCGGTGCATTTTTTCGTCGGCACCTGCTCATAATTATGCGTGTCACATATCCCCGCAAGATTACAGGTTTTCCGAGGCGAACGGCGAACGAGGCAGTGACACGGGAGCGAGAGACAGGCTAAAAAGAAACCCGAAGGTAACGGATCGCATTTTAAAGGGAGAAAGCCGCGAACGCCCGCCGCTCGCCGCTCCCCGCTCGGGCCGCACGCACGCCCGCGCGGAGTTTACAGTCTAATTGCTTCCTTTCCTCCCTCACACACACTGACAGAAAATCATCAATTAATCACAGCAGGTGAGCCGCAGAAGAGGTCTGCTCGTGTCCCGGCGTCAACCCTGCAAACGGAGAGGGCGACGGTTCGCCGTCTTGTCCTCTGCACGACCTTCCAAAGTGTGAAAAAAAAAAATGCCTAAAGTGATTTCCCGATGAGTTTGCTCGTGTCTGAAAAAGCCGTATACATGGGTGCATTGTGTACATTTGAGGATTCCTATGTTTTGTCTGTGTAGGTGTGTGTGTGTGTGTGTGTGTGTCTCCGAGACAAGGCCATCCATCTCCACACATTCCCATCTGCGAGGAACAGCCTTGTTTACTTATCCCCCGACCAGAGAGCAACAGCGGCAGCCATCCATAGGTAAGTAAGCAGCCGGCAGTCGGGACAAGCTGGGCGGAGCCGGGGGAGGAGAGGGATGAGGGGGGGGGGGGGGGGGGGGGGGGGGGGGGGCGTATTCTGTCTTCATCCAGAATAAATCATCCTTCGCGCCGACACCGAAGTCCCACACCTCACTCTCCCCTTGCACCGTCTCCTCGCCTTTTCAAAGCAATCCCTTTCCCCCTCCCTCTTTTCCCACATCCTTCCTGATGTTCTCACTTCTGTTTAATTTAGTCACTTTTCACTCATCTGCTGCGAGCCAAGACTAATAAAATCGACACTTTTACTCAAAGGTGCGCTACGCTGAAATGCCAAAGGTTGATCTAAGTGAGAACCTTTTACTTTTTAAAAAAAAAAAAAAAAAAAATGCAATAAGCGTATGATTAGAGTCAAGCAACGGTGAGAGCCATGTAGACCGGCCAATGAAATTTCATTCTTACACTGCAAAAAGTCCAAATCTTACCAAGATTATTTGTCTTATTTCTAGTCAAAATATCTCATTACACTTAAAATAAGACATGATCAGCTCAGAAATAACTTGTTTTTAGACAATTTTCACTTGTTTCAAGTGAAAATCTACTTGAAACAAGTGAAAATTAGCTTGAAACAAGAAACAAATTTTGCCAATGGAACAAGCAAATTTTTACCTGTGACACAAGTGAACAAGTAAAAATTTGCTTGTTCCATTGGCAAAATTTGTTTCTTGTTTCAAGTAAATTTTCACTTGAAACAGGTGAAAATTGTCTAAAAACAAGTAATTTCTGAGCTGATCATGTCTTATTTTAAGTGTAATGAGATATTTTGACTAGAAATAAGACATTTTGACTTGAAATAAGACAAATAATAAGATTTGGACTTTTTGCCGTGTATTCCACAGTTTTTGTCAGAAGAGTCCAAAAGGAACAGAACAGGGAGGCCACACATGCACATTCATTGTTTTTTTTCTAAGTTTTTTAGAAAAGTGCACAGATTTAAGAGGAAAATCTGTATGTCAACTACTAAGGGCAGCAGAAAACATCCCACAAAAGTATCTGCACTCCTAGAGGAACCGTTTGTGAAGCGTTCTGATCGTAAAGACAAGAGCGGCCTAAAATCTCGAGGAAGACAAAAAACACTGCTTAAACCCTTCAAACAGCTGGGTGTGTCCTGGTCAATTTAGATGACGCAGTGAAATACGAAATGAAAACATACAAGCGCAAGAAAGAATCCATTACCTGAAGTTTTTTCTCCAATAATGTCGCTTCGCATTGATTTCTCTCATCTCAAGATACCATTTTCCTCTGCTTTTGCGTCTGCTCTGACTGTCTTTGCTTGTGCGTCATGTTTCATCAAGCCTTGCAGTGTCTGTGTCCGAGAGACTCTAAATTAAGAAATTATCATTAATTTTTTGGACACTGTGAGCGTAGGTTTATTGTGAGTCGGGAATTTAAAAACCAGAGATCCACGTTCCCTTGAATGCAGCATTAAGCCGAGTTATCAAGCACCATTTGGGCTCATTTTTTGGACGGACAGTTTCAAGACGTATTTGACTCTCCAAGAACATTTATGATGCATTTAGACGTTTTTTCTGAGGCTGAAAATGACTTGCTCTGATCAAATGCTGCAGCCGAGTGCTTTAATCTATAGCGGTGAGGTTATGCTGTGTGCGGTTATAAACGATGGGTGGTAACATTTTAATATGGCCGAGGTTGAAAAATGCCAAACCCCGTCCTTTAATTTAGTCGTTTTTTTAGTCTTCGTCTCTTCTCGTGCTCGCTCTCCTCCCAGCGCCTCAGACATCTACACCTCTCCTTCCTCCGTCGCTGTCTAGTTATCTTCCCGAAGCCATCCCTTTTCCCTCCTTCACTCTTCCTCTCTTCCTGCATTCTCATCCCAATTTTTCTCCCCGTCGCACCTTTCCCACACTGTCTCTCCGATGTAGTCCACGCGTCTTTCAGAACTAAGCCTTCTCCCTCATTAGCGTCCTTCTCCTCCTTCTCATTCCTGACCCTCGTCTCCTTTTTTTTTTTTTTTTTCCCCTCTGCACGTTCCCTTTTCCCATCCTCCCTCTCTGTGACTGTTGGAGGACAAGAAACAGCCGGCATGGGGCCGATGGGGTGAAGCACCGCCGTGATGAATATTCATGCCGTCCCGCCAGCCGCTGTCCCCGGCCGCCATGCTGCACAGGCATGCAGCCCACAGATGCCACCATCTATTTGTCACGGGCGAGACGGGACCCACAACGAGACTTCATATGCCAAGGCAGAGCGGGAAGCGAGCGAGCCGGCCCCGCCCACTTGGACTTAACCATCCTAATACATCTGAGCCGCATCAGAGGGGTGTAAAGACGGCGAGACGGCGACACCCCTGTCTTCATCTGTTTTCCCTGCCGCCCATCACGGGGTACGTGCGTGACCCCGGGAGCAGCGGATTGAGATGCGCCGCGCGTTGAGAAAACATCCGAGATACGCCTGTCTTAACAGTGGTGTGAATCTGTAAACACTTTGACAAGAGGCTTTGCTTCAGCGCCGGGCCTGATGCTCTCGGAAGGCGGGCCCGGGCGGCGCGGAACAGGAACACCGCTAATGGATAGAAAGAGAGCGGGGTCAGCTGGGGGGAAAAGCACAGACATGATTGAGGTTCCTGCCCAATTAATTGGAGATCGTTTAAATGGTTGGCGGACTGAAGAGGTCATTATCCTGAAGAGCGCTGGAGAAGGCCCATTAGGGCTTTCTGTACAGCCGGACTCATGACTCCTCCACTTCGGTTTTATGTTTCTCCAATAAAAAGCCACATGGCTGCCTCTGCTCCGTAGAGGATACTTGCCTATTTGTTAAGTGGAAACATTTTACCTTCATTGAATCTGAAGGCCATGGGCAGCCATGCATGTGTCTGTGTGTGTGTGTGTGTGTGAAAGACAGAGCGCAAGAGACGACATCCATACGCACAAGCACACATACACTTCAAAATCCTGCATGTGGTAAATGCCACAGAGAAACTTTTTTCCCCTCAACCACAAAAGCCGAACGCACGACGCCGGAGAACAAATCAATGTTTTCCACAAACTGAGCACTGCACACAAAACAAATTCAAGAAATATTGACTTTCACATTAGTTCTCCAAAAGAGACAGCAAACTAAACAATGTGCAAACGTTTCCCAGAGCAGGCAGTGAAACATCAATTGTGGCATCGATATATATATATATATATATTTATATATATATATTTATATACACACTGCCGTATAGGGAGTCGGTGTATAAAGTCTTCATTGTGGACACAACGTGTGCTGGCATGCTCTGTTCATGCTCTGTTGCTCTGCATTGTTATGCCTCTCTGACCATTACCATGACGGTGTGTGCTGTCATAGTCATGACGTCCTGACAGCTAAGCACGATGTTGGACCTGACACAACCCACCGCCATGCCAACCCTCACCCCTCACCCCTCCACCCCCCAAGCCCTCAAGCCCTCCACCCCGTCCCATCCTTAACCTCTGAGTCAATAAAACCAGAAAGACCATGAATGCAGATAAAAACTAGATAAACACTTTTAGATATCAAACCCGTGTGTGTGCATGTGTGCACGTGTGTGTGTGTGTGTGTGTGTGAATAATTGGTCTCTCCACCTCTCCTGAAAGAGGGCTTCAATTCCTGGAGAGCGTGCAGTGGAGGGTTAACCCACCTCAATTGATTTTACCCACCTTTTTATTTGTGAGAGAGCCGATCTCATCTTAAGAAGCAACATTCAGGTAAAGTGCTGGTTAACTCATTATTGATGAGCATTCAATTTTAATGGATGGAGTTACACTGCAAAAGCAATTTGCTCTCATATTCAGTCTTAAAACGTCTTCTTTTTTTTTTTTTTTTTTGTATTTTATTATGTTCATTTTTTTAAACAAGTGCCAGTGGGATGAGATAGTCCCATTTGTTTCCAAAGCAGTTTCTCTTATTTATGAAAATTTTCTGGGAATAAGTATAAATATAGTTAAACAAGGTGGAATGAGGCAGATCAGCCCACTAGGATTAGGAAAATGACACTTCACATGTTGATTAGCACTGGAGACAAGTGGGATTATCTCATCCCTCTGGCATTTTTTTTTCCACTTGTTTTTCATAAAAAAAAATATTTTAACACAGAATAAGAGACTATATGATTTTTCAAGATGCAGTTTATTTGCAAAGTTACACAAATGTGTGTCGTCCCAACCAAAAGATAAATGCTGAAAATGTCAAATTCTAGCAGCGGTCTTAAGAGGTAATCTTCCGTTCTGTCACTCAAAGGCGGCACAAAAATGAAGTCCTTTCGAGATCCTAAAAAGTGCTATCATTACTGCATAATTGCTCATTTGTACCTGTGCTTGTTTGCCAGGTGGTGATCACCATCAGAGAGTTCATAGTTTGCCCACCTTTTTATTTCTAACTGCAGCACTGGTGGTAAAGCCCCGGCAGAGACATTGCCATATGACCTAATTATCTCTCATTAGTGGCCTCGGTAATTACCGGGCCTTTTACAGCTCCATCTCCTCTGTCTCACCTAGGAGAGTTTTTCAATTAGGCCTGCCTCACAGCTCTGCCTGCCTCGCTTTCACAGCTAAGCCATACTGTCACCCGTGTAGCCATGCATGGCCAAGCGGACGGCATGGAAAGCTCCCGCATTAGAAAGAAGTGCTTCTCTACGGGGGTTTTTATTCCATCCATATCATTCGCCCATCAATTGGATATGACGCCGAGACAGCCTGAAGAGGTATCTTCTTCTAGTGGGGAAAAAAAACACTGAATGCTTGAGCATGGAGCAGATCATGAAAAACATACACACACACACACACACACACACAAAAAACAAACTATATATGTACTGAGGCACGTCTTCCATGTCTTAAACTGTGCTTGATATGCAAAATCTCAGACAGGATTTGAATGACAGAGCATGCCCCTACAACAACCGGTTTGTGAAACATGACTCGAAGCGGGGGGAAAAAAAATATAAAAAATACACCGAAGCAGTGGCCCCTGCATTATTCAGGTCAAGACACACTCAGATTCACGTTTATGTTCATGTGTCTTAAGGAGGAAGGAGCAGAGGAGGGAGCAGAGTGGCTGGAGGAGAGGAGGCTCCATGTTGTCGAGGAGGGGGCCGCGCAAATCACTCCACGCTCCCCTCCCCTCCACCTTATCATTTATCTCTCACTCCAAACCCCGGTGACAAATCACTCACCCTAATTAACGGGCCAGCGAGAAACACCAATCAATACTCTGGAGGGATAATTAACCCCTTATGTTCTCGATCCTCTCTGCAGAGGTGAAATTGAAATTGATTGCGATTACCTTTTGTTGGCTAATTGTGGCCCTCAGTCAGGTGAAGGAGGGTCGACTAATGGCATGCGCGCCTGTTATCGGGTGTCGGTGGGAGCGACGCCGGCCTGGTGAAGTGCAGCACTCCGCCGCAGAATGCTTTAAAGTGACACCTGCCAATTGACAGATGCTTTTATTTTTAAAGCCACACAAGACAAATTCGTACTCTGGCTGCTCCAAATGGCTGCTAGAGGTAGCTGTTTGAAAAATATATATATATATACACACATACACACACGTACCACAGCCAGATCCATGCTTGCATTTTGATTGGCTGAGAGGCATTGTGATGAGTGCCAATATCTCCTGGTAATGGCACTCCAACTGCATTTCTGCGCGTGTAGCATCACTCCCCGCTGTTTATACCTTCGATACCTGCGACTCAGCTGATACGAAGCACAAACAGTCTGCCAAACCGACTGCAGCAGCCACAAAGTACAACAAGCCCATAAAATTAGAAGGCTTTCAAAAAAATATGACTCTTGATTTAGTGTTGGGGAAAAACTTGAAGAACTTCTGGCCATACCCAAGTGCAACACGCCTGCAAGTTTCAGCCTCTAGAGGGCAGTGCAGCACAAGTTGTCTGGCGTTTGTGATTTAAAAATTGCAGTTTAACGAGGTCACCAATGAGGATCCGGCTTTATAAAAGTTGCAGACCTCTTGGACTCCCCACGAGCTTCTGTTGCACGATGCCACTTAGCTACAAAGCCAACATCTACACTGTGCAGCTATTTTTCTTTGCCGAATCATTTTCTCAGCAGCTAATCACAAAAAAACAAAAACAAAACAAAAAAAAAAAACGCCAGTAATGAATAAATAATGAAACTGGGGTGTAATCGCAGCAACACAGCTGAGATCGTGCTATGCCGTGCGATATCGGCGCTGATGTGCTGATCTACAGCTGACAATATCGCACGGCACAGCACAGCACAGCACTCCCTCTCTGTGTTATTTAATTATCTTCAGTCCTCATAAAACTTATAACATGTCAGTGAACTGCACACAGCACGCTCATGTTTACCCACCCAGCTGATCTGTGATCACTTTATATCGAAGGATGCTAAAAGAGAGACGAGAGAGGCAAAAGATCTGACAGTTTGTGATTTGCTCCTGTGTTTTGATTATTTTCTGTGGATGGAGATGAGCAGATACATGACTGGAATTTAACATGAGCTGGCAGGGAAAATCTATTGGGTCTCAATTAGGATGGGTAAGGCTTCTTCTTCTTCTTCTTTTTTTTTTTTTTTTTATACAAAACCTTGGTCTGTGCTGCTTTATTTACCAAAAATGTCTACATTTTAATCTGGGCTATCCCAGTGGGAATCTAACCCCTAACCCCTGGCAGTGTTAATATCACGCTCCACCAGCAGAGCTGTACAAGACCAAATGAGGGCTAACCAAAGCAAATGAAAGATGAGGCTTAAATTACTGCCCTACATTATCGAGCTGTAACAGCTACATATATTTGCATCATAGTTCCTATCAGAGAATCATGTCCCTTTCTGGAGGGGGTTGGATTTTTTTTGTTCCATTAATTCCTTCTTTTCCAGTCATGTTTTCCGACAATGAACGCTAATCACTACAGATTTCACAACATATAATCGATAAATATCCTAAGATGGTGTACAAGGGTCACTGTAGGGCAAGACAAAAAAATTACAGGGCCGGAAAGAAGAAAAAAAAATGAGAAAAGAACTTTCAAGATTAAAAAAGCATTTTTTTTCTCGTAAATTTGTTTTTTCTCGTAGATTTACCACTTTACCCTCGGAAATTCTGAGTTTTCTTCCTCTGAATATTACCCCTCATCCCCTGGCTCCTTCATTTTCTTTTTTCTCTCTAAAGGGACCCTTGTGCGCCATCATAACATCCCTCCATTTTCCAATTTGCATTATTACAGTGATGCAACACTGGTGTGAAGGAGGTTTGAAGTCTCTGAAAGTTCATTTTCATGTCACGGTGGAAAGAACGGAATCCAGTGGCCGGATAAAAAAAAAAATAGGAAAAGTGATACGGGAGTTGTTTGGGAAAAGATGAGCAGAAACGTGATGTTTATGTGTTAGACACGGAAAAATCACTCGTACGGTCCTTCAAACCAATCAGCCCATAACCACAGAAACATATTTAAGCAATGGGAGCTCTCATGGTTACATTCTCAGCATATCATTTGCATAACCGGCTTTTCTCTCTGAGTTAGTTAGCAAACTGAAATGTCTGATCTTGAGGCAGGTACAGCTTTGAAAGCCGCTGTGATAAACTATGACAGCTGGAGAGCTTTGGACAGAAATGTCTCTCACTGGCAGCTCGCAGATTAAAGAGTAATTAGCTATTGCACACTGCTGTTCAGAGCTGGCCGGTGAAAGGTGAGTCGGGGTTGATGAATGTGGATGCTCTCCCCTTATTAGCACAAATTATTAACACTTCGCCTTTGTTAGGAGAACGGTTTAACTGGCCATCAACCCGGGGGCCAACCTGGTGAGAACGGCCTCTACTGAGGGACGGCCCCCGAGGCGTCACGACTAAAATGCTTTCCGTGGTCCTCAAAAGTGCATTTTTTAATATTTGATGTGTTTATTTCACACCGTTGTGGTTTGTAAACAAGGTTCGCTTGAAATCTGAAAAACTGCAAACAAGGAAGACTTTCTCCAAAAATTTAACACAGCAGCTGTTGTGCTGACTCTAACTGGAAGAGGCAAGACGACGAGGAGCCGCTGCTGACTGAAACAAAAACTCGCCTCCCGAAACAGATTTCGAACACAAATTATCTGGCGAGAGTCGACAGGCAGTTGCGCTAAACTGGGTACAGCATCTAAAACCAAAGATTACAGTTTGGGATCAGACTGATAACCGACTGAGAGAGATTGAGTTGTGGATTAGCAGAAACAGACTTGGTTGTCACACTTGAGATTAATGGTGATGCGACAGAAAAGCAGAGGGGGCCCTTCTGTGCATGGGGCCCTAAATTTGTAGCTACACCCCTGTATCACCCCCACCCTCCAATCAATCAACCAATTACACATTTAAATCCAGTCAGCTACTTCATTATATCTATTTTTTACTCTAATAAAATAGCTTTGATTAACAAATTGTGATTAGACAGACACTTTTTTGAGCTGGTAGCGGACTGGGACGATGAAGACTAGAAGCTGATTCAGTAAATTCACACGATTTGAGTCAAGTGATGCATACATTTTGTTATTTTAGAGCTGTTTTTGGCATAGGTTTATTTTAGAAATAGTTGAATGTAAAAAACAGATGCACAGGCTAGATAAGCCAAGGGATTAAAATCACTTCCCCCTCTTAAATAACCTTGTTTATAGAGTGCATTTACATTTTGAGTAAAACAATACGGTTCTGATCAGTCAGGAATAAGCATGGTTTTAAATATTAATGGAGACTGTGTGGACTAAAACGCACAAGAGGCCTAATTCGCCTTTACAATAATTCACTATATGTTTACAATCAGGCAAAAATGATTAAAATATGCAATAATTAAGATCAGTGGGCAAAAACTTCCTCCCAAGGGGGATGACGAAGCTGGCTACTCCGTACCCTTGTGGCAAGCCGGTACAATAAGGTAATAAAAACGTTAAATGCTGTATGTCGGCTTTACAAAGTGTTGCCCGTTGCTCTGAGGAGGATTCCTATCGCACATGAGGCTTGGACAGAGTTTTAATCCTCTTAAACGTATGCAGTCATTGGGCAGCATGAGACATGACAGCTGTCATCCAACATATCAGAGGCTCTCGCTGTGAAAGGTAATGGCCAGTCAGGAGAGGATTGGACAAGCTTGCTTTCAGAGTGGATTCAACCTGCCCAAACTGACACGGCCGACACCGGGGGCCTGTCCTGAGTGACTGCAGCTTAGTGGGAGATGACATGACAAGCGCACACTGCTTTCTGCTGCACTCCCTCGCTGCCGCAAGTGACCCACTTTCCCCCTAATTGCAATTCCCTCTTTATAGCTGCAGTGCTGTGTACAAAGAAAATACCTTGAGAAAGGAGGATTCGGTGTGCAAGTAGACTGCGACAGCCGAGGAACAATGCAAGGGAAGTGCGTCTTCCTCCTGCAGGTTGCGGTTTCTCCATTAGCTTGAAAACATCATAATACACACGCTGCTGTATGGTATGTTACCAGTGCAACCTCTCTCGCTCCAGCATTTCAATCAGGTGGAGTTATTTCTTACGACACGCCTGTGGAAGAGTTAAGCAAAGGCCAAATGTGTCATGTTCTGTTTTCCCAAGGAGCCATAATGAACGGCGGTGCAAAAAAATATTGCCACGTCTGCTCAGCTGAATCCGAATTTTGGAATTATCATATTAAAACAGCGCACTCCAATTTTTATAGACTTCCCCCCATTGCGTGATCTGTGTTGTCGCGGGGGTAGTCGTGATGGAAGCATCGGTGAGTGGACGCAGGAGAGGCGATATTACTCATGCAGGAAGGGAGAGGATCACATGCAAAAGGGCCTCCTGGACACGCTGTCATTGACACAACAGAGCGCGCCGCACACGTCCTCCTGGGCCCTAGCTGCAGAACTGGGTCTATCAACCAATTATGACAGGCTGCCTGGTGGAGAGAAAACCTCACGTACTTCCTGTTTTCCTGCTGGGCCCCAGTGGCGGGGGATTCTCCACAAATGAATAATGCATCCTCTCCATTTAATTTGGAAAGCAGCCATAATGAGGCACTTTTGCACAGCACTTCCCGACTCTGGGCTCTCGCGTGCCACGAGCGCCGTGTGGCTGAATTAGACGACGTTTAAGGGCGAGATGCCGAAGACTTAATGGGCTGTGGTAAACTGGAAAAGCTGGAGACATACATAAAATTCATATTTTAACGGTGGTGCAAATTGACTGATTTTATTATCCAAATTAAATCAGAGTGGCAGCGGCCTGAAGAACAGAGAAATGAGCCTGTGCCGGAAGACTGCCGGTCTGAAGCTAAGCACTGATGGGGAAAACCTACATGGTGCAAGTAGATGAATAATTCTCCTCCCTCCCGAAATGGCGACAAAGTGCCATTGGGCAACAAAATTGAACACCCTTTCTCAGCAGCCGACAGTAAAACACTGTGGTACTGTTGATAAGTTCTCACTCAGTGTGCGCCCCTTTTTCCCAAGCTGCTGCTGTAAATGAAAACATATTTTAGTCAATTTCCCTGATCAAAAGGGTGATCCATTTTTTTTTTATGTTTGGTTTGTTTTTGTTTTTATGGGTTTTCTTCTTTTTGGCATATTTTACCTTCATTCCAGTTTAAAGTGGAAACGGACAGGATGAGAGGACGGATGGCGTGCAGTAAAAGTCCCAGGATGTCATGTTCATATGACGCACGCCTCATCCCTTTGGACCAGCAGGATGCCACGAAATGTATATGTGTTGCATTTAAATATCAATTAATCATTACCACATTCATTTTGAGACATTACTATTAATACCACAGTATCCATGGGGGGGATTTGTACTTTCCAGTGCAAACAGAGCTCGAAAATTCCTGTATTTCTTGCAACAAGTGAAAAATCAGTGGAAAAATCAGGACCAACATGTTTAGTCTACAGTTTCACCCTGAAACTGGCACTTTGGGAAGATGAAAAGAGCAGAACAAGGAGGTGGAGTGATGACCTACCACAGATCTCACTCCTGGCCTAGGTTAAATGGAGGGACATAGAACCATGGCCATATAGCAATATTTTCATTTATTCATTTATTTACTTGTTTCAATGGAAAATCAAACTTTTTGGCCTCCTGTCTGCATGAACAAAGTGTCTGTGGTCCTTATGTTTCACACCATTTTCCTCTTGTACAGCTTAGTCACACTGACGTTCCTGCTGCCTCTTTGCTCTTTTGTAGTGTGTCATTATTGGGACATTTTTAACCATAATTGTACTTGTAACTCTGCAGTCCCCTCTTAATCTGGATGCGCTGCCGTGTACAGCTGTGAATACTCTTCTGTGTCTTTGTCTCAGGCTCATATAGCAGAGACTTGTGCATTTTTGCATTCTCATGGGTACAGACAGTTTTGAAAATGCTCCAGTGTAAACAGATTTTTTTTTTTCTCTAAAAACTGCGAAATCAAGTTGCACTTTTAAAAATATCTGTATCCGTGCAGACGGGCCAGAGTCTAAATGTTCTTTTGCTATAAATGGGTCAGCAACTCTCTCGTACATTTGCTGAGGAGGAAGTAACATTTTGCAGCTTGTACTCAGAGCGAGACTCTGGTCAAAGAGGTCAACAATTAGGGAGAAGAAAGAGATAATGAGCTGGATTTATATCCGGTAATAGGCCTGGTGATATTATCACATTTGCTCAGAGTTGCTGAGATTATAGGAATGATGCATCTCAGCAGAGGCGGGTGATCCAGCTTCCTAGTATATAATTAAGATCTGAATATTTTATGTGTTGTTTGGTTTTAATTTTCAAAAACACAAAATTGTGCAATCCGTCCTGTGTGGCACAATACCTGTTAAGAAATCCAAAAGTTTGTGGTTAAAGATGGCGCTGTGTGAGCGGTAGCCTGTCGCAGTGTGTGTGAGAGGGCCCATGCATGTTATCCGCCTCTCTATCTTCGCTTTAAATAATGGTTTTAAGGAAAAATAAGATTGCCATCAGTGCAGAGGCAGATGGCATCCTGTTTGCCGTATAATCCCCTCTGAGTCGCTATCGGAGCATCAGGAGCATGTGGCCTTTTTCAGTCTAGACTAGTTTATCACTTAGCTTATTCACAGATCAACAAATCAATTTGTGGGGAAAAACAAAAAAGAGCCAAAAAGGCAGAAAACTGGAGATATGAAAGACCTTGTTTTCTGTTTTTTCATAAAGTTGTTATTTATTCGACTGTTTCCCCACAGACAGCACTGCACTGCCTTTCACTGATAATAAGCCCGACCGCAAACCTGCAGAGGAATCGCTCTGCAGAGAGAGCTTAATTAAGCCATAATTGACTTATATTTTCAATTAATTGGGTTGTTTGAAGTGGCGTGATAGTCGTCAGATTGACAAGCTATACCTTAAGATGCCAAGTGCCTGGCGCGTATTGGTTGAAATGTGAAAAAGATTGTCATTTTTCAACGGTGACAAAAAAAAAAGAGAAATAAATGGCTTGAAATTGGAAATCTAACGCGATTTGAGATGCTAAGAGAGAACATCTCTCTTCTGATGCCTCAGACTGGATGAGTCTGGGAGGGGAAGGGAGCTGCGTGTGTGTGTGTGTGTGTGTGTGTGTGTGTGTGTGTGTGTGTGTGTGTGTGTGTGTGTGTGTGTGTGTGTGTGTGTGTGTGCGTGCATGCATGTGTGAGACAGAGAGAGAGAGAAAGGCTTTGGGTTTGAGAGAAACCCAGGTAATTGGTGCTCACAGCATTATGGCAAAGCACCAACATCAGAAATTATCATTACTACATTCAAGCCATTAATTCAAGCTTAGCGGGTCAACACCCACATGTTTCAAACAAACATAATCTCTCTCCTGCATGATCTGAAGAATGCTGAAATACACAGATCACACAGATCTGTTGTGGCACTGTGAGTGGCATTTAGCTGTTATTGCTGCCTTCAATAAGGGGAGAGTTCCTCTTCCTCCTCTCCAACAGAAACTCCACTTAGCTTCGCCTGTGTGAGGAATGTTTGAAATTCAAGGCCAGCGCGCATGAAAGGGAATAGAAATGATGCCTAATGTATATGAATGGGAGCCGTGGCGTTCAGGTATTTCACACTGCATGCCCTGACAGAGGATAAAGTGAATAAGTCGTCAACTCACATTGAAATTCATATTGTATCCTTGGCTAGAGCCGAGCCCATTTTCTCCACCGTGCTCTCGCTATGAGCCATACAATAGTCGGAGAGACATCTAATGAGGCAGGAGAAAAATATTTAACAGGAAAATCCGTAAAGTCGAGAGCCGGCGTATTCAATGGCCAGTGTCTAAATTCAATGAGAAAATCTTTTGTTGAACCTCCG
The DNA here is from genome assembly GCF_902150065.1 of Myripristis murdjan. Taxonomy (NCBI): domain Eukaryota; kingdom Metazoa; phylum Chordata; class Actinopteri; order Holocentriformes; family Holocentridae; genus Myripristis; species Myripristis murdjan. Next base: position 6,385,829 of record NC_044001.1, read on the forward strand.
GGGGGGTTGGCGGTGGAACAAAAAGCAGGTAAAGGAGAGATTGAGCGAGTGACTCAGATGGGTTGTGACAATGTCAGCTTGGGTCCACTCAGCTTACGCAGTGAGGATCATGAGTGAAAATAAGGGCTGCTGGAGAGAAGGAAGGCAGGGGGAAAGGTTTATAACACACACACACAGAACGTTAGGTGGCAGACAAATCGTTAGACGAGGCGGTTTATGGCCCGGAGGTTGCTCGTTCTCCAATCACGGCTGGGAAAATCCGACCGGGACAAGTGAGGACGACACCGAGGTTGCAGGTGCTGGGAACGACGCTCGGCTGGATGTTGCCCCCTCGACTCGACAACCATTTTCAAACTGACACTGTCCTGGAAACACTATAGCTCAGGACAGTCCTATGGAAAAATCTGCTCCGGCAATATTCCTGCTCAGGACATGGTGAAATTCGTGGGAATGTTTCTTTGGCGTGAACCAATCACAGCATCTGAGTATCTTTTTTGGTGCACTTGTACTTTTTGGAGTATTTTTTTGAAGGCCAGTGTTTTTGCTTGTGCTTCAGTCCATTTTGTCCTTCACTACATTTGAAATCAGGTCCATTACAGAGAACAAATGATCATTGGAAGATTGTGGAGCCTTTCACAATAAAAGCTCAGTCAGCAAAGATAAGAAGAGAAATGCACATTTTGTCGTTTCCAAATTGCCAAAATAAGGTGCTCTATGAAAATTTGCAGCTGGTAAATGGGTGGAATAAGTGTGGGGAAAAAAGGCGATGAGGACAATGTAGACTCAGCCATCATATTATGTGCTTATTCCACATTTATCAGTTGAGTCTACATTGTCCTCAATTCAATCAACCCTCGGCAGTTTTGCGTAATGCACCTTTAAAAGAATGCAGTTTGCAGCACGCTCTCTCCTCCTTTTCTGGAAAAAAAAATCCCAGCTAACACAGTTACTGTTTGGAAAAAGTAACTCAGTCACTTTCACTCCCTTTTTCATTTTACTTATGTAGATTTTTACAGCAGAATTTCGACTTAAGTGAAACATCAGCAGAGCTCGTCCTCGCGTCGTCGGGCGTTCCTGCCCCAAGCAAAAGCCTCACGAGATGAAACAGCTGTTAAATGTTAGTGCACAACAAACGTCAAAGCTTTTAGTCATCAATCGAGTCGCTACTTGACTTGATTTTTAGTGTTATGCTTGTTAACTTTGGCTAATGGAAAATGAGATGGTGAAGACTTTATCTCCAAGGTTACAGACTTGTATTTGCATTTGTATGTGAAGACTTTACTTTCCCCTTTTGCCTACGATCACGGTCCAACATCGCAGCTGCACCAAACCCATTTTACGATACACAACCTTGTCACTCAAATTCAGCTAAAGGACGGCTGCATATCTCGGCCTTATTGAGAGGGCACTTTGGGTTTGGACAGCACTGTTGAGCTCGATTTGTGGCTTTTGGTGAGGTGGCCTCTGAAGATGATTGCACAAGCTTTTCTTTTACCTTTTCTTATAAAATCTGCAAGTTTGACGGTGAAAATGTCTGGAAAATGGTAAGATTTGCACAGACTATGGCTTGTGTGAATGACAAAATGTTCCTGAAATTTATTGTGTGTGCGTGCATAAGATTCCCTTGCATTTCCAGAAACGTAGATCCTTTAATGTGCCGGGATGTGTGTTTGAAAGTGGCTGATGGCTACGACAGGTTTTTCACTTTGGCCCACTTGCAGCTCTGCCTCCTGCCGGGTGACCTGCCGTCCTACAGAGAGTAAGATGATGTGGAACGGGATACAAATTAAGTTTGTTTTGCTGCTATTCTTGGAACTTTATGGACTCGCATTACCATTCACCCTCCTTACCGCAGCTGTTCTCCATCCGGTGCCGTCGAAGCCTAAAAGTCATCCCAATAACCACAGTGGCCGATTTCCCAGATTAACACACCTTCAGTCAGATTAACCAGTGATATTCGATGCTTTAGACTCCTCTCTTCATCTTAACCTTAATCCCAGCTCTAACCTATAACCCTGAAGTGGCCTCTTTTCAAAGCAGGCTACAGGCTAGCCGTGTGACTGCATCACGCAATGAGAAAATTTGCACATGAAAGTCACACATGCCTGCGTAAAAACTTCTACACAGCCATTTCACTTTTTCTTAGTTGACTTTCTCTTTTTTGCTAATCCGCTGTTTATGATGTGGAGATCGGTGACAAGTTTGTATTGATAACCCTGTGTACAAAACAAACTGAATTTCGAACCGAACTCTCGCAGGCATAGAGGCAAAACATGCAGCACACACAGACCTAGAGAAAACTGCTTCGAAATCCTGTGTATTTCATCTGCACTTGACACGAGCGCGGGGCAGCCTTCAAACAGCTGTTTGCAAGCAAAGATGGAGCTCCTGTGCCTGCGTGTCACTAATTAGATGCAATTACAGACGGGCTGCACACACATGAAAACAATCTCTGCAAACTGTTTGTTTGATGTCTCGCTGCTCATTTAAAACAGTTTCAAAGCAACAACTATCCTGATTTCTTAGTTTTGCTGAGTTTCTGCTGTGCTGTCGCCATTTATCTTCTCTGGGGCGCAGACTTGAAACACTCACGATGCCCGGATCCAGACTGCCCCCTAGTGGCAGCACTGGCCACTCCAATCTGACACTACATTGGGTTGTGAGTGTGTGATTCATCATGGAAGTGAGTGTAACTGGGAACACTGGGTGCTTGAGCGCTCTGTGTCCACGTTAACTGAGAGGTTTTATTCCAAGATGACAAATCCACAAAGCAGTTTCTTCCCGGAGTTAATAAGTGCTGATTTTTTTTTTGTCGTTGGCAATGATTTGGAGCTGTCAGGTGTTGACAGGAGAGCTGTTTGTCCACTCAGAGAGCTGATACGGCGGTGAGGCGGCTGTTCAAACTCAAGTGTTAAATTAAATGTGACGGGTGCGGACTTATATAAAGACTGGCACCGCGCTGATTTTTACACTCTCCGAGGTAAATTAAAACTGATGCTTTTTGCTGTCGACTCATGCAAAAATGACTCCGCTGCTAAGTGAGCTGAATAATAAACTAGGAAAATAGTGTACTTATTCACAAAAAAAAAAAAAAAATGCAGATGGCGTGCACTTTTGATGTATAATACACCTGGAGAGCTGGTGGCATACCTACCTCTTTGGCAGTGTTGCACAAAAGCCTTGCCTTGCCACACCACCACCAGCTTTATCTTCATGCAAACTTCGGTTTTTCAAAGTCGGAAAAAAAAAAAGTTGTCTGTGCAAAACTCTAAGCAGTCTAAACACAAGTTGGTGAGAGTTTGTTATCCTCCACAACGTCCTTCACTCCACCCAAGGCGGGTGTGGTACAGAGGAACAATAGTGCCATCCCCTGGGCTTCAAGTGATGTTCACCTCGTGCTGATTCTGATGTGTCTTCCACTACAGATGTGTTACGCTTAAAAAAATATATATAGTTTTGTTGACTATTTTGCATTTTGAGGTGGAGTTTCCTGTTTTTTTTTTCCCCACCACTAGACAGGCACAAACTGTAAATCCTTGTTTTATCATTCTAAACTGGTACAATCCCCAAGGTTTCAGTGTTAGAAATGTGGTTTATCCTCGATTTCATGGGGCAGGAGTGTCAAGGAACACAATAAAAATAAACATTCATACGTATATGCATATTTGATTTGAATTTGGTAATATATACAGTATGTAGTCCATATGTGCAGGTATAAATGTATGTATGTTTTTCTTTATTTTTGTTTATCTGTTGTTACTTATTATCTGTATATACTGTTTATAGTGTAAATTATGCTTCATATCTTGCTATCCACTTTGCTGCTGTAATACGTGAAATTTCCCCACCGTGGGACTAATAAAGGAATATCTTATCTTATTTTATCTTATCTTGTTTTGTTTATCTGGTTACTCACTATGCAATGCTGTTTGTCATGTTTAGTGTCTTATAAGCCCATGCGGGTTGGGCACCTTGAGTGCACGACACTTAAATAAAAATTCAATTCAATTCAATTCAATATAGCATGCATGCCTTGGATAATGCTTGAATTTATTTATTTATTTTTTTAAATTTTTGATAGAAAAAGAAAGGAGAAGATTAAAGTTTCTAGGATCAAAATCACTTTTCAACAATCACCTCTCGGGCTTGGATTGGATGTGGAAGCTATAAGAGTGTGTCGTGAGAGCGGGAGGAGCAGGAGCGGCTGGCGTCACGGGGAGCCGCAGTCGGAGGTACAACACATACAGGAATACGATTTGTTTTTTTTGTTGTTGTTGTTGTTGTTGTGTCTGGATGTTGCTGTTGTTGTTGTCACCGTGGCCCGTTTTGTTCTTGCCGCTGCGTGCTCTGTGTTCGTCTCGTCTGTGTGTGTGTGTGTGTGTGTGTGTGTGCATCCTGTAGCGTGGCTTTACCATCTTTTCATCTCTCGTTTTTTGTTTTTTTTTTTTCCCTCCATATCTGTCAAGAACCATGACATTTCTGTCCAAAAGTGACTCCAGTCGTTTCTTATTTTACTTGACTCCTGCAGCTTGTTATTCTGATATGATGCAAACTTAACCGCTCATGTGTCAAAGCCAAAATTCTGTATTTTTTTTTTTTTGCCCCCTGCCATTCCTTCTATTTATGCACTGCGGAGAGTTATTAAAAGGCACAGTTAAGGCAGTAATGTACACTACACTTCATTCATACTCCAAGAATACCGGAGATGCCTTGGCAGCCGCTAAGAGAGATCCAAAAAAAGAGATTTAATAGGACTTTTTAGACACTCGACCAAAAAAAAGAGTCAAGCCTGCTTTCCCAAGGTCAGACTCCATATTAATCTTTCAAGCACCACGGTGAATTTGATAAATAGCGATATTTTATGCTGAGATAAAGGGTTTTGCTGGCCTCTTCAACTGCACACATTCATCTATCAAATTCCACTTTCTGCAGTCCGTTTTGACGAAGTGGATGTGAGCCGGGGCGTCCCACGCGTGCCGGCAAGCTCAAACCGCCGGCTGAGATGTTTACCACACACACACACACACACACACACACAGAACTTGAAACGGCAGCTGCCAGGAGTGCATTCTTCTTCTGCAATCAGAGAAATGTCAGCAAAGGTTACCCACAGTCACCCGGTTGGCTCGGCTTGTTTGGAGCAGAAAGGTTGGTGCCGGCTGAACCTTTCGGCACCAATTACGCCTCGGGGCTACGATGATCCGCCTTAAAATCGGACATCGGGCGGCAGCTCGGCGATGCGGCCGCTCTCGGCGCACACACACAGAGGTTTTAAAAGAGGGAACTCCAACGTGGCGGCTATCTTACAGCGGGAGTCACTTGGCCATGTAGGCTGCCACTTCCTTTTCCAGGCTCTGGGCGAAGCGGTGGTTGAGGAAGAGGAGCTGCCCGTGAGGAAGCAGGCGGCTGAGCAGAACATCGATGCGGTCGCTCCTCAGTAGCACCTGGATGGCAAATGTGGTTAATGAGGACCGAGTGGAGTGAGGTTTATTTTATTTTTTTTTTTTTATGATCACTGTTAATTAAAACTAGAGCAGCAATAAAATCTGTATGAGCGCAATCTTATTTCATCACCGCCGCCTTGTGTTTTATCGCCGGCTCTGTAATGTGTAATGAGTTGCTGCTGTTGGGCGTTTTGACTGACACTCCTGCACTCCCCACACAAGTCAATAAAGTTTGACTGAACTGGCTCCTATATAATGAGGTGGGCTATCCCTGTCCTCTTTTTTGTCTCCGATTCAATCCGAGTCATTAGGGCTGACTATCTGCCAATAATGAGCCCTGATCCAAAATTTGTCACTAAATTAGTTCGCCATTAAACAGCCGCGCACTGTGAGCCGTCACTGTGATCATCCTAGAAATCAGAAAAACTAAATCAAACATGCAACAGCTGCAATACGAGTTGCAAATTATTTTAACTACCGCTCTTTAAACTTTTATAAATGGTGTGCAAACAGTTAGCAGATGCTTTCTTATGCACTATAACAAAAAAAGGTAAGCACAAATTACAACTCTGATGTCTATAAACAGTGAATTCACTTTTTGTGGAGTTACACTCCAAAACTGTGACTTCACTTTTAAAACTCTTTTTTTTTTTTTTTTTTGGTGCAAATGTTAATAATAGCCTTGTGTAGTAGTGTGCTTACCACTACCGTGTGTGCATTAGGAAGCATTTGTTAACACTTTCAACACTATTTATTTATAAAGGCGGTAAGAATGAAATGATGTTGCAGCCGACAGTGTGGCTCCGTTACTTCCATCTTTACTTTCTTGTCGTTGTCACCAAGTTCAAAAACTGGAGTATAAAAATAAATCTCTTTTCATTACACTAACACTGAGAGCAGCTCTGCGTCTGCTCGCCCTGGAAATATTTGCATTTGGCTTTCTACCGCCTGCAATTTAACATTTATTCCACGGTAATGGCACAAGTCGCTTCCTTCCACAGTCGAGGTGTCACTGCCATAAGTGCACTGCTCTACATGGAGCAAAGGGGAAGAAAGTAAGTAAGTGCATGAGGATTTGATTGGTCGATCCATCAACCTTCGCCTGTTCAGCTCATTATGAATCCCACTTCTGTTGTGGACAAGGTATGACCGCGTGGTTTACGTTTGCCAGTGTCCTGTCATTTTTCTCTCTTTCTGCTTTTCTTTTTTCGCCCTGATGAGGTCTGATTGTATTGTGACTCTGTTCCCACCCCCCCATTCTACCTACCAACTTCATGATTTGTATGGTTTTACACTTGTATTGTTGTCACTTTATTGCACAAATAAATAAAAATGAATAAAGGGCAAATAGGCAGTGGGCACAACAGAAGTCCTGTCCAATCCCAGCGCTTGTGGGCGCGTCTTGCCCAGAACTGTTTGATAATGAAGTGCTCATCAATGATGCAGCCTTTAAGCAGTGCAGATGCTTCACTAAACAGTTTTATTTGACTATATTATTATATAAAAACACATTTTGTCAGACTAATTCACAAAATGGGGCTGGAGCAGAGAGGCGTGTCCCATCTCAGCTAATTAAGACACTTCAGATTCACTTTATTTGCCAAATCAAATTCTGGTATCAGGTGTGGACACTTCTCTGGTCACAGAAAGTGCTGAATCAAAATGTTAGAGAGAAATCCGAAAATGGTTTCTTTTGGTATAAAGCAGCAAAGACCGGCCAAGTTGATAAACATGTGTGTGTCTAACAGGATTACTGAGTACTGAAACTGAATTTTTTCAAACCGGTGCCTCTCGCTGCCTTTAGGAGCTGCACAGTGAGGCTTTAATAGTCAGGTGCTAATAAAACCGAATTAGTATTTATTTAATGAGAAAAAAGCAAACTATCATTTTAAATTTGTGAAATTCAAGTTAAATTTTTCACACTTTTCTTTGGCCGTGGTGGTACCGTCGCTCACCTCGCTCCCGGGCCCCAGCATGTGCAGGTGCTCCAGGCAGTGGCGGGTCAGGTTGCGCAGGGTCCCCTCGGCCAGCAGAAGGTTTTCGTGCGGCTCACACACCAGCGTGAAGCCCAGGCTCTGGACGCCCAGCCACAGCACGCTCATCTCCCCGGGGAAGGGCTCTCCGGCTCGGAGCCGCAGGACGCCGCTGTCGGCCTCCTGCAGGGCCACCACCTCCTCGCCCGGGACCGTCTCCACCAGCACCCTCCCTGAGGCGTCCCGGGACAGGGCAACCGCACTCCGGACCTGCCTGAGGAATAAAAGGTGAACGCTGAGCTGAATCGACACATGCTGGGACTTTTATGCCATTTTCAGGTGTTTTTTCCAGATGTTTTCCAAGTTATTATTTCTTATCAGGTGCTTTTTTATGCCTTTGAATGCCCTTTTTTTTTATACTAAATGTACTACACAAATAAATTTGCTGGCCAGGGACCATCTGTAGGTGAACTTGAAGAGATGAAGAGTGAAGCATTATTTCACACTGAAAACCAGAGTCCAGAGGTCAGCCTTCCTGCCCCCGTCCTGCTTTTGATCATTAAAGGTGACACATGAAAAAAAAAAAAAAAAAATCATTATCATATTAATTGCGACATTAGTCAAATTACTGTAAACAAACAAGGCCACTGCTGAAATTGTTTTCTTTCGTTTTTTTTTTTTTAATTCGGTGCCATCAGGTTGGATTTCACAGGAAATCTGCTGGATTGCTTAAAAGCACAATAGGAAGTGGAAGGTGTTGTTGAGATGCAGATGGGAGTTAAAAGCTTTCGCAGTTTCCGGAAATAGCAGGTAGTGCAATGAACTAAACGCCGAGGGGAAGCTCGCTTCTTCACAGCGTGTTTATCCTCACCAGGAGGCGAGGACTGAGCAAACACACATCCTTTTTAGCACGGGAAGCAAGGGGGTTTATGGGAAATGCGGTCGCAATTTTCAAAGACGGCAGCAGGAGTTTTTTTCTCACTGCATTATCTTTGCATTTTTTTTTTTGAGTTCCTCCCTTTCCACTGCATGTTTAATGGTGGGACAAACGTGTAACAGCACACCCAGAATACTGTTGACATTTCTGAGTATACTGCATTTTCAAACTTTTAGAATGTGATTTCACAATATGTGCAAAATGGTTTGAGTAGTTTTATTTATTTAAGTGTAAACGGCAATGTGTTGAACTCCCTTTTGCACTGCATAATTAGATCCACAATGCACACTGCCTTTTTAATTAGGTTTGGATAATATGCACATCTCTGCTGATTGGGTAACACCTCTGACACACCCACCACATAAGAGAAAGCAGACCTCAGCACCTGTTGCACGCCGTTTCCAGGAAACATGACACTCAAGTCAGAAACTGTTGCAAAACGTGCACGTCGAGCGGGCCCCCGGGCTCATCCCGCTTCACTGCTACAGTGCCACCTAGTGCACACGTTCATAAAGACAACCACCTCCGTGTTAAATCCATGCATGACACTTATGCAGACTGTCACTCAGCCTATAGAGGACAGCAGCATGTTCTCATTGGTTTACACTAATCACACCAAGGTGTCACAATCAATTTCAAAAAGCGACACATGGCACCTTTAATGGCGCTTGAGCACAACCGCCCCCTGATGGTCTAAGGACAATTTCTGTTGGTGCATCCCAACAACACCTGATGGTTTATTCATATTTTATGTCACGTTGTGCATTTCATTAATCTCCTAGCAGACATAATTCATTATGCAGGATGTAAAGTCACACTTTCATCCACTATAGCCTGCAGTAATAGATTCTGTAAGTCAAACAGATAAAATAAATAAATAAATAAATAAATAAATAAATAAAATTGGGTTAACAGCCTGACAAAGTGGCTGCTAGGGAAACGCCATCCAGCACCATCTGGTTGCTGGTGATTTCACAGCCTGCCAGTCATAACAGCGTGTCAGACACCGGCCACATCACCGCTGACACCGGCCCCGTTAATGATGCTGCTCATTGTCCTCCGGTAACGGCGGGTCAGGCTCCGCGGCGGTGTTGTCAGGTTATTAGTGCGGCTCACTCGCTCACCTCGCCACCGCTAGCAGCTTCTCCGTGTGCAGGAGGCGCCGCTCGTCCGGCCGGAGCTCCAGGCCCTCGCCGGCTCCAAACACCCGGGAGTACAGCACCCGGCTCTCGGCGGCGCTCAGGGCGCTCACCGGGCAGACCGTGTGGATCAGGAAGCTGTGGACCATGTTTCCTCCGCGACGTTTGGGCGACACGGAGCTTCTTTAATGCACTTTGATGCACCACTAGAAGCGATGATGAGTGTCCATATGAGTGTGTTGTCCGCGGATACTTCCGTGTTTGTCATGTGACCGCCCCCCCATCCGCTGTTGTTGTTGTTTTATTGTTAAACCAGTAGATGGCGCTCGTGTGATTAAAGTGTTTCTGTTCTCCATTATGTATTGTAAACTGTGAATATGTAACATCCTAACAAACTCTCTCTCTCTCTCTCTCTCTCTCTCTCTCTCTCTCTCTCTCCATTCAATTCAATTCAATTCAATTCAATTCAATGGGGCTTTATCAGCACAGGAAACAGATGTGTACATTACCAAAGCAAGTGTGAAATAAAAATAACAGAAAAAGTGCACATAAACAGGAGACTTGTGATTTTTGCTGTATCTACAGTCTATATAAAAATAGATGAATACATATTTATTATGTACTTATACTTTTTTTTTTTTTTTATTTAACTTTTATTTAACCTTTATTTAAGCAGGAGAGGCCCATTGAGAGAAAAAAAAAAACTCTTTTACAAGAGCGTCCTGGACAAGACAGCCAGCAGCGTTGCAGATATTAAAAAAAAAAAAAAAAAAAACATATTACAGGTTACATTAAAAAAACAGGAAATAGATGACAGAATAATAAAAATCAAATGTATTCATCAGGCATCATCACAAGACATCGACAGCACAGATCATATAAAATCACAGTGAATCAGTCAAAACATCTGCAGCCAGATCACATAAAATCAAATAGAAAATTATAGACTTTCAATTAAAATAAATGATATAAATACAAATACATGAGACCTAAATGAACACTGCAATCTTCTTTTCTTCTATTTCCTTCAAATGAGTGTATTTAAAGATCTGTGTGTGTCTGTACAGTCAGTGTGTCTGTGTGCAGCGGTCAGTGTAAACGGTCAGTGCGGGACACACACAGTCACACTGACAGTCCATTAGACGCTGCTCTCCAGTCACAGCAGCTCAGGAGTCTCGCCCCTGTGTTTGCACATTTCTGTATGTCACCCAGCAGATATGGGTGTTTTTTTGTCAACAGCATGTTTTTAATGTCTATTCGGGCGGCTGTAATCTGTGGGTACAAGGATTTCTGTACTTTTTGGGTCAGCCACAGTAATCAGGTATTCTCCGTTTTAAGGCCCTCTGGTTTTTAACTGATTCTTTCCAATGTGTCAGACAGTGTTTTCTTTTTGTTTTTCTTATCATTTGGTTGAGTCTGATAGGGTTTCTCTCCAAGGCCCCTCTGCAGGTGCAGGCTTTGTCATAGCGTGGGTCAGGGTCACTGTCCTTTAGGGGGTTATACAAGTTAAATGCTCTCTTTTAAGCTTTTATTAGTAGTGGGTATCGTCCTAACTCCGCTCTGCATGCGTTATTTGGAGTTTTCCATCGGATGCAGAGAATTACTCTGCAGATTTCTGCATGCAGAGGCTCGATTTGATGTTTGCCTTATTTTGTAAAATCTCAGTTGGCGTGTGGACCCCAGGTGTGGCAGCCATAAAGGGAAATAGGTTCAATAACAGTGTCCAGTATTTTAAGTCAGATTTGAATTGGGATGTCCAGCTTCCTTGCCCTCCTTGTTTTGTCTCTCAGGTCGCTCACAGTTTCTATTTGTGGTTTTGGAGGCTGGGTCTTTTTTTTTTAGAATATCTTTTTTTTTTTTTTTTTGGCTTGGTTAGATTCACTGCCAAGGTCCAGGTTTGGGAGAACTGGTGCAGAAGATCAAGGTGCTGTTGCAGCTTTGGTTGGAGACTGGAGCAAACCGTCTCTGCAGACACCCCAGCTTTGGGGAAAGATCTTTTTTTTCTCCCAGTCTTGACAGAGCAGTCGTTGTTTCTGTACACTGAGTTAATGATATCACAGGTTTTGCCCCCATCACCTCTTTCTAACAGTTCATACAGCAGACCATCATGTCATATTGACTGAAAGGCTTTTTTGAAATCAACACAGCAGGAGAATAATTTTTTTTAAGATAGCAAATAATTAGAAGATAGAGGGGAGGTGATGTGTCCAGTGGTCTTTAATATACACTGTACTGACTTATACTAATTTTATTAAACAGTGGATGGGACTTAATTTCTGCAATGCTGATGCTTTGAAAATATTAGGCTTTCTTTTAACCAGCCATGCCAACGGAGCTCACTGAACTGGATCAAATCAAATTAAATCCAATGGAATCACAGCAAATTAAATCAAATCGAGCCGAGCTGAATCGGGAGAATGAGACCGGTTCAAGCGACATTCATGCAATTAAACTTAACCAGATAATTAAGGTAAAAAAAAAAAAAAAGCCTGGTCTATTACATGAAGCTACAACATGGCAAAGTAAAAACTGAGGAAAGCCTCTGACTGTGTTGACTCAGTGAACATGGAAACATTATGCATGCATTATGCAAATATCACACCTGGATTCCCAAAAAGTAAATCATTACATGAGGTGGACTCTGAACTTCACCTCCTTCATCTCCAAAACACGATATTTTACAACAACCCTTTTGCCCAAAGATGATCAAATATATGTGGAATTTGCAAACAAAAGTTGTGACAAAATAATTATTGCAATATCAGCTGATCTGAAAACAGCTTGTGGCGGCCTTAAGCAGCAGAAACCGAGGCATCTGTCACTTTTGCTTGGCATCTCAGTCACAGTGCATGAATCCATGTTCATAGTCTGTTTTTGCCAATTTGTGTGTTTTGCTTAAGCAACAGTCCTCTCTGTGCTCTGCCAGTAAAAAAAAAAAAAAAAAAAAAAAAAGTGTTTCACAGTGCTAATGAAGCTTCTTTGACCTGAGCTGCATTGAAACTGAATCGAGAGAGACAGATTGTGTGTTTTCTGTTTTTGTTTTCTGTTGAGTTTTACTTACAAGCTTTGGCAAAATTGGTTTGTTGCACAGGCTGTTACTCACACAAAAAAGCACGAGTAAATGAAAAATGAAGTGAGCTGAAACAGAGACAAAGAGTGAGAGAGACAGTGAGGCTGAAAGAAAGAGAGAGAGAGAGAGAGAGAGAGAGAGGACAAGTGAGAGGCACAATGTGAGTCTTGAGAGTGGTGGAGGGAGAGAAAAGGGGTCAATGAGAGAGAGAGAGAGCCTGCAGAGAGAGAGAGAGAGAGAGAGAGAGAGAGAGAGAGAGAGAGAGAGAGAGAGAGAGAGAGAGGCTGACTGGAGTGTGTCAGCTCTCAAACAAACAGAGACAGCTGTAATCCAGCAGCTGCTGCTGGTCACGCTTTTTAACAGCGAGAGGCCCTGCTCCCTCTCTCTCTCGCTCCCTCCCTCCCTCCCTCTCTCTCTCTGAAGAAGAAGAACCAGTTACACAGAGGAGAGAAAGAAAACATTCACCCTGCTTTGTTAACATTCATCCCAGCAGCCCGTTAACCTCGCAGCGCTCCACCCGGCACAGGCCCGCTGACACCAGCAAGCACAAAACCCAAACTCCAAGGATGCAATGTTTTGACGGCAGTTTTCGAATTTCCTCCTTTTTTTTTTTTTTTTTTCAAAACCTCGAACTCCGCATGTCCCGTTCAGCTGGAGAGGAAGTTGGAGGAGCAGGCGTCAAGAAACACAAACCACCAGATGTTTGCAACAGCTAATGATTACGTAACTTTTCCATTCAAAACGTGTGGATGTGAAGGATCATTGCAAAAACTATGCATGTAATGATCAGCCAAGATGAGTTTGTAAATGTGAAAGCAGTGAGGAAGCAGGGTTATTGCATTGGCTTTACATGAACTCATTAACCAGAATTATGCTGTCAATCTGAAACTTAAGTGTGAAAGTGAAGCAAAGATTATAGCAGGTGAATATGAATTATCACTGCAACAGCTGTAAGCAAAGTTTATCCAAATTCATTTTACATTATTCACAGCAAAAAACAAACAAAAACTCATGCAGTTTCATTTTCAGTATTACTTTTTTTTTTTTTTTTTTTTTTTTTTTTACTTCAAAAGGTTTTAAAAAAAGTACCAGTTGGATGAGATAATCCCACTGCAATGTTTATCAACTTGTTTCCAGAATTTTCTTGAATCAAGTGTCATTTTTCTTGCTCCTAGTGGGCCAATCTGCCTTATTCTGCTTTGCTTCAACATATTTATGCTGAATTCTTGGAAACAAGTCTCATTATCTCATCCCAAAGTTTTCCTCACTTTTTTTTTTCTTAAAGAAAACACGATGTTATCACCGAATATGAGACTAAAGGACTTGTTCCACTGTGAAAACTTAGATTTTGAATTCAAAAGGTGTGACCACAAAGGATGTGCAACCACCCCGTGTAATGAATACCACAAGAGAAGCTCAGGCAGTTTCGTTGTTGTCGGCCTGTGAGTCACAGTTCCTTTGCAGAAACAAGCCAGCTGAGTAAGAACAACAGGATGTGGGTGAAGGGAAGGGCGATCAGCCAATCGCATGGGCCAATGACAGTGAAGATTGGGTGTTTGAAATGAAGCAAAGTGAAGAAAATGGGTGAGGACAAAAATATCATTTGCGTGCTCTGCAGTCTTAGCAGGGAGAGGGGCAAAGTTCATCGATTTTTGGTAAAGGATGTGGATGATGACACACCGAAAACATGCAGAAGAAAAGTCCCATCCTTTTGGTGCATTACATTTACATTTTAACCATTTACTTACTGTTTTTATCTGAAGCTTTTAAAAAAAAAGAGGGTGCAGCAGTAAAATGAGCTTCAAATCCTCGATCACCAGCGTCTACCCAGCCAAGCAGAAGTCATGCAAATGCAGTTCAGCCTCTGTCGCCTTGCAAAACTCAAAAATTCCCACCCTAACCCTCAAAGCCACAATGTCATGCCTGTTTCTCCACCCGCGCTGGCTTGTTAAACGCCGTCTTTAACACGAGGCAACAACCTGGGATTTGTCAGTTTACTGTCAGAGTCAACGGGTCAAGCAGCAAACAGGGCAGTGGAGCTGACACCCAGGCTGCAGCTCGGTGCGAGGCTGCCTTTGATCAGGCCTCCGCCCCGCCGCTGCCCGCAGCACCCCGGGGTGGGGCGTCGAACAGGAAGGAGCAGCACCGAGCTGGGGTGAGGAGGGCCATTTGCATAGAAAAGGTCGTTTTTGCAGGGTGTTGGTGTTGTTGGTTTGATATTCCATCTCAGCACCCAAAATGTAGCCCGAAAAGAGGTAAATCAACATCACTAACACTACAGTTCCTGGGCACCAAATCAAAACTGCAATCAGTAATGTAACTCCAGGAATTACCCAGAATCACAGATGTATGCAGATTGTGTTGCCATGTCTGAGCTATAACTCAAAGACTTTATTCATATAGCATTTGTCATAAAAATACATGTAACACAAAGTGCTTCACACAATAAAACAATAAAACACAACTCCCCCTCACACACAAACACACACACCTCTTTCAAAAAAAAAAAAAAACAAACAAAAAAAAAACACACACACAATAAAACACAATAAACAAACACAATAAAAACAGGAAGTGAGGAAATGCTGTCAGAAATCTCAGCAATTTGCAGAGACCAAAGACCTTTAAGAAGTAGATAAAGTTCAGGGTAGCGAGAAAAAAAAGAGAAAATGAATAAACAACTAAACAAAACATCCAAAAAGTAAATGAATGGTTAAGAGGGCAAGATAAAACAATAAAATACCAAAAGAGAGAAGTGAGAAGAGAAGAGAAGAAATTGAAGAAATAGAGTAAAATCTGAAAGTAAAAGGTTGGGTAATCAAAAGAAATCAATCCAGAAAATAAAGGGATGGACTAAAAGACCATCAGATGGGTTTGTTTCTTGATCTCATCATCATCATCATCATCATCATCATGGTCAAATTCATATCTCACATGGGTCCATGATCAGAGTAGATTCTTTTATTTTAAGTGACAAACCTGTGATCTCTAAGCATCATCCACTTCGGCTGAGTTGAGACGAAGACGATGATGCAAAGGCAACATTTTAAGGAATACAAATATTTCCAGTTATAGCCAATAATTGGTGCCAGTGGTGACTTTTCTGTAATTGAATCATAATCCCAGATACTTTTTGGAGTCCACCTCTGTTTTGACTGTCTTTTGTATAATCGCTTTTTTTTCCTTGTTTTTTTTTTTTTTTTTTTTCCTGCTGTAACTGAATTACTGGATTAACATTCAAACCATGTGACAATCAACTGATGCAGCCACTTATTTTCTAGTAAACATGTTTGTATATGTCGTATATATTCTCTCAAGGAGCTGGGGAATGTATTGAATCAAGTTCAACTGAGTCATGTTCTGGTCTGATCATTTTCTCCTGGCAGATTTGCATGGTGGCCTCAGGTTTTCACTTGGCTGGATTGGTAGGAAAACTATGATTTAGATTTTTTTTTCCCTCCAGGACACACTAAAAGTCTCATCTGCATTTTAAACCAACTGTCGGAGGGAAAGGAAGCTCATCTTGAAAGGCTCTGGAAGTGTCTCACAACTTGAAGGTGTGAGGCCCCCCAAAACCTCAGCAGCCGTCTTGCTCAAACAAAGGCTGCAACATCATACGAATGGCGCTGCCCCGTTGACAAGTACATGTAAGAACCACAAATTAAAAAGAAAAAGCAGCTGAAAAAAACCTCAGCAGCTGAAGCAAGAGCTTTGTCTCCTGACAAGGCTCGCAAACTTTTAACTACATATGGAAATTTGTCAAAATACCACAGCTTCTCTTCCTTTATGCAGCGGAAAACTACCCAAATCTAATCACAAAGTGTGTTATGTACGTTGACTAAAGTGATACTTGTTTCAGCTAGAAACAGTTGGCCATAAATAGTCTTTAGACCTCAAAAGGTGGAATGCAAACAAAAGCTTGCCCACAAGGCTGTTGGGAAACTCTGCAGGATTTCAAACTTTGGTTGTGCGCCAGGAGGAGGGACTTCTATAACCTCGTATACGCTCCGTCACGTGTTCGCTGCACGTGGCTCTCCCGTTGTTTTTTTTCCCTCCAACATACTGCTGACCTCCTGTCAGGACAAGTCAGGGAAAACGGCTGGCTCCCATGCGTTGCATTCCCCTGCAGGGCTGGTCCCCTCTGCAGAAAGGAATGTGTGTGTGTGTGTGTGTGTGTGGGCACGTGCTACAGCAGAAAAGCCAGTCCCAGGCTGGCTGGAGCGGGAGGATTTGAAAAACAGGAAGAGCTCTGTGTATAACACGACAGGCGGGGAACTTGTGTCCTTGCAGTGCAGAACAGAAAACCAGAGAAGAAAAAAAATAAATGTGCTTTTCATCAAGGCCAAAGGTGGCAAACGTTTAGACTGGAGCCTGAACATTTGAAGACGAGTCCAGACCATAAAACAGTGAAAAATCTGATTTACAAGTTGGAAAAAAGAAACAGTGACACCATTACACTTGCATCAGCTCTTTATTTCAGCAGCTCCCCCATGAGCCTGCACCAAAATTCAAGACACCCCACTCATTAACTGAAAATTACTCTGCAAAAGGACATTTTTCCTCTTAAAAAAAAAAAAAAGTAAAAAAATAACAAAACAAAAGAGGGACTCAAAGCAAAACAAGGCATTTTCTTAAAAATGAAAAACCCTTCTCACACTTGCTGACCTGCAGCATTTGGAAAAAAAAATCTCACTGCAAAGTTAACAGGTAGTTTGCTTTGGTATCTTCTGGTATAAAAATAATAATTAAAAAAAAAAAAAAAAAGACAAAGTCAAATTGCAACTGACCAGGCAGGAAAAAAAAAAAAAGCGCTGTATCACTCTTATACATTTTATAAATGGTCTTTAAAAATATCCAATTTTAAACTTTCACTTGCATCTTGGGGAAATGTAGTGGCAGGGACAGGCAAACTATTCACACTCATATCAAACCAACTTTTAACAAGGGGTTAACACAATTCATATAAAACTCAAAATAAAAAAATAAAATAAAAAAAAAAGCACCTCACCATTTCACGGTATTAACTTAAGTGCTTAAATAAGGTGGGACTCAAATACAAAAGAAAAGAAAAAAAAAAACGTCCAGTGAGGAGACTGAAAGACAAACTTGGCAGTGTGGTTTTGTGGTTAGACTGTAATATTGCGATCTGGCAGTGACCTGTGCTGTATCAACAACATGAAACATTAAATGTATAACAGCAAGTATGCCCAAGTGGTTTCAAAAACTGTCACATTTTCTGAAGTCAAGTGTTTCACCACCACCAACGTGCCATTCCCTCGTATTTGCATAAATATTGAACTTTGCTATAGTTGCATGAAACTTGGGGACTTGGTGAAACCTCCAACTCTTGGCACAATCCCACAGATAATCCCTCAGGCTCCGTGAGGCAGGTGGACTCGACGCTGTGTGTGTCGGGGGCGGGGGGGAGGCCGAAATGTTCAGTGGGAGGCGGCGGCGCTCATAGGTTCTTCAGGCGGCTGTACAGGTCTCTCTTGCTGCGCTCGCCGGCCCAGGTGCGACTCTTGAGGCGACACTTCCTCAGGTCCTCCTTGAAGTCCTCGTGGTGCATGGGCCGGTAGGACTGGGGGTCACACTGAGCCTTTGGGAGAGAAGAGCAAGACGGGTTCAAACTGCTGAAGAAACAGCTATGGGTTTTATTGAAAAAAAAAGACAGCCAACAAAAATTGGCGAGACTGATCAATACCTTACAAAATGCTTCATAGGAATTAAAAAAAATCGAAACAAATGACCATGAAAATAGGCAACTTAAGTCCTTGTTTGACCAAATGCTAAATTTTTAAACAGATTGGTCGGTTGCAGCATCTCCTTGTTTGAGATAGATCCAAAATGTCTAAAATGAATAAATGTATTATTCACTTGAACAGAGAAAAATAGTTACATAAAAATCTGCATTGTCTATTTGCATAAGTAGTTGTGCTGTGATGTTGTGCTGTGACACCAGACTGCAGGTTTTACTACTTTGCTTTTTGTGGCCGACAGCTGGCGTGCAATCCAAACGCTCACCTGGAAATGAGGGAAGAATTCCTTGTACCCTCCCTTGAGGATGTAGAGTTCGGGGTAGTGGAGTTTGGGATAGTCGTTCATGGCGCGGTCTCGCTCCCTGACGAAGCGGCACATGCGAGGGCCGCGCTCCGAGGAGAACTCGCAGTGGAAGATGATGAGGATGCGTTTGTCCGGGGAGGACGGGGTGATGGGGGTTTTGAGGAGAAAGTCCTCCGCCTGCCCCTCCTCATGCAGGTTCAGAGCTCCCTGAGATCACAGCACACGAAACCCGTCATTTAAAATACACAGCATATCAACATGCAGCCACCAAGTGAGGATATTTACACATCAGTGTCATAAAAACAAGCATTTTCAATCAGATACACACCTTGATGTGTCCTCCCTCAAACTCGTAGGGGTAGCGACAGTCGATTACGATGATGCGTTCGACCATGTGATTGAACTGGCCGTTGAGAGCGGCCACCATCTGAAAACCACAAATGGGACACATGAGTCACATTTCTAAATAACAGAAACAATGCAATTAATTATGTATTTGATTGAATAAGAAACAGACAAATTCAGCAGAACAGCCTTTACTCACAATCTCTGAGGTAATGTATTTGAGGTCCTGGTGTTTACCCTCCACGGTGGGTAGTACGAAAGGCTAAACATAAAACAAAGAAGTTACATTAGGAGCGTAACTCATGACACAAGCATTAAGACAGGAACCTCGGCTAAAAATTGGATTCTCTTAACCCCCTCTCACCTTTGTGAAATCTCCTATCAGGTCCTTGGCACCTTCCTCACAGTCCAGCAGCTTCTCGATGTCTGTCTGACAGAAGGACTTGGACCTCTGGACCAGGGAGCAGGCCTGGGAGAAGAGAGGAAAAGAGTTGAGAAACAGGGGCAAACGCCGAGAAAACAGGAAGCACTTAAGACTGATTCTTAGTCAAAAGGGCAGAGCCGGTGTTAATTTGAGAAAAACAAACTTTGTTCTTTCATCTAATCTCAACACTCTGTCTGGACACAAAGGGCCATAAAGTGACAGCTGACACAATGTCAGCCATCAGTCCACTAGTTTAGACTGTAGCCTCAAGTTGTTGACTGGACCTAAATTCTCTCAAAGTCTTGTCTACCTTTGATCCCACTTGAAAAACCACTTAACCTGCACAAGTCAAGTAGTAAACTTGCTAAAAATGTAGTTCAAGCTGCCAACTTGAACACAACCAGTACCAGTACTATGTTCCAAATACACATATGGATAATTAACTGATTAGCATTAAATGATCTCTGAATACAGTGTCACAAGGGGCTTAACTTATTCTTATCAGATCAAATGGAGTCAAGTAGAAATACTGTTGTTAAATGAAGCCACAGGTATTACATCAAACAGTCTTAATTTTGATAAATTCCAGAAATTTATCACAACGATCTCATTTGTTACAGTAAGGTATCACAAGTAATTTGTGTGCTAGATAAATATTTGAAATGCTCCTTCAAATTCACTGGTCAGTGACTTATGCTGCTGATTTTCACTGCCAACTGACCATCCGCGGGGATTCGGCGTCTTGCTCCAGGGTGCTGACTTGTGTTCCTGCCAGGCTGCGCCGCCTCTTCACCCTGACAGGAGTGTTTTCGTCTCTGGGGCAGTCGGGGCGCTTCACCGGGTGGCGGGACACTGGACTGGGCATGGAGGGGGAGCGAAACAGGCCGCGCGGCCGACAGCGGATCACAGGCTAGTGAAAGGGAAACACAAATTCTCTTGGTCACTTCATCTACATTTTCAGCCTCTAGTGGGCATTTTTAACCCACAAATAAAGATGCATGTGAATTAAGCACCAACATGCAGTTTAACAAGAAATAAACAGCTTAATGTTTAAAGGTCCGTCAGGATAAAGACTTGAATATGACTTTTGTCTTTCCTTTGAGGGGCAAAGCTAAATTTTAGCATCATCTCACAAAAAGAGGTAAAGAAAAAAGACTCAAGGAGAAATCAGACGATGCAACTCTGAGTGAAATTTGTGGCACCTCTCATACACTTCCACTGATGTGTGTGTGAATGCTGAATCCAAAAAAAACTGTAGTTTACAAAGCCAATGTGCATCTTTCATGGGAATATGTCACTAAGTTTAGATGCTTTTGTTTTGTGTGGACCAGCAAACAGCCAATGACTTGGTCTGTTATGAAGCCATTATTTGTTTTGCTCAGATTACATTAGCCAGCAATTAAGTCTGAGTACGTGCAAAGACTCAAGGCACACTGTACAAAACTGAGGTTGTGTTTCAAAAGCTACAGACCAGCATGACAAGAGGCCCTTATTGATTTACCTGCCAAACACATTTTTCCAGCATTTGGTGCTTTGTGGATGCCAGTTCTGGACTGTGTACAAGTCTAAATGAACTTTTTGGATACTATCCTTCAAATGCCACTTTCATCAGCACAACAAAGAGGCCTGCAGGTTTCCACAGTGCTACCTTTTTAATGCTGTGTATTCAAAATTAAAAAAAAAAAAAAAAAAAACACACTAGCCACACACTGCAAGGGGCTCAGCTTGGAAAAGTAGGAATGCACGGCTAAAATTATTGTAGGTGCCCATAAACAGAACCTTCTCGTCTTGTTGCTTGGGACAAACTTCCACCACAGAGCCGCTGTTTAGCAGGCAAACTTACAGAGTCGTCTTCTTTACTGCTGGACACCAGTGGGGCATTGAGCAAGCTGTCCATTCCTACGGGCATCCCAGAGTTGTTCTGTGGATGGAAATGAGGTGTTGACAGAAAACTGTTCAGACAAAGTATTTTGAACGTGAAGCAGATTTTTGTAACAATTTTCCCCACTGCAGAGACATAATTCAGGTTATCTCAGAATGTTCTGGATGCAATTCCCCATTCTTCCCCATTTTTTTCTTTATCTGAATTGTTTGACAGTCCCTGATGAGGGATACTTCCACAATTCCTCACCTCAAGGTTGTCGTCCAGTACGTCCAGGAAGCCGTCATCATCGTCGTCAGTCAGGGAGCAGGTGAGTGAGGAACGTCTGAGGAACATGGGGCTGTTGTCACAAAATTCAAGCCGCTGGGCAGGAGGAGGGGAAAGCTGAACAAGAAAAAAAAAGAGAACAGATAAACAAGAGGATTGGACTCCAACCAAACACACTGTGGGACTGCATCACAACCTTGTGTACCAAGAGAAAAAGTGACTCACGGGGTTAAAAATTTTTTTTTTAGGCTATTCAGATACACCCTGAAAACAAAGAGGGGCTGATGTAAATCAATGCCACAAATCCCTTAGGTCTCTGCTGGCTGTAAGCACTGCACAAAAACCTCTATACTGAAACTCAACAGTGTAATATACTTAGAGTGAGGTCAGGCTGTTCTCAGTACTTTGTCTGTCAGTATCTACCATTGTTCATTTCTGCATCAATGCCACTGATAAAATTCTTGTGCATGTATTTTTGGTGAAAAGTGATTTTATCCTGAGTAAAAAGGCAGGGGTTCACATACCATGAGGGCTGGTGCCGAGTTGGGTCGGCGGGCGAAGGTGTCCTTTGACTCGCCGCTGGTGAAGGAGCGCATGCGGCACCGCGACACTGGCACGGTTGGTTTCTTGAATTCAAAGACCTCCTGCAGATAAAAATCAATACATGTGAATCAAAGTTCACTTAGCTGAGGCATGTCAACGTTTGAATTTCTCTAGACAACATAGGAAAACAGGACACTCATCTGCCCTCCATCATAACACAAGAACACTAATTTGTTGCCGGGCATAATTTTGTATTTGCAGCGACTCATCATCTGTACCCACCATTAAATTAGGGACAGGAAGACCTAAGCATCCTGTAGGATTCTTAATCTCCTTTTGAACATAAGATACAGGTCGCCACTGGATTTTAATATTAGCACTGCACATGAAAGCTACAGTCAGAAAAATGGGGACTCATGTTAAGACAAATGATGCCCTTGCCATGGCAACGCATCTGCTTCCTGAATATTATCCATTGCACCAATTAGTTAGTTGCTTAACAACAGTATTAAAATGATTCTACAGCAGCTATTTCTCATTCAAGAATGTAGATTCAAATGAAAATGTGAGTTCAGCTAATTCCAATTCTAAGAAAGTCACTTTTTTTCCCTTCAGTGACTGACTGATGAACACAAACAAGTTGCACGACTGACCTCTGGCATGTTCTCTTTGTTGTCACATTCGGAGGTGGAGGCAGTCATTTGGGAAGGTCGTCGGCCAAATATACCGTAGCGCTCAGAGTCTGTTTCCTGTCTCTTCAGTGCCGGGCTGAAACCCAGGAGCTGGGGCTGGGAAGAGACAGGCAGCTCGTTAAGGGAGGCTCAACACAAACAGTATGGTGCCGGGTTTACACAGGAAGATGTCTGGAACCGATTCAACATCAAAACTGCCCTTGACAAAAAAACAGTTCAAATTTATGATGTTATTTTGATGTAACTAAACCATTTTTTTATAATCTCAGTTGCACAAATCCCATGTGCCTCCTGTGTTTCATTTTTATTTCAAAATTTTATCTCCGTCTGCCCTGACCATCAACCAATAACATTTAAAAATAACCTGTACACGGAATATATTGCTGTAAAAAAATGAGACAAATCAACTTACTGGTAATGAGTTGATCCTTCGAATTGGCATCTTACTGTAATTGAAGGAGGGGAAAGGGAGGTCAGCACAGCACAATCAATAGGCAGACACGCTCATTTAGTTTGAGGAGTGAAACACTCCCTTGAGAGCAATACTGTTCAAACAGGGAGGGGTGATAACAAACCATCAGTTAATGATTATTAGGTTACTGACTGCAAAGCATGCCGATAGCAACCTACCTGTTGACCACTCTGCTGGACTGCTGAATGGCCTTTTCAAATCTGTAAAAGAGAAAACAGTCATCAGTAAACATCTGAAAAGAGAATTCACCGTACAACATATAGAAATCTTTCCAATAAACCCTGATGAGCAGAAGTGGCCAGGCCAGCGTTACCAGTCAGAGTGCATGGATGGCACGTCGCGCCCATAAACTAACCAAGACAAAGAACCAGGAGCTCTATACAGAGTCTGAGATGAATAGTCGGGCAGGAGGAAGTTGGATGAACACATAAAAGGAAAGAGGTGGTCTTTGGACTGAAGCAATGCCCACCTGTATGCTAAACAAGTAAGGAGAGGAGTTCAGTGTGCAGCTCAGGGGGGAAGGGAGGGCAGGAGTGGGATGCAGAGATCAGCTAATCTACCATATGCCTGCTGGAACCAACGCCGCCAAAACCCTTTTCTGCAAGAGCCCTTTGTTTGCCAGGGGGGAGTGTGTCTCATTCAATGGAAAGCGGCGGAAGGGGGGGTTTAAGAGTAACGGGGCACCCCCGTTTCAATAGCTCTGACATAGAAAAAACTCCAGCCCCCCACTTTTCCCCAGTGCATAGGAAGAGTGTGCCAAAAACCAGAGGGGGTGGGCTATCATTAAACCCGAGTGTGGGGCATCTCCTCCCCCAGCATGACAAACTCCTAGCAACCCAACAGCTGTAAGGTGGGTGAATGAGGTCTTGCAAAGGAACTCAGACATCAGATGTTGGCAGATGTCTGCAGAGACATTTGCCCAACTGAAAAGTAAAATGGCCACCCAGGATTAGGCAGCTGTTGATGGGCAATCCTGCTGGTCAAGATAACAATGCTGAATACAGCTGCTTGCCTTAAGTTTCATTTTGACCAGCAAACAGTCTTCTAGTAAAAGAGGAACTTGTTCTTGCTGTAATAAAGCAAGATATCTGAGCAGCGGCTGAATCAATTAAATCAATCATTATCTTCGGCATGTACATTGTATTTTAACCGTGTAGCCCTTCAGATAAAGGCTTTTCTCACCCATTTGAGTGCCTGTACCCAGATTTGTGCCACTTTTTACTCATTTGTGATCATAAGTTTGCTCTTTTCTCCAGCAGTTAGTTACACAAGAAGCTTTCCCACTACCCCTTCTTTTCCCCCTTTTAATGTGCTGATCTTGGAAACTACCTTTCCCTTGTTAAGATGCAGTATTTTATGTCATGTGTTAATGAAACCATGACAAGGACAACATGACCATTAAACAGCCAGTCAAAAATTAATCAGCCACATAACACTATTCCATAAAATCCAGCACGCCTAGTGACAATAAGAAAGTTAAGCTGGTATACCTCATTTGCTAATCTGATTAAAGAAAATGAGTGGAGCAGTTATCTTAAGGCCAACGGTAGAGGCATTAATCCCATAACCCAGCAGATGAGAATGGTGCTTGGCTCAGCTGAACCCAAGCGTTGGGTGGGGGTGGCTGGGTGGGGGGCTCGAAGAGGGGCACCGCTTGCAATCTGATTGATTGGAACAGACAAGAGGAGGACAGCGCAAACTTACGTGTCTTCTATATCGTCGGCATCCATGGGGCTGGGGGGGTCCATGCCGAGGCCTGAAGGAAGAAAACATTTTAACCACAGATCAATACTTCCACCAGGTGGCACAGCACAGGATGACAGTGGCTGGCAAAAGTGCACACTCTTCTATTTTAATAGGGGAATATACTGTAATTTAAATTAATTTGTCTTAGAAAGTAATTACAGGGGAGTGTTCTGGTGCAGCCACAGGGTATAGAAAGCAGAATACCCTGGTAAAACACATGGCCACATCTAAATAAGGTGGACCCAAGTATGAAAAAGAGTACAATAGGGTTAAGCTTGGGGTTGCAGGCAGATAGTGGGGCCCACAACTCCCTAATGAATCAATTTGCAAAGACAACAGGAGGGGGGGGGCTCACCAGCATCAGATGAGGCGTCAGAAGCAAAGGAGGGGATCTTCACAAGGGGCACATTCTTTTTCCTTTTGGGGGTATCACATTGGCTGTGGAGGAGGGGGTTGGAAAGGATGAGCACACAAATGAAGACGTGAACACTAAACCGCAGTTGGAGGAAATTAACCAGGATTTCTCCATAGCTTAGGAACAACAGCAGCTGCGGAGGAATTAATACAAGACTGAGAATATTACCCTCCGAGTCCGGCGAGGTTGTTCATGTTAAGAGCCAAATTGGTGACAGGGGAGAGCACAGTCGCGGGTCCGGGGGAGTAAAGAGTCCTGATGCAATGCGAGGTCTTGGCACCCAGCTCGGGCAGCGACAGCGAGGCGAGCCCGGGGATCCCGTCGGGCCTGCTCTTCAGGTGGCCGCTCATGGGGCTGGTGAAGCCAAAAACCTTATCGGATTCCATTTTTTTGTTTTTTAAAAAAAAAAATCTCCCAATTTATAAAACAAACACTGCAGATGGAACTGCACAGTGGCGGGTTTTAGTTGAGTGTTAGGTCCGGAGGCTGCAAACTTTCTGGTCCAAACTGGGAAGCTAACCCGGAAGCTATCCAGTTAGCCGGCGACAAAAAGCTTTAGGGATACATTTCCAGAATAAATACGATGCGAAACACCGGCGGGAAGTTAGTCGGTGATTCCGTGTGCACGAAAACCTGAAGTCAGTCTTGCTCACTCGGCTACAGCCGCATAGTTGTTGTTTGTGTCAGAGAGCTGCGGCACAGCGTTCTCCTCCTCTGACAGCCCCTGGTTTCTGAGAAAAAGGCAAAGCAGCAGCTCGTATTTATGTTCAAAATAGAAGCTCAGGAGCGGCAATCTTGTAGCCAATCAGCGAGGTTGTTACATCCGGCCGGCCAATCAGAGCGCGCTGCGCCGGCCTTCTTTTGTCCTCTCACCGGATGGAGGAGGATGGAGGAGGACGTGACACAATCCTTTAAAATTTTCATTTTTTTTTTTTTTAATATATCTCAGCTATCTTTGTTCTCAGGACCCTAAACCCTGGGCTGTATCTTTATGACTGAAAAAAAAAAAAAAACAACATATATTTAACTGAACATATAGACACATTCGTTTTCATTTTGTTTAAAATAAAAAAAAAAAAAAAATACCCCATTATCTTTTTTAAAACAGGGACATGTTGAGTCATGTGCTGTGGAAAGCAACACAGATTATTTGCATAATTTTCCTAGTAGTTTACTCATTAGTGGATGCATATGTGCTCAGGGACAGGAAAAAAAAAAACAGAGAGAGATTTCCTTTAGAAGTTATGACATAAGTTGAGACAAAATATTTAACTTAAAATCATGTGGGTTGAGTAGTGTAATGTTTCGTCATCTCACGCTCTGTGTTATCTTTGCAGACCCTGGTACAGCACATTGCCTGTGGCTGTCACGGCAACTGAACCCCCTGTTTGCCTCCCCCACAGTGACTCAGACAAAAAGTTGAGTTTTCACCTCTGTAACAGGGTGAAATGAGGAGAGCTGCTGAAAAACAAGCCTTCCCATCTGTCTCTATCTCACACACACACACACTCACACACACCACTCCACTCTCTCTCTACCCCTCTCTGTCTCTCTGAATTTATGTTAAATTTATGAATGTCCTGGAAGCTGTGGAATGCAGTATGTATGTAGGGAGACTGCGGTCTAACTGAACTGCATACTAAAACCCTCGCTGTGCTTGGTACCTCTGCTAGCTCAGTAGTTTTTTTTTTTTTTTTTTTTTTGAATATTCAGTTTTGCTCTTGCTTCTTGCGTGCATGCATGTATGCGTGTGTGGTTAGTGTGTGCGTGGGCGTAGTTGAGTTTTTGATGTGTTTTCTGCTCTGTTTTTTCCTCTGTCTTGTTCCATTTCAGATCATCACAAGCCAGAATATCTCTTTTTAACTCTGTGTCCTCCCAGGCAATAAATTCCCAACTCAATTGAGATGGAGTGGAAACACGATGGCTCACATGTCAGCATTTCTTTTTTTTTTTTTTTTTTTCTGAAGGAGGGAAACGAAACAATAGAAAAGTGCCTCCTCGTGACACTGACGCATCCATAAGAGGCATGTAGCATGGTTAAACGAAGAAGTGGTACAGTGGGAAATCAATTTCACAACACTGGGTAAATAAACATAATGGCTTTAAACTGTAAGACTCCTCTTGAGTGCTGGTGTTGAGATGCTGAGCTGTTTAAAAAAATCATACTAATGTGATTTGGCTCTATTTGGTTTCCTTCTTGCAGCTATAAAGTTGGACTATAAAATCTGGAGAATCTAAAATGATGATCTTAAGGTTCGACACTGGATGAGTCAGGCCTCAGTCTCTGGCAGCAAACTCCATTTCACCACTTTGAGTCAAACCTACTTTCTCGACAAACCCGAAGCAACACTCATATTTGTGAAGTCAACATTTCTTACCAACATACCGCCGCCTGCACATAACTCGTTCAACCAGACCGCGGAGGCCGTCCAACTGACAAAACCAGACCGCTGTTTCCACAGACTTCAGGATGAGCGCCGTGGCTGGAGTTTGTGTTTGTGACTCTCGAGTTTTCCCTCAAGCTACGGAGGAATTTGTTTGAAATGCTTCCAGGTTTTCTCTGTGTGCCATTATCCATGCGCAGACCTGCCTACATCTATATCATTTGCAAGCCAGGCTTAAATTTGCATTGTTAACATTTCAGGCAACACCCACTTTAGCATAAGGATGGTGTTTTCCCCATATTCTCTCTACAGGAATTCCACTTTTCTTTCTTTATTATTTTTTTTTTTTTCAAATTCATGGGTTGCAATGATGTTTGGTAGGAATGCAGCCATTTTGTACCTGAACTGAAAACCATGTGGCACATTTATAGTGAAACACATTTTTGCTGCACCCAAGTTCTTGCTCAGTAAGATTTCATAATGTCGACCATTCAACACTCCTTTTTATTAATAATTCTAGGCCTAATAACTGGCTTATCCACGAACTGATTGCAAAGGCTTTTCTTGCTACACTTGACAAACAAAGACTCATTCAGCTTTTTTAGTTGAACCATTAGCAGATGCTACAATTTAAAGTAAATTCTGGGATTTTTGAAGCCAAATTGTCCTACAAACAAAACCACAGCCTGAAAACTGAATATACAAATCAAACCGTGAAAATGGTGGACCTTTATAGGCCCGAATGTTTAGATTGTGAAATAGCCACTTTTCACCGGACTAGTCTTTTTGTTCAGTAAAGTATCCGTTTGGGAGGCATCACGAATGCAAATGAGCTTTAATGAACTTCCCTGTTGAAGCAGAAGCTGGGGCCCGGGACTCATGGCTCCCCACCCAACATCTGAAAAGAGGAGACAAAAGGGGCAGAGAGACGATGTGTTGTCCTGAATAAAACCTCCCCACACCTTCTGTTCCCACCAAACCTGCAGCCCCCTCACTCCTTTTCACACAGGCTCTCACACACACACATGCATGCATGCACACACACTCACACACACACAGAAATAAGGGAACAGGACTCAAAATAATTCCCCCAAGTATGAACTGTAATTCTGTTTTTTGCAATCAGTCAAATATCATTCATGTATCCAGCGAAAAAATGATTTCAACAGGTGAAGTCAGATCACTCCAATTGTGTTGTTTCTTCACAGGTGGCCAGAATGAATTTTAAAATTGCACCGATCATTTTAAAATATTTAGGTCTGGCCCTAGACTATAGCACACACATACTAATACTTTATTAACCAGGTTGGCTTTTGCCTCAGATTTTCACGTTGGGATCCTTTTCTATGTCAAAGTCTAGGCTTTCAAAGCTTTGGAACAAATTGCCAGAGGAATTAACAAAATCAATATCACATTTTAAATCAAGACTTGAGTTTCTGTGCAGAGCCTTTAACCTATTATTATTTTACTCTGCACTATTGCAGCTCTCATCTCCTAGTTCCTTGTTTTTGCCTGTTTTATCTTATCCTTATCCTGATTTCTGTTTCATTTTGATCACTAAGCACTTTGTAATCTGCACTATCAAGATGCTGTACAAATAAAGTGCTTATGTTATTGTTATGATCAACGGCACTTATCTATCACACCCAGCCGCTAGAAGGCAGGGCCAATCGGGTGAGTCACTCGCGCTCAAACAGGCAGTAAATGGCTGCCTGCAGGCTCTTTGTTGTGCTGTACAGTGACCTGTAATTGGGACGCTCATAAATAATTCTGCCCCCCAATGTGCGCAGAGCTCAGCAACTTATCACACTGAATGAGAGGCAGCTGAGAGGAAGAGGCCAGGGCTGGATGTGTGTGTTTTTTTTTTTTTTAAAGCCCTCACACAGTTCTCGTTTGCAGCTGTGGTTAAGGGGAGGGAGGGATGCACGCACAGCACAGCCTCACTCTTAAGAGTAAAGCTACTTTCTCAAGGTGGCCTCAGCGCTCATATTTACTGCAGGAGGGACGAGGCCATTGCATTTTCCCATCTGGATTTTTGTTTCTGTGGCAGCGAGTCCAAGGTTTCTACATGTTGACCTTCCATGTTTAGGCTTCTCCCACCAAAAACACGAGACTCTGTTCCACAACACTGTGTTTCATGCATACAGCAAATCAATGGTATCATGTAAAATTCAAGTAAGCGCTGAGTATCACAGGGTTAGGGTGTCTTTTTGTATTGCGTTTGCCTATAACTGATTCTGATATCCAATGTGTTTAAAATGCCCCATTTTTACACCATAAATGACACAGATTCTGAGACATCATTTGAACCATAACAGGAAACTAAAACCCTGTACTGAAAGACTGACTACTGAAATTATTGTGAGGTTAGCAGCTCCTCAAGGCTCATTACTGCACCAGTTCAATTGTAGAGGAAACTCTAGGATGTATCGAGCTTTTAGAAGAAGAATTAATGAAAAAAAATGTTGCAAACTGTTGTTAAATAAAAAGATTAAAGACAGTAAAATGGAATTGCTGCTATTACAGACAGAGAAACCTTCATCTCACTAACTGGGATGCCACTGACTGATATCTGACTTTTCATTATAGACCATTATCAGCCCAATATACTGGCAAACTGATCCATAACTCTGAGTTTAATGGCAGCCCAAAGCTAAGCTCTCCTCATACAACGGAGAGCAATTCAGGGGCGACTGATGGGACACTTACTTTTGTATTTGCATCCGTCTTATCTGGAAATGTCGCAGCACCATTAACATTAACATTGACACTAGTTCAAACAGTTCATTAGCACAGAGCTCAGCCGACGGGAGCCAGCGAGTCCAGAGCAGACAGGCTGTCACGTGGACTGAGGAGACACAATTCAAACACAACGTGATGACACCGTACTTATTAGCATCGCGGGCTGCGCCCAAGAAAAATGTCTGAGGACTTCATTCCCACAGGGCCGTGTAATGATGTGTAATGATATGTCTGGTGTGCGGCGTGACAAGCGCTGAGAGACATTTTTTGGCCCGTGTCCTGCTTTAAGAGGACAAGGATCTTTTCATCTGTGGCCTTTACAGTGGGTAATTTATTCTGTAATTCACCAGTTAGTTCCACAAATCGCTGCTAAATATCACCACAGAAAAGAAAGAAAGAAAGAAAGAAAGAAAGAAAGACAGTCTTGCCTGCCACAGTCATATTTGCTTTAGCATGGCTTGTCTGTATTTTTCAACAAATGGCTCAACATTTCTCACCCATTATAACCCAATGTAAGGCTTTTCCTCTATTAACACAATTAAAGCATAAACATATACTCTGCTGTTTCAAACAAATCTCAAAACTGGACCTTAACAGTAGTGTTCAGCCCTCATGAACAGCTTCACATCGTAGGTCTTCTTTCTGTGCATTTTGGATAATTTAATTATATGTGTTGGGGATTTTCACTTTACTTTGCTTAAAAATGGGAGAATTGATGGGTGAAAGAATTTTGTTTAATGCTCCAGAGTCAGGCGTCATGCCCATTTAAACCGGGCGAGTACATACCTCTGCATGTGTTTGGACTTTGACTTTTTTTTTGCATGAAAAGTAAAACAGTTTGAGACAATTCAATTGCAATAGCAGCAAAGACATTTCCTCTAAAAACGTGGCTCAGATGCAGAGTTTGCTCGAGTATGAGCCCAGTCCTCATTTACATTGATTAATTCCATTGGAGTTGCATGGTAATTTTGTTGGTGTGTGTGCCGCATCAAAAAAAAAAAAAAAAAAAAAAGGGTGTGCATGACGTGCCTGTTGATACTGATGTTTTCATCAGATTTCTGGTCTCCCTCCAGCAGACTTTCCAGTGAGGAGAGAATTTGCAGAATAGAGTAGTCAACAAATGTGTGTGCAGATGTGTTGCCAAAACATTGTGTTTTGGCAACACATCTGCCGCAGCACCAAGCCAACTACACAATGCTCTTCAGTAACAGCTCGACTGTGCTTCCACAAACACAGCGGATAAACATGCGGCGCGAGCTTCTGAGGCAGAAACAAGCCGTGTAATTCAGCCTGCCATTAGTTATGAGGCTGCACGGCGGATGGAAGTGTGTCACGGCCCTCCTCAGCCTCACGTAACCTGATGAGCTCCAAGACTTGGCTGACTAAATACTTTCTCAACATAATTTTACACTGACTGTGGAAAATATTGAGGACATATTGAGTTGCAGCTCATTTTTGCACAATCCACATCTCCTCCTCTAACTCATCTTCTTTGCCAACATCGTCTCCTTTGTTATTTGATTAGATTTAATATGGGAAAACAATATGTGTAGAGAATATGAAATGAAGCTTGAATGTACGCTCGGAGCAAATCAGTGCAAACTCTCCATGAGCACGTGTATATGCACTTCTGTTTCATGTCATTGTATGGGTGGTTATAGGTCAACACAGCACTCCTCCTCAGGAAGAGGTAAACATCTGCTCCTGTAGGAAGCCCAGCCAGCAGATGGACAACAACACAGAGAAAAGGCTTGAGCCTCTGGCCAGGAATTCTGGAGGGAAAGAGAGACAAAAGACGAGGAGGAGACGAAGACGGGAGGCTCAGGGGGGTTTAGATAAAGGAAGGAGGAGGTTTAAAGGCAGCAGGACAAAGTCAACAGGTCCTGGCAAAGCACCAGCACACAGAGGGTTGTGGGCTCCTATAGTGCATTTTAATAAGAATATGATGAGGGAAAGGCAGAAAACCAAACTGAACAGGAGAAAGAGGCAGATCAAGATTCAGAAGGACCAAAAAAAAAAAAAAAAAAAAAAAAAAGGAATGACACCAAATGATCAATAACAGGCCATTAACAACACAGAGCAAACGGATCACAATTGATTTTACTGGCAAAGTACTTTTGCACATACAAGAAAAATGTCATGTTTGGGTTGTTCACCAACATTAAACATGACGCAGCACAAAATTACAAGTTCTAACGAGAAAAAATCAAGACAAGGTAGGCAAGAAGATAAGATGGAACTTCATTGATCCATGTGGGCAATAAAAATAAAAGCAGTAAAATAGATTATGGTGTTATATAACTAACTGTATCCTTTTTATTATTACGTACAGAGAGAACGTGCAGAAATATGCAAACATGCTCAGAGGAACAGCACAGCAAAAAGATTTTAAAAAAGGTAAGTTTAGGAAATATAGCTTTGCAAAGCACAGTATCTACATGCTCGAGAGAATTTTACTCTCCAAAACACTAGATACTGTGCACAGTGTTATAATGATTATAATTTATCCATTCAGTACACAAATCACAGCCTCTAAACCGCTCCTGTGTTTTCAGTGAAGGTCTCAAGATAATTCAAAGTTATACACCCCCCTATAAATCTCACCTTTGGTCTCTTCTATTATGTATAATATTCTGAGTACCCAGCAGGTCTGTGTTTGGCGGCCTGGTGGAGGTGTGTGTGTGTGCATGTGTGTGTGTGTGTGTGTGTGTGTGTGTGGAGTCCTTGCTTCATTATGTGTGTGAATACATTAGACAGTTAAAACTTTCCATGCGCTCGGTGTGTTGGGTGCAGCCTGTGTGCAGGGAGAAGTGTGTGTATGTGTATGTGTGTGTGTGTGTGTGTGTGTGTGTGTGTGTGTGTACCAGGTTTAAATCTGTTTAAACAGTCATGCTGTGGGGACTTGCCTTCCTTATGGGGATAAAAAGCAAGTCCCCTTGGTGAAAATGGTTAATTTTAGGGTGAAGCAAACCTTAGGGTAAGGTTAAGGTTAATGTAAGGGTTAGAGTTACGCAGGTAGTGGTTAAGGTCAAGGTTAGGAAATTAATGTAAGTTAATGTAAAGTCCTCTGAAGTGATGGAAACATGACAGAGCGTGTGTGTTTGTGTGGCGGTGTGACTTTTTACAGTTTTACAGTATGCTGAGTCACTTGTAGCCCTCACTCCTCTAACATCCAACTCAAGGTTTTCTGTAGTGTGTATAGACTGATTTAGAGGAGTTGTACCCGTCCATGTTTGGAGAGTGATGAATCATCAGCCGCAATTATTTCTGTCTCAAAAATAATGTGTGTGTGCTGCAGACTTGCTCTGCTCCTGGTTGAAAAAACTGAATTCTGCCTTTAGAGGCTTTTCACCGAGAAATTTGACTCCCATGTGTCATATTCTGACCCATGTGTGTGTCTGTCAGGTCTCAGTTCATCAGTGTCTGGCTGCTTTTCACCCTGACCAATAATTCTCCTCATTAGCTGTCATTTTTTTCTTGTCAATAATTATCTTTTGTTTCATATGGATCAACTGAGGGAAAAACTAGGTTCACAGTTTGATTCAGAAAACAGAAACCTGTCCCGAGAGTCTTCTGTTTGGATGCACACACCACGACTGCAAATGTGAGTGATGGCTGTGTGTATGTGTGTGTGTGTGTGTGTGTGTGTGTGTGTGTGTGTGTGTGTGTGTGTGTGTGTTTGACTTGCAACCTAAATATTGCATGAACAAACAGTTGGCAGCAGTTGGGCTGTCCATCTGTCAGTGGCAGTGGCGGGCCCCATTTCAAAAGGATCAGACATGCCGTTATTAATCATTGATAAGGGCGGCGATTAAAAGTTAATAAGTTCAACAAGTATCATAGGTAAGCTGATTAAATGTTGATGTGCTTCAGAATATTTTGCCGCGGGTGTCATCGACCTCCAAGCGGATGAATTCTTTATCAATGCTGAATTAATTGGGCGAAATGTCCCGTCTGGTTGTTTCTCCGTCCTCTTCAACAGCTTTTACAGCATAATCAGACAACAGTAGTAGTTTCTTCAAATATGGTGATTTTAATAGAGAATTGTTTAAACTTGTAACAAGCTCTTAATTGGAACCACTGGGACACTGGAGGCTGGGAGTTAATGATCAAAAAGCCAATAATCTCTACAAAAAAAAAAAATTCTACTAATGGAAAAAGTTCCTGCAGCAGTCTGAGGTGTCCAAGTGAAAAATAATAACATCAGACTAAAATGTCACAAATGATTAAGAAGATTAAGACTCTATTTTAAGTAAAAGTAGCCTTGCAGCAGCATAGCAAAGCATAACATCAGGAATGTGTGAAGTGTTGGGGGGAAGAAAAATCAGTTTTACGTCTTTTTCAAGCTTGCAAATTAATTTTTCAGGTGCAAAAAGGTGATTAATTTGCAAAACTCCTTTACCAGGGGGGCAAATAAAGTTTTCAAATGACTTGATAAAATATTAGAGTTAAATAAGGAACCCATAAAGAAAGTCAAACCCTTTTTTTGTGCTTTGGGGGCAGTTTAACAGAATAGGAGAGCTTTTCCTCATTTCATTTCATGGATTTCACTGAATGAATACCAAAACTCCAAAAATCTGCATCATAAATCATACATAGCTGGGTTTTTTTGTCCATCGGGGGCTCCAGTAAATGTGCACATCTCCGTTTATCACACTGCTGTTTCAAAATAACAATATCCCTCTTCATCTGAGAGTCTCGTGACTTGTTGTATTATCAGCTGATGTGTTCGGAGTGACCCTCTGACTGGTCACTTGATTTCCACTCGTCTCCACTTAACCTGAATATCTGCCCCAGCGGGCTCCTGTCCTGTTGGAAATCCTCTCTCCATCTGGGAAAGTTGCTGATCTTTCCACCCAAATTACTCTCAGCTTCCCCATAATCCAAATAATGTTTGCCATATTTTTTTTTTTTTTTTTTTTTTTATCACAGCCTGCTTCAAACTGAGAGAAAATGAAGGAAAAAGAACTGAGCAAAATGGATTGCAGTCTGTGTTCTCCAAATCAAATCAATACTTACTCTATATTTTAAAGATTTATTCAATGATAATTTATATATATTATTTTGATAGAATCCACAAGAGAGCAGAGCAGCTGCCAGATCATTTACTTATAATATAGCGCCACTTGCTGGACATTTGTGGGACTGCGTTTTGGATGCACCCAGAGAAAGGACTACAAGAAAGATTGGACTACAAAGATGGACGAGAGGGGGAAATGGATCAAGTGCCGCCTTTCAAAGCTGATGATGATGTTTCAGAAATCATTAAAAAGGAACAACACTGCCAGATCATTAAGTCACTGTGCTTTGGTGCCCTGAATATAACTGTAATGCGCTAAATGAAATAAAAAGATGTTATTATGAATGAAATAAAAAGATGTTACTATTATTATTGTTCACTATTATTGTCATAATCAATATCATCATCATTATTATTGTTATTATTATTATTATTATTATTATTATTATTATTATCTATGATTCAGATGAGATGGTGGGAAAAAAGAAGTATCTCAGGAACATCCCTCTAGAAATCATTAAAGTTTTGCACAATGAAGAAGCATACCAAATTTCATCTTGAGAGAATTTAAGACAGCTGTAATTTAAAGTAGTGTGCTATAGCGACGTCTAGTGTCCAAAGAAAATAGTTGCCATAACATTGACTGCATTAGCCAAGTTGTATGCCTGTTTAATTAAACCTTTAACAAGTTTTCAATCTGTGGTGAACAAAAGATTACTTAAAATAATAATAATAATAATAATATTAATAATAATAATAATAATAATAATAAAGATGAAAAACACTGAAATAGCTGGTCTGATGCTGGTTTCTCCCTGCAGAGCTGAACCTACCCCCTAAACATTAGACGTCGGATAGATGTGCAGATCATGTCTATATTGTGTCCGTCGGTCCAAGATCAATTCTGGACAACTATACGACGTGCAAACTAGGTCCACTATTTGGATGTCCAACCAGGGGCGCTGTATATGGGGGAAAAGTTAGGACAATTCCACGGGCCCTTGCCTGACAGGGGCCCCAAAAAATAGGTAAAAACTAATATAAAATTATGAAACCATCATCAAGTAAATATATATATATATATATATATATATATATATATATATTTTTTTTTTTTTTTTTTTTTTTTTCATGGGGCCCAAAATTCCCGGTGGCGCCCCTGTGTCCAACCATGACCCAACTTGGACATCAATATTACGTTCAAGATTTGAACTCTGGACTGGTTAATTTTTTTTGGCCGTCATGTGGACGTCTAAGAGAGGTGCAGGAAATTTACATGATTAACATATGTAATATTTTTTTATTCACAAATATCAACATTGTTGTTATCAACATGATTAATGCATATGAATACAGATTATTTGTGATTAAACATGATTTATTATGAGTTATTTGTTTATTGAGGACAGGTTTTTTAATTAATTAATTAATTAATTTTTAAAAATATATTTATTTATTTATTTGGAAATGCACGTGGAGGACGTCAGGAGGCAGCCTGAAGCATTCGCTTGGTTCACATCAACCTCTACAGCAATTCATTTCAAATGTGTGTGTGCCTGTCTGCTCAAGCCATTTTCATAAAGGTAAGTTGTTAAGGACACCCAAAACTTCAATGCCAATGTCGACATACTTAATTCATTTGATTATATTTTCACTGTATTTTGCTCTGTTGCTCAAGAGCAACAGAGTCACTTCGCTAGCAATTTAGCTAATCGCGATTAGCATTAGCATTTAGCTAATCGCGATTAGCGATTAGCAGCTTTTACCAATGTGCTCGCAAATATTTAAGATAAAACCCAGATGTAGCACAATGTTTTTAAATTGCTGTTAAATGCCTTAAATAATCCATAAAGTGGGGGGAAATAGCTGTAAAAACCAAATTGGTTTAGGCAAGCTACCAAAATGTTTTACTGAAAGGTATGCTAGCTGCCGTCTTTACAGTTTTAGTTGTGTGCAGCTTGCATTGTGTATCAACTAGTATAAAGGGTTCATGACATGTGTAATGTTATTCCTACGTATATCATTCACATTAATTTATAAATGTAATTTATTTTTCTTTAGTCTCTTCACTAACGGCTTGATGGCAAATTTTAATATGAAGGGGAAGGGGAAAAAGGGCAGAAAGCCTTTGGAAAAAACAAAGGTTTATAGAGTTATACAAGGTAAGCCCATATTTCATGTTGACCAATCTGTAAATAATGACTTTGGACAAAACATTTCCTTCCCTGTTGACATTTAAAAAACAATGCCAGTTGTCTACCGTGGCTATCTTAACATTTGCTGAGATGGTTTTGTATTATTCCAGTATTGATAGTGGATGCACAGGCAACATGTAGTCAACACTGGACGTTCAGTAGACGTCGAAAAAAGACGTCGTCTGGTGTTACAGTCTGCACCTTCAGGAGACCAAAATTGGACGTCCAAAAATAACGCATTAAAGACGTCACTTGGACGTCTCTTTGCGCGGTGGGTAAATGCTGATTTGAGATGTGCTGATATCTGGCAAGCTATGCTGGTCTGTAGTTTGTCAGTCAACCAACAGAGAGGTCTTAAATGGGCAGGGCGTATGGATGAAAGACGACTGCATGAACTGGGAAATGTTTTTGGAATAAATTTTACTGGTTTTGACAATTGGTAAGTCCTAGCTATCCATGTTTGTCCCTGGAGAGAAAAATACCCCAACATATTTATCTAAAAAGATATAAAACACCAAAAACAAAATGTAAAACCTAAATTGACACTGTATGTTTATTTAAATATCTCACTGGTTAATTTCAAAGGTGTAATGATGAACTTTAAAATCAGTGAAGATACCTTGTAAAGCATCACACAAAACCTAACAAACAATACAGCAGCAAACACACAGCTCTTACTGGGTACTTAGTCACACTTTTAAATAACCAAAATTTCATTTCAAATCATTTTCATTGACCTCTTGAACTCTGATTTTCCCTTAAGTAGTTTCAAAATTAGAAAAAAAAAAACCAAAAAACCAAAAAAACATTTTCCACATGCAGATATTCAGATTCAGGTATATTGTGACGCCATATTAAATTATTACAGCATACATTTTATTCAGGTGCAAAATATACATTACAAACATAATTTACAAAATTGAAAATAAATAAAAATATTCTGAGTAAAAACAAACACATTCAAAGTGCTTTAATAAATAAGTTACACACTCTTTTGGTTGCAGTGCTTCATTGAAGCTACATCACACTTGAAATATTCAAACCTAAGATGTCATTGTTTTGTGGCTGCACCATAACATCAAATAGAAAATATCTAGATACCTTGTGCATTATTTTTTACACATTTCCCTGCAGTTCAACAGCATATATTTGGTATCTTTGGAATCCCTAGAAGTTAAAATAAAGTTGTGTGGGGTTGAACATGGCAGCATGCATTTTGAGCTGTGATGCATTTACTGGACTTGGTCAGAACCTGCTGACTTTTGAATAGTACAGTCTGTCTTCACAGTTCGATAAACGATTATACTTTGATATTCATCTCTTCTAAGAAACACTTAGACTCTACAGAGGAAGTTATCAGATGGAGAATATAAGCTATAGAATGAGAGCCTGGGGAAACGAGGCTGAGCATCATGGTGAAAGTGAAGCAGTTTTATTGAACAACAAATAAAACAATAATCAAAACAGGAAACAGCAAAGTCACAGCTACCAGTGACCTCAGGTAACTTGTTATATTTGCTTGTAATGGCCACCGTTGTCTCAGACGACCAGCGCCAAGTCCCTCCCTCCAGTTACATATTTTCAATGTACGGGGACCCTTTGAGACCCACCGTGAGGAAATAGAGCTCCAATAAATAAAATAAATAAATAAACAGGACAGGCTTGTGAATGAGTCACCAAAAGTGGTGTAAATAAATAAATCAAAAGCACTAAATCAACGTCCTGTGCATGTGCTGTTTTAACAAATGTACACTCTATACACACCCCCAGGGAGCAAGTACTGCCAGACGCCAAGTACTGCTCCCTCAAGCCAAGGCGCCAGACGCTACCGAGGCTTGCCGACCTTGCAAGACGCTAAGGCCTAAACGGAGGGATGGAAGAGCTTCTCAAATCAGTCTGCCAGACGCAAGACTGACTGAGAGGAAAGAAAGAAATCAACCAGCCCCGGTTGCCAGACGCAAACCAGGGCTTGCCGACCTTGCAAGACGCAAAGGAAGGCCAAAAAGGAGGGATGGAGAGGCTACTCAAACCAGTCTGCCAGACGCAAGACTGCTTGACAAGAAATAAATAAAGAAAGAAAGAAAGAAAGAAAGAAAGAAACAGGGCGATGGTGTGGCCCGAGAGGACGGAGTTACGTCCTCCTGTGGCGGAACAGGCCACGGAGCCAGGAGAAGAACTTCTTCTTCTTGCTCATCTTCTCTTTGTGCTCTGTTCCAGCCTCCTGTCAAAAAATAAAGAAGTCAGATCTCATTTTACACTTGATAAAACTTCCATCTCTTAAGCCTAACTGTAAAGTCTACAGCTGACTCTGATCATGTTGTCATGTACTGTAAACTATGAGCTTGAGGAAAAATCCCGCTTCAGCCCATCTATGTGTTCATTAATACATACACAGACTTTGAAATATGTTGCTGTACAATTTCTGTGAACAGCTCCTTATCCTCTCAGTTTGAATGTTAATTTGAAGGGCAGCTCACCTCCTTCATGTAGAGGAACTCCTCCCTGCTCTCCCTGCGCTCCCGGAGCAGACGCAGCTCCAGCAGGGTTGGCTCTGGCTCTGCCTCACTGTCTGGCCTTTTGAGGGGGATGTTCACACTAAATGGAGTGTCATCGCCACTCTTCGTGCCCTCAGCGAACCTCACAGAGGGTTTGAGGTGGTTGATCACCTCTGTGGCGATGACGCTGCAGGCGAAGAGGGCGACCTGGGCGTCCTCCATCAGCCCCTCTCTGCTCAGCCAGACATGTGGCAGAGCCTTGTTTAGTTTGGTCTTCAGAGGCCAGCACAGCTCCTGGCTCAGCTTGACCTGTTTGCAAGCAACATTTGTGAGTCATTAACAAACCCTCCCTTTATTCTCTTATGTTGTTCCTGTGTTTGTTGAATACACATTCTCAGGTAAATTCGATATATGCAAAGCCAGATAAAAGCAGAACCTACCTCCTGCTCCGGGTCAGTGAGACTCTGAAGTCTTTGGATGAAGACTCTATTTTTCTGATATTTTCTTGCCTCCTGCTGCAGCAAGTGGTGAATGTGGAGCACCAGTTCAGTTTCAAAGGCCGTGTTTTTTAGGTGCTGCTGGCGGTTCAGGGTCTCATCCCGGCCTTTGAACAGCTCCACCAGGACGGCTCTGATGGTCGACTGCTGCACCTCGGCTGCAGAGTCGCCAGTGAGCGGCTGCACAGGAGACATATGTGATGACAGGAGACCAGAGAAGAGGAGTCTCCCCTCAGGGCTGAGGACGAACGCCTGGTCTCCAGTTCCCTGCTCGGTCCTGACGGTCTGAACTTCAGCAGCAGTCTCCTCAAAGATGTTAGTGCTGGGAAACTGCTGCTTGAAGGCAGACAGGCTGCAGGTGATGGCCAGAGGGTTTTCCAACAGGCAGTTGTTGGCTCCTGTCTTCACCTCCTCATAGTCATCGCCCACAAAGAGTCTGCCCTCCACCCACACTACATCCCTGTTGCAGAGACGGGGCGTGGTGACATGGCGGCGGTGCTCCAGAATGTCCTGGTCTGTGATCCTGGCCAGGGCCTTCTGAAACACCTTGCTCCGCCGGATCCAGGTCCCACAGCCCTCAAAGATTTCTTCCCTGATGGAGTCGGGGAGAGGCTGAGAGAAGAGTCTGCACTCCATCTCATCCTCCTCTCTGGGGGCTAAAACCACAAAAGAAGAGTTTATTGATGAGTGAAGCAGCATCATTTTGGAGGGCAATGTTATCATAAAGAAACATGGAACCTGCAAAATCCTTTGTTATGAGAGATTAAGAA
This sequence comes from Myripristis murdjan, assembly GCF_902150065.1. Lineage (NCBI taxonomy): Eukaryota > Metazoa > Chordata > Actinopteri > Holocentriformes > Holocentridae > Myripristis > Myripristis murdjan. The sequence goes on from NC_044001.1 coordinate 6,427,344, forward strand.
AATCATCGTCAAAGTGTCTGTATTACTTTTGAGCCACTTTAGTCAGTTAATCCAAGTTTTAGATTAGCTAAACGTCAAACTTAAATCTCTGTGAAGCCTGATCATTCAGGGCGAAAAGTAGTAGGCAACAGAATGACACATTTTTGCAATTTGATGACATATTCACAATCAAGCTCAATAATTTCCATTGATCCAAGCATGAATCTGGTTCTAAATGGAGAATGTCTCCTGCATTAAATGCATGGAATTGTGGGATTCACAACAACAAATGACCACAGTTTCTTCCTTTTGATCACCTTGGCTGGGGGCAGGGCCTCCTGCCGGGTCAGTCTGGCTGAGCGACTGATAGATGGTCAGGACGGCCTCAATAACGTCCCGAGGGATGGAGCAGAGGAGAGCGGGGTCTCTCCTGGAGAAACGCTTCCTCAGCTACAACAGATGAGACATTTGTGTTAGACACAGTGGAGGTCAGCAGCCCGGCTGGATCAACTGGAGGGGTTCAACTCCCGCTGAGCAAATGTTTCGGCTCACAGTAACGTGAGACCACAACACCCACATGTTGCTATGTGACTGGCTCTGATGTGCAGTTGTACCTGGATAGTTGTGCCAAATGTTTTCATGAGGCCAGTCTGGAGCATCGCAACGGCTCTCCTGGTGTTCACTGGAGGAGGAGGGAGGCTGGTGTCCACAACAACACCAGGAACTCTCCTCAGGGTCTCCAGAGTCACAGCACTCATCTGGAGGAGAAGAGGATAACAGAGAAGAGAGGAGCCACATAAAGGGGAGAGGAGAGCAGGGGGAGAAACAAAGAACAGAAAAGAGTTGAATAAAAGAATGGAGGAAAGAATACATAGAAAAAGAAGAGAAGACGGAGAGGGATACAGATGATTAATTGATAATGCTGAATCAAAGCCAATCAGATGTGATATTACAAGTGGTTTTAAATACAAAATAAAAGAAGGGACTGAATGATTTTTTAAATTCTCATGACTAAAAAATTCTGAAGTATTAGTGCCAACATGAGACGAAGTTGCAGTAGAAATAATAACAATAGCAGTAATAAGTTCAGTAGTAACAGTAGAAGTAGTAGTAGTAGCAGTAGTAGTTTTAGCAGTAGTATCAGTAGTAATATCATAAATAACTGCAGTAGTGGTCATAATTTGAGAGGCAGCAGCACTCACATGGAGGCACAAGGTCAGCAGCAGCTGCTGCTCCAGCTGAGTGGAAGATGCGTCCAGTGGGCGGAGCTTCAGCATCAGCTGGACCAGCAGATCCTCCACCAGCTCACTGCTGACAGTCACTGTGGCAGGCAGAGGGGGGCGCTCTGCTGCACACACCTTCCACTGTCAAAACACAACTTGGTCAGTGTCTGCTCTCATTTTCAAACTAACTCATCAAAAATCCTGCTTCTCTCCTCAACCTGTAATTTAGATTTTAATTGGATTATATGTGATAAGAGTTTGAATGCACTAATTTCTACTATAACTCTTAATGGTAGAAAAACAATTAATTAAAGATAAATCATAAAATAAGCTGAAAAAATGACAAAATTAAAGGATAAAGATCAAGTAATTAAATCAAATTAAATTGAATCAAATCCTCTAACTGACCAGTGTGTTCTCCTGGTGAGCTGAGAGCTGCTGTGTGAGCAGCTGAACGATGTTCACAGCCACCAGGTGAACAACATACTGCTTGAGGATGTGTGGTGAGGCACACACAGCTCTGTCCAGCTCGGCTCTGGGGCCTAGAACCTGCTCCAGTGAGCCCAGGACAGACTTGGCCACCTGCAGAGTCACACAAACAACAAGCTGGCATCATGGATGCTGATCTGACAGTGGAATTCAGTATAAATTCACGTACATATTGAGCTTTGACAAAACCTGCATTACTTGGGTAGACACCGTGGAAACTTTACATTCTTGGTAGACTGTTTCAACATTATCAGTGCTAATATTTTTCCTCCATATTGAAGGGGAATATGATTTAATTGTCAGCACTGAGACAAGTTGTTTGTTTACTGGACTCACCTGGTAGTGAGCAGCGGGCTGAAGGAGACAGTTGGCCTCCTGCTTCTCCTCTGTCACCTGGAGCCAGGGGAAGGAGGATGACAGGAGACGCTCTGCGTCCTGGGAACACATTTTCACAATCAGACGTTTTGCTTGCAGTCGATGATTTCTATGCTAACTTTGTTGCAGTTGTTTTTGATAATCACATTTGAGAGGATTGGTACTAAAACAGCAACACTTGTTAGTCACAAGCTAAAAGTCATCATGTTGACATTTCAAAGTTTGATGCATTTTCTTTCAAGCTCTGTAACTGCCCTTATTTCCAGGTGCAGTTTGACTGCCCATAAAGAAGAGGGCCTCAGTATGAAATGCAGAGGGCGCTGGTGTGCACAGCACTCAGTGACAGTCCTTTCTTCGTGTATTTACCTTGTGTGTGTCCAAAAGGAAGGGCTGAGCTGTCAGACAGTCGCCAGTCTGAAGATCAGACGGGCGGATCTGGAGAGCAGCAAAGACCAACAGAGAGAGATGAGGAATTTCAACAATGAGTCAGTTAGTATGAAAGTTAGTATGAAAGAAAGTTATCACATTGTCTGTGTCAGTCTGAGCACACATCAGTAATAATGTTACCTGCAGCAGCAGCTGGTGGATGACTTGCTTGAGGGAGGAGCTGTGGACCAGCAGCTTCCAGGACTGGGTCCTGGTGTGGCTCTGGGCCTCAGGCCTCTCCCCCTCACATGGTATCTTGGACCAAATGATGTCCATGGTCTCTCCAAGGAAACCTGGAGACCATGGAAAATAAATTTACTTTGGTATCAGCGCTGGACAAAGTACACAACCCCATCACTTGAGTCAAAGTAGAGATACTCCTGGACAAATATTACTCCACTGCAAGTGAAAGCTGCTCGGTCCAACTTTTTACTTGAGTTCAAATACTGGAGGATTGGTTTTTTAAAATACTGAAATGTTCAAAAGTACATTTTCTTTTTGATATCAAAACATTGCAGTATTGTTTTCACAATGCATTTACAGAACCTCGTAACTCTCTCTGAAACCACCAAATGAACACACTGATTTGCTTGTAGAACCTCTTTGCTACACAAAGCCTGTAGAAAGGCCTTTCAAAACTTCAGCATAGAAATACAATCAAATCTACACAAAGGACATTTTCATGTTTTAGTTAATTTTTTATTGTGTGTGTGTGTGTGTGTGTGTGTGTGGGTGTGTGTGGGTGGGTGGGTGGTTGTGTGTGTGGGTGGGTGTGTGGCTATATGTGTACATGTAGGCATTCATCAGACAGACTGCCCAACAACACTGCTTTCAGCAAGACAAACTCAATAAAGACTGAATTAATTCACAACCAGCATTTGTTTATTTTGAGGTAACATTCACTCATTTTTTCGAGGTGAAAAGAAGTTCACCTCTGCAGTCAATGTAAAGAATTTACTGAGAATGACTTCTACTGTACTGTCCATCTCAAATGAAGTGAAACAGTTTTTTTCTCCTGTGTGTGGCCAATCACATTTTAGAAATAATAATAATAATAATAAATCAACAGCTGACTTCAAAGCTATGCTTAAAAGTCACAAGTAACAACAACTTCCATAGAAATGTAGTGGAGTCAAAAGTAAAACACTTGTTTGTGAAATGTAGTGGAGTAAAAGTCACAACTTTCAAAAAACAAAAATGTACTTAAGTGCAGTACTCCAGTAAATGCACTTTGTTACTGTCCACCACTGGCTGTAATTTAGCATTTATACAACTTATTAATTCATAGTCAAGCACAGCTGTAAGGAAAACACACAAAGTACTTCATAAAATGTTTGACTCCTCAATAAATACAACAGGAGCTTGGCAACGTCTCATCTTACAAGCTAACAGTTTTAAACCTTAACTTAAAAAAAATAATAATTAATTCATCTAAAAAAAACGCATACCTTTGCAGGATCTTGGAGAAGGAAGTTGGTTCTCGAGGTGAGAAGTTGGTGGATACAAACTCAGTTGAGGAACAGCCAACAAGAGCAGTCTTGAAGACCTGATGTGTACGCAGAGAATCTGTGTAGACTAAAAACCTCGAGTGTCCCTGCGCCTCAGATCTCCGTTAGCAACCACTCTGAAATCTAGAATCTAGAACAGAGGAGCTCTGTGATGCCACAGGGCCAAACAACAGCCACTGTACCATCACTACTACTACTGTAATACTACTGCTACTACTGTACTATTACTGCTACTACTGTACTACTACTACTACTACTACTGTACCATCACTACTACTACTGTACTACTACTGCTACTACTGTACTACTACTACTACTACTACTGTACTACTACTACTACTACTGTACCATCACTACTACTACTGTACTACTACTGCTACTACTGTACTACTACTACTACTACTACTACTACTTCTGTACTTATACTGTACTACTACTAGTACTGTACTACTACTGCTGCTACTGTACTACTACTGCTACTGTACCACCACTACTACTACTGTACTACTACTGCTACTACTGTACTACTACTACTGCTACTGTACTACTACTACTACTACTGTACCATCACTACTACTACTGTACTACTACTACTGCTACTGTACTACTACTACTACTACTACTACTACTTCTGTACTTATACTGTACTACTACTACTACTGTACTACTACTGCTGCTACTGTACTACTACTGCTACTGTACCACCACTACTACTACTGTACTACTACTGCTACTACTGTACTACTACTACTACTACTGTACTACTACTGCTACTCCTGTTCTACCACTACTACTACTGTACTACTACTGCTACTACTGTACTACTACTACTACTACTACTACTACTACTACTACTACTGTACTGCCACTGCTGCTACTGTACTACTACTGCTACTACTGTACTACCACTACTACTACTGTACTACTACTACTACAACTGTACTACTACAACTACTATTGTACTACTACTGCTACTACTACTGTACTACCACTGCTGCTACTGTACTACTACTGTACTAGTACTGTACTACCACTGCTACTACTGTACCACCACTGCTACTACTGTACTACTACTGTACTACTACTGCTACTACTGTACTACTACTGTACCACCACTGGTACTACTACTGTACTACCACTACTACTGTACTACCACCACTACCACTACTGCACTACCACTACTACTACTGTACTACTACTGCTACTACTGTACTACTACTGCTACTGTTAATACTACTGCTACTACTACTACTGCCACTGCTACTTCTACTAATACTACTACTACTGCTACTGCTACTGCTACTGTTACTATTACTGCTTCTGCTGCTACTACTACTTCTACTTCTACTTCTACTAATACTACTACCACTGTTACTACTGTACTACTACTGCTACTGTACTACTACTACTGCTACTGTACTACTAATATTGCTACTGCTACTACTGTACTACCACTACTACTACTTTACTAGTACTGCTACTACTGTACTACTACTACTACTACTGCTAACATGAATCAGACATTTGCATCCCATCTTGCATTCTGTTCTCATAATGAATCGTCTTATTTCAAGACAACACAAGAGCATCCAATCAGAGAGGGAGAGAGAAAGAAAGAGAAACCAAGAGACACAGTAAGCAAGTCATTTGTCAGAGATACAAAGTGCTTTAGAGTAATACAAATACATACAAAACACACAAATAATACGATTAATGAAACAAGTGATATTTAAAACAAATTTTAAACATAGAGATAATTATTACCATCATCATCATCATCATCATTATCATCAGATGGGACAGTATAATGGAACTACCACATGATAACCACATGGTGGCAGTATTGGTGTTATACTTGAGGTGATATTTCTGGGTTAACAAACATTTACACATACATTACAGTCCAGGCAGGATTTGAACCAGCAGCTCTTCAACCCCTATGTACTACACACTGTCTACTGCACATACTCTAACTCTTATGTTGTTTATGACAATCACAGAATAAACAAAAAATGTTTGCCTGACTTTCTGCATGACAGAAGATGCTGGCTGACTGACTGACTGACTGGTTGAGGGAGACGTTGGCAGGCTGGCAGCAGTCACCGAAGTTTTTATTTTCCCTTAAGGGCAATTGGTGTTGCAGCAAGAAAGAGAACATACAAATGACGACATGCTGGCTGGATGACTGGATGGAGGAGAGCACTGGGTGACTGGCTGGCTGTTTGCATCAGTCATTGAAACACTTGCTGGCTGCTACACAACTTCATCAGAGGACACACGGCCTGGCTTGCTGGCTGGAGGAGAGGAGACGCTGGGTGGCTGTTTAAGAGAAGGAGACGCTGGGTGGCTAGTTAGCTGGAGGGGAGATTCTAATGGACTTGCTGGCTGTTTTCCTGAAGAAAGGAAACACTTGCTGGCTGGTTGGCTGGTTGGAGGAAAAGAGGAAGGTTATGGTCGTGAGACAGTTTGTAATTTTCAGATGGAGCATGTAGGACATCTGATGTACAAGCCAAAAAAAAACATGCTTCTGGAAATTGTGTTTATGTGCATTTCATGTGAATTTGTACAATAAAATCATTTTTACTGCAGAATTTGAAAGTGAATGTAACTGAACTGAATGCAGTGACTTTGAAATTCAGAGCCTGTGTTACTGAATATGACTTGAATATAATTTCAACTTAGGAAACAAAAGTCCTTTGTGCATGAACGTGTCTCAAGGAACTGAATCTCACTTTTAATAATACATTCAGTTTAATGGATTCACTCTCCGAATTAAGCTTTTTAATTAATTCATTCAACCCTTGGAGGATTTGCCACAAGGGCTGAATCCATAGTTCATCACAGATTAATCCACTTACACCAAAATAAGCAATGCAAAGACAGAATCATGCATTTCTTTAAAAATAATTAATAAGATTGATTATAAAATCAATTCTACATTCTGGTGGAATCAAATGCAGAGCGTTAGATCAGAGAAATATGGTCACTGCCTATAAATCAGGTTAGGATGAAAGCTTGTTGATGAAGGTTTTGATAAAGTGAGTTACAGTTTTGGCACTGAGTAAAAAGCAAAAGACAAAAAAACAACAACAACATATCACTTAGTTAAATATTAGTCAGCTCAAAAGCCTGTCTGAACTGAGATTGTCAAATGTTTACTTTCTAGGTTTAAAAAATATAGATTTCTGAGAGTTACATCTTATACATTGAACAGTTTGTGTGACTGTGGTGGGTCCTTAACGGTTTCCAGGAGTTACCCAGCAAAATAAGGAATAGTTTAAAATAAAGTTTAATTCACCAGACATGATCTCAGTTACAGATGCACAAGAATGGCAAATTTAATCGGAGGTTTCAGTCTTCCCATACGCTGTGTGACAAACCTAAAACAACATTTTTTTTAATTTATCTTGAAACCCATTCAGATAAATTACTTTCTCTGGGTTCATACAAAAGCATACACGACAATTACAAAGAAACAGTGAGAAATGAGTACTGTATAAAACCACCTCATTTAAAATGTCAATAAAAAGTCCAATGACACAAGTTCACACCCATGACAGCTGGACAGGCAGCACTCATTTTAACTTGTCCCTTATTTATTAATAAAGGGACCTTAACTGGACAACATTTTGCGAAGTGTGGGTCTGTAACCCAGTGTGTGTGTGTGTGTGTTTAGGGGTTTGTTTTAAAAAAACATAATAAAAATTTAAAAAATGCAGCATGTGTGCATGTTAAATATGACTTTTCACATGTAAGAATTTACATTTCACATGAATTTACCATTTTCACCTGTGACTGGCAATATTCACCTGTGCACTAACATAATGTAATATTAATGTCACATGTGAACTTGAACCTTTCGCATTTGTTTTTTTTTTTTAAATATGATTTACAGTTTTTACATGAAAAGAAAACAATATCACACATGAACTAGATATTTTTACATGACTGAAATTTTCCACATGTGAAACGATAACTGGTCACACAAAGTCATGTGGAATTAGCATTTTCACATTTGATTGTCCTCTGAACTACAATTTCCACAGGTAAAAACATGAAATCACATGTGAAATAAACCACATGTGATTCTGGAACACATCGATTTTTCACTTTTTTTTCACATATGAAATAATTAAGTCACATGCAGTTGCAGATCACATGTTCCAAAACCACTTGTGGGTTATTTCACATGTAATTTCAAACATTATTTTTTCGTAAGGCAGCTTCCTCCGACTCCTCTTGTCCACCAGGTGTCAGTAGATGTTCAGCAGAGGCCCGCTCAGTGTCTCGGCCTGTGTGTGGTCTTGTTTGAAGTGCTCTGGCTACTCTTGTAAAAACACCAAATTAGCTCTTGTGTCCCTCTCTCTTTGCATAAGTTAAAAGAGACAGGGAATTGGGCTGTAATGGTGCTGTTAGCTGGGCTTTCTACCCCAATTATTGCTCTCCACACTCCCCCTCCGCACAGAGTCCATCACCGCTCACAAAGTCAGCATATCTGGCTTTGTTTGGCATTTCTCCAGGGAGACCGGTGCTTTGATCTGCTGCTGAAGTGCTCTGATTGTGTTCATCTGGGCTGAAAAAAAAACAAAAAAAAACACGGATGACAAGAGTAGACAGAGCTGAGGTGGGATGACCGTAAACTTCTGCAACTGCACCAGCATCCACACCAGCACACACAAATGACACAAGCTTTTTTTATTTGTTTGTTTGCTGCAGCAGCCTCTTGGGTCCATGCTAAAAAAAAAAAAAAAAAAAAAAAAGGAAAAATCACATATTAAGTAGTAATTTTTAAATGTATGAGGCTTTATTATGGGGCTTCTCCATAGTCCCATAGTCCAAGTCCCACCTGAACAAACAAATAAAATAAACAAAATCTTGCAAAGTCTTTTGGCCTTGATTTTCAGCCTTTATTAGTTGACTAGTTGACCAGAATCTGATTCCAACATTTGAATGAACTCATAGGATCTACTTTTCAGTGTTATGATTTAAAAATACTTTTTTTTTTTTTTTTTTTAAATGTAATTGATCAATCTGTGGCCCGGTGGAGGTCACTCATGTACCAGCAGTGGTCTATGATCCGCTGGTTGAGAAACACTGACAAATTGCGAGATAAGATTATATTAAAGTTAAACAAAGATGGTAGAAAAGCATAAAAAATAAAACCTGAAAAATATCGGAAAGGTAAGCACACAAAGCATGCAGTGGTAGCTATTGTGGTTTTTCTTATCATTTCTGTCTTTTCACATCAAGAGCGGTAACAGAAATATTTGCCCTTTTCAACAAGCAGGCGCTGTCAGATTTTAATTTGCTTTCTCTGTTTACACCAAAAATATCATCCCACCTGCAGCAACCCGCCCTGCAGGTGTCTGTCAAAATCATTCTGCAGCGTGACACCGGCATGTCACACACTCTTACACTGTCTGTTACACCTTTTAGCTCTTTGTGGCACTCTATTTTATGCAAAAGATCAATTGCTTCCACATAAGGCCCGATATGTTTCACTCTATGGCTTTGTATTTTTATTTATTAGTGATATACATCTGCTTGCACACTGTTAGCTACTAATGAAGCAATGAGCTGAGAGAGGAGGAGGAGTTAAAGAAGGAGACATCTAAAACACATTTCAGTGAAAGACACAAAGAGACAATTTTTTTTCCCACTTTATGTAATTTGTGCTGAATTTCTTGAATTGCATTTTAGGATTGTGGTCTAAATTCCTAACTTGTCCATGAGTTTTCCATGACCAACTCCAAATTTCCATGACTGTATATCTGCGGTGTAATGAGTAAATCCACCTTAACAACTAGGAGGTGGAATCACAAGACAAATAAAAAAACGTCTCATAGCAAAGGCTGCGTCTCTTAACTCTGATTGGCTGGTTTCCTGGACGACAGATTAACAGGATATAAAATCTTTTCAGCTGTTCTCCTTTCTCAGGCTGTAGCTCCACTCACTAAGATTATGCTCATCATTATAAAAGGTTTCCATGACTTTTTGAAAAAAAAAAAAAAAAAAAAAGATATTTCCAAGATATTTTCAATCCTGGAAAATATGCTTTCCAAACTCTGGTGTTTTTTCCAGGATTTTCATAACCGTAGAAACCCTGCTTATCATCACAGTAGCTGTGTGTTTAAGTTTACATGGAAAACCAGACACTGAAAGATTGAACTGACAGAGGATATACATGAATTGATGGGTGGGGGGGTGGGGTGGGGGGTCAGCCTAACACTGTAAAGCTGCTCACAAACTTATTTCCATGCCATGAAAATTTGAATAAATGACACTACCCTTTATTTCTGACTGAAAACATATTTCCATTAATCTCCATTACCATCTGCATAGAGGTTAACAATCAGAGTCAAGTTGAATATGCAGGGTGGTCATCATTTTGCTATAAAGGCCTTGGGAGGAGAGGGGGGGATTAAGGAAGTGTGGCTATAATATAAGCAAACAGAGAATGTGAAGAGAGGAAATGGCCTGTCCCAATAATCACAGCCCAGGAGAAGGCAGTGCATTCAGCTCTGCTGCTCGCGGTCCCTTCAATGGAGCAGAGCCCTGGAGGCCGCCGTTTATGGACAAGCCCTGACACCCACAGGAAGTGTAAACGGAGGTCAAGTGTTAAAGTCCAACCCGCCAATTCTCACCTCCATTAAAGGGTGTCTCCAAACACTCCTCAATGCACCTGGGAAGAGGCCCTTAAAAAAAAAAAAAAAAAAAGGCACGCTGCCTCTCACATGCTATGATGGGTTTCGTGTAGGCTAGTGGCTTCGCAGATCAGCAGAGTTGTGAAATGTCTACATTGCATTTGCATTGTATGCACTCGTCGAGAAAACAATTATAAGGGGCGCAAGTCTCAAAGACGCGGGGCCTGCGTGATTCTGCAAAAAAATGAGTTTCATTTTCAAAGTGAGACTGCATTTCAGGGAGAATCCTTTTTCAGAATGAATATAAAGGCTTCAAAATCAAATATTTGTGTGCACCTAAAATGTTCATGCAAATGTTCATGTCTTAAATAGGCCTTTGCTTGTTTTAGTAGAGGAGGGTTCAGTTTAATCAACTGGGCAGGAGAGCTGTTTCAGTGAGTCTACTGGTCTGTAGGGAAGATGTATATTATAAGTAAGACATTTGGGACACAGCACTTTCCTTAATGACCTCCATTATCAAAGACACAATTCAGGATCTAGTTTCAAGTAAGACGAACACCTGTGAAACCGCAGCATATACACAAGAGCCTGAATCAGCATAGTCTTGAGTTATGGAGACATAAATATGGGATTACCCCGTTGCATTATATCAAAACTGCACCTGTTGGTATATAATATTATGCTTTCCAAGCTGCAGGTCCTGTTTGTCCATCTGAAGTTATTTATTTGATGTTTTCTGCACAAAATGACAGAATTAAATTCTTTGAGTATAAACTGTATTTGCCAAACAGAAGCAACCCTGGTTGTTTTGTGAGACTTTTTTTTTTTTTCAGGAGTATAACTGCAGATATCGCACACTTTTGCATACTTTCCACAGCAGTCATCTGTATGCGAGTGTCAGACAGGACGAATACACACACTGCCCTGTTCCCAGGACGAAACAGCCATGTCAATCAGCAGATACTTCTCAGAGAGAAAGTTAATCCCTCATTAAGTTGATAATGACCTGGACGGCACTATGAGTGGATGGAGCGTCCTCTGGGACTTTCTGAGCTAAATGCCCACCATTAGCCTGGAGGAGAGCAGCTCGTACAGTAGCAATTCACAGCACTGGTGTCAATGCTAATCAGGCTGCTGAGACTCAGCTCCTGCTATTGCTGCTACGCATGCAAATAAAAAACACACACACTATTTGCATAGTGACATGCATGAGGGCCAGTTTTCACTGCTGCAATTAGCCACTTTGTTTTACATTTTAGCCATTTAGCCGATGCTGTTAGCGTTATGAGTCAGAGTGACTGGACATGGGTTGCAGTTTCTTGCCCAAAGGCACTGCGATAAGACACGTGACTGATGATGCAGGGACAAAACTGTAACTTTTCTTGTTCAGAGACACTCTATCATGTCAGAAATCAGGAAGACATGTGGCAAATACCCAGTGATAAGTGCTTTTTCTCTATTTCAGTCAAATTAATTCTGTTTAGCTCTTAAAATTGCTGATACCAGCTGCTGCTTTACCGCCAACACAACGAAAAAGGGGAACACCACAAGCTGCTGTAAGCATTTAGTCCACAGCAATTTGAGGAAAATTTGACCTCCATACTTCTGTGGAAACTTGAGCCAATAAAAAGTTGTTTCAAGTTTTTGAAAATCTTACTCTTGTATGCAAATGTGCAGAAGATACACCATGCAAACACATACAAATGTATACTTTAGGGTATATTATAAATTAAATACTCCTACAGAATACAAATGCATACTCTCTGAGTGTATAATTTATAAGCAACACACTTTAAACTGTTAAAATGGCTGGCAACTTGTCAGAAACCTCAAGAGGCTCAAGTTGTTGAGATTATTTTCATACATGTTTTCACAAAGTGTCTGCATGCACTCGCCTCAAAGATTGAAAACAGAGGCAGGGAGGCGAAAAATCCTCAGAAACCTTCAAAAACTGGAACAGCTGCCATCTAAAAATCAGTTATTGTGTTGTTATAAAGGCATTTCAGATGCACGGCCTGTCTAAGCTGATGCTGGCTCACTGTGGCGGTGCAGAATGAAGACACAGCGCTGCCCAGGTTTGTATAAGAGCCACAGCTGAGCCTGGATGTGTATTGGAGCCAGACAGGACATACCTGGCCTTTCACTGGACTCCTATTCATAGTCAAGGTTAGGGCCAAGGCCCGACAGGTCCCTCATTGTTGCGGCATAATGAGCTACAGTCCCAGCAGCAAGGTGACAGAGGCAGGCCGTTCTGTATCATTCTGTAAATGGCTTCATAAACTCATTAGTGATTGATGTGTGTGGACAGGAAAGGCAGAGATTACAGTGCCTGTTAAATGTGTCGAGCAGGTGACAAAACTATCCCTTTTCACTTCAATAATAATAATGATGACGGTGTTTCTCCATGCTTTTGTTTCATTCAATTATGTGTGAACTAGGGCACAGGGGTTTCTCCGAGACAGGACACGTCCTCTCTACCTGGCTCTTATTTTCTCCACCTCCCACCTCTCTGTCATATAACATCATTCTTGGGCTGCAGGAAAAAAATTTGCTGCCTCCATTGTCCAGATGCCGTGACTTTGATCCTCGCCCTCCTTGTTGCTTGTTTTGCAGGTGATTTAGGAATTAAAGCTCATTCAGCCGACGTACTCACTAGTTTGCTCTAGATAAGGACAAAAACTTTCAGCTAAATGTTTAACAGATTAAATGCGGAGATGCACAGAGGGGTAACTCTACCGTATTTGCAGAATAGAGTTTACCAAGCCTTGCATGGTGACATAAACCTCTTTCACTGGATATATGAGGCTCAAACTGATTTAAGTTACAAGAAGACAAGGTCTTTTAAAGCAAGAAGTTGTTTTTTTGTGAAAATATAATCCACCTTTCTCTCTATTAGTGGTTGTACGCCTGATGATGATCACCATCCAGAAGTTATAGTTATGTAGTTATACATTGTTCCTTTAGTTAACATAGCATCACCGGTGAAATGTTAATATAAACGAGTCTGCATGACTGCATGAAGTTGGAATTTGGTATTGTTTGTATTATATCCAAGACAACATTAAATGGCATTTTTTAGAGCTGCTTGAACATTTATTATATTATGTTGATCTTATAATGCAGCATGTGCCATATTTTGCCTCCCTATATTTTTGGAAAGATTATGTAATTACTTCTGGAAATATTCATACACCCATCATTATCAGTCACATATGGAAAATCTTTACCCAGTTAATGTTTGTAGACTGAAATGGAAAAAGACTTAAAAAAAGAAGATTTTTGGAGTTAAAGAGATCTAAATATGGAAATACATATGGAAATAAGGGGATAAATGTAATTAGTTTCCTGTCATGATTTTGAACCTCTAACAAATTTGGTTTGTACTAAGAGTAGATCTTCGTGAAGTCACAGTGGGGCATTGCTAAGGGATATTTTCAATGTTAAAATTAAAACCACAGTCTACTGGTGGCAGCTTGGCCTTTCTGGAGATGTAAGTTGTCGGCTGTGATGTACAAATCCACCACCATTCCCCATCCAGCTCAGATCCCGGCAGTGACTGAAAGAAAGGGTCGATAGCCAAGGAGTTTCAGGGCTTTTGATGGGAGCTTCATTTGGAGAGGACGGCCCTTAGAGCTATTACAGAACAACCCTTCAGCCTCTTTCTCCTCTCAGGCCATGACTATGAAAAGACAGCTAGAGGGACAATAGTCAGTGTATTCCTTGTCTGGCTCCAATACACAAGAGCAAGAGAGGGCATGCTGACTTCTCTGCCAGCAACACCACAGGTCCATCATTAGGGGACAAGGAGATGAAGTTTTTTGTGGTTTCAGTTTTTGTATCATAGCAAAAAGCAAATGCAATACTGGATGAAGTCATTAAGATATCCAAATGTGCAGGCGGGATAGGGGTGCAGATGAGGGAGATGAAAAGAGAATATGATTGATTTCTCTCTGAGCCTTTGCCACAAGCTGTGAAATGCAAACAGTGTCCATTTTAACAATTCACAATTCATGTTCAGGATTAAGATACCTTTTCCTAACACCAGAGGAAAAAAATATGCAAAATGAGAAGCATTACAGTTTCACTTTTTTCAGGACTTTTAAAGGAGAAGTGTCAAATACTCAGAACATGACTGAGCTCTGCAACAATACTAAGAAAAAATGACACATCACCAGACTGTGATTCATCAATATTCTTTAAAAAATTATGCTCATGAGCTTTAGAGACAAAAAACAGGTCATAGATGTATAATGGCATTTTCCCTTTCCTGTCTTTTAAGAAAAATAAAATGTTATGAGTGAATTCAACATGAATTAACTTGTTAAGGGGGATTTTTTGGCAGTGCACGACAACAAACAGGGCTCTTGGGGTGGGTGGTCCAGTCGGTGAGGCAACAGCAGCATCCTTATTGTTCAGACCAAGTCGAGAAACCCCGTGTTTGCCCTCTTCATTAGACATTCTAGTGTCAGCTAGGGAGAATAAATAAAACGCTCCGAGGTCAAAGGGAATAAGCGGTTCGCTTCGGTGTTTAAATGTATTTTAACAGTTACTTAAGGCCCAGGAGACGCTCTCCGCCACTTCCAAATGATGGAAATGAGCTCGGAAAGTTTGCAGAGCTGGCAATAATCTAAGTTGAAAGAGAGAATGCTTTTGTCCTCAAGTAGTGTAAGAAAGCAAATCACTTCCTTTAACGACGCCGCGCAGCGTTTCATCTGCTGCTTTTAAGCCTCCGACGAGGAGCCGATAAAGGAAAAACGCCTCCTGATTTCCTGCGCAAAAAATAATTCAGTTTCAGATTCACAATCGGTTTTCAAAACGCAGCTTGCACACAGGGAAGTGACTCACTGGCTGTAAGAAAGTGAACAACACACACACAAACGAATGGGTGACATAACTGGTAGAAGTTTTGATCAATTGCACTGCGTCCAACATTAATTCCCAATACATTTATAGTTACAGACACATTTTTAAAGAAATTAATAGGAGCTGAGGCCTGTAGCCGTCAGAGTAATATATTCAAAGAATGGGATTAATTTTTGGATTAATGTAGTGACTGGGATTATTGCAGCTGCACTTGGTAAAACCAGCAGCACCACTCTGTCATCACACCCAAGCCGCTGAATCTGACGCCTCCGTTACGCACAGCAATTGCTCCAATTTTAAGAGCGACACCGCTCCTGTTAAAAGACACACTCTGGAAAAAGAGCGCATTCATTTTACACAGAGGAAAGATTATAGTCTGTTTACATACAGGAGTGATTCTTGATTTACAGCTGGTTGAGACTTCAGTATCTCTCAACTGGAAGATTGTAAACTCAATGCAAACTAAAACTCATTTCCCTCATATATTAATAAAGAAGAAATAAACATTGTAACATCTGCGTGTCTGCCTTAAACTTTGGGGACTGAAACCGGCCTCAACATGTTACGCTGCTTAAAGCATCTGCCGGCCAGCCTCGACTTAAAAGGGCCCAAATAAGATGATTTGGTAACATCAAGGCTTTCCCAGCGGTAATGATTACATTTGGAGTTAAGATCCATGCAAGAATTTGTAGGCCACTAAATCTCCCAGCTCCCCACCCCCACAACTCTTCAAAAGCCTTGTCATTCAAAGGGTTAGGATGTTTGACAATCCCAGCTTGTACTAGTCCATCAATTAATTGGATACGTTGTCGGGATGTTCGTTTCTCTCATCTGCTACTTAGAAAGACAAAGGATCGCTGGGGGGCTGTTGACACCTCTGTGTCCGGCCACAGTATAAGTAGGGCATCTCCGCAGAGGGCCAGCATTCACTTCCTCGCTGCACTTGGAGAAACAGCTTGCTTTTTGAGAACCAGCGTGATCTTACTTTGTCTCTTGCGAATTTACGTCTGGCACAATGCAGGCACCGAACAGACCAACCGGATCTTATGGATATGCCGTGCGTAATTACGCACCATCTTCACTGTATCCACAGTACCCTGGAAGCCAGTGCGCAGCGTCAACGAAGCCTCCCAGTGGAAAATCTTTCACTATTGATGCTTTGCTCGCCAAGCCAGAGGACACGAGCAGCGACCGGACGAGTCCTGCTCAGTGTGGAGTAAAATACCAACCGGTAACCCCACTGCTCCCGTTCACCGGGCAGATAGGCGTATCGATACCACCACCATCTTACCTCTACTCGCCGGGTATGCTGCATTCAGCAGCCCACACGCAACCTGGATATTCTGTCTACTGCTGCCCGCCTTTCCCCTATCAGTCATCGTGTCGCGGAGCATTTTACGCACAAGGTAACGGTTCAGTTCTTTTCTTAAGTCAGCAAGTTCCCGTGTAAAATGAGTGTCAACTGCAATTTCTCTTCTGTGACGCTGTACTTAGTCTCGTCGTCTTCTCTTCACAGATTCTAAAGTCAGCGTCCATTCGTTCAAAACCAAGGGCGGAAAGTCGAAGAGGATGCGCACCAGCTTCACCAACGAGCAGCTGTCCCGGCTGGAGAAGGAGTTCGCACGCCAACAGTACATGGTGGGATCCGAGAGGTTCCTCCTGGCCTCCGCTCTTCAGCTGACAGAAGCTCAGGTACAGACAAAAACTTATAGATAATATAATGGAGCAATTCAAAGCTCCAGTTGGGACGTTGGTATAAATGAGCCACCTCCCAGGACACGACATTGTCTAACTGAACACATTTCTTAATTTCTTTTCTTTTTATTTCAACAGTTCATTGCTATTTTGGTACAAACACAGTATTTTAAACTTGTTTCTGATTTTAACGTGCCGCTTCACTGCTTTTTTCCATCTCCAGGTCAAAGTCTGGTTCCAGAACCGGCGCATCAAGTGGCGCAAGCAGAGTCTGGAGCAGCAGCAGGCCAAGCTTGCCAAACTCGGCCTGGCCGCCCCGCCGAAGAGCCCCGGTTCCCAAGGCCACGGAGATGAAGGTGATGAAGATGAGTTCTCCGACTCGTCAGATGTGGATATCGACGTGTCTGATGGATCCATTGACCACTGTTGACCAAACACACTGGACTTTTGAAAGGACACTTGTACATACTGCTGAGAAAAGAGGCCCGGGCCTCTAAATATTTAATAGATGTATAGCTATATATTTAATTTTTTACAGTCATCGCTCTTTCAAGAGTTCACTTTGTACTATTTTTTGTATATTTGAATGAAATATTTAGAAATATATTTTCTAACACTATTTGCAACTTGTCCTACGTTCATTAATTTGTCTTGAGCCTCTGAGAGTGTATCAGGATGTCAGAAGGTGAAACTGAGATCGTGTTCTGTGGCAAGGCTAGAAATCTATTTGATATCCTATTTGTTTACACATTCAACACAAAACTCTTTAGAAAACATTTTGTAATCATTGTTAATCCTATGCTATATTGGGAGTATGATTCCCACAATAAACATGTGAATCACTTAATTTCAAACTATTTTTGGACTGACTACATATTCCAGTTTATGGTGTAGAACTCACTTTGAACCACCAACTTCTTAATTCAAAATGAAGACTTTATTTGCAAAAAAATTATAAATGCCTTTCCTGGAAAAAAAACTCACTGTTGTATATATTGCTTCCCATAACATACCTTCTGAATCCAAATCCAAAATTTTGTTACAAAAGTCACATTGCCTTAGCCTACCAATGATCTTTGGGACTGTTATTACCTGGAAAACAGT
Organism: Myripristis murdjan; assembly: GCF_902150065.1. Lineage (NCBI taxonomy): Eukaryota > Metazoa > Chordata > Actinopteri > Holocentriformes > Holocentridae > Myripristis > Myripristis murdjan. Next base: position 6,445,650 of record NC_044001.1, read on the forward strand.
TGATAGAAATGAATACAAATGCAGATACCTGATTTTGCAAATGCAAATTCATGACCTGATGCTGGATGTGGTTTGTCATTTTCAAACAAACTATAAAGGAATACAATGTGAATCTAAAAGTCACAAAGACCACTCATGTTGTCCCGCATAAGTAATAAAGTGCCTGTTGTGTGAATACAGGCCTTTGAAAATCACAGAAACTGAATGATTTAAGTCACCGGAGTAACTTGACTCTGCAGTGACACATCCCAGTCTACAGCAGGTCCCTCGGTACGTGTCTCCCTGCTCTCACTCTGGGCCCAGTCTGCTCTCTGCACCGGCCTGATTAGGGAGACATGGCAAGACATTTCCTCCAGGGTTTGATCAGTTTATGCTTGAAGCCTGGGACAGACCTGGGTCCCCCTCTGATTAAGCTAAGCAAATAAATAACTACCTTGGGGATTAGCTGGGATATCTATAGCCGGGGGTGGTAGGGGTCAGTCTGTCTCGGGGTCTAGGGAGCTGGGTCTCACTGCTTAATCTGTTTAAATGGTCAATACGCCTGTTCTCACTGCTCCTCAATGGACAAGGCTCCCAAATGCCCACCCACCGCCGGCAGGTGTCCTGTCTCCGCTTGGTGAGCGCTGCAGAAGGGGGGGGCTCTTTTGAAACATGATGTCTCCCTTCCAAGCGGAAAGGGACTCATGCTGTCCAGTGATGCCTGCCTGGCAGACATACAGGATAAAACAGAGGAGAGGACAGCGTATATAAAGGATTGGGATGTAGCAATTGAGTCCATCAGAGCAGCTAATTGGGGAGGTCAACCTGAAACGCTTGCCCTGTAGGCAATTTAACAGAGGGGGGATGGTGGGAACATAGGGCACTGTTTCCCTCTCTTTAATCCTAAAACCTCTTTGTAATAAGTTATTACACTACATGTATTGTCAAGGGAGTTGGCATCCCCTTCCAACCTCCCTCTTATTTCTTAAAGTTAGATTTAACAGGTAGACAGGATGATTACAGCAGTGAATCAAGGGGAAAATGAAGATGTGACTCTTGTCTTTAATAAGCACTTTTCTGGAGATAATACAGACCGTGCATGGAAGGAGACTGAGACAGAGAGGATAACAGTTCAGGTTTCGCCCGAGTAGAGCATCTCAGACAAAGAGCAACCCTTTTCTGTGTTGATATGGGGGAGAAAACGGCCGGGGACGGTGCTGATTTCTTGTCTGCCACCCCCTGACAGTAAGGACCACGGAAAATCAGCTGAGAACAGCCCGAAAGGTATTTTAACCTCACGTCTAATGCTGTCGAATACTGATAATTTGAGCTGAACCACCAACAATTTCACCAGGCAAAAATCTTTTTCAACTATGTCCCACAAATTAATGTGCAACAAGTAATCTATTTACATGGCTAGCAGGACTCCAATAAGTTGAATGGAAAGAGATATTTAAAAAATGAGGAAGAGAAAGATATAACCTGTCAGACTACAATTAAGAAAGACACAGATCCTCTGTTACTTTGACCTGTGCACGCTTTACTGATTGCTGCTTTAGATACTGCTTATGGAGTAGATTCAGGCTTGCGCAACTGTTTTAATCATTTTGTTAAAGGTAAATGTTAGCATCATTAATTCTCTTCCTTTCCAAACTGCTGGCAGAATTAACTCATCAAATCCAAACTGTAAAGGGCGGCAGAGGTGCTGTAAGAGGGACAGGACGACTGGTGACAGTATCAAAGGGAGCGGTTTAATAAACAGTAACAGAGCTGATCTCTTTCTCTGTCTCCTGTCCGCCACCCCCTGCCTGCTCTCTCCTGGTGTCCCTGGTCGGGCTGATTAGGGCTGAGGCGCTGCTGAGGGAGCAGAGTTTGCGTAAAACCCCAGAGAGCCGTCTCTGATGTGATCAGCCAGGAATCAGAGCTCCCCCTTCTCTTCTCTCTCCACAGTCTAACGTAATCCCATTGAGGGACAGAGAGAAGCAGTCAGAGGCCTGGGAAAACCTGGAGAAGGAGGGGTTGGTGGGGGTTGGGGTCACTGGGCTCATCGTCCCAATTAGCACAAGCCACCTTAACCCCCTGAAAACATGCCAGCATTGGCAAGGGGCGACTAAGTCTCCCTCCAGGGTCTGTAACACAGAGGCTCTTTATGAAATGCAAGTCTCATCTCTTAGTAATCAGCTCTTATTGCTTTATTAAAATCAGATTCACTTTACACACACCAACTACAACAAATCAGGTGAAAATAGTCATATAGGCAAGTAAACCTGATGCCAAACATTGTCAAACACTGGCACCAGGACAGTGAAGACGAAAGCATCTCGAGTATTTTCTTTGACTTCCATTTTTGGTTGATACCTTGCTTGGTATTGTATTTTATACATAAACTGAAACATGATGACCATATGTGTCAGTAAAGTCGTGTGGCCTGGACACCAACAGGACGTGAAATAAAACCAGTAAACCATCAGTCATATGTAACATGATATAATTAATACACTTAAGTCTTAAAAGTGTTTGGGTACAACCGGTTTCAGCTGGTGCTCAATCCATCAAACAAAACTTCAATTACCCTTTATTTTGACAAAAAGCAGCAGCAGATGTTTCAAGCTATACAACTCATTTCTACCTGATGGCCTACAAAGTAATACACCTCTAAAAATGTATTTTTCCAGCCTGAAAGTTCCAGTTTTTGAACTCCAAATCATTTCCTATACACTGCCTGCCTTGGGTCGCATGAGTCCTGAGCAGACACCATTGTTGGTCTCCATCTCAGATTGTAATGCAGCCCCGAGAAGGTGTGAAAGTTCTCATGGAGAGCAATAACCTCCACTGCTCCAATGGCAGAGTGCAGTTCATTTGACCAACGCCACGTTTTAGTGTAGGCAATTGTTAAAAAAAAAAAAAATCCTCCTTTGCATTTTATTTGCAGAGGCCAGGGCCCCTCTACTCTATCTAATAGTCATTAGCTTTCATTACAGCCGTTTGAAGTGGACGCTGCTCTTTGTCCCGCAGCACAAGAGCCACATTTGAGACGCACAATGACTTCTGACACGGGCACTGACAGGGACAGCTTGCCTCAAGTGGCCAGCCCAGTGTTTGGAGAATGGGTTTAAATGTCCCCCTTCTCTCAGGAAATGGCAGTTCCTGTTCACAAGGCATTCAGCGAGACAGAGCACCATGAAGCAAATAAAAAGGCAAAAATGAAGCAGCTTGGCACGGCTGGTGTTGGACTCACGGTGCGCTAAAGACGCGTCTGCTGTTTCCCCGCGTAAAACATCCAGAAATATAACACTTTTAACATCCCTAATTGGACTTTAGGTACTCAAAAGTGATTTTTAAGTCAATTACTTTAATAGTATTTTACCTGCCGTGGCATCACTATGATATGCAGCGGTATTCGTTTATTATTCTGTTTGAAAATCGTGTGCGTAAAAGGCTCCAAAACCTGACTTGGAGATTAACAGACGTGATAAATTTCAGCTCAAACTGTAGAAACCCGCTCCCAGGTTTTATTTCTGTGCCACTGAAATGTTTGCTTCATGCTGAGGAGGGGAGGTGATGGGTGGGGTGGGGGTGCAGAGCCGTACAGGTGGTTAAGCGACCCCACTTCTCATGCAGGTGGCACAAACTCAGCAACGTGCTATTTTTCCCATCTCGTTATAATGGGGTGAAAATTTCCAAGTATTTAAGTAGAACAGATTAGCTTGAACACACAACGCTAATGCGAAACAAAATGGCCAATTAGTTTATTAATGAACGGAGGTGAGAGGCGGGCCGGGGCCATTTGATGTGGTGGTTTTTTATCAGAGCCAAAATGGTGGCAGAGATTAAGCAGAAATACACAGAAATATATTTGTAACAATAAAGTAAAATGAAATAATACAGGATTAATATGTCTTTGTAATAGTAAGGCTATAGTAGCCTAATCGTGTAAAATAAGGATACAACTATTATAACAAAGACTAGCTGATCATTTTCTGCAGGAAAACTGGTTACTCACTGATAATCATACTAATACTAATAATAACCTATTGATATAGCGCTAATGGTGCTGTCGGTGTGATATGACACCCGGAAATGCATTAAATTCAGTCAAAGGGCGCTGTTTGCAACTCATTAGGTAAAAATGATTGTGTGTTAAAATAAGGAGGTTTAATGTAGGCATGTGGCATAAAAATACATGAGCAATGTCGTATGCTAAAATAAATCCCATATTCATCTGAACAACTTTATGTGACAAATAGACAATTCCATACACACACACACACACACACACACACACACACACATACATATATATATATATATATATATATATATATATATATATATATATATATATATATATATATGTACACATATATATATACACACACACACACACACACACACACACACACACGGTCATTATTAGTCTCATTGTGCTTATTTCTACTTTGTGAGGGAAAAGGAAATAAAAGACAAAAAGATAGAAAATCCTCTTTCTTCCTGAAGCTCCATCAAGGACCGCTGGGGGGGTTTGTTGTCCACAGACGGGACAAACCGCGGGGGTCGAAGCCTCTGCGGCAGTTGGGCAGACGCAAGACGCTCTGCCTCAGTCCAGCCACTAGGTGGCAGCATTGACCTGAGTAATAAACACCTGCTGCAGCGCTGAGGGCGACTGAAAAACGTTTTGTTCACAAAGAGTCCACCAGAGGGCAGCACTTTCACACTGACTTGTGCCACCTGGATTCACGCTCTCCTCCTAAACAATCAATTTGCAGCGCCTCAGTAAATAAATAATTAACATACAAACAAATAAAACTAATAAATACATAGAACATTCAACGCCGAATGTTATATTTTCACTGACAATATGTAATATTTCAGATTAAGCAGGAAAGACTGTAAACGCCTGTAAACGCCCCGTTGTTTTCTTGGTTACAGCGTCTTTCTAGGGTGGGGGAGTTAATTTTGATTGATTAAATTTCACATTGATCTCTGTTTGGAAATTGGGTCATTATTAATATTATTATTATTATTATTATTATTATTATTATTATTATTATTATAGCAATGTGAAGAACACCACCCACTATTTGGCCTATAAAATGCACTGTGGACACAACAACGATACGGAAAAAGCCATTAAACTAAAGCCTATATAATATCCCCATATCGCCATGTGAATATTTAGTGACACAACTGGAAATATAAATAAATAAATATTATATAGCCCACAGTGTCACACACCTACTAAACGTAGCCTGCCTGTAAGAACATTATAGCCTACATAAACCATGGGAATAATAAATAAAAGCACCGAAACACTTTAGTTTTATACTGGAATACACCAGGAATATTTTGATGCTTCTTGTGTGATGGTAAAGCAGCTTTTCATTACTTCACAGTGGTTGGACTCCAAATAAAAATCTGTATAGTGCTGCCCCGAGGGAGAGTAAACAGCCCATCCGGAAGAACAGTAGACCGGCCGGGCTTGTTTTTGTTAATGCCAAGCGCTTTGGCCATCTATTAACCAGGCGCGATCAGGGTCAGTGGCTAAAGGCCCACACGGTTTCATCATTAAACTTTACTTCACCCTTTCCAACCGGGCGAGTCAACCCGCAAATTCCTGCGTCCCTGCGTGTAAGAGATGGTTTAAATATAAAAACCTGCTATAGCCAACAACCTACAGTTATGGCTTTGCTTTCCCAGTCAAGTAATGTTTTCTCTTACGAAAATCTGCCCATAAAAACGGATTTTGATGTCTTCGCTGCACTGCTTTCATTATGTTCAGTTGTAGTAATTATTTGCTGCGTTACTTGCTCTGTTTTTGCATTGAACTGTTTCTATCTGCAGCTATAAACTGGATTTTATAAGGGACATATATAAAAAAACATCTTACAGCCTTTCACTACAAGGCGTGGAGTCAATAACCTCCAACAGAGCTGGTCAGCTGTTTATTACATGCAGCCATTTTTGTTAAATCGAAAATAAGTCATTTTTTTGGATTATTATTATTTCAATATGGTTGTTGCATTTCCATTTTAGGCATTTGGCAAGACAAAAACTTGGGTCTGAATCACCACCATTACCTGCAACAAACATCTTAAACCCCTTTCAGTGGTAATTTATTAGTGACATATTAAAAATAAGAGCTTGGATGGAAAAAAAAAATAGACCGTTTTGGACGACGACCTATCTCCACCGCCGCATGCTGCTGTTAGGAGCCTTTAGCTCTAAACGCCTAATCAACAACTTGTTGTACCTCATAATTTCCATCGGTAATGATTTTCTAATGCAACCTCTACGCAAACGAGCGCATTAGGAGTATAATTATTAACTTGGGTAGTGCACCATGAAAGCCAGCCTAAACGCACAGGAATAAGGGGGCCGTCGACCTCATGATGGCCTAATTAAGCAGCCTCCTTGACTGTTGGTTTCCCCTCCTGGGATTAAATGTTGGTTTTCATCAAGAACTGCAGGGATGCGTGTGAGCCAGTAGTTATTCTGTAGATTAAAGAGGCAGATATACAGTGTGTGCGCAGAATGAATGAATAAATTGTCTCCGAAAGACACTGCAAAAGTAGGTTTGCCTCTGTTTTCATTCTGGAAACAGTACAAGTGTTTCACACGTGTCCACTAAAATCAGAAACTGTGGGCGTCCGGGATGAGAAACCTTCACGTTTCCGCTGGAAATAATCTGTTTTCTGTGTTATTCTTCCATCAAGAGTAATTTTCTGCCTTGTTCACTCTTGTCTTGAGATGTTGCCCTTGGCCAAATATCTGGAACAAGCTCAACTCTTTTGGAAACAAGTGAAATGATTGGCAGATTTCCCCCCCCTCTCACTCGTTACAAGGACAACCACATTTTCATATTAAATCGAGGATGTGATTTGTTGATCGATATTTAGTGCGGTGATGAATCCCCTTGATGTTCAGCTGTGCACAGACGCGTTTCAAATGACTTGAGGACATTTTTTCCCCCACTTTGTGCCCTTTGACCACCACTTTGTCTCCATTTCATTTTACTGTAAACTTCTATTGCGAAAAGGAAACATAAATTTGCATTATAATTATTGTTGTTGTTAAGCAAATATTTTTATTCAGACAACTCGCTGTTGAAATTTCGTCAAAGCATATTCCTTATGAATATGTCGAGGCTCATTTTTAGTCACAGTTGAAAAGTCGCATATCTTAACAGCTTGATCAAAGAGGCAAGTCTATATTTGAAATATGCAAATGATCAAACAATAAACACGACAGTGGTCTTAGTAATCTATTAATTCTGTTTTATGAGAGGAGAAGTTATTTATGTTGGAGCGGCGGGTAGTATGCGCAAAGTATGAGAAAAAAATTATGTTTCAGTCTTTTTTGCTTAAAAACAATGACTTAGAAAATAATGTGACTGCATGGATTTGCATATTCCCGGCCAACTACATCAAGAAAAACACATTTATGTTCAGGGCTATGAAATGTAGGCTCTTATAATGTGTAGAACCGAGGCGGACAGGAAAATTAATTGACCATAAGTTAACCTTTATGCGTTTCAATTAATGTTTCAGGTTATCTGAAGGCCATGTTCCCCCTCAGCACAAATTTACTTCACAGCGGTGATAGTTTTATCGTTATATTACTGTCCCATTATTACACTAAAAAAAATTAAGTCACGTAGTGCTGGGGCATAAAATTGGATTATTTTCTAAAATAAATAAATGGATAAATAATTAAATAAATAAATGGGTAAGTGGAGGAAATTGGGCAACTGTGAGATAATTTCCCCTGTTTCATTCAACATGTTTCAGTAATTTTCTTGAATCAGAATTCATTTTGAGGCTTTACTGTACCCTGCACTGACATGCAGTGTATGGAAAGTTCCTGAGACAAGTGGAACTGCACCGGAAACAAGTCAAATGAACTCCCTGGCATTTTCCCTTAAGAGAAGTAAGACATTAAAGCCTTGAAATGAGGCTAAATTAGTCTTTAAGGTGCATTTTCTCATCTATAAGCAAGCCGCCCACCCTTGTGTGATCTATGAAGCAGGTACTTGAGCAAACCTATTGGCAGGTGCTGTAGTCCAATCATGTCATTCCCTGTCTAGCGTCAAGCCAATGTGAACTGGGGCTTGGAGGCGCTTCACTTGGTGCGCACTTGTGCACAGAAATCCTCCAAGTGCGCACAGACTCATGGATCAGGGTGATTTGCAGCACTGTTGACTTTTATAGCATCATCTCCACTGGACAAGCCTGTGAAAGCCCCTCAGCCCTCCATGGTCATCATGCATCTCTGAGAGGGGGCTTTCCTTGTTTTCTGCAAGAGGAAGTAGAGAGATTTCATCATATTCTCCCGGATTGGATTTGTATTTCTGTTCAGAGATCATGTTTTCGTCTGCGGGCAAGCGATGCTTCACGATAGAGTCCCTAGTCGCCAAGGAAAACCCTCTCTCCAGTGAGGATCCCATCCGCCCGACGGCTTTATGTTACTCCAACCCGTCTACAGATGCCTTTATGAACAGTTACCAGGCTCCACCGGGCAGGTCGCTGTACCAGAGCCCGGACCTGGTGTTCCCGGAGACGGTAAACCATCCCTCCCTGACCATGACTCCCCACCAGCTGGGAGGCTCCCACCTACAGCATCCGCACTTCTTTGGGACGCAACACCGGGACCCGCTGAATTTCTACCCGTGGGTGTTAAGGAACAGGTTTTTCGGACACAGATTTCAAGGTAAGATGGTTGGCTGCGAAAAAAAAACTGATAGAGATGCAAACCACGATCCTAGCTGGTGATCATCATGACGCATGAGAGGCAGCGGCAGAAACAAAGATAAAGTTGTGTTTTCAGGAGACAGTGATTAATTTGATGTTTTTATTTCTTTAAAAAAAAACACGCTCATACTTGCACCAGTTTGGTGCTGCCTATAAACAAAGAGAAACTATTTATTCCATAAATGTGCATGGATAAACTGAGGTTTAGGTGCACGGTTTACTCCTTGTGAAATACATGTGTGCGTTTGCAATAAAAAGCACAGAACATTTGGATAAAACTGAGACTTACCAATACTGAAACAAATGGGAGTGTTGCTCACAATCTGAGCTTTGCCCCTGAGAGTTAGGCCTATTATGGAAATTAAAGATTAAATCATGCCTGTTAACACGATATTAGACCTGGCAACGTTGAATATTTCATCGTTAAACAATAAGCCGCGGTCGCAGGTACAAATGCCAGCTCTGCAACAGTTTGCAGCTTATCGGCCTCTGATTCTCCATGCGGAATATTTCGCCCTGGAGCTACACTTTCAGAAAGGCACAGCCGGAGGAAGATAAGCAGCTTTTTTTTTTTTTTTTTACTCTCATACAAGAAAACTCCCTCCGGGTTATACCTTTTTGTTGTAATAAAAAAGAAGAAGAAGAAGAAGAAGAAGAAGAAGAAGGAGAAGAAGTCTTGCAAACAACAGCCAGGCTGGGGGTCAAACCAGATCGGCCTGGAGTCCACGATAATAATGCTAGCAAAAGCGAATGAGTCAGATGAAAAACAAGTCAATGCAAGTATAATCCGGGAAGACTTCGGGAAGACGTCGCGCATTAGATTATGTAGAGCCTGCAAAACAAATCACTAGGCCTACTTCAAAAAAAAAAAAAAAAAAAGGTCAATAACTCAAATCCTGATTACGTTAACTTTTAAAAATAGGCTATTTTCCAAAAAGTCCGCAAGATACATTTTTAAATAACTGATTGATGCAAATCAATTAAATGCCCCCCATAATTATTAGGGCAAATACTTTGCACATAGTCACAGCTCCTGTACACTGATTCGTATTAAATAATTAATAGTACCACAATTGACTTATTAATTATTCCTGACTTAGGCTGTTCACTGTTCTGTGTCAGGAGAAATAATAAAACATGGAAAATTGTTAAAATAATAAAATAGTAAAAAGGAGTATCATTAGGCCTATTTTCTCAGGTTTTCATAAACGTGGTAAGGAAATTATTTAGTAGCCTAACAAGCGGCGCATGTCAGAAATAGCAACATGACCTGTTTGAGACATAATTTAAAAGAATAAATAAATAAATTTCAGTTTGCAAAAATAATTTCAACCTCTATGCGGAAACCTTGCTGACTAAATCTGGTAACTCAGAGGAAAATTATATTTCTTACAGCTGTTAATGACTGCAACAGCAGGGGCACTTGGACTTACTTGTAAGTGAATATGATTGCAATGTCATTTATCAACATTTGTTCATAAACCGGAACACAATGGGATGTGCCACAAATTCAGTTTAAGGAAAAAAAGAGAAAAAATGTTTTTCTTATCCTGTTGTAATTACTTAGGATATGTTTACACGACTTGGCAACTGTCTTTTTCCATCCTTTCTGGTGCGAGGACAATCATTTCTCCACGGACATTCGAGATTATTTGAATTTGATCAGTTTATTTGCCCGATTTGAAGCTGAATTATAGACCATAGGCTGCAAATGCCATCGGCCTATTTAGCAGTAAATACACTGCCTCTTCCCTTCTCCACCCGAGTAAACTCTCCTTAGTTTGCAAATGAATAACCGATCAAAGCCTCCGTTTTGCACGGTTCTGACACGAGAACATGGCTCAATTTAGGCTGCCAGCAGAACCTTGCTTGGGTTCTTTAAATAAAAATGTTGAAATGAAAAGAAATGTTGAGCAGTGTAAAAGAATTTTAAAACACTAGGTCATTTGCTGGGATTTAATATCAAATGCGCATGGACTGATCACTGAAAATGATATTAGTGTTTTGATGACAGGCTACAATTTTAGAAGACTCGGGCGACGGCGAATAATTCCTATTTTTTCTTTCCTTAATTATTTTTCAATTATGTATGTATTTATTTTTATTTTATTATTATCTTTATTATTATTTCCCCTCCAGGCTGAAATTGTTACTTGATTTTCGCTCTCCACCACAATGATAAAACCCACAATAAAGATCAAATTAGGACAGTTTGAGGTTGAATTATGTGTGTGTCACACCTTGCAAGAGAGGCTAGTGCACGAGGTGACAACACACACACACACACACACACACACACACACACACACTGAGCTGTCAGACCTTGCCACACACACCTGACGGCCGTATCTCTCTCAGGTAACGACGTGTCCCAGGACAGCCTGCTCCTCCACGGCCCTTTCGCCAGAAAGCCCAAGCGCATCCGGACGGCCTTCTCCCCGTCCCAGCTGCTCCGCCTGGAGAGAGCCTTCGAGAAAAACCACTACGTCGTGGGAGCCGAGAGGAAGCAGCTGGCCAACAGCTTGAGTTTATCTGAGACGCAGGTGAGTCTGGACCGCAGCGGCACTGCGCCAATCCGGCTCGGGATGCGCAAAAGGTCATTTTTACACATTATCCGTCTGAAAATGAGAGCAAAACAAGGCTTTTACTTTTACTAATTTCTCTCTGGAAATCCGTTCAACTCGACATGAAATTCATTTCAGCTGAAATAATAATTATGTCATTTTGGGCCTAACTTATTACTGCTCTCTGTTTAGTGCATCCCTCCCGAGAAAGTAACAACAAAATCAACACCAATAATAATATCGTAATAATAACAATAACAATGACAACAAAAACAACAATAATAAATACACTACTACTACTGCTAGTAGTATTAGTAGGCCTAGTAGTAGTAGTAGTAGTAGTAGTAAAAGTAATAATATCTACTCAGTCTTCACGAATAATTCGCCCATTCAAGTCGGCTATAGCATTGATTGCTATTATAGCCTAATTATGGTGGTTATTATTATTTATTATCATTGTAGTTATTGTTGTCGTTGTTGTGGATATGTTTTTGTGCCTATATTGCTGATCGGCCAACTGTCATTATGTACAAATTTATTTGTCATTATTAGTTAATGCTTTAAATTAGCAAAGAAATAAATAAACAAATGTGATGTAGTAATGCTGTTAACAAATAAATGAAGCTAAAAATTATACATGTTGATAACAAATGGGAATAAAAATGTAAAGGAAGGACGGGGGAAAAGGCCTATATCATGTATCAGACCCACGCTTTGCAATGCAGTGGTGTTGACCAATGCTGTCATTGGTATTTATTATGGTATAGATTAATATAAGCCCAGGCTATTTTAATTTTGGGGCAATTTTTAGGCTGCTCAGTGTTTCCCGAAGCGGTCCTGTGACACGGATGCGGCTGTGTAACTTGACCGGTGCCTGCAGGGTGTTTTATTTATTTGTGTAATGGGCAAAGGCTAAAAAGAGATCCTCCTGACAAAGCCTCTAAATATTATTGACGCCAAAATTTAATGAGTCCACACTATCAAGTAAATTAGGCCTAATAGGCAAAATAAAGAGAGGTTTCCTGAGTCAGCAGAATGGCCAAATGATGCTTGCCACTTTATCAACTTTGGCATAAGTCAATAAAAGACTTTATTGCAACACCAATTATGATGCAACAAACAATAAAAATTGTGCAGAAGACAACAAACCAATATAATTGATATTGATTAATGAAAATCAAAGAGATCTTACCAATTAAACAGGCCGTTCCCTGTGATATTAAAAATAGTTTGAGCAGGGCGAAACTGGCAGATAGCCTGTGTCACTGGGGTTATCACACCATCATAGCATTAAAATATCACCCACAGACAGGAATAACCAAACTGGAAGAGAGTTACATGGATAAAGACCCAGTTAAGTGGATAAAGTTGCTTCATGATATTTAACTGCTTGCATGTATTACTTCAAAATGCAGGAAACAACAGCAGCAGTCAGATTCTGGTGAATTTTTGCAATAAAACAACAGAACAAAAACATCCTCTGCCCTGCTCTGGCTGGCAATACAATGACTTTACTATAGCAGGCTGGAATTTTGGTTTTATAAACTGATGAAAATGAAATAATATTGACTGTTGAGTTAAATCTCAAAGAACTATGGTCCAAAAACACAGTCAGGCCATAGCAAGTTAACTGGTTTGGCTATAGCCTTGCTGACCCCTTGCTGTCATAAATTAATTTGCCCTCCATATTTTGACAAGAATCCATTATTTGCTATGCCGGTTTTTAAAGTCCCAGTGAGTCAGATTTTTGAGGGCATCTTCCTTCCTTTATTTGATGTATGTGCTTTTGAAATCAGCTGGAATGGGACATAACACAGGGAGGGATTATTCACAAGTGTAAAAATATGCCATTTTTTTCTTGGAATTTTTTATGTCCCCCCTGGTGGCACAGCATTGGGTGTTTAGTGAAGATACATGGTTTTTCCAGGAAATGTAATGCAACTTTGACAGGATAAAAATGCATTTGGTGTTATATTGTTAAACGTATTTATTATGGCATGTAAAGTCTGCTTATACAGTAGGTACACTATATGGACAAAAGTATTGGGCCACAGCTCTTAATCCTTGAATTCAGGTGTTTCCACAGGTGTACATAATCCAGCAGCTAGCCATGCAGTCTGCCTTTACAAACATTTGTGAAAGAATGGCTCGTTCTAAAGAGCTCACTGAGTTCCAGCGTGCTGCTGTAATAGTAATGTAGGATGCCACCACAGCAACAAGTCAGCTGGTGAAGTTTCTTCTCTCTTAGATATTCCACCATCAGCTGGAAGTGGGATTATTGCAAAGTGGAAGTGTTTAGGAACCACAGCGACTCAGCCACCAGGGAACAGCACCGCGTAAAGTTACAGAGCGGGGTCACCGCGCTGAGGCGCATAGTGCGTAAAAGTGGTCAACGCTCTGCTGACTCAGTAAGTGCAGAGCTCCAAACCTCCTCTGGCATCAACATCAGCACAGAAATGGAGCTTCAGCTGCTGCCGCTGGTCTGATGGAGGAGTCTGGGTTTGGTGAACGCCAGGAGAACGTTCCCTGCCTGACTGCATTGTGCCGACTGTTAAGTTTGCTGGAGGAGGGACAACACCATGGGCTGGTTTTTCTGTGGTCGGCCTCAGCCCCTTAGTTCCAGTGAAGGGAAATCTTAAAGCTTCAGCTCACCGAGACATTTTGGACAATTCTCTGCTTCCAACTTTGTGGGACCAGTTTGGGGAAGGCCCTTTTCTGTCCCAGCAGGACTGAGCCCCAGTGCACAAAGCAGCTCCATAAAGGCATGGCCGGCTGAGTTTGGTGTGGACGAACTTGAGCGGCCCGCACAGAGTCCCAACCTCAACCCCATCCAACACCTTGGGGATCAACTAGAACACAGATTGTGAGCCAGGCCCTCTGGTCCAACATCAGAGTCTGAGCTCACAAATGCTCTTCTGGATGAACGGGCAAAAATTCCCACAGACACACAACAAAATCTTGTAGAAAGCCTTCCCAGAAGAGTGGAAGCTGTTCTAGCTGCAAAGCCAACTCCACATTAATGCTTATAGATTCAGAATGGGAGGTCAGAAAAGCTCCTGTAGGTGTGATGTGGAGGTGGCCCAATACTTTTGTCCATGTAGTTTATGTCGTCTCCATGTACTACAAACCCTTTTGTGTTTTTCTGACCAGGTGAAGGTCTGGTTCCAGAACAGGAGGACCAAGTACAAGAGGCAGAAGCTGGAGGAGGAGGGTCCTGAGAACCAGCAGAAGAAGAAGGGCAACCACCACATCAACAGATGGCGCATTGCCACCAAGCAGGCCAGCTCTGAGGACATTGACGTGACCTCAGAGGACTAAAAGCCCCGATCCACCCTCCTACAATGCTGCCCTGCACCCCGCGTCCCCTTCTGACGCATCAGAGGACCAACCCTATTTATTATGTAATATTATTAAGTATAATTAGACACATTAGAGGAAGGACTGAGTATGCGATCACCACCCGTCTCTTCACCGCGGCGCTGCACTGAGACAGCGATGCGGAAAAGACAGTACACGATATTTAATGGGACTTGCATCCAACCTGCACATCTCTGGGTTTGCCCTACAAGAGAAACCCTCCCATCATTCAGCGATCTTTGGTGTACGACAACCAAAGATGTGGAGAAACATTTATTCAATGTCAATCTCTACCATAGTGTGTTTGTTTGTTTGTTTGTTTGTTTTTTATTGTACATATAGACCCTTTACAAAGGCTGCACTCATTTGATTAAATCTTTGTTTTTGCAACCTGCCTCAGGCCATTAACACCTCATCGCTCATCCCTCCACCACCTCACAACATGTTTTCCATGTTCATTCAAATTCCTACCCAATAGACCATAGTCATCACACACTTTTAATTCATCCAGAAGGCTGGTTAATTGCCAGGCAACAAAACAGCAAATGAATCACAGGTCAAAAAAAAAAAAACAAGATACACATTTGTCACTCTCTACGATATCGTATTTTTTTGTGACTGACAGAAATACAAATCCACGGCTATGTTTCCTAATGAGGATTTTCCACAGCCCGGGACAGATGAGACACTACAGAGACTCCTGGTGTCAGAGGCAATTTATGCCACAGCTTGTCGTATTTGTCAGTGTGGGGTGATGGATTGTCTCTGGCCTGATGTTCTCCATTTGTTGAATGTTCGCAGATTTCATTGAGCACCATGTAGTAGACAAAACGTATATAAAACCTAATTTTCAAGCAAAACGTGTAAACACCCCCCCAAAAAATAAAAACAGAAACTGTTTCTCTGACAGGAAATGTTATGTTTTCATATTTTTTTTTTCCCCTGGTGGTTTTCATCCAACCAATCATGACGCCAGGTAATTTCAATGAATCTGCTGCTGCGCTGTTTGGTCGAAGTGAAAGCCTGCAGACTTTTGGGCCACTGACCTGTAGGAAGGTGTCAGGGATACGGTGGGGTGACGGGACAGGTGTCAGGTGTGCTACCTATCGGCAGGTGTTTTCTCTGAGTTCCAGCAGAAGCGGGACGGAGGGAGATGAATGGAGCGACGTCTGGGAAAAAAAACACCAGAGAAAGTAGTCCTTATTGTCTGCCGGCCCTTTCACCGACCACCTCAGTAATCACCTGTCAAAAGAAACGGAAGGAATCTCCGTCTAATGACCCCGAGGCCTCGGAGACGACCCCTGATGTCTGACCCTGATGTCTTGTTTTGTAAGCCAAGAGGCCGAGGCGCGGCGAGGAGAAGGGGAGAGAGGCGAGGTAAAATACATGCCAGTATTCTCACAGTTTTACAAAGAGCACAAGCACACAATACTTAAGGCATCTGCAGTTGGAATGGCCTTGTTTTGAGTTCCCAGGACATTCTATACTCACTGCAGGTGCAAACGCACGGTAAAAAGGATTTGGCATTCCTTATTACTCAAACAAACATCATCAAAGGCTTATTTTAACTTGTGCAGTGGCTCAGGCTGACTTCAGGCGCTCTGCCCTTCCTCTTGACAAGCAGGTGTGGTTTGGGCCAATCGCAATGTGGTTAGGTAAGAGGCAAGAGCTCGGAGGCATGATTAACGAGAACCACACCTCTCTGAATTATCTGTTAAGAAAACAATTAGGGGGGAAATCACACCCGTCTCCCCGAGCGCCGCGTCTCCTGTCACCTGAGTCAGCAGAGAGGAGAGTTCAGGACGGGAAGCAAGAATTCACCGACGAAAACAAGCATCTCTCCAGAGGAGCAGAGTGCCGCACTTCAGGGAGGGAGCAAAGGTGTCAGCCGGCTGTTGGGAGCTGAATTAAAGCAAAGTGCCTGGGCTTATCAAGGAGGGATGCCTATTTGCTTTCTTTTCAAAATCCAAATCATTCCACTTCCTGTGTTGACACTACAAATTATATGTTTAATTGCAAAATTACATGTCAAGTGATTTATTATTTAGTGCCACCTGTTTCTTTCCATCATGCAACCCAAGTACACTGACTCATTAATCAGCCTAATTGCTTAAAAACTGAAGACTTGAATTTTAAATAATTTTAAAGATATGGAAACAACTGACAAAAATAACAATAGCAAGCATAACCACCTAGCTATGGGTTATTATTGAAATTATTAGCTAATTAAATTTGCTTACACAGCACTGACATATTAGATTATATAAAATATTTAAATATTTGAAATATTTAAGTTATATTGGAACAATAGACATCTGCTGACATTTTTCCCACAATTGAATAACTTTATGTGTTTTTGGAATGACATCTTTCACTTAGAGCTGAACATGATGTTCCAAATGTTTCTAAAAAAAACAAATTAGTTATTCATCAGTAAAGCCAAAACAACTCTGACTTAACAATTTCTGGCATTAAAATTAAATGTACAAGGGATTCGTAGTCACACTCTGGCTTTAGTTAAAGGTAAAAGTGAAACATTTGCTTATAAAACAGAGAGAATTTAGATGATATATTTTATTAAGGAAATATTTGGCAGCAAACATTAAGAATTAAGGCCTTTATTGCATTTTGAGTTATGACCCAACATGTTCACAAGTGATTCCACAAGGCACAACAGTGAAAAGTAAAAAAAGAAAATGATGAAATCACATGTCAGGTGTGTTTGTGAGCTGTTTTCTGAATGGGTTTTATGTTGTTTTTTTTTTTTTTTTTTTTTTAATTTGCCTCCCTGGAGGATTTGCGCCACTACTCACATCCAGCATCCTCCGCTGAAGCAGCATGTGGCTTCTTGTCAGGTTCCACTGCGCTGCAACCTACCGTGCAGCGTTTCCCTGGCAACCACGCAAACAAACCAATCACAGACATGACGACAAAAGATAAGATTTCAGTGGAGGACGTTTATATAAATCACAGCAATTACATAAAAGACAGAGCAGCATGTTTCACAGTCAGGTTGTAAAAACCCGTTTCAGGAATAAAAGTCAACTTGATTCAGCTTAAGACTTCTTGTCTGGCTCACTGGTGTGTATTTAAGTGCACTGTGGCGGTTTACAAAAGAGGAATAAGAACTTAATGCTGACACTAAACCTTGTCATTTGGCACCGACAGCACACCAACTACACTTTTTTTTTCTTTATTATGCAGGAGATCCACTCCAATTTGCTTCCAAGGGAAAACAAATTGTTAAATGATACTAAGATGATCTACCTTGATGGAAGTAAAGACACCGTAAGATAATAGGGTCCCATTTTATCTGAATGGTCCAGTGCTGATACTCAATCTACTGTCAAGAGACTAAAATAGCCTGTTATTGAAAGAAAACTAATTTTCAGGTGATAATAGTGTGAAAAAAAACTTGAGATACTGATTGCCTGAGTGAAAGTTGGGTCATGTTCTCAGGTTAGGGTTATTTAGCCTGTAAAGATACAGCCGAGACACAATAATCTAATTAAAATTTACCTTTTGTCACCACATAGCTGAGTATCAGCACCGAATGGTACAAATAAATTCACTAAAAATGCACAAACACAACATATTACAAGCAAACCAGTGTCTTCCCCTCAGCTGTAGCTACATAAATTCAGTTAAAAACTTCAAATTAAACATACAGTTGAGTTGTTTTTGGTTTCAAACACTGGTGAACTTTTTCTTTGGGTGCCCTGGTTGTCAAGGCAGGTTCAAAGAAATGCATGATAATATTTCACAGTTATTTATCCAAATTTCATTCAGCACCGCTACTAAATTCATCCATCCTTTACTCAATCATCAACATTCATTCAGCTTAATCACCGACAGTAAACATTTTTGTATTCACTTAATTGTATCAGGAGGTACAATCTAAACACACCTGCACATTGCATTAAGCTGTGCAGCAGTCATTACGTTACTTCATGACAGTTTCAGAGTGTTTTCATGAGGGGCAGTGACACATATCTTCACATCTTTGGCAGTATGGATCACTCAGAGACCTTTGTTGTATGTCACGATCGTACAATTCGTTGCCATGGCGATCTCTGGCTCTAGTCGGCTCACATCGATCTGTGGGAATCAAAGTAAGACAAAGAGAGAGAGAGAAAAAAAAAGAAAAGAGTCAATAGTGCAAAATGACAATATTCGGTTCGTGCTGTCAGATACAAAAAGCGACCTCTGCACACGACCGAGGCATCTACATCCACCGCCGCTTGAAAGATCTGAAACAGTTTCATCTGCAACTAAATATTTCATAAAGGCCTTAAATGTTTTGCATTTACTGCTAATGTGCAAAAAAAGCCAATTTGGCAGATTAAAATCCAATTTTGAGGTTTGGAACTCCTAATGTTTGAACCAGAGACAGATGGCTGTGACTCAGAGGCAGAATCCTAATCAGACATCCTGGTAGGTGTGAAATGGGGAAGTGGGACAAATTGAGTAGGTGGGGGGTCCAGGAGAGCACGGCATTCATGTTGCTTTTTGGGGAGTTTTTTTTTTCTTCCTTTTTTTTTTTTGTCTGGTTTCCTTACAAAAGTGCAAAAAGGACTTGCGAGAGAAAAACAGGCAACGCCATGGAACGGGAGGCTGCCTTTCACAGGACTGTTGGCGGCACATATGTCTGAAGTTTTTTGCCATATGGCTGTCTGAGCTATTTCCAGCGGTAATTAAATCCTAAACATTTTAAAGCCAGAGCTGGCTGGCTTGTGTCAGCAAGTCATTTGGCAGAGAACAGACAAAGAGAGAGGAAGAGTTGGGAGTGAAAAATGAAATCATGCCACGGCCACTTACTGAGCAGAATGACACATACTGAGGCAACGGGCTAAAGTTAGATTTCAGCCTTCTAGCCTGGATTGTGTGAATGACTGACTGGCGATGGGGGCTCTGGGCAACGGTTGGACAGATCATAACAGAGCAGGTTAAGTCTCGGAGGGCTACGCCTCATTAGGAGAGGATCTCCGTAAAGCTCAACTAGTTAACGTTAAAGGGGTCAGGAGACTTCAGTCATCAACATCAGTCACTGAAACCAACTCACGGCAGACCTGGGCGAAGCAGATACTGAACACAAAGTGAGTATTTGAAGAATTGAAAACAAAGAATCAAAACGAACAAAGGGAGCTCTTGTGCATCTTATCTTAACATGAGGCTCATTAGTCAAGTTAAAGTTTTTCTCGGGAGCTTTTGCTTGGAAATAAAGCTGAGCTGAAAATTTGTACATAAAAATATACCTGTACTATTAGCCTGAGTGATGAATCGGCATGAGTTAGGCCTTTTAACGTGCTATTTTGTCATGTGCATTGCCTCCTTTGCTTCACTTCAATCTAGGTTGGCTCACTGTCTGTCGAGTCTTGCCTGCAGAGAAGGGCTACATAAATAAACTACACCTGAAAACAAGCACATCATTAGTAATTTGCACATCTGAAAAACATATCTTTAGTTTAAGAAAAGGTATCATTGTGTGATACTACAGAGGCTACTGATACTGTGGCTCATGTAACATCAGCAATGCGAAAAGCAGCAATATCTCTATCATCACCGCTGTCATTATCACCGCCGGAGAAGCCAGCAGGGAAAGTTGGATGCGTTAGTTTAGACTGGAGGGTTTTCAAAAGCGAGGACCTGTGACATCTGCGGGAAGAGGCTGATGGCGAGCGGCAGGGCGAGGCTGAAGGCGGCGAGACACACCAGGCTGTGGACGGGCAGGACGAGCCGCCGCTGCCTCTGGAGGAGAGGGAGCCTGGTGGGACAGAGGAGGACAAGGAGGAGGAGGAAGAACCACCAACACTTTATTCACATTATATCAAATGTGCAGCAGGTTGTGTGACAAATCATGGATACATAAAAAGTTAACTTACATGGTAACAGTATATTTGGACATAAAATGGTGACAACAGGACCTCACATACAGTGCAAAGGACAATATTTAAATTCATTCAAACTGTTACTGACTGCCACAAAGCTCGTAACTCCAGTTTTTGATGCCATTTTTCCTTATTTTGAATTGTAACATTGCTATTTGTTTGCTTCTCCAGTGGAATGACTCCCAGGTGTGTGAAACCTTTTTAAAATTCAACATCAAACCTCACACACATACATAAAAGGCATCAATTTTTTTCTCCATCTGAAGACACTCAAGACTTTTTGGAGATGCATGGATTTCAGGTGATATCAGGTATAGATTCTCTCCCGTTTCTCCTCCCTCCCTCCCCTCCATAGGCGAATCCTCTCTTCGGTGTGCGGGACAGCGAACTCAGCAGGAGCCTCAGAGAGAGCCGCTCCCTCTCTCCTCCACCAGCGACGCCTCTCCCCCTAACGAGGAGAGCTACTGCCTAATGAGGGAGCTCATTAACACATATGGCTGCCATGGTTTAATTAGGCTACACACACACACACACACACACACGCAGAGACACACACATACACAGAAACGCGAACACATTTAAGAGGGAATTGGAATATGTGGAGAAAAGTCAATGAGAAAAAGTTGTGAGGTATGTGAGAGGCGCGAGGAGGACAGGGTAACACGGAGGGCTTTGGGTGCAGCCGCGAGTTCGAAATCCTCATCAACAGGTGAAAATACTTGATGTTTTCTAAACTTAAAGCCAGCATTGTGTGCAAAAGCAGCTGCATTTGCACGGCTACTCCAGAAAAGGTCTTACTCAGGTTGCATGTAACTTTACTACCATGTAACGTCTTCTTCATCACTGAAAACATAACAAAGACACAACAATCCTGTCCACCTGGTGTTGGGCAGTAGGTTTCTTTGTATACAGGAGAAAGACATAATAAGTGTTTAGGTGTGTGTTGCTCGAGTGAACACACTAATGATCATATGATGATACTGGAAGAAGCAAAATAACAAGATATTTTGTTGGTACATTGACTTTGTAGGAACACCTTCATTCGATTTTACAAATTTAAAACCACCCACTGACTGACCACAGAACATATTGCTTGCTCTTCCTAATGAGAGCTAATTGGATGAATGTTGAGTGTGACTGATAGTTTGGATTTTTTTAATCATATCAAACTGCAGTGGGCGTATCCGAGAAAGCTCTCACACATTACCATAACCATGGTGGGCATACATCGCCCAGAACTCTGGTGGGATTCATAACAGCGCAGATTAGGGTCATCTAAATTTAAAGCCAATACAAAAATCGCAGCAGAGACGGTTCCCGTGATGCCTTCTTGTGGCCGGCCGAAGGACCTTTGGAAATTCTCCCACCTCCATGCAAGTGAAAAGGCCCCGCAACAAAACTTTTTGCTAAAAATATACGCTCGCTACATTTTCTGCATAAGTTATGGTCTCTACACTACTTTCTTGAACACATTTGTGCCATTTGTTGAAGTAAAATTGTGATTATTTTATTTAACTCAATTTTACAGAAAATAGTGAATCAATTCAGGAGAAATTATTCACTTTGGCAAAAAAAAAAACAAAAAAACTTATTCACATTTCTGATAGTCAAACTATGAGTTTAAATGGTTATTGTTACCAAATTGTGAGGTTTACATAAGTTGAGCCAAAACAAGGTTTTTTTTAGTAACTGGGTCAAGATGGGAATTCTCAGTGCATGTAAACACAGCCAAAGACATGAAAGTATATCCATGCTCTTTAGTCTACAATGACGCCAACAATGGAGAGTGTGCAAGCTCTCGCAGCGACAGAAGCCCCTCTGTCACCGACAAAACTTGGCTCTCAACAGCACCATCCATCATTAAGGGGCCGCCCAGGCACCCCTCTCTGTCCCCTTGTTCTCGCTCCATTGAGAGCCAGTGAAGGCGAGCTGACATGGAGGGTAGCCGAGCACTACTCACCTGCAACTGCACTCACCCCAACAGCCCCCGAGTCCCCGTCCCAGCCTCTTCCTTTTCACTCTCTCCCTGCTCACTCATTCAGCTCACAGGAATCCCAAACACACCTGGGCAGCCCGAGCCCGCCCCGCTCTGAGCGGTTGGGACAAGTGCTGTCAAGGATTTGCAAAGACGGGTGCATTCCTCGGCACGCCGCAGGTACAGTCAGGCCATCGATCACGGGACGTCCGTATAAACACACCGTGTCATTAAGGCTTCATTACAGTCGTATCAGACAGCGGAGAATCTCCGTGGTCGGGAGGGTTCAGCTGCTGTGTGGGCTTATCAAACTGAGCAGGGAGGAACCACAGACGCTGATATCTCCCACTGTAGGAGCTAAAATGGCAGCCTGAGGATTACACTGGAAGGTTTTTTGGAGCCTTTCTACTAAACAGCTTGAAGACTACTTACTGTACCCTAATAAACAAGAAGCAGGAAACGGGACGACAGCCTGTCTTTCTTATTTCCTCCCTCCTTTGCCAACAAAAAGTACCATGAACAGAAAACATAAGCATTACTGAGCCCAATAGTGACTGAAGTTGTTTTATTTTGTTGAGTTTTTCATCGAGTCCATCTGCAGTGTAGCATTTGTATGCATATTTTGCAGCAATCCTAGTCCCAAAATACCAGCAATTTTCCCCAAAACAAATAATTTGATTTGGTTGAATAGCACTGAATCGCATTTTCAAGTGTCTATTTTTCTACAACCTAAACCCCGATAGAAACACAAGCTTCACCAACAGAAAATCTGCAGGAAAAGGAACAGATTAATCGCTGTGAGGAATCTAAGTGGCTAAAAAGGAGACGAGGCAACACCAGGGTCAGCATCAGTCTTGTCGTTCTGAGATGCAAAGTGATGCAGATGTGGCCCTCGTTCTTCCAGACTGTAGGTTTCGCTGTTTTCCATTAACTGCTCTCTAAACTGAGTGTCACACCACTATTTTGGGCCTGTGCTCAAACTGAGTGCAAACCACCACAGTAATGACTGCTTATCGCCAGAGGTGTCACCAAATTCAAGAAAAAGGAGAATCTTGAGGATTATCACTTTAAAAATACACTGAAACCCAGACTCGGTGTTGGGGGAGAGGAGGCCGGGTGACGGCTGCAGGTATTTCATTAGGATTATCACATGCTTGTATCACTGATTGAATTATGACTCATGCACCTTAATAGTAACATAATCCTGATTAAGACCAAGTAATGCGATGTGTCTTACTTCTCCAGTGCAGCCATGATCATGGGAGGGAGCACCAGGATCGGCATGGGTAGGACCACTCTGGTCAGGGCTGTCTCTAAAAGTGCCTGTCACAAAAATCAACACGTCTGGAGGCATGAACTGACAAGATCAAAGGGCAGAGAAAATGTTTTTTTTACTTTTGGTAGATCAAATAATTACAGGTTTACATCCTGACGGCCTGATTTAATCTCTGATTTTGCACAGAAAGAGTTCGCTTTAGTGTTTTCACAGCTGAATGGTCTCTGTACTTACATGCCTGGCAGCCACTTTGGAGGTTCCCACCACGTTGCCGTCGTCGTCAAGCACGCTGATGCCCTCCGACAGCTCCGAGTGCCTCATGAGCACCACGTTACAGACGTTGGCACTCGCTGCACGGGGGGGAGAAAGTGCTACGAAATTAGAACAGCTGACAGGACATGCCGGGGCATACCGGAGGTGAACAAACCAAAAATAAAGTCAAGTAAAGTCTAACAATATCAGTCTTTGGTATTTGATCTGTTTTATAAAAGCGGTAAGGAGCAAACTGCCCTTTTAGCCTCTGGTTGGAGTGCAGGTTTGGTCGCCTAATGCAGGGAGAAAAATTCAGTTTCTTGGGTATTTTGGCCACATGGCGGCTCAAACCCTGGCCCGCTGAACAAAAACCCTTTTCAGCTGACACCAATATTTAAGATACAAATACCTTTTATACCACAATGTGTACCAGGAATTTGTACAAATAAAAATCTTGCACACATATTATCAGATTGCTATAGGTTAACTCAAAACTAGGTCTTTTAAATGATCTCTTTACTGAGTGGTTGTTCTTTTTTAACCACATCTTAATTAACTTTTAAAGGCCCAAACATACAATAAGTTGCAAGGAGAATGTCACACATATATGCATGATTTTCACCTTCACACTCTTCTAGAAAATTATAGAAAAAAATACGTCTTCCAAAACTTGTCTTGCTTTTTTTGTGTAAAATTGCTACAAACAGGTAAAAGAGCTTGCTCCCTTTTTTGCGATTCTCCCGCATGGAGTTCACAGTCTTCCCATGATTTGATGCACCACTATGTGACTGGTCATGCAAACTATCCTGCCATAAAACAGTCACAGGTTTGATGCCCACAACAAGCAGATTGTGCACTGACAGCACCGTTAAATGTCCTTCACGAAGACACCGAAGCACCACTTGCCTGCTGACTGTGAGTCGCGCTGGGTAAGGACGCTCAACGTGTAAACGAAGCACATCACTGCCGTCCATATTTGCTGAAATGTGGCTCGTAAGTCCGGAAACCGAAGGTCACTCCTTTTTACGTGCGACTCTGACTGAAGCACGAGCTGAATCACCTCCAACGGGAAACACGAGCAAGGTGAACGAGAGGTCGAGGCGCGCTGGAGAAACATCAGCAGTGTTTTCCGCCGCTGATTTATTCACGGAGGGCAAAATGAACACAAATGTATGTTAATATAGATAGACCTTTCTCCTTGACTCTAATAGGAATAAGAAAAACTCATTTTAGAGAGTTTAGTGTTAGTGCCGCAGGCCTTTTTAATTTAAGACAACAGCATTCTGAGTTATCTTTACTTAGGGCTGCAGGGCTGGGAGGTCGCTTTGTGAGAGGAATTCAATTGACTGAGCAAATAGCTCTTTTACCTACAAGGGATTTTTTATCCAGACCAATTAATAGAGGAACAGATAGGGGGATTTTGGCAAGGAATAACAAAAACTAAAGCACACGGATCAAACACCGGAAAAGGGTAAAATCCGAGTAATTATAAAATTGAATCGATTACTGCAAAGTCTGCAAAGTGAAATGCAGAAAATACAGGGCTGAAATTTGTAATTATTTGAAATAATTACATTTATGTACATTCTAATTGTCATATCATAACTAGTCGTACACAAATGGAAATGCATCCAAGCACTTAAAAAGATCTTTTCGCGTAATTACACAATAAATATCAGAAGTAAATGAGAAATGTTTGCAAAGACAACAAATTAATTATCCCCGCGCATTTCTGGCGGCACGACTTCCCCTCCAGTCATGGTCTCCATAATCTAATTGAATGACAGGCCGCCGCTTGATTAGGTTATTACAAATAAATCTACCCTTAAGTAAGCAAACAAAATCAAGCGGGTGAAAATTCAAATGGCACTTTGCTTTCCCCTCGCTTCAATTAGCTATTTTAATTACCTTTTTTATGGGCCCCACCAAAAACAACAACAACAACAACAACAACAACGACAACAACAACAACAATGAACAAACACATCAGGTAAATGAGGCCTTGACATAGACGCCACTTTAAGGGTAATTATCCAATTTGTTTGCGGCAGCAGAGTTCTAACGAGGAACCAATTACCAGGCAAAGGCAGGGCTGTAGAAACCTGTTG
This sequence comes from Myripristis murdjan, assembly GCF_902150065.1. Taxonomy (NCBI): domain Eukaryota; kingdom Metazoa; phylum Chordata; class Actinopteri; order Holocentriformes; family Holocentridae; genus Myripristis; species Myripristis murdjan. Next base: position 6,471,796 of record NC_044001.1, read on the forward strand.
ATTTAATTAGAAGAACCGCCATGCTAAGGAAGGGGGGGGCAGGCAAACAATTTAATTATGAGCCAGCAGCCCGGGGCATTCTGGGACATGGGTCTATACCCCTGGGTGTGACTGTGTGTAAGGGAGGGAGTGACATGAAAATTGGGCTTTGTGGCTCCGCACACATCTGACATAACAAGCCCACAACACATCCCCAACCCTCCAGAGAGGACAATGGACTGTGCAAATGAGGGAGCAGAATGAAACAAATCGCCCGGCCACATTTGGCTCTCGTACAGCGACTCGTAATGACGGCGCCGCGTTTGTTTACACGTTTTTAATCAGTCAATGTTTGGCCGTGTGAAGTGTTATTGTGACAGCGGTGTGTGAAATGCACTTCAGACGTAATTTAACTGAATATGTTAGTCGTCGACCGCATTGGAGGAACTCAACGTTGATACAGGCTATCATAACCCGCCGACGCGTGGAGATGCTCCATGTGAGGAATTTAAAGGAGCTTGAAAGCGACAATGGTTTCTGCTATCTGACAGCCCGAGTCGCATTAAAATATTTTAGTGTGTTTGAGGCTGAGGACGGGAGCTCTGTGTTGAAATCTGGCAAGAAACTGCAGGAGAGTGTTAAGTTTGTGTGAGGTTGTCCTATGTACAGTGAGAAATAATGGCTATCAATATTAGCTATAAATAATGGGTTAATAATCAGTTATATAACCTTATAATGGGTTATATAACCAATTATAATGATTACAACCCATTATAAAGTTATATAGTTTTAAATAATGGGTTTCAATATACCAAAATGATCCTTTTTCCACGATTAGGAACTTTGGTTTGATTGGTCTACGTTTTGTTTCTAGTGTCATTTTGTTGGTTGATTGTATATTTTTTGTATTTATATTTTTTATTTTTTTAGATTAAGTAAAAGTCTGCATGTTTGTCCTAGTTTGTCGCACGTTCCTGCTGCCTTCCAGCACCTGACTACTTGTGGCTGTGCAAGAAGATTTCATTGATTGTATATTTTTTATGTTTTAATTTTTTTTTTTTTTTTTTTATTCTGTAGCTCACTGTCCAAAAGTGAATCCAGTTATTGACAGATATTCTGAGCACAGCTACAACAGCATTTAATAGTAAAAAAGAAAATCAGCAATCTAAAAGGGAAGCATTAGCGGTCAGGTTTCAATGTTAAACCTTAAAATAAAAGAGATTTGCGGCAATGTTAAACAAACATACAGGGAGAAATCCAGCGTAGAACAGGGAGAGCTCACTTCCTTCCCCCACTGAGCTGCAGCTGCTCTATATGCTCCTTGTATTTGGCCAGTTTACCAACATAAAAGCAGAATTTCACCCTAAAACAAGCACCAGTCCCTAATTTTAAACACTGTTAATGTGTTTTAGGGCTGAATTTCCCTTTGTGTAATCTAGTCTCAATTCTAGTCTATTCAGGAGGGCCTGGACTGACATAAATAATAGTCATATTTTCACCACAGAGAGGAGGAAACCAGCTAATTAGAGTGGAGATCCAACAGAGAAACATCTAGGGAAGATTCATCTCTGCAAAATGCTGGAATAATAATACTGCCTGTTCACGTGAGAATGAGGCTTATTAGCCTTTGTTACTGAAATGTGTTATGATGCTGTGTTATCTTGCTTGCTCACAGGTGGGGGGAAGGGCGGGATTAAACTCCAGTGGGTGGAGCATTCTTGTTCCAAAATGAGCCAGAAAGTGAGTTTTGAAAGGCGAGCTCTCAGCACCTGGTGAGCTAATTGTTGAGACCCTAGTATTCATCAACAAACCTATCAACCCCCTGCAGATATACTATGGTCATTTTGTGCCATGAGGCAGCAAAAATCATACGTATTGCACCTTTAATAAAGTGCAATGGGTGTGGTTTGCCATGAGAGCACACACAAGACAAAGGCTGACCGGGGAGTTTAGCCTGTTTGAAATTTAATTTATTATACTTTTCATTTACCAGCAGTTTATCTGACCACCTGCCAATTGACCCAAGTAGGTAAATTAAACAAAAACAAAGTATTATCGGTGAATGCTATCTGACCAAGGTCTGAGGGAATGAACTTTTTGGACGTACCCACGGCTGGGAAGGGGATGAATCTCTGCACCAGCAGCCTGGTGGTCGGGTTGAACCGGCTGGCTTTCTGGATTAACACATTCAGCCCTACCTGGAGACACACACACACACACACATAAGAAGCAGAGTTTGAAGCTGCTGTGTGTTTAGTGAAAGTTTTCTCAGATGTAAATTTGAGCAGGCATAAATACACAAAATATTCTGTGACACAGTGAAAGGCTTCAGACCGGTTCTGCTCGTTCAGTTCCTTGTAAATGTATAAATAACATGAGGAATAATAGCTCATGTAAATGCTTTCATCTTAAAAAAAGAGACAGTAATGTTTAATGAGCATATGTTAACACTTGGATCAGTCACTGAGCCACAGGACTAGTCATTCAGAAAATTCAACATCAGAATTAAAACGGTAAAAATGCAGGATCCTCCTTCTTAAAGTTTGCAACGTATAGAAGACACTCATCATGTATAACTGAGCATAAATCTACTACAGAGCTACTACAGAGCAGAGAGGAAATTATTGAAATATGAAATTGAAGTGAAGCCTTTCAGTGTGCCTGAGAAAACTTTCATCATGTGAACAAAAATATGAATACTGTATTGTCCATTGAGGCTTGATGTCAACACAAAAAAGCATGAAAAAAGGAAAAACAATCAGTGTTGCGTTTACGGTATATTCAGAAATGGGAAAAGTGACAAAAAGTGACAAGAGCACTCGGCTCGGTGAATAAAAAAAATGAAATAATGTTGAGTTTGTCATAGTATGTTAACACACTGTAGGCCTGTAGGTGTTAAACCACCAAGTCTGTCAGATAACACAGCACCACTCCACTCCAGCCTCTGGCTCTCCCCAGCCAGGCGGGGGGTCGTCACCAAAGCTGAGGTTTAATTGGAGAGCTCCCATCCTGACTCCCCATGCCTGTCGGTCCGCCCCCCAGACACCCCGCCATTCTCCCTGCCTGTTGCCGCTGTCAGGCCCGAGGGCAGCAGCCGGATGTTCGCCCAGCAGGAGCAGTAATTGGCTCCGTTTGAGCCTGGTGTCCGCACCGAGAGCTCTGTCAGGTGCGAGTGAGCGAGTTTTACCCTCCACTCTTTGATGCCAAAAACATAAAAACCAGGATACCTCCATTGTTGGGTTGTTGAGGGCAGATTTTGACATATTTGGACTGAAAAAGAGGTGAACTTTTGGGCCATTTTCTTGCCAAAATATCGAAAAGGAGTCAGTGTTTCACACCCAGATTGGAGTTTTTGTTAAGATCGAAATTCTCTGAAACAACATTTAGATCATCTGACACTAAAGCTTCAGCCCAAACCCAGACTAGTGATATTCTTGTATTATTTTAGGGTTAGAGGCTCCTTAAAACAAGGTGACCCACCTCACTTATCCAGCGGGAGAGAAAACATCAGTGCCACAAAGTGAAGATTCAGTTTGCGACAAAGCTTCATCAAATGATTAAATGAATAAAAAGTGCAAAGAAAATGATGTTTTACCCAGATTATTTTTCCATAGCTGCATCATTACTCACATTTGTGCTCTCTAGCTTCAAAATAGGAAGACATGGACAGTTGCTACAGCTGACACAATATTGAGAGCAGCTAACAACTACTACCATAACTTTAAGTTTACAGAAATGCTGCTGCTTCGACACTTCAGCCTTAGGACGTGTTCAGCTACTCTGCCCTCAGAGTCATTAATGGCAATCTTTTGCTCAGAGACATAATTTTCATTGACACATGTTCATCTATAAAGCCCTTGCTGGAGATCAGCCTCCCAAATTGACCTTATTGCTTAATTCAGACTAAAAAAACGCAGAGTTTGCATTGTGTTAAGCAAAATGACCTTCAGCTCCTGTGCCCCTAAATCACGGACTCTTCCTCAAAACAGATGAAGAAGTAACTCGCTGATTTCCACCAGTCAGTTCACAGCCATGATTACATATCACCTCACATCTGCCTGTAATTGCTTTAACTAATTGTATTTTTTTCTTTTCTTTCTTGTGAAAAAAGTTTAATCACCTGCTGTTTTCTGTTGACTCATCTAAAAACATACCATGCGTAAAATGAAAAAAGCATACAACATTAAAAATGGAAAATCACACTGTTTTTGTTGTTGACAGCATGAGCAGCCATAATTTTATGAGGTCAAGTCACGACACAGGTGTGGAGAAAACTTGCCGGACTTCACAATGAGACACTCGCACTTAAAAAGCTGTTCTGTTTTTCCTGCTCGGAAGCTGCAAATCCCAAGTTCTGACTTAGAACTGAATGCAGCATTAACATCAAGCAATTTAATTGACAGGTAAGAAATCATTTGAGTCACAGCTACTGAATGAGCCAGAGCAGAGGCATTATGGGAACTCACGGCGATGGAGACGGCGCTGGTCACGGCTCCGAGGTATCCCTGGACAAATTTAGAAGTCGGAGTGGTCTGGAGTGGCAGCAGAAGGAAATGACATTAAACATGATGAAAGCGTGAGTTCATGCAGTTCAGAGAGAAAATGAGTTGCAGCATGAATGCCTGGCTCAGTGGCACCAGGCCGGCTTAGTGCACATACAGTACCTTGGAGGCGTTGCGGTTGCAGTAGTTAACACAGGCATTATGACTCTGGTTTAACCACTGTCAAACGGCAAGCAAAAAAAGACATGAACCTAGTTAATATGCATGATGGACCATGCATCATACTTCATGTTTCATTCTCAAATTACCTGTAATACCTAAAATGTCAGTAATAGTGTTGCTAGTGTTTCTCAAAATGAACCTCACTGCTTCATTAGACACTAGACTGAAACGTCCTGAAGCAACTTTTTGTCTGCGCAGAAATGTTGCAGTTTGGAGTCATGCAGCTGTACCTGCCAGAAGATGGTTGACACCAAGGTCTGATTTGGGAGAAGGAGGCCGACAACCTGCACAACGACAAACTCACTTTAAAAAAGATAACACAAAAGTTAAAAAGTAACTTACAGCAGCTTTCTATAGCATAACAATAGAAAGTATGCAGTAGGATAGCAGAAATAGAAGAAGCAGCTCTGTTGGTTGGAAATGTAAAAAAAAAAACAAAGGCAGTCCGCATTCAAAAATGTTAAAAGCCTTAAAATTTAGTCTTTTCCAGTGTCTTAAAAAAACCCGCCAACATATATTTTTTGCATTTCAGAGTAATTTCTAATGAAGAACACGCATGAGCCCAGATAGTTTTATGCTAATTTTATGTTCTCAAAGCAGTCTTACCACTGGTGTGCCAAACGGGATGAAACCTGCGAGGAGACAAAAGCGATCATGCAATCACCGCAACTTCTCATGCTTAGGAAATTATGTTTGCTTTTGGTATAGACACTTGGTTTTATTTAGGTTTTTAAGTTTTATTTCTCTTGTTTTCACCGTATAACTGTCATAAGTCTTATCTTGATGGTGTGCATCATTTTAACTTACACTATATTGCCAAAAGTATTCGCTCGGCTGCCTTCACACACATATGAACATGAGTGACATCCCATTCTTAAACCATAGGATTTAATATGATGTGGGCCCATCCTTTGCAGCTATAACAGCTTCAACTCTTCTAGGAAGGCTTTCCACAAGGTTTAGGAGTGTGTTTATGGGAATTTTTGACCATTCTTCCAGAAGTGCATTTGTGAGGTCAAACACTGATGTTGGACAAGAAGGCCTGGCTCGCAGTCTCCGCTCTAATTCATCCCAAAGGTGTTCTCTCGGGTTGAGGTCAGGACTCTGTGCAGGCCAGTCAAGTTCTTCCACACCAAACTCGCTTATCCATGTCTTTATGGACCTTGCTTTGTGCACTGGTGCGCAGTCGTGTTGGAACAGGAAGGGCCATCTCCAAACTGTTCTCACAAAGTTGGGAGCATGAAATTGTCCAAAATGTCTTTGTATGCTGAAGCATTAAGAGTTCCTTTCACTGGAACTAAGGGGCCGAGCCCAACGTCCGAAAAACAACCCCACACCATAATTCCTCCTCCACCAAACTTTACACTTGGCACAATGCAGGCAGACAAGTACCGTTCTCTTGGCAACCACCAAACCCAGACTCGTCCATCAGATTGCCAGACGGAGAAGCGTGACTCGTCACTGCAGAGAACACGTGTCCACTGCTCTAGAGTCCAGTGGTGGCATGCTTTACACCGCTGCATCCGATGCTTTGCATTGTGCTTGGTGATGTAAGGCTTGGATGCAGCTGCTCGGCCATGGAAACCCATTCCATGAAGCTCTCTACGCACTGCTCTTGAGCTAATCTGAAGATCACATGAAGTTTAAAGGTCTCAAGCTATTGACTCTGCAGAAAGTTGACGTCCTCTGCGCACTATGCGTCTCAGCATCCGCTGACCCCGCTCTGTGATTTTATGTGGCCTACCACTCTGTGGCTGAGTTGCTGTCGTTCCCAATCGCTTCTACTTTGTTATAGTACCACTAACAGTTGATTGTGGAATATTTAGTAGCGAGGAAGTTTCACAACTGGACTTACTGCACAGGTGGCATCCTATTACATTACTATTACAGCACCATGCTGGAATTCACTGAGCTCCTGAGAGCGACCCATTCTTTCACAAATGTTTGTAGAAGTAGTCTGCATGCCTAGGTGCTTGATTTTATACACCTGTGGTCATGGAAGTGATTGGAACACCTGAATTCAATGATTTGGATAGATGAGCGAATACTTTTGGCAATATAGTGTATGTAAAGCATTTTGTAGCTATGTGTTGAAAAGTGCCATACAAATAAAGTTCATCATTGTTGTTGTCTGTCTGCAATTCCTTCCGTTTTGTTGTTGTTGTTGTTGTTTTTGTTTTTTGATGAGCCTGGCTTGTGATTTTTGGTTTGATTTTACAACTTCAAAGTTCCTACTGTATTTTATTTCATGTATTTATGTGTGATAATGTACATATTATCCATGTATATTTATTTTCTCTGTTTTAATTTGTCTGATTTTATCTTGTGAAGCTCTTTTCAACATTGTTTAGGTGCAATGCTACACAAATGAGGTTTAATATTATTCTATATTCTGGTATAACTTTGCAGAACTCCATCATCTGACTAATGTGTCTCTGTACAAAAGCTTAGAGATATTACACTTTCTTATATGCGTTTGCAAATCCTGGATAAAGAAAAGTGTGCTGTGCAGAGGGTGGGGAAAAAATAATAATGGAAACACCAGATGATGAGGACTTGACTTCTGAAGATCCTTCATGACAATTAAAAAGTGAGCTACCTTGTGAGCCATATTGAGTCAAATGCCAATTAGCGGTATTTGTCAGCTGTGCGTCAGTTTTCACGGATCATATCGCCGCATGAATTGCAGGTGCACCGATCGCAAAGCCTGCAGGGGGACAGTCTGGATCATCACGACATATGCCGGCGACAGACAAAACTCACCGATGAGCAAGACTAGCGGTTGCGAGTCGAAGTTCACCCGCAGCGACAGATGAACAATTAACAGGATGAATTCAAAAATGTCCCGAGGAAATGTGACAACACCTCTGTGACAGTCTCAACAAAACGATCTGCAGATATGCACATCACTTAGCCTACACCTTCTTGAAAAAGGTCCAATATTGCATTACACACACAGTTTGGGACTTGTATGCAGGCAGCAGCAGCAGACATGAAGCTGCTCTGAAGGTAAAGTGTAGTCCAACTCATCTGATTCCATGTTGTTTCCATTATTTTGTCCACCCTTTACTTCAATCTCCAATTTATCCTGTTACACTTCAACTGGCTCTTCAATTTAAGCAAAGCAAAGGGCATGTTGAAGTTGAATCCTGATTTCAGTGAATTTGTATCTAAATCTGAGAGTTATTGCAGTGTTTAAGTGGCTTTTCATCATTTTCACTGCAGGTGTGACAGATCAGCAGGACCCTGTGGTGCATTCAATGACAGCTACACTCCCATGCGTCTGACATGTGCTTAGGGTTCCCACACCTTTTCTTAAATCAAATTAAAGCCCCTTTAAAAGCATTTTTGAGGTGCATTTCAGGCTTTTCAAGCACCTCGCTGCTGTTTCCGGCTACTCAGAATGATTTTGTCACTTCTTTGTCATATTAAATCAGATGTTATTGAGCTATAAACAATCATAATCGTGTTTAGTGAGCATTGTACAGAAGCGACACAAGTTAAAAGGAGGTTTCAAGTTTCAAAATGTGTCACTAATTACAATTTCAAACAGTTTCAAGTACTTTACTGAAAATACCACTTTAAACTTCAAGCGTTTTCAAGGATTTCCAGCACCCATATGAACCCTGTTTAATGTTAATTCCCTCTTTTGCTCTCTCCATCTTCTTGCCCCTTCCCTCTCCCTCTCTGGCAGCTCAGATCGGCCTTGCAAACAGGTGTTTTGAGACTAGACCAAAATACTCCCGTTTCGTCGGAGGCCCAACAGTGGGCTCTACCTCTCGGTCACCGTGGGAGACTGGGCTTTAATCAGCACCCAGCTGAGTGTGACCTTTTGCAGGCCCAAGATAACCTGAAGAGCCCTGTTGAGCGGTGACAGTCCCCGGAGTGAACGACACCTCCGCGTCGGACAACAAGCCCCTGGATCCCGCTGCACCCGGCCCATCAACACCAAGACACCGTACCTGACATCCGAAAGGGCATGAGGATCTTCTCCCCCGTGTCAGGATGGATGATTGCCTGCGGTAAAATTATAATGATCATAATCAGACGATAATGACTACAGAATGATTTGGGCTTTTTTTTTCTAAGTTCAGCCAAATGAGGAGATTTTACTCCAAGGTTTTAAATGAAAAGAGGGATTTTTGCTGGTTTTATAAGCCAGGTAAAATACTGTGATAGAAAGCATTTGCTCCATGAAGTATTTTTGCAACAGCGATTACAATTTTTCAGCTGAAAGAGAAAACATTCTGAAATTTTCACACCCGAATCCAGACCAATACTTTTATCAACACCAATTTTATAAAACATGGGTATAAAATCAATTTTACATCATCTCTGGGTGTAATGAAGGGTTTTACTCCATGTGTAATGTTAGACAGCCAATCACCAGCTTTGGGAAGGGAAGAAGGCTCACTGACGCTGATGAAATTTTTCTCCACAGATACTGAAATTTGGTACTGAATAACATTCAATACCAGATTTCAGCACCGTGGCATTTTTAATACTTGATAGTACTGAAGCATTTCAGTCGGTGCCATAAAAGTATCTAAGTTTGGTACCCAGCCCTACACCTGACAGCATATGAATATTAAGTACCTAATAAGAGGCAGGACTGACTTTGGTTTCCAGAATAGCTTCAGTACGTCTTAACTTTCCTTCTCTCTTCCTGTACTGTCCTCTTCACATGTGCCATGTTTTAACTTTTGCACCTTTACACATGACACAGGTGGCCACTTTTTTTTTCTGTAATTGTAAAGCACTTTGTGACCTCTGTCTTTAAAAAGCACTATACTAATACATTTCATGATGATTAGTTTTTATTATTAACTGTGAGTGATGGGATATTGGACTTTTCCTGAGGAAGAAAAGCATCTTCCTGTATCAGGATGAAGGATGAAGGAAATCTGTTTCCCTTAATGTTTCATAGATCTGGTGATCATTTTTAGCAACTTTATTGACTGGTTGTCCCTGCCGGGGAGCTTTGACATCTCCCTCCCTTGCCACACTAAATACTTTTGTGGCTTCCATGTGCGATGCCACTGTGATTTCGGCCTGTTTTGTTTTTTTATTTTCATGCTGCTTTGAAAACTGGCCCTGTAACTTTGACTTAGCTCCTTCACATTTAAAGTTTCTTTTTTTCATGTGGTGTTTCAGTTATTTTGTCCACTTTCCCACGTGTTTGTTGCATCAACAGAGAAGTGTTTAGCCGAGGTGCAAAGAACGGTGTCAGTTTGTTGGCCTATTCAGTCAACCACAAGAGATAGTGCAGATAGTGATCGCAGAAATGTGTGTGTATGTGTGTGTGTGTGAGAGAGAGAGAGAAAGTGTGAATAACAAAGAATAAAGAGGTGTGATAGAGGATGACCGAGAATCGTGTTTTACCTGCTTTATTTTCTGAGCTTGCCAAAGCTGTAGAGAAGAATAAAAAAAAATGGATTTAATTAGAATTGAACACTCTGTGAAAAATTTCCAAAACATGCCGCCTCATCATCCATCACTGAATGACGGCGGAGATGATTTTTCTGACAGCGAAGCGTTTGATGCTGCACAAAGGTGAAACCCCCCACCCTCACATCACCTCACTGACTGAGGCGCAGTAACAAGTGCAACACGACTGACGGGTTCAGCCCACAGAGAGAGCTGCAAGAATGAGGCTGAGGCGCCGATCCGCTCCTTAAATTTCTCTAAATGACTAAATCATGTAAAAAAATGAATTGTAAATGTCTAATTCGGAGCCATTTGCCAGTGATTTGATCCTCAGCAATGCATTTTTCTTATTTATGGCGTCTGACCACATTCATTAAAGTCTCCTCAGAAGCCTTTTTATTTACACCACAGTGATCATTTACTTATAACAGTGAATATTTGCGTCCTTACCTGAGCGTCTGTCACTCCTGGTGGAAGTTTCCCTTGTTTGCATCGATCGAGGAGCTCCACACTCTCTCGAAGTCGCCTCTGATTTGACCGAAATAAAATCAAATCAAACTCAGTAAAAAGGTAAAGTTAGGTTAATGAGAGCGATTTTCCCCGGAGAAGCGTAAAAAAAAATAAATTAGTCAGCTTAGAGATGTTTTTGTTCCCTCCACACTCACAGGCGCGCGGCTCAATGTGCGATAATTGCATTTCTCTAAAACTTCCATGCTGATTTTCAGTTGACAAATGAGTTTCCTAAAAGGTAATGAGCATCGTTCTATGGTGTGATCATTGTCTAATGCTGAGCACAATACAAGGTCATATGGCCCAATTTGTTCTAATTAGCCTGCCATCTGCGTGTGTGTGTGTGTGTGTGTGTGTGTGTGTGTTCGTTCCCGTCTTTCCCGATGTGTGTTTGGTGTGTAAGTGTGCCTGTATGCAAAATCATGGCCGGTCCTGTTCCACTGTCTTCATTAAAGGCAAGTTGAGGCTTTGCCTGGCCCAGCAGGGTGCACAGGGTGTGTGTGTGTGTGTGTGTGTCGGGGGTGAAGTGGGGGTGGGGAGGTAAAGCTGACACACACACACACACACACACTCTGGCCCTCACAGCTGCCCCACATGTCCACACCTCGTCACTTCCCAGGAGGCACTGCTGCTATTACTGTCACCAATGAGGCTGCTAACAGCTTCATTACCCAGAACAGCGATGACTCCAGTCACTCCTGAGCAAAATTACCGCAACTCGACGAAGAGCAGGGGAAATATTACGACAGGGAGGCCGGCCCAGCGGTTAGAGACTGTTCTGTAACCCAAAGGTCACGGGTTTGATCCCTGCAGCAGAGAGTACAACACTGAATCCCCTCCGACCTGCTCACTCCTCTTCGGGATAGGAGCGTCTGATAAACCTGGCCAACTTTTCCCGATTATCAGAAAATCAGTGGCTCATCAGATCTGTGCACTTCACTTTTTGGAAAGTAAACAACTGTTGAAGAGATCGGTGCATAAAAGTTTGAGGGGAAAAAGGCTCAGCAAACCCTGACCAGGGAAATAAAGGTGCAAAAAACAAAACAAAACGCATGTATGTGTACGTACTGATGTGTGGTGATGCAGGTTTAATAAAGATGGATCCATAAATGTGTTTACCTCTGTCACAAAGAGAGTGCTGGGGTCAATCACATCCAGGAAGTGTCTGAACCTGCCGGAAAATGTGGTCTGAGGAGGGAAGGAAGAAAGAGGGAAGGAGAGAGGAAGGGAAGAGGGAAGGAAGGAGGGAAGGAAGACGGAAGGGAAGAAGGAAAGAACAAAGGAAGGAGGGAAGGAAGGGGGAGAGAGGGAGGGAAGGAAGAAGGGAAGGACAGAAGGTAGGAAGGAAGGAAGAAAGGAGGAAGGGAAGGAGGGACGGAAGGAAGGAAGGAGGGTGGGAAGGAGTGATGGAAGGAAAGAAATAAAGAAAGAACGGACAGGAAAGAAAAGTAAAGGAAGGGAAGGGAAAGGAGCAAGTAAACAAGAAAGGAGCAAATTGAGAGAGGAAGGAGGGAGGGAAGGAAGAAGGGAAGGACAGAAGGTAGGAAAGAAGGAGGGAAGAAGGGAAGGACAGAAGGTAGGAGGGAATGAGGGAAGGAAGGAAGGAATGAAGGAAGGAAGGAAGGAAGGGAAGGAGGGAAGGAAGGAAGGAGGGTGGGAAGGAGTGATGGAAGGAAAGAAATAAAGAAAGAAAGGACAGGAAAGAAAAGTAAAGGAACGGAAGGGAAGGGAGCAAGTAAACAAGAAAGAAGGAGCAAATTGAGAGAGGAAGGAGGGAGGGAAGGAAGAAAGAAAGAAAGAAGGTAGGAAAGAAGGAGGGAAGAAGGGAAGGACAGAAGGTAGGAGGGAATGAGGGAAGGAAGGAAGGAATGAAGGAAGGAAGGAAGGAAGGGAAGGAGGGAAGGAAGGAAGGAGGGTGGGAAGGAGTGATGGAAGGAAAGAAATAAAGAAAGAAAGGACAGGAAAGAAAACTAAAGGAACGGAAGGGAAGGGAGCAAGTAAACAAGAAAGGAGCAAATTGAGAGAGGAAAGAAAGAAAGAAAGAAAGAAAGAAAGAAAGAAAGAAAGAAAGGACAATTCAAACTGTGATTGACGTGAAGACATTTCACACTTCATCATCCGACCTTCATGATGTGACTGCTGAGGCTCCAGACTCCCTTTAAACCTGAGAAAAGCAGCGGCACCGGGTCGTACCTGAGGCAGCTGCCGCGCGGTGAGCCCCGCCGCCCCGGCCCGCCAGTTGTTCGGTGCGCCAGGTGGAGCCTCCTCATTAATACCTCCTGCAAACTGTTTCCTCCCTGCTTCTCTTCGACGACTGAATGGCAATTAATTTCAAATGACTCTGCCAGAAATAGCTCGCAATCATGTCTTCATATCTGAGCATAAGGAACCATTTTGGAGCTTAGCCTTGATTACAGTAACTGTTAATTTGGATGAAAATCTGGTGACTGACACACTGCTGTGCCTCACAGCTTTTCCTCTGAACATATGGATGGTTTTTACAACTTGCAGCACAAAAATAATGTGTTAGGCAATTCTTTTTAAACTGCTCTGTAAATATCTCCTGTCCTAATTTACCTGCAGCACTGCAGTTTGAGCTGACAATTTACCATAGCAGCACTGCTTTTCATGTAGAAACACGTTATTATCACAAATACATACATGCCGATATGTTGACATGAAGAGTGACAAGAAGTGGCATACATTTTGAGTGAGAAATAATGCAAAACATCCCGAAAAAATGACGTTTTGTTAACATCATACAGGCAAACACAACGAACACTGGTCAACTCCATGTAATTAAAGTTACACCACCAAATGTCAGTTTTAATGTGCAACTTTCCTCTGTCGCAGACACATTGCAGACTGTCTCAGTTGTAAACATGACTGACCGAGACTAAATAGATAAATAAATAAATAAATGAAAGTACCTGGTCAAAGCGAGGCTGTCCATACCGGAAGGTCGGATATTCAGACATTGTGCTGCAAATGAACACAAATCCAGAAACAAGCTTTTTTTCCCCCACTGAATAACTTCTTTAAAAACACTTCTAGTTGGTGTTAAATGTGTTTTTGCAGTTGCGCGGTTCCGCAGTCGGTCATTCAGTGTTTCTGTGTCGAGGCATTGTAGGTAATGTTGTTTTTCCAGCGAGCAGCCTATAGCTGGAACTGGGTGGAACTGACTACATTTCCCATAAGGCATCTGCTGTTTATGCTTTCGTTAACAAGAAATACACAAGGAGGGCGTTTAAGTGCATCAACGTGGAGTTCAAGAGCTCAAATAAGTCCGTAAGCCTCTATATGAAACATTTTGAGTTACAATATATCCGGGTGAACGAGCTAAAAGTGCTGTGGAGTTTAAGGAGGGTGACAGAGCCCCCTAGTGGTGATTTTTAGTATAGCATCATAGTGTAGGTCCACCTGTACAGTCTAATGTGTAAATTTAATTTTGTGTTTATTATTGAGGTTGTGGTTTGCAGAAGTATTGTACGGGACTACATTATATTGACAGGTGTTTCTAATTTTTTGCCCTCCCTATTTATATACGATGAGGGGGACAGCATATTGGAAACATCTCTCAATAAAATGCAGTCCAGTACAACAGCAGCACTAACTATGAGCTCAATGCCAAACACAGAATCGAATGAACACCTCTATTACTGTGACAAAAAGAAAAGCTGAGCATTTTAGGCAGCAGGAAAGGAAACTTTATGGCAGAGCAGTTGGATTGGATTGTATTAGACTGTACAGGTGGACCTGATAAAGTGGCCACTGAGTGTTTGCAGGTAATAACGTTGGAAGGAGGTAATGGGGAACAGTGGTTATGTTTATAGTAGTGGAGTTGAACTAGCTCCATTGTAAGATTTCATTATCCTTCACATGCACACATGATTGAAGATGATTAATGCAGAGATTATTGAAAATTTGATTTTAAACTTAGTGTAATATATAAAAAAATCCATCCTTGTTAACATTTTCATTCATGGATGACTGTTTGTGTCACCATCCACATCCACACACCTCCCTCTCATTTTAATTAGAGGAGCTACTGGCTAATTAGCCAGTCAGCGTTCAGGGGTCGGTTCTGTGATTTAATGTCCGTGAGGACTTTATCATCAAATTCACTCAATAAATAGGCTTCCCCTGACTACATTTGCTTGCAAAACATCATGAAAAAACAGTCTTACCTTGAGCGATAATATATCTGAAGCCCATTTCTGATAAGTGAATTAAAAAGAGGATTTATTTAAAATCAGTGCATTGAATTTATAAATTATTATGGAAAAATAAGGGCATTTGGGTTAAGGAAAAGTTGCATTGCATGGCTATGGTGAACACATTAATTGTGATGTTACACCATAAGTTTTTTTTTTTTTTTTTTCAAATCTATCGTAATTAGTGATATTGTGTAATAACAAAAGCTTTTATTTAAAGTGCCTCGTCTCATCCTCAACCTGGAACAAAAGCATGAGAATACTGAAGCCTGTGCAAACGTTCAAAAACCCTGCAAGAACAAGGTCCACTGAGACACACACACACACACACACACACACACACACACACCAAAGAAAGATGTGCAGCAAAACATACGGTGAGCAAGAAACACAAAATATTCTTTATTAAATATACAAAATTTGTGAAACAGAATTGCATCACGAATTGTAAACTTTCCAATCTTATATTCTACCTTAAGCACATTCCACCGGCTACACAATCGAGGACAAAATACAATCAGTTCAAACTTAAATAAAAAGTCTCAAAATGGAAGACATGGAGAGGACGTTATTCTTGCGCTTGATAAGTGCGGAGTCACATTTAATATGTCTCTACAGTCATCTATGCACTCGATATTGCAATCGCACAGCGGAACTGAGATGACGAGGCGGTTTTTCCATGTTTTCGTATGCTTCAAGCTCACTGGCTACTAATCGTCTGTGTGGTGTCAAAGTAGGCCAAGTGCTTAAATCACAGGGAGCAATTAGAAAGTGCAGTACGGTGTGATCTAAATCTAACTATACCAATATTAACAGACAGGTACAGTCGAGTTATGATTAAGTAGTGCAAGAACATCCAAAAACGCTGTTGAAAGTGGCTTCGTATTGGAATACTTCATGGTGTATCAAATCTGCTCCATAGATTAAGTTCGAAGGCTTGGTGTTTCTTTTTTTTTATTATTATTATTTATTTTTCTCTCTTTTTTTTTTTTTAAATCATGTGTTGTTGTTTTTGGCGTTTCACAGGAATCACTGTATCTGCTCATTTTCTATTGGTATGCATACAATTTATTGTTGTGCAATGATCTAAACGATATCATAACAAAGCAGTCAGACAAATAACTTTCAGTGAACAGATGGCTTCTTCTTTTTCAAAACTTGCCCCCGAGCCCCTATAACTCAAACGAAGTGCTTTAATTAAATCAACTTCATGAACGACCGACGTCAAAAAACAAAAAGGAAAAAAATAAGGCAGCATTTGGCATTTCCATACGGCATATACGCTGTAAATACTGTATATATCCCTTTGTAACACACCTGAAAAAAGCACTAGCGATGTGCGTGCTTGAGCAGAAGCGGATGTGACACACAGACACCGAGGAGGGAGGGGAGTCAAGTACCAGCATGTCGGAGGCATTTTCTTAAACGTTAAAATTGTGTCGATAATGCACAGTGGGAAGGCAGAAGCATGAGCTCAGAGAAGCTGCAACGGCTGATCCTGATACTGACTGGATGCTGAGTGATACTGTCTTTACCTGATAAAACCACGACCCATACGAGAATCAGTTAGCTTATGCAGCTGAGCATTTATGAGTAATTTCAAGACATGCCCATGAAAGAAAAAAGATCGAAAGGAGTAAAGAAAGAAGGAACAAGCAAAAAAAAAAAAAAAAAAAAAGAGAAGATATTCAGCACTTGATGTGCATCAAAAGATCAAACCATTCACTCGCTGGCTAAGAACACTTTTTGAACACTCCAAAGCTACAATCAGTTCCCGGTACAGTGCACGTGACCAGTGTTTGAGCTTTTACACCCATCATTTGGTTTGTAGTTTCAAAACTAGGCTAATCAGTGCACGCGGTATTCATCAGGGAACGTGTGAAGAGTTTCAATCCAAAACGAGATATACACCAGTTGGAGAAAAGTGATGCTCATTCTGATAAAATACACAGCAGCACAAATATTGAGGGAAATGTATTTGAAGCGTCGTTTTTTTGTTGAAGGAATCATTCGTGTTTTCGAGGGAGGAATCGGGTGATTTCTTTTCTCAAATTGGATATAAGGCATCATGGAATGAAACCCTACAATTTCTCTCTGTTTTTGTGGTAAGGTGATGAAGTGACGGGTGAGGTGAAAAGGAGGGAATCGATGTTTCTACAATCAGGATCCAAAAGTGGAAGCATTTAGGTTTTGAACCCATTGTGTCTATGTGTGTGTGTGTGTGTGTGTGTGTGTGTGCGTGTGTGTGTGTGTGTTTGGGGGGGGGTCACCTCTCTTTGAGTGTAAAACCAACTGGCCGTGACCTGAAAACAACCTGAGGACCCGCTACATTCAAAACCGCACAAACCGAACCCTTCGACGAGGATGTGTTTCAATACAGTAAAGCATGCCGGCTGAAAAACATCACCTCGACGTTTTCCCAGTGCCTAAATCGTTATATCAAAAAGGACAGCATAGCAGTGAAAAGACTAAAGAGCTGTTGTGGAGGTTAGAGTGAACGGATGCGTACTGTACTGCAAACCCCAGTTCCAACCCTCGTCCCCCTTCGTCACTTGTACTTGGAGCGCACTTGCAAGAGAGTGGGCGTCTGCTCCATGATGCGCACGAGCAGCGTGTCAATGTAGTCCTCCAGATCCCTGACCTGCGGCTTCAGCTTCTTCAGCTCCACCTCGCGCTTGCTCAGCAGGGCCGCCTGCCGCCGAAACTCCTCCTTCTGCCTGTCGAGCTCGGCCTCGCGCTGCACCAGCAGGGCCACCAGCTCGCTGTGGGTCAGGTGGTAGTACGACCCCGCGCCCTCGGTCAGAGACTAAACACAGAGACACAGGGCCACAGAGCCGTGAGGGTGAGAAAACACACGAGAACACAACTCTGTGATCTGAAAGCTTCTCTCTTTTTTTTTTCCCCTTTTTGCTTTGTTGTTGTTGAAATCTTTAATGCTAAGCGCCCATTTCTGTGGCGTTTCTGCACTGCACATCCCAGAAATCACCTGTCAATCAAATAGCCTGGACAGGACCGTCATTGCACTGCAAATTTACAATATGCATGATACACTAAATACAGTCTGCCTGAGAAGCAGAATTAAAATGTGTTTATTTGTCCTGGTTTTCCAAATAATCAAATTAGTGTATTAATTCGATTCAGATAAATTACAGAACAACCTGTCACTTGATTTTTGAGACTATGAAACCCCACATCTATGAAACCACACCTTTTTATTTAACACTAAAGCCCTGATTGCTGCTGATGCATCATCACCATAACACAGGATGATTTATGACTTGTTATTCTTTCTGTTGAGTTTGGTGTTATTTTCTCCTTTTGTCAACTGCTGTTACTTGATCCTGTGAACCAATTCTCTTATATTTTCAAACTGTAAAGCATTTTGAGCGACATTTACTGAAAATATTGAAAAAGAAATTAGATTATCGTCATTATCATCAGTGTTGTTCCTCCGAAGTCAACAAGCGGTAATGAAACTGAGACAAATGACTCAAACTTGTAAGCATCATCACTATGATTATTACTAACCTTTTTCCTGTCTGCCTCCTGCTCAGTCTGCTGGCTGCTCCTCCCTGGGTGGATGGTGGACTTGAGCTTCTCCAGGCCGCTGGCCAGCACTGAGCGGCCCTCGGCCCGCTTCTCCTCAGCCAGTATGGCAGTGGTCAGGGGCTTTACTGGGTGGGGGCTACGACAAGACAACAACCGTTACCGACCGCTGGAAACCTGATCACAGCCCCATGTTACCTCAACTCTATGTTCCACTTGTAGATGAACAAAAAAATACATAACCTGATGGTGCATGTTTGGAAAATAGTAATATCTGAAATCATGCTTATGGACAAGCTGCTTCCAAAAACCACTTCTGTTGCAAGTTACAGTGAACAAGAAACAAATGAATCCATTAATAAAATACAGGGAGGGAACAGAAAGCCCTGGAAACAGTGGGTCCACGATAGGAGAACACCATGAGCTTGCACCCAAAGTCAAAAAGGAAATGTGTTTTTATAGGGCTTGATAGTAAGAAGTGCGACACAAAAAAATGTTTCCTTAATAATCTCAAGTTAGCAGTGAATCTACTTTATCTGAACATTTACTTTAACATGAAATAGAATTGATCTCTACATTCATACCAGAGTTTTTCCCAGAGTTGTTACATGGTTCTGTTTAAATATCATTTAAGCAAATTCAATTTTTCACTGGACCTCCATGATGGCACAGAAATGGTTGCTAGAGCTTCAAAATTAAAGTGATCAGGAAGAAGGGGGGTGAGGCAAGTCTGAGACTCCTCATTAAAAAAAAAAAAAAAAAAAAAAAAAAAAACATTCCAGTAAAAATTAAAATTAATAAACTCAAAACTGCGAGAGTTAATTGCATGAGTCTGTGCAGTCAAACAAGTGGCGTTAAGTGTGTTATTACCCCGAGGTGAAAAGGAAATGCTATCACTGACACACAGACAACACCTTTTCACTTCTTCTGCCGCCTGGTTTCTGCTCGAGATGTTTGGCGGCTCTGTGTGAGAACGCTAGCTGGCCCTCTGGGGAGGAGGGAGGGGAGCTCTGTGGTAGGAGCAGGACAAAATAATAACTGCTAATTGGGCTGTGCCTCTGCTTCCCCCCTATGGCCACAGAGCCAGGACACACACAAGACACCTGCAGTGTGGTTAACGCCAACGTGTGCACGCTTGTGTGTGTGTGTGTGTGTGTCGACAGAGTGATAAAGAGAAATGATCACACCAACAAAGAGAAACCCCTCGAGAGTCGGCGGCACAGAAGAAAGCAGGAGAAGCGAAGTGGCAGTGGGAAGCTTAAGAGACGAGAACACAGGAGAGGAGAGGAACATTCTGGAAGCGGGAAAAGTGCTTCCTCTCCATCTTTTCACCGAGCCAACTGAGCATGTGCAACCTCACCTGGTCTGCTGATTGGCTGCCTGCTGCTGCTGCGTCTCCTGCGGCAAAACTGCATGCGCTGCTGCGTCAGTCATTGGCTTTGCATTGCCGAGAGCTGGGGCATTGGCTTGCGCCGTGCTGTGGTGCCATGGTGACCTCGCCCAAGCATCGGCAACAGTAGGGAGGGGACAGAGCACTAAAGGGGAGCTACTTTCAGCAGTTAGGGAAGGAGCAGAGGAGATGTGAAAGGGAAGGCCGGGGCCAGGCTTGGCAGAGGAGCACTCCTGCATCACACTAGGATCGCTCCCGAAGGAGGGCACGAGGAGCTCCTCAAAGCTGGTCCTCATCGTGCCCTCGGACTGGGATCGCTGTAACATGGCACTCTGTGTCTGAAATCGTTTTGGGAAGAAGTCATCTAACACCACATGTTGATTCCCTCCAGACCCTTCGCTGAGCTTACCGGGGCCACAGCTCGTGTCTGTTGGTGCACTGGGGGGCATTTGTAACTCAAAGTCATCCCCTAACGTGAAACTTGGCTCAAGAGGCGCTGTCCTGTCCTCAGACAGACAGATTTCTTCTGACTCAAGCAATCCCAATCCTTCAATTTGGGTTTTTCCTTCCTCAGGTGACCTGCAT
Source organism: Myripristis murdjan (assembly GCF_902150065.1). NCBI lineage: Eukaryota > Metazoa > Chordata > Actinopteri > Holocentriformes > Holocentridae > Myripristis > Myripristis murdjan. The sequence goes on from NC_044001.1 coordinate 6,492,171, forward strand.
GCTTTCGTGGAATCTTCTAGACCCGAAACAGGTGGCTGAACCTCATGCACCTCATCACAAGTCCCTGTCCCACACAGTGATGAGCTGGCAGAGGGTGTTTCCTCCGCCTGCTGCTTGGCTGCAGCTTCCTCGGAGGCACTGAAGAATTTGGACAACTGATATGACAGGCAAGTGACGTAATGCTGAGAATCGGCGCTCACATACTGGCTATGGGGAACGCTGCTGGTGCTTTGATCAGACATCCCTGTGTGCAGCAGGTTGTCATCAAAGCCTTGGCTGGTACCAGCGCTGAGGAATTCACTGAAAAGACTGACTGGCTTGAGAAAATCCTGGCTGGCATCCTGCCTTTCTAAAATAGTGTTATCTAAGGAGTCCAGTATACATTGGCTGTCACCTGGGGAGGAAGTCATGACGTAAAATGACGGGTGTGTTGAGGGTTGTTCATCTAAACTGGTGGGGTTCATGACCTCTACGTTGTTAGTTACAGATACAATGGAGTTATTTATCTCCTCAGAAGAAAAATCTATTAAAGGTCCTTTGAGGTCACAGCTGCCTTTTTCTGGTTTTTCATTGTCAGATTGTGAGGAGATGGAGGGATCTGGCTGTGGGTCAGAGAACATGATATCGTCTAGGCTTGGTGTCTGAATATCTATATCCTCAGTTTCCATTTCCTTTGTGCTGATCACAGGCAGCTGTGGAGGGACCTCTGGCTGTGGTATCAACAACTGCTCCTGCCCCTGGGAAGAGTTTAAATGTACCTTTTCGTCATCGTCCCGGTGCTGGACGTTTCCCTGAGCTACGTCAACCAAAGACAGATCATCTGACCCGTCAATGTTATTCTCAAATTCTAGGGGGTTTACAGATTTCACAACAGCTGGGACAGAAGATTTCTCATCGAAGCTAAGATTACTGCTCTCAACTTGTTGTGCTTCGGCGTCCTCGGACGAAGAAGCGGAGAATTTCTCAGATGCTGAATAAACAGAGAGACTAGACAGGAAGTCCTCCTCCGCCGAACTGCCTACGCCCGAAGAGCCAGAATTTGGGGAGTTGCTGTTCGGCTTCAGATTTGGACACAGAACTGGGGCGTCCTGCGTGTGGGACGAGCTGTCGCAGGGGACTTGGTGCACGTTAGTGTTCGTGTTAGTGGCGTTGTTAGGTTGATTAGTCCCAGTACAAACATCAGAATCCGGTGGGTTAGCAGAAGTATTTAATGTTTCGCTGTTGGTCTCTGTGATAGTGTCAAGAAACTGCGTAAATGTGGCGAGATTTTCTTTGTGGGAATGAGACGGCTGATTGCTGAGTTCATTTGGTTCTAATAAAGGCTCTGTGCGTGCATTTAAAGTGACATCTAAAGCTGGTGGATGTGGTGCATCTGCCACATTCGTGTTTTTATTATCATCTGTTGTGGGCAGTAGCACTTTATTGTTGCAGCGCTCCAGTGGATGGACGTTCGGTGAGTTTTGCTGTGGCCTGCAGTCTGAAGTCGGCTCCTCTGGAGACTGCAGCCTACCAGCTGCAAATGCTTCAAAGGAGTCGTCCCACTCCACATCCGGCTCCACTGCCCCAGCAGACATAAAAGGGTTGGATGACTTCTTGCTAAGAAGCTTGTCCCCTTCCGTGGGAATAGGAGGAAGGGGCCGTTGCTTAAGTTTGGCCTCCACTTTGCTGTTTGGATCTGCGTTGTTGACGGGGTCCCCTGCGGCTAGGCGGTCTCGGGGCGGGGTGGGGTTAGGGTTACTTGCCTGCGGGAAGAGCTGGGATATGGGGGGCCGGGAACTGGAAAGATAGGGCAGAGGAGGCAGTGAAGGTTTTAGGCCCTGGTCGGTTAGCATGTCTCCAAAGAAAGGGTTGTGTTGGAGGAGAGGAAAGAAAGGGTTGCCGGGGGACATGGGAGGTGCGGAGCTTTGTGAACGGCAGAACGGGTTAGTGTGATGCAGCGGAGAAGCCAAAGAGGCAGCAGGGGGACCCGGGGGGTGTGGGGTGGGAGGGAGGGGCGGAGGGTGGGGGTCAGTGCTGAGCTCTAGCTTAGGTGACACCACCAGGCTGTGAAAGGAAGGGCACACAGTCCTCTTGATTAGTGAGGATTGTTCACACAGTTAAAGGCCGAGGCTTCCACCATCAAATCAGTGATACTTCAAATCACTTGACAAGTTTCTCTTTGTTTCTGTCTGTTTTATCCTTATTATGTGTCCCGATTTTTTCCTCCTTCAATTACCCTCTTGCCTGGCATTGTTTATGTTTATCTAATCCAAACTCATCTAGGGTTGCAAAATTTCAGGAATTTTCAAAGTCGGAAACTTTCCATGAGAATTAACAGGAATTAACAGGAATAAACTGGAAATTTGCAAAATTGCAGGTCAGCCTAAAGCAGGGAACTTAAGTGTAATTGAAATTTTACATGTTGAATGGGAAATGGGAACATGTTTATTTCATTCAACATTCATGTTTTTTGTTGTTCAATTAAAGTTCTACTCACAAATAAATCCAAAGCAAAAATGTCATTTTTGAAATTTGCATGTAAAATGTTTATATTTATGTTTGCATATGATACAGTTTATATAAATGACCCCAAATCTCCAGTTAATTCCAGTTAATTCTCGTGAATTCCTGTTAATTCCCATATTTTCCCCTTGATTCCCTTGGAAAGTTTCCAATTTGAAATATTTCCAGTTTCCCATCAGCATGGGAAGTTTCTGGAAATTTTCTGGAAATTAACCAGAAATTTTCCACCCCTTTACAACCCTTATCTCATCTTATTTTTATCCCTGGTTTTTATTTTATGTAAAGCACAGTTAACTGTTTTGAAAGTTGCTATGAAAATATTTTGTCGATATTTCTCCTGAATCAAAACCCGTCATGCTCTGCGTGCGTTTCATGTCTTCCAAAACAACCGTCCCCGTGACTCCTCCATGTTTTAAAAATGCCAGTGATGTAATGTTTTGCAAGAAAGTTGATGCAACTGGACGTAGTGATTGTGTAGCAGAACCGATGCCAACTTGGCGTTATTCCCAAGAATCTAAAGAGCATGAGGGAATGTGGGGTATGAAAACGTATAGCTGTGGAGCTCGCAGGAGGGTGTTCAATGTACTACCAATCCAGAACAGCTGACCTCGCTTGAATTAAACGTGCTTATGAGACCAATATTAGGTTTCCAGTCAGTGTATGAAACTTAATAATACATGATGTTTCCTTATGATCTCTGAATAATAATAATAACAACAAAATAATAAGGAGAATAACAAGAAATCACACAGAGGAGGATGAGGAGCCAGAAGACTGTCATATTTTAAACAGGACTTCAATTAATACAGCAGTCCTGTTTAAAATATAGCAGTGAGCGGTGCAAGATGAAGTACAGTGCAGCAGGTGACACCTCCCAAATAAATTACCCACTTAACAGTGTGCTTGTGTTAGAAGTAGAGATAAACCTCTGGAGTGTTTTTCACCTTCTTCCCCGACATATATTACAATTGCAAACATAAAACTCAGATGTAAACACACATACAGCCACAAACCTGTAAGAGAAGAACGGCTGCTCCCAGCTCACACACTGCCATCTTTTAAACCAACGGGACATTATTGTTATTGAGCCACATTATGGATTGGACTGGGCTTTGGCTTTTTTAAAAAGGTAATTTCATGGGAGCAGCACCCCACCCCTATCTGCATTGCAGATACGTGCTGTAACCAGAGCCTGGGACCGGGAGCTGGGGAAGGATGTGTTAAGACATGGAAAATAAAGCTCGAGACGTCTTCTAGCTTCACGCTGGAACACAGGAAGTGGAAAATAACTAGATGACTGTACCTGAGTGAACTCAACGCCATGCGACTTTCTGAATATTTTTAGCTGTACTTGAGTCATTTTTTTAAGCTTGAGTTAAGTTTTATTTCTAGATTTAAGGAGCATAAAAGCGAAGAGATCTTCCATTTAGAGCCAAATGCTGCGCTGGACTTTACCTCTCGTAAAAAGTGAAGTGATACTATTGCTTTGTTGATATAAACAAAAAAGAACTCATCCGCAAACCTTGCGCTGATGATGGCCCATGAAAATATTTGCAAGGCCCATGCCAATTCAAGTACAGCAACATGTTAATTAGTAACCTGAGTAAGACATTTCAGTACTCTACTCCATATCTGCTGGCACAACACCAGCTTACACTTCAAACGCATTCTTTCATGCCACTATTTTTGCCAATACAAGCATGAGGGTCACATGCAATTAGACACTCCAGCCAGCAGCTAATAATGGCGGTAAATCTAAACAGTGCAGGCGCAATCTTTCAGCCGGCTCATGTAACATGTTGGCTGCTCCTAATGGTCTGAATCAATTCAGATTTATAGGGAAATTATAATTAATCATCTGTTTAGTGTGGGACCAAAACCGGCTGTCAGTGCAGGGTCACCTTCTCTGTGATCACAGTGTGTAACGGTTGTGTCATCTCACCTGGGTTTGCTGTGCGAGTCCTTTGATCCGAACCATCCCCTGTGTTTCTCCTCAGCAGGAGCAGGGGCCTGTTCAGACTCATCCTTGGACTGACTATGCCCCTTCCCCGCAGACTCACTCCTCCCATGGGAGAACAAGTTCCTCCTCTGCTTTTTCCCCTGGCTCTCTGACTCCGATGCAGAAGAGGAGGCCCGAGACGCTGCGGCCTGTCCCAACCTCTCCACTCCGTCACCGAGCATGGGGCCGCTTTGCTCCAGGACCGCCGCTATGGCCGCCTTCTCCTCCTCGCCGGCCTTGTCGAAGGACCAGCGTCGCCCATCTCCGGCGGGGCCTTTGGGGAGCTCCTCAGCCCGTGGGCTGAGGTTCTGCAGAGACATGGAGAGAGGCAAGGACTTCTGCAGCAGCCCCAGGCCTAATAAACCTGCGGGTTTTCCTGAGCCGGGGTCCAGGGGCTGGACATTGTAAGCATGGCTTCCATTAATGCACACAGAGGGCTGAGGCACTGCAATGGTGATTTCACCAGCCTCATCACCTGGCTCACTTTTGCAAAAGGATGACTTGGGTGACGTATTTGCCGTGTGCTCTGCAAAAGGCAGGTGAGAGGAGAGCGAAATGGAAAGAGATGGAGAGGGAGAGAAAGAGGGAGACAGGGAGTGAGAAAGAAAAATGGTTGCAGCTAATAAATGACTTTGCTAAATTAAATTTGCAAGCGGCTTATCTGGTGATAAAAACCTTGTAATGGCTTTGACTGACTGAATGTTTTTTTCGTGGCAGTGCTGGTCAGTATCAGTGGCAGACCTGGATGCAACAACTATTTGAAATGGATTAATTTACCTTTCTGGGATTGGTTAATCTTGTCTAATACAACAGGACCAATTGTTCTGCCCTTCAAAGCACAGCCCACCTCCAGTCCTGCTCTCCATGCAGAGGTGGAAGGCAATAAGTACATTTATTCAAAGAGCCTATTGTGAGACATCTGTGGTTACTTTGTAGAAAAAACTTTCAAATGCAAAACATATAAAAAAACAAACTAGATATGGTGCAGTCAGAGCTACACCATTAAAATACTTCTTACAGGTTAATGCATTAATAATTCAACACTTTGAAAGAAACAATTCTCCACTTTTACTTTTTATAACTACATCTTTCTTTTAATACTACTATACTTTTACTCAAACAGCATTTTGAATGCAGGATTTTTTTTAATGCAGTGTTTTTCCATTACGGATTGGAGCACCTTTCCCACCACTGACTCTGTGACACTGCACCAATCAATTAATTAAATCAAGGATTTCAGTGAGTTCTACCAGGTGACGTGTTGTTAAAATGGAGCTGCTGTCGATGCACAAAAATTTCATCCCTCACTGACAATAAAGTGTGAATCAATCAAATCGACACCTCTTCCCTCTCCCTGAATCCTCTTTGTTGCTCATCCCTACAGTCGTCTGCCCAGGCATTTTAAATAAATGAATGAATAAGTAATAAGGGGCCTATGTGTGGTCACTGGTCATCCTCACCAGGGCTGTTATCCGCTGTAAGGTTGCTGCTGTTGCTGGGCGAGTTGGAGAGGTCAGACACCACCACGCTGATGCCGGCCGTGGGACTGAGGCTGCCTCCCCGCGACGACGACTCGCTGCTCTCGGAGCCCAGCGACGTGCTGGAGCGGGTGTCCGACGACTTGCGCAGCTTCCCCCTCAGGAAGAAGTTCCTCATCTTGCTCCTCCGCAGCTCGCCGCCCTCGTCGTCCTCGTACTCCTCCTCGCCGCCTCCGTCGCTCGGCAGCCGGTTGCGCATGCGGTAGAGGGCCCCGTATCCGCCGGGCAGGATGGCGGAGGAGGAGTCCTCGTCGCTGGCCCTCTTTTTGCCCTTCATGCGCTCCTTCAGCTTGCTGAAGGTGGAGTAGGTCTTGTCCTTCACGGCGAGGTCGTACATGCTGGCCGTCAGGTTGTTGCGGGTGAACTGGATGGTCACTTGAATCTCTCCTCGCTCCTTCTCCTTCTTCCCCGTCTTGGAGTTCAGCCGGTACCACCTGAAACAGAAAGGCATTCAATCACCTCTGTGAGAAGAGACACAAGGAGGACTGTATGGAAACGCAGCACAGAGCAGCTTCACACAGGCCTCCATTCATTGTCTGGTTATTTTGTGGTTATGTATAAATCTTAAATGCAGAGTTGACTTATTAAGCAACATGCAGGCCCAAGCAAATCTTCTTTGCAATGTTAGAGCCTCTAGAAAAGGTTTGCTTCATCGACTCCTTAATTTCTTTAAAATTTGGGGCATTCTATCAGCTGCTACTATATAATAAAAAGCTAGATATTCAAGTGGGGTAAATAAAAGGCAAACATTTAAGAATTATTTGGATAAAGTGAGGCAGCAAGCATTTTTTTTTTCATTTATAACAGAGAAGGAACTTTTGCATGAATGTGTACAGAAACTATAGTAGCATTAGGAAGAATTTTAAGATTTCAGCCAAGAAGAATAAATAAAGGTTTATTTAAGAGTGTGTCTAGTTTGTGCCCCACGGCCCCGCGGTCCTATGTTCCACCCCTGCTGGTATTCACAATCATTTCATTTCACTTTCTCATACATTTGCAACCCTGAAACTCTCATTCAGCACATTCATCTTTCCTCATTTGATGCCCGTCCACCACTGTTTTGACCATCCATTTGAATTAAGCACGTTACTATTACATCTGAGCTGCCTGGCAACGGTTTTCACTCGAGTGCACTTGACAGCAGCACTTGTAAAAGAGCTCTTAAACCTTGTTTGTGTAAATTTAACTGGTTGTACATAAAGAAAGTGAACTTGGGGGAATTTAAACAATTTGGTGAGATTCTTTCTGTAAGCCTCTAGGGTTTTTTTTTCTTTTCTGTTGTTGTCATGTTTCTGCTGCTTTATTCTATATGTGCCAATACATAAGAGCTAAAGGCTAAAAATTGGAGCAGGCTAATAGTTAGCATTGGGGCCATCCAGACAGACTCCAGCACAGTAAGAGTGATGAGAAGAGAGCATCACTACTGCCCTATTTAGGGGGTAGATCAAATAATATCATTTTTTTTTTCATTTGACGTAGATCCACAACAGTGTCGCCGCATGTCCTCTGTAGTCATGGCTTATGGGTTAGTGCACATTTCTTTTGACATCTGAATTGGGCTTCTCTATTAATGCTCTAACTGGATTACGGCACAGGGGATTGGCCCGTCACGTCCTCTGTACTGGGAAGTGTTAAACTGCATGAATGTGAGACGAGAGCGGAGCCGAAAACAAGCTCACACGGCCAGCTGAGGTCGATTCTCAGCACCGAGGAGATTTCTAAATCCGTTACCACGTCAAACAACGAGAACCCACACAAAAGAGCTGAATCACAACTGTTCTGTTGGCTTTTTAAACACACACACACATGCATGCACACACACTGCAATGCTACAAATCTCCAAAAATGCCTCTCAAAACACATCATCAATTAATTTTCAATAATAATAGACACACGAGGCCGGCGGGGTCATGAAATAATGTGAAAGAACCTATTGTTAAAATGAATGAGGCTAATCTGCCCTGATATTGGGAAAAGAGTGTGTGTGAGTGTGTGTGTGGAGTAAGGATGGGGGTGGGGGAAGTGCAAGGGTCAGTCTGTGTCCTACTAACGGATGCCACCAAGCTGTGTGTGTGGCCAGACGTCCCACAATGCCTTGGGGAGGGACTCTTGTTTTTGTCACCAGAGCCAGAGAGCAAGAACAATGAGGTGAAACGAGAAACAATACACATCTCGGATTTGACAACAAGCAGCCTAAATACGGCTGACCCCCCCCCGGCCCAACGGTAAATTCCCCCTCCGCACGAGCTGGCAGGAGCAGTTCCTCGAAACGCCGCTCGCTCGCACCAACAGGTGGAGTCAAGCGAGCAGACCACACCATGAGTCATGGGAAAGTCTCCTCTGCTCTGCGGCGACTGGTTAACAAATGGTTATGACTGAGAAAAACTCCCCTACTTAAAAATGTGTTTCTGACACTCGGGGCTGCCAGCGGAAATTTAATATCACAGGGAGGAAGAGGGCTTACTGAGACAAACAGATAACTGGTTTTGAAACTGAGGTCTGCTTTGTTTTTTAGTTTTTTTTTTTTTTTTTTTTTTTTTTTTTTTTTCCCTCGCTTCCTGTGCTGCTTTAGCCTCTCGCGCCTCACACCTCGGCCACAATGCCCTTTTTCTTTCTCGTTCGTGCACAGGCGCTCTAAATCATGTTTTATTTACACGAAGGGGTGTCATCTCTCACTTTTTGTTCACTAGGGAAAGTCTTGCTCTTACTGTAGTATAGCTTTTGAAAGTTTAAAGCCGAGTGGAAGACGCAGGCCCGAATTTCATGATCATTTACTCGTTGGTGTCCCAGAGTTTCTCATCCACAGCTTCCACGGTATGTGATTAGTCACAAGAGACACACCAAGGCAATGCAATTACAATCACTGTGTAATGATCGTAATTGTTGCACGTCTTGAAAAATTGTAAGGTGTTAGAGGAATTACAGGTGCACTGACCCAAATGTTGCTTGACATTTGAATTGCTTTTTTTTTGTTGAGTCAACAACGTAAATGAAAGTAACGCGGGGGGGGAGAGTCAAAAGCTTCACCTTGAAACAATCTGCATCTTTGCGAAGAATAGGAAGTTGAAACCTAAAGAGATGAGACTCGAAAGCCCCGAGATGAAAGAGAAAGCAGATGAAAGGAAACCCACTCATGTAGGATCTGTAAGAGCAGCCTGACACATCGTCTGCACCGCCGTCTTAGAAACCAGAGAGGCTTGCCTCAGCCGGAAGATTCCCTCCGTGTCCTGTAAACCTGCCGTACGACTGCACACACAAAACTCAGGTGGGGAATAACAGCAGTCACCAGCCGAATTCTGGTAAACGCAGACGGTGACTTCACCTGATTGAGCGCCCACTTTGTCAGGCGGCGTCTATGATTTGACCAATATGGCTAAACAAAAGCTGATGATGATGATGCCAAAAGCCAATACTTCTGTCAATATCCAGCATTTTTAAATTTGACTCCTTTCATGCCACAGTCTCCAGTATATATTATTTCCTCTGAAGCTCTGGATCAGCATTTAGACAGCATTATAAGGCAATTAAAAACTCAAGTAATGAATTTTGAATGAATTTAAATAAAGAATGAATGTACAAAAACACTTGCTAAAGTTTTATGTGGCTATTATCAGTGAGGAACCTCCATTATATCGGCAGTGACTGATGTCCAATGTAAATGTAACATCCCATTATCTGAAGGGCCTTTTAAATTGTACAATCTGCTTGGTGGCTGCTTGAATAGTTAAAGTGGCCGGAGACTTTGGGAAGAAAAAACAAAACAAAAAAAAAACAGCCACTGTGGATATTGGAGGGGAAATAGTTCCACTTCCTGTGCTACCATAAGCAGTCAGGTAACTGTACACCGCAGGGAAGGAAACACAAGTCGTATAACTCACTACACATGATGTTATGCAACCGTAAACAGTCACTCAAGAAGAAAACAATCAGCTAACAAGCTTTTTTTTTTTTTTTCTTTTCCAGTGCAGCTATGAGCAACACGAACAAATAGCAGGTGGAGCCCGCAGGAATGATCATCCTTTTTATAGCTCGGCAGGAACAATGAGCATCACATCACCCGCAAAGAGACAAACAATGGAGCACGTCGCACAAAATGAGCACAGGAATGGCAATCAACAGACTGACGCACATGAAAAGATGACAATGGATCCGCCTCAAGGAACTCCCACAAGGCAATTATTGACTATTTTCACACGTTTGCTGCGTCAGGGTTATTGAACCACCCTCGCAGAAAAGCAGAACCTGATGTCATACATGTTTTATATTATGCAAAAAAAAAAAAATCAGTCACAGTCAGAGACTAAATGAATCATTCGAATCCAAATAAAACATATGCACAAAAGCATTTTATCTACAATAAGAGTAAATACATCTGATTAGTTGGTATTATCAGGCTGCATATGAACATACAGGTAAATAATGGGCGCTGGTGAAACTTCTGACCTGCTGTATTTTTGTTATGAATCAGAGCAACACAAACATTTTTGCCAAGTCTTTTGCTCAACTGTTTCCAGCTTTTCTAAAAAAAAAAAAAAAAAAAAAAAAATCTACACCAGTATGGCCTCAAATGCCTGCTAGGTGTGGACTCAGATTTCACACTGATGCTCCAACAATAGTGTCAGTCCTCCTCCTGACATAGCAGGCAACTCCCTGTGGCCAAGGTGGGGTTCACATTCCAGACTAGTACACTGGACCAGCGAGGCGTGCACGCTCTGCAAAACCTCCGACTACTACTGCCATCGCTCACGCTGCCATCTGGGGATTATCATTTATTTTTCAAACATATTCAAGCTGACTCATATCTCCATTTCTAAAAGGCCATCTGCCTCCTAACTTCCCTTTTTGTTGTTTGAGAGCGGCTCGGAGTGAACACTGACAAATTCATGAATCGCGCGCATTCACACTTTAACATTTTTGAGTATTTATTTAGCCCTCTTCTGCAGAGCGACTGACAAAAGACTGATCTCGTCACAAGGAGGAGAAACATTTGGCTTCTGCTCACTAAAGAGCATTTCAAAAGGCCATGCTCATGACACAAGTTACCATCTTTGTTTCTGAAGATGCTGCAGAAAAGTTGCGGGCCCTATTTATGTGCACCTGCGCTTGTGGGTCATGCTAAGCATGAATAACTCTGACAGAAACAAATTTGAATGTAACTACACTGACATGAGACCTAAATACAGAAAGTGCAGCGCACACAGAACGAGCAGCCTACATCTGGAGAGGACACACTCACGAGGAGCACGTGCTCTTTCACCGAGCAGCACCTGGTTTGCCAAAAGCACCTTTGCACAAAGAAGCCTCACAAAGCATTACCATTGGCTGGAGGTTTGATTTCCACGGAGGATAGCATGCTAGATATGTATGCACTCATGATACTGAAGAGCAATGTGAAGAAAACACCCACCCACTGGCAGATGGTATGATATTATCTCAGTCAAAACAAAGACCATCATAATATCATGATGCTTCAGGATTTTATTTAAAACAAAGGTGATCTTAATAGCCATGAGGTTTTCGGGTTAACCTGCCCCGAGGACAGATATGAAATAGCTGGTCCTTAGAAATATGGAAGCCTATACACACTTTGTTTTTTTTTTTGGAAACAATCCCATTCCAAAGCTGCAGAGCCTAGCCGTTGCATATCTGCTTCCCCATCACCCAAAAACAGGAAATCACAACACTCCACCCCATCCCAGCACGATACCATCTCCTCATCTTCTCCCCTCTGCGATCCACTTAGGAGCAGAAAGGAAAACTCTCTTCCAGGAGCCGCTGCCGCTTATTTCAGGCAAAGGCTTACAAGTGTATTCCTTCTGCAGAACAAGTCGCTCCCCGGAAACACCCTTGAAGGCAAGAGAGGGCTCATGTTGCAATACAAGTAGGCTATCAGCTTATTTTATCCTGCGTGTGTTCAGACAGTCTCCGAGGGCCGGAGTGTTCCTGGGCGGTATCAGAGCCAGGCAGAAGAGACGCTCTGGATTTCTGAAATGCAAATGGTGCCACAGGAGTAGGTTTTATTTTAACTTGGCGGGGAGACACGAAGGATTTTTTTTTTTTAAAAAAAAAAGGCCGCAGAGCACTTTAATCGTCAAGACCACACAAAAAGAAATGTTCCTTTGCGAGAAAACCCTGTCGTCTCTAGCTGGTGCAACGGCTCGAACTAGCTCACAGTGCCAAAGCTTGTGTATTTAAAAATGTGTCAAACTAACCTGCACTAATTGGGAATATAATAATGTGTGATATAATGATGTAACCGGAAGGAACGGCTATAAAAACAGGGTATCCATCTCAGTTCAGGACCCACGTTTTCGTCTCATTGCATGCATTTCCACTAGGTTTACCAACTTCCCAATGTTTAAAACACACCCTCAACTGCATTTACCCACCTTACACACTAAAGGGAAGGCAACAAAAAAGCATAATTAATTAGGAACGTGTTGCTTTGCTCAATTCTCAAACATTCACATTCATTTCAGCGGAGGGATCGGAGCGCGTGTCCCACGAGCAGGAAAGAGTTTGCAAGAGGATTTCAACAGGAACGAAAACACGGGCTATGGCCAGGACTGAACCGATGACCGTCCAGTGACACGAGGCTGTTGCAGCTCACACTTCCTCAAAGCCTCCACCCTGAGCATACATAAACAGGTTATTTTTATCTTCAAGATGCACTAAGGGGAAATGTTATTATGAAAATGCACTTAGTGGCTTAAATCACAAAGGAACAGCCCATCCCTGCTAATTGAGACCTTGCAGACTTGTGTCATTTGTCTGAGGGGAAGTTTTGCAGAAAGACGCCAGAAATGTAAAAGCAAAATCCAAACTGTCTTCCTGTGAGCAGCCACATCATCTAGAGAACGCTGAGCTCACCAACATTCGATAATTTTCTAATCTTGGCTTCTTTCGGTGTAAAGCATTACAGTCTGGTCCGTTTGCAGTGTGCTGATGTCGTTATACTTATATCACAGCATTTCACCTTTACAGAGTTCATATTTTTCACAGTTCACAGATGCCTCTCGGTGCCATTTGAAGCCACCAAAGTTGCCAAGCTCAGCTGCAACAGTCAGTGATTTCTAAGGTTCAGTGCGACAGAGAACATCTCACGGCCCCTCGATCCTTGCTCAGGCTTTTCCTGCGCTTTCAACCGAGATACGAGTAGCATGATTTATAACTCAGGCTCTTCTGTGCGGTCCTATATAAATAATGCTCTTATGAATTTTGAAGAAGTACTTTTCCCCTCCACCAAACGTTACACCTTGCACAATGTTTCAGCTGAACTGGAACGTGGCAGAAATGCACAGCAAACAGGCTGACAATCCAAACATTTTCATCACCGCCATTTAAATCTGCATCCATGACTACTACAATAGCAAAGGTTTTACCAATACGCAAGATCCGAGGTCACTATCCTTTACAATGAACGACTATGAAGAAGCCAGCTTGGATATTAGAGAGCATGCAGGGTGCATAAGTGTAAGTACAACAATGAGGTCTTCAAGCAAACCCCTCCTATTACAGATCTGTCAGTGAATATACACTACTCACAAAAAGTTAGGGATATTTGGCTTTCGGGTGAAATTTATGGAAAATATAAAAAGTTCACGCTACAGTGATATTATATCATGAAAGTAGGGCATTTCAGTAGAAGCATACACTGGTGATTTCCTCATCTCAAACAATTTCTTGAAACAAAAGCCAACAACAGTGGTGGGTATATCACAACAAAAAATGTCAGTGTCAATAACTTGTCATGTGCCCTTGAGCATCAATTACAGCTTGATAACGACGTCTCATGCTGTTCACAAGTCGACTTATTGTCTGCTGAGGCATGGCATCCCACTCTTCTTGAAGGGCGGCCCTCAGGACATTGAGGTTCTGGGGTACAGAGCTCCGAGCCTCTACACGGCGACTCAGCTGATCCCATAGGTTTTCTATGGGATTCAGGTCTGGAGAAAGTGCAGGCCACTCCATTTGAGGTACCCCAGTCTCCAGCAGCCGTTCCCTAATGATACGACCTCGATGAGCTGGAGCATCAAACACCTGATGTGAATTTTGCCGTTAAACTCCTTGTTAGAGAACAGCAACTTGTGCAAAAAGTACTAAAACACTGAACAGTTGGACATGTGCATTCAAAAGTTTACAGAAGGTCACATGAAGTTCACCTGTAAAGGTTATAATGCATTTTAGGTTCATCCTGAAATTTCACCCGAAAGCTGAATATCCCTAACTTTTTGTGAGTAGTGTAGGCCCCCCCCTAAAAAAAACACACACAAAAAAAAAAAACTCCAAGAGCCTCAACGCTGTGAGTAATGTTGGAAATGTGGGCCAGGCCTGAGCGCGGCCTGGATTCCTGCCTCATCAGCAGGAGCTGTGAGCGGGCCCAGCAGAGACGGCGAGGAGGAAACCACATTCCACATCTGGATGCGATGAGTTCCTCCCGCTCCATACTTTCAGACAATAAAGCTTTGTATCTTCAAACCGCACTCCTCCGTCCTGAGTTTGGGAAGTGATCAGGTGACAGAAAAGCAGGAAAAAAAACCCAAAAATATATTCGCATCCGAGAAAAATCTGCAATCCTGAAGACAACAAAATCTCATCCGTGTTAAATGCAGTTCAAAAATGCATCTAACGGGAGGTGTTTGCTCAAGTATTCAGCTATGATCAAGTGTAATAAGCAGTATTGTATCACAACACATTGACGCAAGCAGCACGGCTAACACAGCATTACGTGTCCTGGGAACAGAACTACTAACTGTCCTCTTTGCTTACATTAGAGGCCTCCATAAAAAACTCAGCGTAATCAACTCTCAAATGAGATCTATTGGATTGTGCTCTTATTATACAAGGCCGTGTTTTGTAGAGTTCAAGGCCATTAGTGTGGGCCAGTTCCTGTAAACACTGTTAATGTGTCCAAATGCCTCTGGATATCAAAAGTGTCAGGGGAGGCGACAAAGCGGATACTCTGTGTGTCTCTCTCTGCGAGTTTTCAACTCAAGAACAGCCTTCAAGTCTGGATTCCTCGAGCCTTATCACTGATGACTTTTACCTTTAGGGATGTTTCATGTAAGAGAATCAACACTAGACCTCTTCAAAAACAAACTAATGCATTCAAATCGTTCGCCACGTGGCAGAGCAGCCTCCTCTGCATTCCTGCCCCTCGAGGAGAATTAAATTAGGAAATACAAATTTAATCTTTCTGTGTAACAAGAGAAAATTTTACAAGGGTAACAAAAGGTAACAAAAGAGCCCGCAGCCTCTGGTGGGCATATCGGAGGTCGTCTGCTACCGGATGACAGTAAATGTCAACATTCATTTCCTAATGTGCAATTTCACCATCACCATCTCAACCACAGTATCTGATTAGCTAACTCATGGCAAGTTTGTGAAAGTGTGATAGGCAATATATTTAATTTGAGACATCTAGTAGGATAAAATGTAGCTAATAATCGCAAGTCATGCTGCGATGGTGATAAAAATCACGTTTGTATTGTGACACATTGAGTTTCAATATATATTGTCCCATCTCTACAAGCTGACAAAGACAATTAACAGCTGTGCAGTGTTTTGGAGGAGAGACTACAGCTAAAGAGCAAGACTGATGTACATTTGGTCTATTCATTTTTACAAATAATATGTGAAATGACCAAGAGTGCATCCAAACCACAACTATCCTAACCCTAACCTCCATCATGGTGACCAACAGGGATGCAGGGAGATCTGTGACACAACTGCAAAGCCTCTCCACCGCAAAAACTGATGCACACAGATAGCGAACACTTGAGTGACATGTGTACACACAGATAAACTCATTTTGATTTTATCACAGCCTGTAAATGTTTTCTTATGAAGTCCATCATACTGGAGACCCAGCAATGTCTGCCTGCTCTCAGCACAAGATTTTTCTGGATCAACATCTCCCTCTCACTCTCTCTCTCTCTCTCTCTCTCACACACACACACACACTCACTCACTCACTCACACACAATTTCTACCTCAGTCAGAGGGAGTTGCCTCAGTAACCCAACACTGACTGAGGCAACACTGGAGGCTTGCTCATTACGGATAGGAAACATGACAAAGATGTGAAATGGAGAGAGTGGAAAATGTCAAAATAGGGCTGCACCATTAATATAAAAAAAAAATAAATAAAATAAATAAATAAACTCTAAATCCTGCAGTTTCCAAATTGCAAGAAGCTGCAATTTTGCCTCATCAGAGGGGATATAATTCAGAAAACCACAGAGAACATAATCTTACTCTGTTCCCTGATGCTGTGCAGAATCCCTGGCCTGCAAAAAGTGAGCTTAAAAACAGTGCAGTCTTAAAATCTGTGTTATATCACAGGGGCAATATTATGCAAAAAAGCCTCATAAAATGATTTTTGAACCACTATTACACAGTGGCTGCTACTGTTGGTCTCTACCTGCAGTGTGTTTGTCTGGCAGTGTTTTGCATCTTCCCCCAGTAGGGGAGTTCACCCAACGCCCACCTTTCCTGCAGTCTGCACCAGAGTGGCAGGTGTACACGCAGCCACATCGAGACCAACACGTCCTCTCCTCTCTGCCTCCCTTTAAGGTAGAAACCGATGACTAAAGCTCAGACATGTCAGGATAGGTTTTACGTAATAATAGTTCTCATTCCAGTTTTTATACTTGATCTACCGATCTAACAAAATGGCGATTCAGCCTACAGCCAGGTTATAAAAGCTTCAACGTGCTGTTCTGAACGCTCAGTGTTTGGTGGCTCGTTCCTGCTGCACAGGAAGTGATGCATTTCACATTTCCAGTTTATCTGAAATAAAGAGAATAGGAACAACTGGGTAATTTGCATCAGCACCAACAGCCCCTGATGGTTAACCAGGCAAAGAAAAGAGCTCCACTTGCAGAAAGTCGAACTCCACCGGCAGAAACTCCAAAGAGAAAGATGCCACGGTCTCGCCCACGCTGTTTGATTGACAGGCGATCTCTGGGAAGCGCAGTGCAGAAACACGACAGCGACGAGCACTTAGCATCAAAGATGGAGGCAAAATCAAAGTAACTAGGACCTCACAGGTTCCCGCTTTAATCTCGAGGCGCTATTTTGCTGCTCAATTATCAACTCACGTTCATCAAATAGAAGTCAAGATATAAACGTCCTCACATGAAAACAATGAGAAAGTGTCCAAAATAATAAGTAGGTGCTTGATGTCCCTTTTGGTTTAATCGCCAATGTCTCAACCTCAGTTTGGGGTTTATCATAATGACTGTCAAATACCGATTAAAGTCAAAACATGCTAAATATAAACCATTCTCCAGATTTGGACCTTGTCCTTCGATTGCAGTTCCCATGAATGGAACGTGCTGATTCACAAGTAAACTATGTGGAATCTGACAAACCCTTGAGAGACGAAGACGGGTTGTGGGTTGGCCTGAAAGGGCGTTTAAACCTGCGTATGTCCTTGTGCTGACATATACGACACCAAGAGCTACATCACTGTGGAGCCTCCACCGCCTGTAAGAGGCTTTATAAATATTATCAGTGGTACAGTGACAGGGTCTTGGCAGGGCACCGGCCCACTGTCGCCTCTGTCGTCATCCTCTGCAACACTGGACATAACACTGTTGTGACTGTGACAAAAAAAAAAAAAAAAAATCTGTAATTTTTCTTACTGTAACTGAAAGACAACACAAACAGTTATGTGTAGAGGGAGTTGTATGACTCAATTTGACTTGATTTTGCTGTTTTGTTTTGAGACACAAAGCCCTTGGTTACTTCTCTCGAGCTCATCCTCCATTTTCTGTTACTCGCCTGTTTGTATCATCAGATTTTATTGCTGTTATTTATCCCTGGCTCTATGTTTTATAACCATGCGAATAAAGTTTGACTTAAACAAACAAATCCCTATAATACGACCTTAGGACTGCTGACACAAATCTTGATGCTTTAAGGGAGATGAAAATGCAACAGTAAACAAAAGCAGTCTGTAGACTTAACATCATCGCTGCAATAATTTATTTTGCCGATATCTCAGTCCATCAACCGATCGAAACCCGGGTTGAGTTAAATTTGACGTCTAGTTGGCTTTGATCTTTCCGTTTTTGTAAAGGGTGAAAATGGGAGCAGTTGTTATCGACCAGGCCGGATTCACTGAATGCCACATGGAGACACTGAATGTACCAAGGCAGCAAAGTGCTGACACATCACCATCACAGGCTGACTCTAACCTTCAAGTGACCAGCCTCAATGGGCCCATCAGGAGGGAACTGGTTCCTCTTTCATCTCATATTCATGGGTCTATCTTAGTCTGGTCGCCTGTTAGTCACTTCTCCCGAGCCATTATGAGGGCTGCAGAGAGGCAAACAGGGCAGCATGCACATTTGTGTTCATCTTCCGAGTCAATCTGTTCAATCTGTGCTCAGGCTACACAGCGTGTCAGGTTGTTGTGACAGGCGAGGCTGTCAGACAGAAGGGGGGCAGCTCAGATAATGCACTGGCTCTGACTGATGCACAGCAAACAGGCAAAAAATCCAGCCAAGAAACAACTAAAACAATGACAATATACAGTGCATTTCAGCGTACATTTTGTTACTTGGTGATGGATTTTTCCTATTTCTCTGAATAACTGACCAGACAAAGACATGACATCACATCTAGACACATGGATGTTTCCAGTGCAGCTACAATGGGTTGAAACAGCAGAATTTCTTTCACCCATCAAAAACATCAACATCGGGTTAGGGTGATCAAAATCAGACATCTAGAGCTTCTTTTTATGGTAGAGGCATCATTTTGCATCGAAGTTCAACAATTACAGCAGAGACAGGGAGACCAATATCCACTGACAGTAGCCTCAAAAGACCAGAATGCAATGCAGCTACAACACATGTTTTCAGTTAAGGGGTGTGACCCTCACTTTCATGCTGTATGTTATCACCGTCGTTCTCTCTACCTATACATCCAAAAAAAAAACAAAAAAAAAAACAACTTATGACTGGGTCAAGATCAGCCCCCCTGCTATAAGAGTTGGCAAAAGGCATTCTGGGAAATGTAGGAAAACATTAACATCAGTAGAGGCAGACAAGGCAGGTTAAGGTAAAAGTAACCTACACAACCACAAAGGTAAACTACAACAGCTGATCATAAAATAACTCCATGGTATGGACTGTGCATCTCAACCTGATGATAAATAAATGCAAGAGGATCTGAGGGTGGGTTTCCCTTTAAGATTTGGCTGAAGTGTAAACAGACTACGCAACGTCCAAGCACAGCACCCCTTTAAACCCAGGATTGCTGGGATTTTGGTAAAACAACATGTTGTGTTGAAAATGCCTCCCAGCTTCCAGATCATGAAACTGTTAGATAATCCTTGGAATTGGGACAGGCAGTAATCCTCCCATGTACGTCATGCCTCAGCTACTGGGCTCTACGTTTGTAAGAATGCACAACAAACCAACTAATGAACACTAGCCCTCATGTGGATACCCCCCGGGGGGATGAAAGTGAGGTTTCTAGGAGGTTTAGCCGAGAGATGGGAAGCCTCAAGTCAGGTCTGTTGTGGGCCTCCTGCTCAGAGTAAACTAGTTTTGTGTCTGTGGGGGGAAGGAGGGTGTGTCTGCAGAGCCCTGATGCTGCACCACCGACTTGACAGCTGTGTTTAGACCTCAGAGGAAAACTGTGGAGCCCTCCAAACAGCATCCGAAAGGACATAAAAGCCCAAACAAACACCCTGATGAGCTAAATGCTTAGGAAACATAGCATGGGCAGATAAAGCAATGCCAGCAGCACAGCAATGCATCCTCATGCTGAAACCACACCAACACCAGGACTGTAGACACAGCTACACAGTAAAGTGCTGAACCACAGAATGCAAACCTACTCGTTTTTTATGCATATATTGTCCTGATAGGCCTTATCCAGCGGGATCAACGCCTGTCCCAGAAACACGTCCAGGCCGATGAGCGCCCGGTGCATCACGGTGAGGACCAGGCTGCTGCTGCCGGCCGAGTAGGCGTTCCCCCTGCCGTCCTCCAGGACGCCGGGCAGCAACTCGAAGGAGCATTCCTCCTTCCACTCCGGAGAGGTGGTCTTCTCCACCACGCAGGTCGAGTATTTCTCCTTGCCCAGCTGGATGATGGTGTACACGTCGCTAGTTCCGTGCTTGCCCTTGCCTCGTAAGCCCCTGCACCGCAGCACCGTCACCTGGACGTGCGTCGGCATCCATCTCTGGTCCTCCTCTGCGTTTGGCGAGGACATGTCCACATCCAGACCAGTACCGACCGGCCAACCCTACCGCGCACACCGGGGCGAGGCGACGCGACGCGTGGCGAGGCTTGGCTGAACCGCGGGGAGAGGTGGTGCTGCTGTCCGCCGTTTCCTCCTGCTCTGCTCGGCGTCAGGATGTGCAGTCACATTGGCTACGAGGCTGCCTGGCGGTGCCGCATTATGGCTGTCGTCTCGGTAAAGTCGCCGTTGTTTTGTCGTCGGGTTTTTTGGTGCCCCGGTGTTTTTGGTTTCGCAGTCTGCTGCTCTGCTGCAGCGTCTGTTCCCCCACGGCGCGTCCCTGCCTCTCCTGCCGGGCCGCTCTGCAGGCAGCGACGTCACGCCTTTATCCTCTCTCTGCAGGACAAGGAAGTTCAGCAGCAGCACATACACCACAACATGCGTGGTTTGTATGAAAGGACTGAAATACACGCCTGTGCCGGAATGTAGACTGAAATGTTTTCGGTGCTGCTGCCGGGCCTGTTTCCAATCAAACCGCACCTCTCTTAAAAGTGCATTGAAATTCCAGTCAACACTGCAGATGCCCTGGTGGAGGCCTCTCTATAAACCCTATTACAGACTACTAAAACATGCATAGTTGAAACCACACCAGCACCAAATAAAGTTAGTTGAAGTCTCTTCCCAGTGATTAACACATCCAAGTAAATCCATCCAGGCTCACAACCAAACACTTTTAAGTGTTATGTAATGTGTGAGGTGTGAAACAGAGGGTGAGTGGGACTTGGATTTTGCCTTCAAGTCTATCACACTATAGGGAACAGAACTACTACAAGATGGTATATCAAAGTAGACATGGTTATATAAAGTTTGAGTTTGACAAGACCAATGTAAGTATGTTAGCCCCTTTGAACACATTTTTTTTATTATTATTATTATTTTGCACCTCTAGAAATATGTGGAACTGCTTTTTAGTGTAGGTAATGGTTTCATGCTTTGTTGACTTAATGAATATTGATCAGTGAATATTGGAAACATTACTCAAAAATGCCAGTAGGAGGCTTGTAGCATTTCTCAAAATCACTAATACTCCTGTGGAAATATTGTGATCTGGGAATAATTCAAATAGGAATATCTACCTTTTTGGAAGTTTCATAATGCCATGTTTCACTGACAAGAAGGGGAACTGTAATGCACCTTTATTTTTAGCTTCATTTATTCTGGGAAGTTTTGCAAAGGACTTGCACATTGTTTCAGCAACACCCTGCCCTGCTTCAAATTCTTTGTTACACACACTACAAACCTATAGAGGCTGCCATGTACAGCCATAGTCCTTTGTCTCTGAGAGGATACCAGCTTTTCCATCACACCCCACCCTTCCTGATTCTGTAGTATGTGGAGAGTTAATGCACAGAGACACAGCCTGCAGCTCTGTCATTGGGCCAAATGTTCCAGACAGAGTAATTGGCTGCCATTTTTGGATTCTTGCTATGGCTTGGCTCAGTCCCTTCACCTCAGAGCAGACACACTGTGCAAAATGTATACACCTTGGTGCCTTGCACTAAGGCTCTTTAGCAAGCACAGATATGTTTTGCAATAAACCTATTAGAGCCCTCGGTAATCACTGACCTCAAGGTCACCTTCCCATTGCTGTTTATGGACTGATCTAGAATCAGTCTAGTCTTCCTAGTGAATATGAAGCTATTTCACAGAATATTTAACCACATAAGGGGCAAACCTTCTGCCAGAGGTGTTACTTTCTGTCTTAAAGCATACATAAAATACTGGAGGTGACCGGCTCTTTCTCAGAACCCCTGTTCCACTGAACAGCCTGGGTAGCTGTAGGCCAGCTAAATCTGTATCATGCATCAAACCTTTGGCACCTCAGCAGCTTTAAGATGTCAAGTCTAAGTCACCTCTTGAAACTCATTTAAATAGAATTGCTTTAATGTAATAATAACTCACTGTTTTATCTCCCCTTGACTCTTGCTTTGCCATCATACGTCTTAACTTGTTACTTTACATTTAGCAATGATTTTTTTTACATTTTTTTATTTTTGTACCCTCGATGAAGTGCTTTGTAACTGTGTCATGAAAAGTGCTGGAGAACTTAAGATTAATACTATTATGATAATAAGAATCATGGTGAATGCTGACTTGTGGAGGAATCTGTAAGCAGCTCTGCCCTCCTGTTAACCTCTTCATCTCAGCCGGGCCCATCGATTGGTTTGTCATTACAAATGCACGTTGTATGGCCAAGCTTTGTTCAAATTCAACAGAACATGATTTTAAATTCTAGTGGAGAGCCCAAGGTTTCCAAAGATACCAAACATGTCCTGCTAAATTGAAAGGAAATGTATACAAAATTATGACAAAAAGACATCTAGATATTTTCTATTTGATGTAATTGTGCAGCCTTAAAACAACGGCATCTTGGCTTTGACTATTTTACTCAAAATAAACATAATGTAGCTTCAGTGAAGCTGCAACAAGCAGATACAGGATATATGTGACACTGCTGTACAATATGGGATTTTTTTTTTCAAGTGGCAATTCATGCAGCAACAGCCAATCTGCATCTATTCTGCATCAGCGCTGCCGGCAGTATTTCCCAAACAAGACATTGTGTCAGCCATGTTTTTGCAATATAAATTGGTGGTATTTTAGGCACCCTGTTAGTCAGTTCAACATATATAAATATATATATTTTTACTCATGATGGTTGGACTGCAGTATTATTTATTTCCAGAACATCACCAGTGCAAATATCTAGACTTCTGATTATCACGCGTCACAGGATCTTCCAAAATAATTTCCCCTGGGAGTTGCACACAGTCGACTCTTATCACAGTCTCTTACAGGCGCACAGTTGACTGTTTCTCAGCAAAATGACTGCACTAACTTCTCCGTCGGTGCAACCATATGTTTAACTGATTTTGGCGTCCTTGTTGCTGTTGTCATTTTTCATGCCGTATCTGTACGTGTGCCTGTCACTGTCTCAGTACATCAAGTTACTGTTTTTATTGCTTTATCTGTGTCCATCTGCAGACTGTCAGCCCTCTTTTCTTATCTCACAGTGCACCATCATGGCGCCTTTTGCCTCTTGCCCCTTTCTGTGAGTTTTTTTGGCCAATTTTGTTTGCCTGATTAAATAAAGGTTAAGTACAACAGTGCAGCAATATTGGATCTCTTTAAATGGGGTTTCAAAGCTGTTACATCTACAGAAAACCTGAACTTATTTAACCTGCTGCTTCAACAGACCTCAGATGACCAGGACGGTATTTTATCACTGCCCTGGTGACTGATGAGAGGAATAGAGCCTGTTAATGTTGCTGCTGGTGTAAGTGATAAAGTGCCGAATTGAACTCAGCTCACATGTGAGAAAATCAATACGTAGTGAAGAATTTCCCACTCCTTATTCTGCAGAAAGTGAGATGCCCTCACTGTATATTTATACTTTATATCCCAGGTTTGGCGGTTGGCAAACACTTAAAGAGGATGATTAATTAAGATTAACTCGTCTTCATCGGCCCATTTACAAGCCGTGGTGGAATTTGTCTTTATGCGTATCTCTCCTGTGGCAGATGTAAACATCCATTTTCCCTTACATGTGCAATTTCTCAGACAACCCAGAGTGCCGGTTTGCAAGTGAAGCAGCAACCCAGGAGCAGATAAAGCTTCACTGCCTTGCTCAAAGGCACTTCTGCAACACATATACATCCTCCAGTCACTACATTATAACAGAAATATACCAGCTGTGACTAAGCAACTGCAAGAGATAATTTTTCAGAAGTGATTTTTCATCCTCTTATTGTCAATTTTGCTAACATAAAGCACAAATTTTTTATTTTTTATTTTTTTAATGTGCATAATGGATCTTACAAGGCAAAACAATGAATTTGTGAGACCACTTGTAACTTTTTTTATTCTTTTTTTTTTTTTCAGAGCATCAAGCAATCTCTGCTTCATGTTCATGGATTTGAGACATTTGTTCCTCCACTGGAATAGCTAGAGGCCAAGTGCCTTGCTCAAGGGCACTTGGTTAGTTGTTGAAGGAAAAGAGAGCATCACCTGCCCACTTTCCCTGCTGAGATCTTCCCTGCTGCTACGAGGATTCAAACTAATAGCTGCTGTGCACCCACATATGAAATATTAACCTGTAAATTTGAGTTGACAGACGGATGGCTTTCTTTCTTCCTGGGGATTTTCTTAGTGGGTATTTTGACAGAGGCACTTGAGATTTTCCACTCAGGTAAAGACTGAGTAAACAGACCGGCTATGAGGTGGCAGCATGGTCCACTTAACAAATCCTCATATCCATGAAAGTTTAAGTGCAGTGTTATTAGGTTACATCAGTGGTGAGGCAGAAGCTGAAAAGTTGGGTAATATAGCATCCATTATTACAGTATTTTTCCTTCTGATATATATATATAAAAAAAACTGAAAAACTGAAACTGTCTTCTCACTGTCAAAACTCGCTCCTTTAAATATAAATTCATCCTTTATCTGTCCTGTTTGGATTATTTCCTCCTCCAAAATTAGTATAACTGCATCAATATACAAATGTTTAGTATGAAAGCACACAGAGACAAGATGAATGACTAGAAAAAGTAGAAAACATTTTGACTTACATTCAGTTGATATGTACATTTAATCTGATCATAGACTGAAGTCACTCATTGTGGCCACATTGGTTTAGATATGAGGAACTGGTCATAACAAATCTGGTCATAACAACTCTGTTTTGTAGCAGCTAAGAGGCTGTGTTGGAGGAGTCGAGGGTTTTTGGAAACTGAGTTCTGTGGATAGAGAGAGAGAGATCGAGGAGATTTTTATCGGTGGAAAAATAAAGGCAAACATGTCATTGCGTAGGTGTCCTAAAGTTGCAGCGTATCCTCTGACACATGCAGTGACTCCATCACTTGTCGTGGCTGCGCTACACTCAGACCTGCATAGAATGGCACTTACTAGTAACTGAAAAGTAAATGTTTGTTTTAAGCTGCTTGAACAACCAGCTGGGCGGAGTAGGTTAATAACAAATGTCACAAAGTTGGGGATGAATACATTTACAATTGCACAACTTGTCTGGTGCAATCGGACATTTCCTGGTACAGTAAACTCCCACACATCCACAGCTCAAAGTACAGTAAAATGACTTCCGAAAAAAAAAAAAAAAAATGATTTGCAAAAACGACTTAACCCCAGTCTGATTATTTCATTGAGACAGAGAGAGACAGGTACTGAAAGAGGCACGTATGTGTTGTATACCTGCATGTGGCCTTGACGACACCACATTGAAGAAACCCATGCACTGTATCCATGCAAAGCAGAGTGCAGTCAGTGAGTGGGTAGGATTTGCTTACACACTCTGCACACATTATCAGGGTGCACTGAGATTTCACCCACACACCAGCTCGTTTTGACAGACTAATAACACCCGGAGAGCGTGAAGCAGTGTTGTGTGTGTGTATGTGTGTGTCTTTTAGTCTTTTTCATCCCACCATTCTTGTAAACACAAGTCTTGGTGTTTGTTTTCAGATAGGCCATGTGGGCGCTGAGAGGCTGCAGTCACCACTTGAGGCCTACAGCGACATCTGTTGGCATGACGGGTCACTGCAGATAGAAACTTTGGGTCTTAACTCCTGTTTGACAAGGCTGACATCATCCTATTGTGTGGAGTCACCTCGCTTCATGTCAGACTCAATGTTTTTTTTTTCCTTACAGAAGACCTTTTTCATGCTTTGTTGGCTGACTTAATCCTCATTGCCTGTTATCAGGCTTCAGACTCTACGTCAAATGTAAAATTCCCTGGCTTTCCCATGACTTTCCATAACTAAGAGGTTGAATTTCCATGACCTACGTAAATTTAACATGTTTTTTCTCCTCTACACAAAAAGTTAAACATGCTCCTGATTCAGATGTTTATTATTCTATGTTTGTTGAATAACTTAGCTTTTGATTTTTCAACCAAGGCTGACAAAATTCCACAATATTCCATTACCTGTCCCCAAGAATTTATTAAAGTAAATCAGTTTTCCAGTCTGGAATACATTTTGAAAAATTCCCCAACTTTCCGGGAATTCCATGACTCATGGGAACTGTATTATTCCTCTATGCAACACAAGCCTGTGGCAGCACGGTGCAATCATGTGCCATGGAGGACCAAGAACAGGGGACAAAACCTATTTTAGAGACATAAAGGCATCTTCGAGGCTCTAAATGAGGGGCTGAAATCTTTAGCAGTATTTTCTGACAAACTAATCTGTCTAATTAAGTTATTATCCCCGCCAATCAAGAGGAGAACAGTGTATGTTTCTATAGAGACATCAAGCCCCCCCCAGGCTTTGGACCTCATCAAAGGCGGATTCCTTGGCTGTTCCTCGTCTATTCTGGGAGCAGAGCTGCCAATCATCGCCTCATCAAGCCCAAAGATTCATTTCAGAGGGCTGAGGCTGACACCGACAGCTGTTACATAACCACAGCTAATCCTGCATGTAAGATGGAGCGCTGTGATTGAACACACACGTGCACACGCGCTCACACACACATACACTGGTAGATAATAAGGCACACCAGCTGCCACACAGGGCACTTTCTGTGGAGCCAAGAGAAACAGATAGATCCAGCCTGAGATGGATCCAGTTCAAGCACCAGAGTGCAAATGGCCTACTTAGAGTTTAAACTGGGTAATTAGATACCTAATCAGGGCTCACATTCTCAACCCCGCTGGACGTAATGAAATGCCCGGCTCCTGTCCTTGTATGTGACTCTCCTGTCAGCCCAGATTCACAGGGGCCGCCGCAGCTGCGACTGTCCGTACTTCAAAGAAACACGTTTCATATCAAAATATGTCAAGGCATGTGTTTCAAAAAGAACCCAGCAAGAAAGAGGAAGAAGTCCCAAAGAGACCAGCTTTTGTACCATATGCAAATAAGTGTCAGTCCATTTTTGCACTTTTTTTTTTTTTTTTTTTTTTTTTTTTACATTTTTTCTTGTTTTTCAGTGAAATATTTGTTGTTGCTGGCTTGATTTTTCCATATTTTTGAATCTGAGCATCTGACAGTCACTGGACTTCTCTTTAGTGTACAAACATCTCTCACTTACTAATTTAGTTATTACTCTTAGTTTTTACATTAAAAATTACATTTAAAAAATTGGCCCCAAATGTTGCCTCTACAGGACTCTACTCTACTGTGTGCCTCTACAGGACCATCCTTCAAAATATATTTGGGGAGGACAAAATCTATTTTAGGACTTTTTTGCATACAATTATGATTTAATTAAAAAATAATAATAATTATTAAAAATACATAAAGATACTTTATCAATACTGATGTGGAGCATTCCTTAAAATTTTCTTTGGGTTAAAACCTTTCTAAAAAAAACATTCTATAATGCACCAAAAAGGTTTTGCTGTGTACAAGCCCAATAAATGTCAGCTGCTCAGGTGACAGTTAACTTAAGAAGTCATCAGTAAATTCAAGTTTTTACCCTCCATGTCATCATCATCTTCTATGATGCATACTATCGTCTGTGTTTTTGTGCTGCATGTGAGCAGCAGCTGTGACGGGGATGTTGGCTCGATGGAAACTGGTTATACTGGTGTTACTGGGCTTTACGTGAATCCAAATATTTAGGCTGTGTGGAGGAGATCAGGTGTCCACTGGGAAGAGGCCCGAGGCGCCATAATGAGTTTTTATCTGGAGGGAACAGCGGTACAAACGGAGGTTTATGCAAGCAGAGATGCAAGGAAAATCTGCAAACCAAACCGATCCAAATGTTTAAAATGTTCAGTGAGTGCTTCTGGTCAAGTGAGATAATTCCAGCTCATAAGCAGAGTTTATCCTCTACCTGTAGAGAGCTTTTCAAACCGGTGTTTTTGCCAGGTGGTGTCAATGCACAGCTGGGTGACCCGGGACTATGTTGTCACATCTGTCTCTGTCTCTTGCTTTCCATCCTCCCTCACTGTGCCTTTTCAAAACACTTGACAAAACCAAGGAAGAGGGACTCCTCTACTCTCCTAAAACAAGTTTGTTAGTTTTTTTTTTTTTTTTTTTTTTTTTTTTGTAGGTTAGTCAACCTCTTCAATTAGTGGTGAGAAAATGGAGACTAGATTCATCCATATGTCCCTGGTAGATCATTGGCTCTGATGCATAAACTATGCTGAGTGCAGGGCTCTTAGCATTATCCAATACAAGTGCTTTTAATTAGATGGCCTGTGGGTTCATACATTCAACAAAGAAATATCATCAGTTTAGTGTAAGTAGTGCTGTAGTGCTGGCTTTACTTTTGGCACTATTTCAGATAAGTAACCACCAGGACTGGGCAACTGGACAAAGATATTGGCCACTGTGGATAGGCTGAGTCCATTGCTTTTTTTCTCAATTTTTGGTTTAATACAAGTGAATAGCTCAATGCGTAGGTTGTATGTGTGGCATGTGTGCTGTCCAGAGAGAGAGAGACAGAGCGACCGAGACAGTGAGGCTGAGAGAGCGTGTGTGTATTGTTCAGGCTGTCTCTCAGTGAATAAATGCTACAGCTCCTCAAAACCGTCTCTTAGCCCCAAAATAAGTGACAATGAGTTAAATTAACCGGACCAAGCTCACTTAAGTGGACTGGCCTTTAAAGTGGGCCAGCTATTCTCATTTTAGTGGTAATCTCAGCCACTTCTAAACAGAAATCAGAGAATTATCTCCCTGCTGAGTCTCTCTTGGCTTTTGCTCAGCAACCCTGTCACACCAACAATGACTATATCAATAATCTCTGGTTGTTGTGGCTGACAGTGGGAAGTGGGGAAATTCTGACCACCCAACCCCAGCTACCACATATTCATTTGCTGTGCAGTGAATTTTAAATGCACATAGTATTCCCTCACCCACCACCTTCACCAAACAGGTAAAGTTGTCCCTCGTATATCAAATTTTATCTAACAGTTTACCAGAGTTAGTTGCACATCTTCTACAAATACAGCCACTGAGCTTTAGAGTTGGCACAAATTCCCATTTCCTCACTTCTGCATTGCTAGCTGTGTGTGTCAGACACTTAACATGTACAGCAGGATGACCAGCGGGACAATCTCTTTTTCTACGAATGTGATTTTATCTGTTTTGACAATTTGATCCTGCCGTCTTTCACTTATAAAACACTAAAAATCCTAAAAAGTCACATGCAGCCAAATTTCTGCTGATTCCACATAGGAAACGGCAGTCACTGCTACATCAGTGGGAACTAAAATTAAATCAGGTTAGATTTATTACAAAAAAAAAAAAAAAAAAATCTTTATTCTAACAATGGGGCTATTAATCAGAGTAATGTCAGTGTTTGTGAGTCATGTTAAGCTTTGGGAGTTATTGAAATTCCACACAGATCTGTTAGAATCAGAGCGGGTGTGTGTGTGTGTGTGTATAGTCTGATGGGCGATGAGTGTTATCCTATCTAAACAAGACAGGAGATTAATTCAGCGCCAAACAGCATAGCCCACAGAGCCTGCCCTGCACCGTCCTGCTGCGTTCATGTGCGCCCGGTAAAAGATCTCCTTTCCCAGATGTCCTTGCATGCAGGCACATAAAATAATTGGAAATAATAACATAACAGTTTGTGCTATGGTGCAACTTTCTGCTCCAGAGATTAACTGAAGATGATGAAAGATGATGAAGCTTCAGATGGCAGCAAGAGTTAACTGTTTAAAAATTATTTCAGCTTCAATGTCCAGAAATCCTGCAATGCTGGTGAACTGCACACACGGTGCATTTATGTCACCAGGCCAGCCGCTTTGTGTTGCTCCACATTAAAAGACGGGTTGCCAAAGGACAAGAGGGGCAAAAAATCGAACACGCCGAGTGCAAATTTTGCTGGACAGATATCTTGTTTGTTTAGGAGACAGATTTATATTTTGTTTTGAAGCTTTGATTTGTCACTTCCTCTGGATGGAGAGGATTTCCCACTCGTGTCAAACCAGACACAAAATTTCCCTCAGGGCAAATACAATGATGGCAGTGTCTCAGTTACACTTTTCACTGTTGCAGCTCCAATTTCCTACTTAGGTTTTCACATTGGGTGTATTTAGCATAAAAATCTCACTTAGCGCCGCTTTAAATCAAGAGTGATAATAGAAACATGTAACACTAACACTAACTTTTTTTATGACATCCAGCAATTCATCATTTTAACCACAGGAGCTGACATGGCTTTGTACCTATTTTCCATTTTCCCCTGAAGAAACACTAAACATCACATCTCTCCCTTCATATTGACATTCTTCTGGGTTATTTATCACTAACCTACGGCCACTTCTGGCATCTTCTTTTGAGCACTAACATCAGATGTATTCATGTCATCAAAGCTTATATTCCAAAAATGTCTCCAAGATAAAAGGAACCTAATAACAATAACCTCAGTAAAAACACCTACAGTCCATGAGAGCCCATCAGTATTGATATTACCAGCTGTTGGATTGAATTTGAAACCGGTGGTGCGTCCCATGAAGTTCCCACATTTGCGGCAGGCCGTGAAGGCAGCACCGGTCCCGGGACCCTGGACGTCTCGGCGCGGCCAACACTTGTCCCGAACAGCTGGCAGAGAGCGGCGTGTTTTTCTTTCTGGGCTTAATAATACGGTGTTGGTTTACCAGCTCCGGGGATGTGGGCTCTCCCTTTGTAACGCTTAACCAGGGACTTAGTGGTCTTTGTCCGATTTATATTTTAATTATCTGCTAAACTGCGGTGGAGGGCCTTGTGGGAAAAGCGCAGCGGTTTGACCTCAGGACATGTCAATCATTCAGTAAAGGAGGAGGATGATAGAGAAGCGGGCAGCCATGAGTGGCGTTGGCTTTGCATGTCAAGTGTATCAGCTTGACACATAAAGAAAATGCATCTTTATTTTAAATATTATTATATATGTTCAAGGTCTGTGGTAAAAGCACATCTTTATTCAAGGCCCTTTATTCAAGTGTCATGTTATTCTGGACTAAATTCATGCTGCATCCTCATAAGAAGCTCTTACTGAGGCATTTTCTTCTGCTAAAATAATAAAACGCCTTTGTTTTCTGCTGTACATTTACCTAAACTGCCTCAAATGTACTGTCTTTACGTATCACTGACATCTAAAAAAAAAAAAAAAAAAAAAAAAAAAAAGTTTGCATTTGACGCCATCTGTTGGTCATGTAATCCATCCCTGACAAAAACCTGATGAGAGAGTGTCTTAAAAAAAAAAAAAAACGAAAAAAAAGAAAGGATGTATGCTCTTTTTGTTCGCTTATAGTATAATCAATTAAGTATAATAAATTTCTTTAAAAAAAATGCTCTGAAGTGCAGATGAGTCCACTTGTCTTGTCCAGCTTTTGGTTTTGTTCAACACACCGGCCTCGAGATGTATTAAACTTTAATTGTGTTACATATTATCACACACCGGGATGTGCAATTTGAATTATCTGTCCCACCAGAGAACAGATTTGCCAGAAATTGCTCATGAGGTGTTTAGGTGCAGCTCTGAGGGGCTTGTAAAACATTAACTTGGAGGGCATTTCCACTTTACAAAGACCAGGTTTCCTTTAGTGAACTTAAGGTGCTGATTAGTTTCTTCATCACTTATCATTCATCATTTTCTCTTTAAATAAGGCATTCTGGAATAAAGTGCTTCATCTGAGCTTTATAGACAAAAATGTCTAATAAGTGTCAGTGAGAAAATTAGAGGAAATTGATAGTTTTTAAAAGGATTGTAGGTACAATAAGTCATGGGATGAAAACACAGACTTATGGAATTAACTTCATCTCATGACTTATTTACAAAAATTGGTTGGATATTGGTTGGACAAAAATTTGGGATATTCACCCTTTATTTGGAAGTCTCGCAGTCATCTCGATAGCAACTAGTACAGATCTTAGTATTAAAAAAAAAAAAAGAAGAAGAAGAAAGCCATGGAAAGCCCAATCACACACATAATAACGCACACCGTCTCCATTTCTCAGCCACTCCCAGCTCAAAGGAGCCCCTCTCCTGCTGTCTGTTTGTGATGAATATTAAGTGACTGAGGGCCAGATGATTTGTCCCTCTCCTCTGATACTTCCTCTCTCGGCGTCACATCCCAGCAGCCCCCCTGTGAAGAGGCTAATCTGCTCCCAGCAGGGCCGCTCCGAATGAAGACATCCAGCCAGCGCCGGCAAACACTCAGACATATGTGCTATTGTTCCCGAGTCAATACAGGCTGGTCAGCTTTTATTTCAGCAGGGAGGGAGCAACTCCCAAAATGCCATGTAGTATTTGAAGGATGTGAGTTGGAATCTGCTCATAGCCGGTATCTTGTGCTGTACATATAAATCTGACCATTTTCATGCCAAAAAAAAAAAAAAATCAGTTTCAAGAAGAATTCATTGTATTGCCCAGATTTAAGACCATGAGGAACCAAAGCTCAGTTAAAACCCAAGCTAAAGGGTTTCTTAGTTCAGTTGCAGCTGTTTAAAGGAAAAATCCACCCCAAAACACCTTAACATGGCTTAAAAAAGCAGATTTTGGTCATGTATGTTGCATTTTTTTTGAGCTGTTTTGTCGTCTGGTGGTGTGTTTTTCTTATTCCTTTTGACAACTGGCCAAAAATCATCAGCAGCTAAAATGGGAGTTTTTGGGAGAAATTTTTTTGTAGCTTTGCTGTTCTTCTAGAGCCTCCAGTTGGCAGTGATGTTTAAATATCATGCAGGGAAAAATCCATCACAGAAGAGAAAGAGAGAGCAATTTCTCCAACCTCTGTGGCCTCAATAGACCAGAATGCAATGCAGCTATACGACATGTTGCATTTAGAGTTTTCTTGAATGTGAAAAACCCTACATGCTTTTGCTTTTGCTCTCTCCGGTATAATTCACAGCTAAATGCAAAAAGTAAGGCCTGTTCTCTGCTGATTGTCAAAAGCAAACTTCTTTTCCCAATAAAACAGATTTTGATATATTTATTTTTCTTCAATTAGGCTTTTATTCAGCCTCGGGGTCATCGGCAGTCTCTTTTTCAAGATCCGGCCAAGACGAGGCGGTTTAACATTGTATTCTAAACGGCACGAGAACGAGAGAGAAAAGGGAGACGAGGAGAGAGACGAGGGACCGTGCAGCCTCCCTGTAGTGTTTCAGGGATTGAACTAATACAGTGGAACAAAAGAGAGAGGCAGATCTAAGTGGGGCTGGTCGCTTGAGTTTAACCGAGCCTGTCAGTGGGTCTCTCTGGCTGTTTGATGTCCCCAGGGAACGCAGAAATCATGTAAGCCCCCTGTAATTTACTGTTTGGGGTTGCCGGGGTAGGGTTAATTCCCATGAGGATCTGCTCCCAGTGTTTTTATAAAGTCTGGATTTGTAAAGCTGCTCTCGTTGACCCCCTGCAGATGGGACAGAAAAGCACCATACACCCCTCAGGATCGTCTATGAGTGTGTACGTGTGCATGTGTGCATGTGTGTGTGTGTGTGTTTGTAAGTTACTTAAATGCCTGAAGACAGAGACTATTTTTTTTGGAAACACTTCACCAATATTTCTTTTCATTAGAATTTCTTAAAGATGTAATCTGACATTGTAAAGCAAATGAATGACATAATTGTGATTATCCAGTCTATGAAAGCGTTTACATTTGCTTGTTCAGAATAAATTAGGGCTGGATACACTCAGTGGCCACTTTATTAGGTCCACCTGTGCAACTTAATCCAATCCAATACAGCTGTTGTGGCATAAAGTTTACTTTCCTGCTGCCTATAATGCTCAGCTTTTCTTTTTGTCACAGTAATAGAGGTGTTCATTCACTTCTATGTTTGGCATTAAGCTCACAGTTAGTGCTGCTGTACTGGACTTCATTTTACTGAAAGCTGTTTCCACTATTCTGTCCCCCTCATGTAAATATAAATAGGGCAGACAAAAAACTAGAAACACCTCTCAATATCACCTCTGCAAACTACAACAAAGAATTAAATCTGCACACTCTCCAACAAAAACTGAACATTACAAACTTTCTTAAAAGGCAGAATTGATGGCAGAGCTGTTGCACTGAACTGTATTAGACTGTATGGGTCACAATACAATTTGCATCACAATTCATTGCAGTACTCTACAGAACTGACTGAAAATATAGAAACAGAGCTTAAAATACAGCCTGTTGTGTAACACCTGGGTAGTAATAATAAAATATACAACATATTATATGATAAATCAGGGGACAAAGCAACTCAAAACAATTTAATTCAAAACTCCCACTCTAATTTATTAAAGCAGAATTAGCACGGTGCACTCACTTAACACAGTACACTAAAATGTAGCCTTCATATGAAAAAGAAGAGGCTGGAAAGTTTATAGGTTTTATTATTTAAAAAAAATACTTAATAATTTACTGCTTAACACGGTGAAAGATTCAAACTTAAATATCATTTATAGTAATAACTTTTAACAAGTGCAGGGAGAAATGTAAAAAAAAAAAAAAAAAAAACACTTTAAAGTGGCACTTGCCTTCTCACATCTTTCATCGCATTAACCAGTCATGTTTCCTATATTTGTATGTTTGTATATTTGTAAGTAACATTGATCATGTATGTATGTCCACATATAAATGATGAGATTATATGCATAAACAGTTATATGCACAACAGTGAGAACCATGTAGACTCATTCATCATTCATTTCCTCATTTTTCTGTCAGTTGAGTCTAAACAGTCCTCACTTGTGTTAACCGTGACCATTTTGCAGAGTGCACCTCTAGCCCTCACTGATATTATTTCCCTGTTATTCACACTCATTCCACATTTTTGCCAGTTTAGTCTAAAAAGCCCTCACTTCCATCAGCAATCTGCAGTTTTTCATCGTGCAGCTTTTATTGTGAAATTTAGAAATGACACAAAGTAGAGCCGACAAAGTAGAAGCAGCTTCCTCTTGTCATCCTTGCTCAAAGTCTGTTCATTTTATTGTGAAATCTGCCACAGATCATTTGTTCTCTGTAATGGATACGATATTTAAAATGTAGTGAAGTACAATAGTCAAGCAAAAATGCTTACTTAAAAAAAATTCTCAAAAAGGCTCAAGTACACAAAAACGCTACTCGATTACAACGACGTGAGTAAATGTAATAAGTTACTTCCGTCTTGGTAAAGAGCATCATCAGCTTAAGTGCTGGAAGACATGATGACAGAGGCCAAGGTGCCACTTCAAGATGTTTTTTTAGATCTTGGTAAGCTGTAAAAACGGCTGCTGACATGAATTTTGCAGGATGGTTTTCACCCCATCAACCTTTAATAGCTGACTCACTCGGTCTGTTTGTACCGTGAACCGCCAATATCTGATTTTCAATATCAGCTCCATGCATCAGAGAGCAATATATCGGCACATAAATGTATATAACTCCGTATCCAGAGGCTCATCATGTTGCCACCGACCTGCCTTCATCCTGTTTACTCGTCTTCGAGGAGGGGGCGGGGGGTCCAGACGTGCCGGGGGAGTCCCAGCGCTTCTTAACTGTCACGGTCAACTCCTGGCTGCTGGAGAAAGGGAAGGTCAGGATTACGAGAGGCTGTTTGCTCTCTGTAACCCCCTCTTACACACACACACACACACCACACACACACAGCCTTGCCCTTTACCTTTCGCCCTCCCCGAGGCCTGCTGGCCTTCAGCCTGCCCTCACAGACAGACCGAGGCCAAGGTGAGCGACCTCCAAATGGACACACTGACCGCTGCTATTGATGCAGCCATGAGGGACACACCACTGTCAAAGCCCTTTTGTATCCATTGTGAAAGTATTGCAATCCTGCTCATTCACTGCAACATTATCATTAGCAAACAGCAGCATTTGGTCACATTAAATTCCTCATCTGTTACATTTTGTGGAACCAAAACCCATGTAGTTTCTAGTGTGTTAGTGAGCAGATTGCTGCATCTAATAATAATATGTAATTTATCTTCAGTGTTCATGAATGTGTGGCTCATGAATATATGGTAAAGGACTTCATCCAGTTTTAACATACTTTTAAGTCATCAAAACTGCATTTGCAAGAGTTTGATGGAAGTGGTGTGATCACAGAGTAATAAAGGCTTATCATTATTTTAAAGGATTTTAACAGGTGGTAGATAACTTGTCCCCAAGGGGAAATTCTTTACGATGCCTCACAAAGCGAGGTCCAGGACAAAAATAGACATACAGTCATGCGAGGAAACAAAAACACATGACAATAATCTGGTGATTTTGCTGAGTGATGCTGTGGCAGGACGGTCAAAACTGCGGCCAAAATGTGCTCTTCTCCAGGTCGGCGTATTGCTATTTTTTAATTCTATTCAATTCTCTGTGCTTTTGCTCTATATTTCATGACCTGTTGCCCTTTTACCACCTGCCAATATGGCAGTGGATGGCAAAGAGAGAAACACAGATTCATTTATAAATAATTGCATTTATTTTGAGCAGCTTTAGCGGTCAGTTTAGATCTGGGAAAATGTTTGGTATGTCAGTTCCCTTTTGGCACACCAGCTGCTTTTTGCATTTTAAGCAGCCCAGCATATTTGTCGCCAAGATTCTTGTCTGATGCATCGTTGACAAGCAAGGATAATTTGCTATTAGTATCATTTTATAGCGTTCGATGACGAGACACATATGCCATCGCACTTATGGCCACCGGTTCTTCCTGGCTGTGACTGAGTTCATATCTCAGGGGCTTCAATCAGCAGCTGCAGATGACTGTCCCCTCTTTAAACACTGATGTCCCTCTTTATGACTTCATCTGCGTTGTGATTAACCAGACTGAGCATATTTCACGCTGTCACACTGACTGACACTTGATACACGGGTAAAACGTGACAATAAAGTGTGAGTTTTAAAGGAGGGCCTGTTATAAAGCTTGAGTGAGTTATATTATATCCTATTTTATGTCATGTTTTTATTTGCTGTTCTATCTGCCGGTGTGTTTTTACAAATTTCTTTACAGCTTGTGAAGCAGAAGACAAATTTCCACATGTGAAAAATGAATGTTTCCTCCAATCTAGAATTACAGCAGCAAAAAGAAAATCAGGGTTAAAGTTTTTCTAGTTTGGTATAACAAACACCCATTTATGCTGAAAATGACACCGCCATGTTGCGTCATTTTGTGTGGACTAACTCTGTGAATGAGACTGTTTTGCTCATGCATTGCTAATATTATTAACATGGAATTATGAGAAGGTTACACAGCAGGAAAGAAAGTCTGATTTTAGGTGAAATCGTACTTTAAGAAATGATTTACTGACAAAGTGATGGTGGCCTTTAAGCCGTAAGTAAAAGGACATGATTGCCTAGTAGCCATTCAGCAGCTTAATACCAGTGAAATGACACGAGGGGACACGAGAGGCTGCCCAGTGACTGAACAGACATAATGGCCCTAATCTATTGCATCTGATGTGATGGACTCTAATCTGAATTGTGCATCAGTAGTGGCCAGTGTCAAAGCCAAAGGCGTTTGTCCGTGTGCATTCATTGACAGGATCTCCGAGGTTATTTGTCAACACAACTGGGATAGCTTTGGTAATCTCTGTATCCTCCGTGTTGCCCCTCTCGCCTATAGACTGATTGATAATTGATCCCTGTTCAAACAGGCCCTCTTTTGGCTCAGTTGCCTTTGAATGCCAAGCTAGTCATTCAGCCTCGTCCTTTGCAGGCGCCTAATCCGATAAACGAATGGGAATGAGTGTCGTCCTCTGCTGATGTCCCCCTTTCACTCTCCTATTTATCTCATATTGTTTACTGATGAGGCCGCGGAGGCCTCGCGAAATGAACAGGGTCACTCGCCGAAGCCACAGCCGGCTGCTTCTGTGATTTACAAGGAAAATAAGGCGCTTTTGTATTCAAGAAACACACAATGACCCAAGCAGAAAGATCTACAGTGCATAATAATAATAAGGATACACAATAAGATTTAATTATATCTCATATTACATGTGTTGATGCAGTGCAGAGGGGCTGTGGTGATGTTTTCCAGCCCGACAGGCCTTCACCCTGTGTTGCTCGTCTGTATTAAAGTTCTCCTCTACCTTCACCGTGAAGAGGATAGGTCAGTCAGTGATCAGCCGGAGCCCAAAGCAACAGAATTTTATTTGTAAGGCGCAACACGGGGAATGACATTTAACTTGTTATTATTTCCCAGAGAAGATTAATGATAAATTGTCCATTATTTTTCCTTAAAAGTGAAAGATAAGACCGCAGTCATTTGCCCTAAAGCCAGAGTACCACCACTATGCAAAATGACAGCCAATTATCGGGGCCTAGTTTGGGATAATGACTTTACAATGAATCTTTTGATTGAAATGTAACTGGGTTGGCCCTGGGCAAAGTGCAAAAAAAAAAAAAAAAAAAAGAATAGAAAAGTTACAGAAACAATGAGCACTATATGACAGTGTTCATCTCTCTCTCTCTCTCTCTCTCTCTCCCTCTCTCTCTCTCCACTCCTCTTTACAAATAGCTATAGGAGAAAGCCAGAGATATGCATATATTGATGAAAAAATTATTAAGTCGCAGAGCGCTTGCAGCAAACATAAATTAGCATATTCAGGGTAAATATGCAGACTATTTACGATAATAAGACCGGATTATTCAATTCAATGAATGTTAAATAGATGAGGAAATGGTATGTGTCTTATCTAGTCGAGGCTTCTATTCATTTTAATCGCTTCCCAATTGAACTCTTCATTTTATTCTCGGCGAGTTATTGTTCCCATTCCAGCCGCGATGCGCACCTTTGGGTCCGGGGAGATTTCCGCCGGTCACGTGGTTGAAGTGGCATTCACCTTATTCTCGGCGGAAATGGAGAAAGTCGACGTCACCCCGAGGCCAGCATCATGATAAGCCCCTTTTCATTATGCACAGGGGCCGATGGAGAACAAGATTACGCAGCCTTGTATGCATAAGGAACATACAAGTCATCTAGATTAAATAAAATAATAATAAAAAGGCACAGGCCCATAAACAAAACGCATTTAGTTTCTCATTGTGTGCATTAAAACTTCAACTTTAATCAGTTTGGACCGTGTGTGGGTGTGTGTTGGCGTGTGCGTGCACGGGGAAAGGTGTGTGTGTGTGCACCTGTGTCTGCTTTGAATCACAGCTCACACACAAACATGCACAAGACTGCATCCTACTGACTGCTGTGGGCTTTTCCTCCTTTCTGCTAATCTCTTGCAAAAAAAAAAAAAAAAAAAAAACATGACTCAAAGACAAATTTGAGTTAATTATTAATCAGAGTGATGGCTAATGGTCAATTCTTGGCAGAGCTGGGTATTGCACTGTGGCAGGGGTGCTCGGGGTGTGTGAGAGGTCTGAGGAGGGTCCTCTTCACGGCAAAATGAAGTGTAATTTGACTTCATTATTATTTCAAGACGGCAGGCAAAAGGAGGAGCAGGATCCTGAGATGTAAAGCAGAATGCCGAGAGAGGCAGGGCTGCATCAGTTTAATTTGGCTTGTAAAAGATATTGATATTGTACTAGGCAGCCTTGTTTGTGTTGTCCGTATGATGGAGGTTCCTTTTTTCTTTCTTTCTTTCTTTCTTTCTTTTTTTTTTTTTTTTTTACCACAGCTGCACAGTTTTCTAACCCTGTGATGCCATTTTTTTTATCAGAATATTTTATTTATTCATTTGATTATCACCAAAAAGTTCCTGTAAAAGTTGTTTACATCACATTTTATCATGAAAATGTAAACATGTAAAACTGTCAGTGGGATGTAGGTAACTTCAAAATATGTTATGATAAGACCCATATCTGTGCAAAATGCATGTACACATAATACAAGTTGGTGCCATGAGACGGTAAATCAAGGAAATTTGAGTATTTTGATGGCAGTTTAATTTTCCTCACTGTTGCCTTTCCTTATATCCTCACTTCTATCGGTGGTGATTCATAAGTAAAATTGAATATGATGTGATGATGAAAAAAAATACAGAACCACAACACTTTAACTGTTTTTGAAGTTTATTTATGAGGCAAAGGTTGATTTTTCAGCGACACACTGATTCAGTTACAGTGATTCAGTCCATGTGATTCAGTCCATCACATTTACAAGCTGTACAACAGCACATTCCTGCTGTCTGAACGTCTCCTCTGGGGGCTGTGTGCTTTGCTCAAGGGCACTTTGACTGTATAGTTGTGCAGGAAGAGGCAGCTGTTTCTTCTTCATTTTTTTTTTCAGGAGGTCAGGGGTGATGAAGCAGCAACGTTTTGGTCATATGCTCATATGAAAAGATATTGTCTTTCTGATGCAGGATGCAGTCACATTGCATGTGGCTTTCTGAAGTAAAAGGCATTTCAGTTTACAGTCTCTGTACTGGGTCTTGAGTTGGATTTGAACCAACTTGGATCTCGGACAGGATTCAGCTAAAATTACTTAACTGTGCAATTGATTTCTTAATTGCCAGGTTCACAATGTTACTGGGCATCCTGGCAACAATACATGAGAAGCGAGGGCCCCTGGCCAACATTTATATATAGGAGGATGGTTATTTTATTGACTCCATTTGATAATTTAAAGGAAAAATAAACTGAAACACAGTCTACCACTCCTCATTGGGGATCATATAGCACATATTCTTACTTCTAAACCACAGGAAAGCCAAGAGGCTGATTTCCACAGCAGCCGGCGTCTGACACCCCTGTTTTATGAGGTTTTTCATTCAGATTGTTGGCTCTGAGTGCCATCGATGGAACAAATTCCCCCCCTGGTGGCTAGAAACACGCTGGGGTTCATTTTATGAAAAAAACAGACACATGATCAACACAAGGAAACAAAATATGCACATTAAGTGTTGATGCATGATAGACAATTGATGTGTCAAACTCCCCATCTAGTGGCTGAAAAGCTGCAAGGCATTTAGGACAATTTTACACAAAATATCCTCTGCTGCCATCTACTGTTGATATCAAGGCAACAGTGTTTTTGCCCAGAAAATAAAAGTTATTTTTCTTTGAAATACAGTCTGCTGAAAATACAAAGATACTGGTTTTCTGCCATAAAATAAATATGAGGAAAAATACTTTCATAGAGCCACTCAGTATTATATATGTAGGCTTATGTATGATGTAAAGTAATTCTATTAATGTACTTCTAAATGTGTGGTGACAGAGAAAATGGATCAAGACAGTGACAAACTGGGCATTTTGTCATTACATGATGTTGGTATTACCTTTGTCCTTGCTCTGGTGGGAAGTTTGCTCTTCCTTGCTCTGTCACAAGGTGGCAGTCTTCTATAGGTGCTGATCTAGGCCACATAGTTCTGCCTCACAGAGTCTTTACTACTGTAGCTATCGGCTTTTCCAACCCTGGGATCCCTTGGAAGTAAAATGAAGTATTGTTTAAACTTGCTAAAACTTCATGATGTGGTGTAACTACAGCCATGGACTAAGCCATAGTAAAAACACATCCACTGTATACCTTTTATATTATCATTGAAAAGGAACAGCTGTCTTCTTCTTCTTTCCCTTCTGAAAAATAACATGCTGTTTTAGCTTATAGGCCTAAAATCTACATTAATGCAATGTGAAGGTAGAATTTTCATGAATATAAATTGCATTGGTTGCCATGTTCTTCACTAAAACTGCACTGTAGAATCTGCTAGGGGGCTTTAACCTTATCCTGCAATCCTGGAATATTCCAGACTATGAAGACAAAGAAATGTATTAGTGTCGTTCAAAGTTATTTAGCAGCATTAGAGGCTGATGCCCGCAGAGCACGGGCATTTGTTCTGAGTGCAGTTTGTTTTCCTTCCTGTTGGTCACTTGCTATGTTAATAATCTTGGAATGTGAGATAACGTCAACTGTTGCACTTGTTGAAGAGAAATTTGGATACAACTTGAGACAGATGCCTAAAATAAAATATAAAATGCAACCTTCTGCTCTGCTGCTGTCTAAGCCAATAACAAGCATGGCAGACAGTATGAATACACAACTGACAGCTGAACAATGGCTCTATTTTTTTTTTTTTAACAATGCATTTACTTTTGGTTGCAACATCCATCTGTAAAATGAGAAAAACAAATGATACATCTTTCAAAAGGAGGTTATGGCACTTATATCCATAACCTAACAGTATATGCATGCAGGTTATCATATTATCAAGCAGTAACTGTCACAGTCCTAGTGCCTAGCCTTTTATTTACTTATGACTACAAAAAAACAACAACAACACCTTCATCCGCTCCCCCTCCCACACCTGACACAGAAAAAGCCTGACATTAATTATTTGCTATTTTGCAGGAGGGAGTCTGCCCTTTTGCGAAAGGCAGTCTTGTTATCCCTTTGCATAATGTCAAAATGAAATAAGCCAAGCAATAATAAAGATCACGATCCGCACGTCTTGTAGCTCAACGCTTGCTGATGTTGCCCAGTGGTGATGCACTTTATAACGGCTTGATTAATCAAAGTAAATAGGTTAAAGTCACCTGGCGCCTGACTGGCTGCAGATAAACACACACACACACGCAGTCCCATCCACAGGTTGTCGTGGCAACTGTCACTCTCGCCTCCCAGAAGCAATTTGATGTCAGCAGTCATCACTCCCCATCTTGAGACTGTGCTGTTTGATGGAGGAACTTGAAAGGAGTTGCTTTTCATGCAAATAGATCCGCCGCGCCAACAATGCCCCGCTAATCACTTCTCCGCCTCTAAAAACAACAACATTAATAAAGAGGCCATAATAACAACATGATTTATGTCTCGGCTTACCCAGAGAGACCTTTCTACCTTTTATCTTCTTGATTGATGGTGATGTCAAACCTGCACGTGGCTTCTTTGATATTGTAAGTGCTTTTCTGCATCAAGGGATTTGGGGCAGGAGTTTATCATGGCTTTTTAAGGAAGATATCCCTGTGGTTGAAAAACTACTTCATCTTCTTTTTTATGCACATTTATTTACCCTGGAATGTCTCCAAAAGGAACATTATGAGAGTTCATTCAGACCCTCACAGGGCACTGGGTTTTTGTTCCCCCGTTCCCTCTCTACCTCGTCCTCTTTCTCTCTCTTTTTTCTCTCTATCTTTCAGAGCCTTAGGGAATGTCGGGGAGCTAACTGGAGTCTCTCACACAAAGAGGGAAACTGATTCAGCCTTTCTGACAGCCGTGGCTGCGGTGGAGGATGCAGGGGAGGGAAAAAAAAAAAAAAAAAACCTTGGGCATTTGCTCTTTTGCCTGAGAACTCAGCTGGTCTTGGCAGTTTCCCAGGGAACAGCCACACAATTACAACGTGAGTACCAGACACTATAGGCACAATGGTGATTCACAAAGTGGGGTCTTGCGAGGATGAAAGACTCAAAGGGTCTTTCATCTTTGCATGACTGAGAAATTATGAGTTTT
The DNA here is from genome assembly GCF_902150065.1 of Myripristis murdjan. Classification (NCBI taxonomy): domain Eukaryota; kingdom Metazoa; phylum Chordata; class Actinopteri; order Holocentriformes; family Holocentridae; genus Myripristis; species Myripristis murdjan. The sequence continues at coordinate 6,535,715 of NC_044001.1, forward strand.
GCTACAAAATGAGAAAAGCAAAATTTGAAAAAAAAGTGTCTGTATTCTTGAGTTATTTAATGTATATGCTATTGTAAAACTATGGCCACCTTAAGTCCTCAGGAGACAAAATAAAACAAAAACAAAAACAAAGGAAAAACAAAGGAAAAATTAGAAAAGTGGAAGGTGTTCTGCAGGTCCTGGCAGTAAACTAGGGAAACCTTTAATGACAAAAAACCCTCAAAAAAAAAAAAAAAAAAAAAAAAAAAACGCCTTCAACAGGATCATCAAGTTATGAGGCAAATTCAATAAAGCTCTTCATATGAAGTGACCTGCAAAGAGCCAAAGCTCATGAAGACATGTTGGTGGTCATGCAGACAGCAAAAGAAAAAAACAGCCCTGCATCTCTGTTTGTGTCTCCGCTCATCGGTAACCCCTGTGGATATGCAGTCGTCACCCACAATAATAAAACACCTTTGTTCATATTTTGATGAACAACTGCTGTCCTGTATGATGCAGAAACGAACGGAGAGGTGCTATCAAAAGCACAGATCCTCAACTTTCAATCAACTCATCACTGACGTCTGCAGAAAAACCAAATGTGGAGACATTACCACTGGATATCAGATAAAATGAAGATGTAAAATGTGATTATGGGCAAAGGAACAAACTTTTATATTTGCGATCCATAAATTTATGCTTCTGTGAAATGAGAAGTTGATGGCACAAATGATCTCCAAAGCATTTAAGAAACGAGTGATTTGCTAATGTCACACCAAGTGGAAACACAGCGAGTCTGAGTGTGAATCCTTTGCTGCCTGGGAGCAAAAGCACTGGAAGCATCAACACACTCTCATTCTCAGTCACACACAACCCACATGTCAATTATCCCTGATCAGCACGGGTACTAAAGATAGCGTCCCTGTCTGCTCTGTACTAAATACCACTGGGGCCTTTTTTCCTCTCAATGATTGTGACGTTGTGCTGATGTGATTCATTCATTGGACCTGTGGTTTAAGAGTCACTTCAAGCCTCTGTTTACCCGTCCACGTCTCACACTACTTCATGTTCACGCTGCCTCGTTCCTTCCTAACCTCACACTGTGTTGGTGGCTCTGGTCTCCTAGCAACCAGCCCTCTTAGAGGAGGTGACAGCATTTGAGTGGGCACCCTCACCTCTCCACATACACCCCACTCCACCCAGCGCACTCACACACACATGCACACCACCACCCTCCGCCCTCTGGATGCTTTTCAAACCGACACATCTCACTTTGTGTTGCAAATTGCCCCATGCACTCGGTCAGAGGTTTCAAAAGAGGTGCGAGAGGAGCGTAATTACACACTTTGGATGAGTATTTCCATTGCTCTTGGGAGCGTGAAGGCAAACCATTCTATAGTAACAGGAGTACAGAATGGTTTGCCTCATGGTTTGACTCATGGAAAGATATGCAGTGCATTGGTGACATTTTTTAATACACTAATGGAGTTTTTTTTTAACAGGCACTTTGGATGGGTATTTCCTTTGCTCTTTGGCATGTAAAGGCAAACTATTTTGACCAACTAGAGCCACGACATGAACATATCTGTGGTAAAAGGATTCATATTACGGTATTCAGTGGGTTGATGACATATTTTGTGCCCAAATGCATTATTTTCCAAAGAGAAAACATCAAAGAAAGGCAAATGATATGTCACATGCAAGTTCATTTTTGAGGTTTTAGGTGTGAAGTGGGTTGGTTTCATTTTTTGTGTCCTAATCTTTTTTTTTTTTTTTCAATGCCATGGAAAAGTACGCACTATGTCATATCTTTCTGCAATATCTACTTCATGCTAAACCACTTTTGGTTTATTGAAATGCAATTCAGTTCTTGTAAACTTAATTTTCCAAAGTCCAAAAATGTGAGGTGATGCAATGGTTTAAAATGGTTCGTTTTCTCAATGCATCAATACAGACATCAAAGAGTTACATGCATTTAAACACTAAGATGATTAATATCTTTAGTGTTTAGTGATCAAATCAGTGAAAGAACATTGTGGAAATGTTGCATACTTGATGTTACGGTGTTTTTCAGTGACCTCGGTGCAAGATGAATAATCTTTACCATCAGCTCCTCTTGGTTGCAGTCTATCTGGTTATGCATGCTCAGGCATATCATTTGATATCCAGATATGCTCCTCGGAGGATTTACATGTGCTGCGCGTCATGCTGCCTTCACATTTGGCCTGGTTGTTGCCTGGAGCCTCCCTGGTAAAATGACGTGAGTGGTTGACGACACTAAATGGCAGCACTTGAAATAGCCTACCTGCCAGCCTGCTCACCCACTTGCTGATGCGATCACTAACCCATAAGCAGCAATTCAGCACCACGGCGCCCTGGACAGCTCCACCGCCTCTCCTCCGGGACTTCCATCTGCGCCGAAAAGTGGAATTAAAACAACCAAAATAAAAAATAATAATAATAAGGTTTGTGATAAGTTTAATCTCAAGACGCTTCAACTTGAAAACCGCCGGGGGGAAAATGAATATTGAACAACCAACAAATGTCACATTTTTTGATTTTGTTGGGGGAGTTCAACTTCTCCAGGGGAAAGACACCAGAACAGCCCTGCCTGTCATCTTGATAGGAATTTGCGTGTCGGGAGCAGTTGGGAATTTGCTCGTTTCGCTCATTTTCATCCGTGATTTCAGAAATGGAAGAGGCTCTGAAGTCAAAGCGCTCCTCGCCTCTCTGGCCTCAACAGACTTGGTGATCTTGGTGCTGTGCGCCCCTGTGCGCGCCGTCACCTACTACAAGCAGACCTGGACGCTGGGGAGTTTTGTTTGCAGCACGGCGGACTGGTTCCAGCACACTTGTGTAGTTGCAAAAACTTTAATCCTTGCAGCCACCACAAGAGCGAAACATAACTTGGTTTCCAACACCGCTAAAGGACCGTTTTACAGCCCGGCGTGGATTCACGGCGCCCTGGCGCTCATCTGGATAGTGTCGATGATGTTCCCGATCCCGCAGATGATGTTCGCCTCTTTGCAGCCGTACGACCGCGACGCTGCCATCTGTGTCTCTGTGATGCCAGTGTGCGCGTCTAACTTCATGAATCTGTTCTACAAGATCTATCCAACTGCGACGTTTGTGCTGCCGTGCGTCTTCACGCTTGCCTACTACACCAAATCCCTGCACACTGCGGTGAACCACGCACCCAGTCCTCGACAACAGAGCAAAGTCACCCTGGTTTTACTGTGTCTAAGTGGCGCTAATGCCATCATGCTGCTGCCGGAGTGGGGTACGTTCACCTGGATTAGGCTTGGCTACAACAAGCCCCCTGTAGGTTTGGTCATCTTCGCGCAGGTCCTGCTTTACGCATGCAGCTCCCTCTCGCCGGTCATCTCCATGACCATGTACGACGACGTGCGCCAAGGACTCATCACCCTGTGGTTCGTCGCAACCTGCAGGGGCTCAAAACAGATCCCGAGCAACAACTGCCTCAAAACGGAGGGGAACGGAGCTGAGGTCGGAGCCAACGCCATCGCCAATGCCAACTGTCAAGACAAGGAGAAGACCTTCCCGGACGTGGAGCACTTCTGGACGGGGCGCAGGGATACGCACGTCGAGGAGGAGCAAGATCCAATCCCGTGGGAAAAAGAGGAGAAAATGTTATAATGAACATGATGTATCACGTGAATGTGTCTTCTCTTTTTTATATAGCAGAATTCAGCTTGTTCTCAGTTGGTTCCAGTTTGTTGACCCTCAGTGCAGACCCTTGTTGAAAGGCTGTAGAGGCCTGTTTGCTGTCGTGAGCTTAAATGAGATAATATGTGAGATTATATAATAAACTTGTACAGTGTTATGTTTTGTTGTTACTGCAAATATGCGTACATTTCTATGGATTTTGACTCTTTGTTATAGCGGGCCACTGCAAAATGTATCATAGCACAACGCTGGAAGTGTATGCTACATGATTTTGTTACAACTCGTTTATGTAGGCCTACATGTAAGTATTCAGGACACTTGAGCATCAACGGGTTTGTTGTGACTGTGTGTGATGCATAACATGAATATTAAAACATTTTCAAACGCAGACTGCTCTCTCTCTTTTTTTTTTTTTTTCCTCCAAGGGCTATAAAAACATTTAACCCAACCTTAATCACGGATAAAATACAATGCGACAGGCAAAGCTCTCCATTTAATTCAGGGGAGGTTTTGAGATGGCATGTGCTGTAAAAAAAAACTGAAATCATTTTCCCATATTAAATTCACAACTAATCCAGCTGCATTTTAGGTCAAGTCAATAATCATGTTTTAGTGGAAGTAGTATGCCACCAGCAAGTAGGTTAGTAGTGTACCTGGTCATTTTTTAAAAAATCATTATGAATGACACACTGCTCTTAAGGACAGTGTCTCAGGCACTCTGACAGACAAAGATGCTCTGATGCAGGCATAGTGACCATAAAACCGCATCACTCGGCCACTGTATTCTTTGTGTATTTGCATTATCCCTGCATCAATCCCTGCAGCAGCCCCACTTGGATTAGACTGCAAGTTCACAACTTTTTTTGTCACCAAATGACATTTGAAGTGGTTTGGAGTTGCTTTTTTCACTGTTACATCCTTCATTTCCATGTCAAGAAGGTCAAAACACTCTATAAAGTCAATTTTTACCCAATGCAAAACTGTCTTAGTCCAAATAAAAAATTCAGAACAGGCACCTTTCTCAGATTGATGCCATTTTTTTTTTTTTTTTTAATCAAACAGTTGCATTGTTCAGCTTAGTGAATGAGTTCCTTCACAGTTTCAAAGCAGTTAAAATGTCAAAATCAGGCTTTGTAAGTCATAAGAAGTTAGATTTGCTTGATTTGGCTTGCATTTGGACAGGGTGCAGTGTATAGAGCATGGTCAGCTGGCCATCATGGCATGAACAGGGATAATGATGTAACCTTTCGCTGGTTTTTAGTCGTCTGTGTGTTTACCACCAAAGCAGCAGCCCCCCGTGGCTCTGACACCCCAGCTGCTTTGACATTTTAGTCTGCCAGAGCGGAGAGAAAGGTTATATGTTGAAGGCAAAAAGGTGAAGCTCTAAGGCTATTCAGCGTGATTGTGCTCTTGGACATAATTTATTCATTAACAATGGACCAAGTCTTCAAATACCTACTGTTGGTACACTTTTCCATCCTTTCAATTATTCATTCTATTTTACACAGTATTTTTAAAGTATTTCTCCACATCAGGATGCTAAATTACATCATTTAATGATATATATATATATTTTAAATATCAGCCTATTGTGCAACCCATAACATACAAATCTATTACTGCACCTTGCAAAAATACATTTGACAAACTGACCTTTAGGCTTGGTGACCAGCATTGTCCTAACACCGGGGAAGAAAATAAATGGGGAGGAAAATAAATGTGAAAACCATTAAACTGATTTACTAAAAATGTCTAAGTCGACTAAGACTATTAATAGCATGCCACAAGCATTATATTTACTCCTGTAGGACAGGGAATTAACTGTTAGATTAAAGACATAATAAATCACTTAAGTATGAAGGATGGCCTTAGCAGTAATGTGCCATAAGATCATACAAAGCTTTTAATATCTGCCTGTAATACATGATGCAGATCTGACTTTAATGACCGGTTTCATGGGCAGCATCTCAGGGGGCCATGAGCTGACATTTAGCCTCCAGCCAAGTCAAGTCAAGTTGGTTTAGCATATTTTACACACAGGGAAACCCAAGGTGCTTCATGTAAAACAAAACAAAGCTAAACTAACCAACAAAATAAATACATAAATAAATACAACAAAGAAACAAAAAAAAAAAATGAGTGCAAACCTGGGATAAAAATATATATCACATATAGGGAAAATGTACACCACACACACACACACACACACACACACACACACACATACACTCCTATGCACGGGGAAAAACCAGAGACAAAGGCTTAAGAGAAAAATTTTCATCCTTCTTTTAAAAGAGGTTAGTTATTAAGGCATGCTTCTTCTTCTCTTTCTCTGGTAGCCCAAACAACTCAGACAGCAAAAGCAGCTTCACAAGCTTTTGATTTAATTTTGACTTAATCCTTGGGAAAAATAAATAAATAAAATAAGAGGAGCAGAGGACCTGAAAGACACTGGCTGATATTTGGCATTGTAGTGCTGGACCATTTAGAGCTTTGTAGACAAACAGCAGAAATAAAGTCAAATCTGATCCTTACCGCAGGCCTGTGCCATCACAAATCGGGTGCACTGTATTCAGTTTTTCTTGCCTTCATCTACATTATTGATAAAACCGCTCCATTGTTTCCAGTTTGGCTACAGTCGTTTGATCTACCCGTAATTAGACAACAGGTTTTTAAGAGTCTCTCTCTCACAGAAAACATCAGACTGTTGAAACGCCTCTCAAATTGCAGAAAAGTGCTCTGGTGATGCTGCTGTGTTTGATCTTGATGAAGGTTATTGTAGCCAAAACATGTTGGCTTTAAGATTAAAGCTTTGTTCTTTTCATCTGTAGTTTAATTTGGTCTAAAACAAGCATCTCACTGTACAGTCTCATTGTATTCCCTTTGACTGTTTGTATTCTTGGTATTCAGCCAGTGAGTTAACAGGACTCAAACCCCCAGGTACAATGAAAGATGAAATTATTAATCAGATTTTAGTGATGAGGTAAAGAGTCAATAATGATAATTTTTACTGCCTCAGAGCATGAAATGACCACAATGCCTTTGTGGTGTTACAGTAAAAGAGTTGTTGGTCAGTCAGTGCCAGTGATTCACCTCAAGCTGCTGAGATTTCTACAGTTCAAAACTCACTATTTTGGTTTTCCTTACTTCCCTACTGGCATTTCTAGAGCCTTCCAGTCTCCCCATCAGCGCTCAAAGTGCTACCAGCAAGCAACCAGAGTCACAAAACAGTTTATTTTAAAGTCTCGTTCTAAAGCCAAAAATCTTTATGTCTCAGTTTGCAGCTCTGCTCTAATTAGCGAGCTTATTTGACTCTAGTGTGAAAATGTGAGTGTGCCAGGGACGAGTCCGTGTTGTCTCAGGCCTTACGGCTCACAGATAGAGGCTGATAGGACCCGTAGATTATATAACACCTCTTTACGTTTAATGCATTGAGACTCATTCCTTATTGAAAAGCTTTTCAAGGGTCCTTTCAAGAAAAGAAAGGTTAGATTTAGGCTGTTGTTCTCAAACATGGAGTTATGTAGACTGCTCATTGTTAGAAAAGATTTTGACAATATCATTAAAAAAAACAATTAAATTAATAAAGAAAGAAAGAAAAAAAGAACATTTTCAAATTAAAACCATGAATTGCTCCTAGGCATTCCCTCACATCTTGCATTTGCAAAAAAGTCAGGAAGAAATGAATGAAACTGGATCTTGGGAGCAAGTGGAGGAATTATAACATTAATAATTAGTATGTCATACTGTTAGTGATATACTAATTAGTATACTGCTAGCTAAAGTAGTCTATACCTATAGGGAGAGAGGTAGGGGTGATGTTTCCTATCTAGTTACCTACCCAGTTACTTTCTGCTCAGCTGATCATCATTAATGGTTTGGAGGCTGGGTTCACTCAGCTCACACATAATTATTTCTTCAATTATGGTAATAACTCTTCAATATTTATTTACCCCCCACTGATGTGGCGTGTCAGTAAAGAAGCCAATAAAAGGTGCAGCAAGTATACATAAATATGTGTGTGGTGCTCTACTGTATTTCTACCTCATCTTCATTGTTGGTAATGAAAAGAAATACAGCCCATAACTCACTATGGTTATGGGCTTACAATATTCAATATCCTGGATCCTGTGCACTTACTGTAAAGGTTCAAGCAGAGACTTTTCTTTTAGGCATTCATCAGTGGATTGGGTCCGGGCCAAGAAAATCTCTTGTAACCCAAAGCAATCTGCGACAAGTCAACCATTTCAGCTATCTCTCCTAGGAGATTCCTCTCCCATTCCTCTCACTGTAAGATACCGCCCTGGGTGAACACACACACACACACTCACACACTCAGAAAAAAAAAAAAAAGAAAACTGTTGCCAAATATCTCTTCAGATCTCATGAAAGTAAATTGTATGCAACATTTTTACAAGATTCTGGCAATACACCATGTATATGATGGCAATTTCTAAGAACCATTTAAAGCAGCCTCTTATGTAATGCTGTGCAATGCAACTACAATGCTTAATACATTCTGCTTTACTTCACCATATAAACATAATAATGGCATAAGAGTAATCAAGTTGCCTTGGGGGATAAAGTCCATAAAGTCCCATTTCCGATCTGTGCCGTCTGACTGCCGCTTTACACAAAGTGAATGCCGGAGACCTTCTTTTAGTGTACACACAGTTAAGGGCAAGAAATCTTCCTCGTACAGTCGGGGGATTTCTGAGTTTGTTGGTGAAGGTTATCCGTCTCCGCCTCGGCTGATGAGATCTCAACAAGCTCTGAACTCACACTGGGGTGTTCATTATGAAAGCAAATCAAGTGAAGAGGCTCTCCGAGGCTCTCAGAAATGATAAGGCTCCGGGGTAAATAAACAGGAGATCCGGATAATATTGAAGGATTGGGGTGCAGAGCTATGATTATTATATTATAAATGCCATTCGCCCGGTGTTATTTGATTATCTTTCCTTGCGTTAGGATGGAGTCTTCAATTTGAGCAGGTGCAGAAATGATTTTTCAGTATTATAAATTGCTATACTTAACATGTACAGTCTATATCTGTATATGTATATACTGTACATTTGTTGTAAATTGTATTATGTTATTTTGTTTGTTGTTTTGTGTTCTTTTTTTCTGGACACAAATGCAAACACTGACACAGAGTTGGAGGCAAATGATGAAGAGTTATTGCAGTTAGCAGGAAGATGTTGGTGGAGATAATGAAGGTCAGGAGGAAGGAGAGTACATCCGGGGGGACGAGGGGACACGGAGAGCATGAGGGATCTTCAACATAGAGAAACACAGAGAGAGAAAGTTTAAATCAGAGAATATAAGTTGAGAAACTTGTGCTTGAATGGCCAAGAGAGAAACAGCCTGAGTGTAAGGAGTGCTGCGGCTCTCATCCTGATGAAATGATTTCTAAAAGGTGAGGAGGTGAAGCAGGAGCCGGGGAGGAAGGAGTGAACCACACCCACGCTGCACACAAACACAGACAGACACAGTGAGACAGACAGGGGAGATTGAGGCAAAAGCAAGGCGAAAACACCGAGAAACACAAGGAAGATTGGTTTGTGAATTGGTTTGTGCTGCAAGTAGCACAATTGCTATGTTACTTGTTGCAATGTTATCTCAGAAAAAGGTGTCACATAACAGCACCTCAACTGAGGATCAGTGCAATGAAAAAACTGTTGTGTACAGAGCAACCTCTCACTGGAATAGTCGACCAAACTTTATAACTCAAGAATCTGGTGAACAAAAAAAAAAAAAAAAGCTTTAAAGAAGCAACTAAAGCAAGCCTGCAAAATCCCACACCTACTTTTTGCCCTCCATATGAACTTCTTAATGCTCTTAATATTTCGTATATGCACCTTTGAGAACCAAATAAACATTATTAGCAGAAGACAGGGAAAAATAACAAGCAGTGATATGATGGTTAATATAGGCTCACATACAGTAAGAGATTACTTTCTTTTATCCCACAAGCTGCAGCAGATGTTGCTGTTGGGGAATATGCATACGGGATTTATAGGGTTAGGTCAGAGGAGTCAGGTTAAAATGTCATCAGCCAGACTAACATAATTCACTGATAAAGGCGACGCTCAGAAACATTTGCATAGCATTATATTTGTATATGTATATTGACCAGTAGTTTTAACCCCAAAGGCTAATGTAAAGAGTGCAGTCCTGCTCTTTCATTCAGCTGTAGATGGTGTGTTTTTTTTCTCCCCACTCAACCGTGATGGCTTGTTCACATTGCCTGAGGCACCACTGAGGTTTCACTTGACAGCCATAGCCTCTTTCCTGGCATGGAGAGCTCGCCCTGCAAGGTATAAAGGGTTTATAGCAGACATGGGTCAAACAGGTTTCAAATGACTCTCAGCATTTGTTTTAACCTGCATCATGTTCAAAGTGGGTGTCATTATATCCTGGAAAGTTTAGATAGTGCCAGGTAAGTTGGCTACTTTGATTTTCATCTTCCTCCCTGTGACTCTCTGAACTAATGGTGCTCATTGTTTCGGTATGTGAGGCGAACCACACGGTGTCTGACACTGAAACAGACTAAACCACTTGACCCCAAGTCTGGTTTTTACATGCAAACCTGAATCAGAATCTGAGTCAAGCGCTTCAGGTGCATTTTTACACCATCTGTCATTTCCTTTCAGCAGACACACATGAATGACAGAAATCCTGACAGAAGCAAGACAGTTTTCTTATTCAAATTGTGCAAAACAACATGAATCATCATCATCATAATAATAAAACTGAATGATATTTTCATATAAATACACTTCGGTCTCACTACTTTCTATTGCCATTAGATATACAACACTGATTATACAGAGTTTTTTTCTTTTGGGAGACATTTCTGCTGTGTTTGATGACGGGGTGGGGCTGTGAGGATGGCACAAGTTCAGGCCGGATCAGGTGAGCCACCAGGTGAACCACCAGGGTGCCCTGGCTTTAGTGCTCTAAATAGCCGGTGACTGATAAGTCTTTCCTGATGTATATCCTCTGTTGCACAGGAAGCGATGTGCTTTATGTTCCTGGTTTGTTTGGTTTGACAAAAAGACCTTGGTCGTTAACATGAGCAGCGAAAGCCACCATGGCTCGCTCTGGCCTGTGTTTCCTCTCTCCAGTGTGACTGTCTAATGAAGCAGAAAAAAGAAATCAAAAAATAAAATTCAAAGACAGAGATGTAACCATCCTGCCCACACTGTTTGAATGACAGGTGATCTCTAGGAGGTGCAGTACAGAAACACCACAGCAGTGAGCGCTTATCAAAAAAGATGGAGACAAAAAAAAGATGACATTATCACTTTGAATCATTCAGCGTTTTCAATGGCCAACTTTTAAATACAATTTCTCCTCTTTAACCTTAAAACTATTGCTACAGCAACATACTGCAAGGACAAAGACACCGTAGTTGGAATTACACAGTAATGTCAGGCGGACAAAGGATAACCTGAACAGCGACGGTCATGATACTTTTAATGCAATTAAATCAGGAGGAGAATCCAGCTCAGATTCAGAAAAAAACAAAAACGCTGTATGTCTGCACAAAGCCCAGAGAAATCACTGACAACAAAAGCTACACCATTAGTAAATGAACCACCGTTTCCGTTTACATGTTCAGTTGATTAAACTGAACTGACCAGGATCTACAATCACCTGCAGTTAAAAATACACAGTTTTCACTTATCAGTCCATCAAAGAAATTGCATACTGCATATTTTAATACTGCACTATCGCACTAATTCTAAATATTCTATATTCAACGACTATTTGTCATTGTTTGATCCTCGTAATGCATTTGTTTAGCTGAACTACAGTATAATGAAGCAACAGGACTGATCCCGCTGATGTCATTATCCTCCCATAATCCTCCAATAACGCAGATCACTGGGGCCCCGTTCATGTCGTTACAGCTGGTTAACAGGCCTGTGCATTAAATAAGATTATTGTCATGCAAAGACTGATGTCCTCTTAGTGCACATCACCGGGGTCATTTTATTTGAGGGGGTCACAAGGACTGGCCATTTGCTCTGCACACTCCTGAGAGAATGAATGAATAGCGCCATCTTCTGGTTAGACATAAGAACAGGCCAGGATCTGCACTGAATATGGTCCCAGTTTATTATGACTCACATTCTCCATGTGTTTATGCCGCTCAGCTGCTATAAAACTGTGCCTCGCTCCAGTTCACTTAACTTTTATGTTTTTATTATTCAATAACTATGTAAAAAACTGCAGATGTAAGAGGCCTATGAGCGCCCCACCCATTGCCTTTAACCACTGATGAGCATTTCAAAGATATAACAGCAATAATGCAGTACTAATACTAATAATTAATGATGACCGCTACACAGAGTATATTAATTTATGAGGTTGAGGTGAAGATGGAACTTTATTGATCAACATAGGGTGAGAATCAAATATATGCACAAGTAATAATAATGTATTAATGTCATATAAGCAGTAACAAAGAAACAACATGAATACAATGTAAAATAAGCTATAAAATATATAAATGATGAAACAATAAAACTATCAGACATTAAAATAGAATGCAAACAATTTTGGTGACGTATAAATGTGTGTATAGGCCAACATATATGATGATATATGATATATAACATATTCAGTATGAAATAGTGAAGGCCTCGCGGAAATGCTGGCTCTTTGCTAATCTGCTTGAGTGCCTCTTAATTGTTTGTTTGTTAAATACCAGATTTTTTTTTCACAAACAACTAAAAATACACTTGGTCATCTATTCAATCTGGTTTATGTCCTATTTTATGCCAGGAAAAAGCAGTTTGCACTTTGCCTCACACACACACACACACACACACACACACACACACACACACACACACACACACACACACACACACACACACACACACACCCTGCATGTGAAGGGATAGAGATTAGGGATTAGAGACAGATGTAAACCAGAAGTCGCGCTCCAGTCTAATTCTATTGGGGGTTTAGCTGGCATCTCAGCGCCGAGGAGGAAAAGTCACGTTTGTGGTTGGGATTAAGCAGCTCCCGCCTCCAGCAGGGGGACCACAGCTTTCCTATTGGTCGTCTCCTTTGACAGACAGCGCGGTCGTCCAATGGCAATCGAGATCCCCCGGTCTGCGGGTGAAGCAAACTGCGCAGATGTGCGCTGCACTCACGGCCACACAGACCGCTGTGCACAGGCTTTGGCGAAAGAACAAGTAGCGATTCAGAGGGAAAGACGACCTGCTGACGCCCCGAGACACGAAAGGTGAGCCCACTACTGACATTTGAGACTAAATCCTGTGCGAAATGACACATAGTTTGTGTGCAACTGAATGTTATAATGAGTAATAGCCCGCCAGCCTGTGAAATAGCACTGACATTGGCAACTTTGCATCGTGTTACTTGATTTTAAATAGCACGCAGCAACTTTGGGTGTGATAATAGCTTTAAACATAGTTGCACAAGTGGGTACAATTTTCCATACGCACTTTTTATTGAGTGACATACATGCTACAGTGACTTCCCTGTCGTCTTTGTGGTTTGTGTGCAGCTTTGTGTGCTTTCTTGCCAACTTTCTTAGTCAGATGTTTTTTTTTCCTCCCTAAAACAGGCTTGAGAAGTTATGACTGTAATTTCCTCATACCGCATATACAAGTTTATTGTCTTGTCTTGTTGGTTTACTGGAAGGTTATTATTTTATTATAGGTAAAGTCAGAGTAAGACTGGAGCAGGAGCTGTAAGAATTGACCCAAACAGAGCTGCTATGCATGAAATATGATCTAAGGTGTAAAAAATGCCAAGCAGTCTGGCAAGAAAATGCATTAATGACCTGCCCGCTTAGAGGTCACTCTTTTGGCAGAGCTGTGCTTCATTTGCCCTTGTGTCAAGGTGCTTTTCTTTTTTTTTTTTTTTTTTTTCTATTTTTCCCCCCTCCCACCACCTCATCTGTCCTGTTAATCTGCAATCTGTCATCACTTCACTCCACTGTCAGAATTAATAACACTTCAAATATCTGTTTCACAATAACTGGAAGAATGTGTGTGAAGCCGTAAGTCACAGCTTCTAGGCCCGTAATGACACAATGAGGAAGACTTTGCTCCTTGCTGACTGCCTTCTGACATTCACGTCTTCGTCTTGAGTCACCGCAAGCCAGACTGCCGCTGTCTCACATCATACTAAACTTTAACACGGCTCCTCAGTCTGACGCAGGCTGGTAGTGAAATGATATCCCGTTGGAAAAAGTTCCCCCTGACTGAACTTGACAACAGATTACTCCAGCTGGCTGTGTACCTATCAACAGAGTGAGGGCTTTAACCTGTATTCAATACAAAATGTGCCCTTGTTTTTCCTTTTGGCCCTGAAAGGCCACTGAAATATGCTGGGGGTGTCTTTGCAGTAACATGAAGACACTGAAATTGAGCCTCTGGAACTCCCTGAGCAGTTGTAGATATTAAACCACGGTCTGGAGATCATTAATCAGTTACTAGTCAGGGCCAGTTCAGCCTCTTCCTGCTGCAGACCGGCCGCATTCACAACCTTGAAATGCAGCGGTGTTTTCCTCCCCTCGAAGAGAATAAATGGGTGTGATTGTGCAGACAGTCTCAGGTTGACTAGAGAGCTTTTATCCTTAAATGGGTAATCCCCCAACTCTCCCTTGCTAAAGAGAAAGGAAATGCTACCAGGCCATGCTGGCCAGTTATCACTTTCACTTTCACTTTCTAGTTCTGTTGAGTGTAAAAAATAAAATCAGTGGCTCTATTAAGACGATTTCGTCACTGGAATTTCCAGATAGTTTTATGAAAATGTTCATTCCTTGTCAGTGTATCTCACATGGAGTGAATGCCAAGGAATAGTGGTACAGTTCAAGAAAGTGAATGTCAGTAGTCAAACTTGTCCTTACACAGTTGATGACAGCTTTTGCAGAATAATCTCAGATTGTGTCACAGAGTTTATTGCCTCTTTGTTTTAAAACATGCACTCTCTCTTCTGTTTCGCAGATGTCGTTCGCCAGCGATAAACTGTACAACGGCTTCTTGAGGCGGAAGATGCCTTTCCTGGCGAGCAACGTCAAAACGAGAGAAATTGTGCCCCACCTGCCTTGCCTGACTCAGACTGACAGGGTGAGCTTCACTGGGACATTATTGATTATACCTGCTCTGACAGTAATACACTAATTGGATTTCTGGATGATTTGTTTTATGTTACCAAAGTGTTGGTCTGTACTGTGATTAAGTATATACTTATGACGCATTAGATACAAAGTGTAGGTGGGTGCTGACGGGTGTAACTCGTTCCCAGATAAACATTTCATTGCAGTGAGTCATTACTTAATCAAATATTGCTGTCAGTAACTTAATCCAAGGGAGTGCCAAAACACTGTCATGTATTCTGATTTTTTTTATGCGTTTCATCTTATTTTGTGAAATCTGAGGTAAGATAGTATGTTACAAATCAGAAAACCGAAAGATGGCAACGTTCAGGAAATGTACTTCCTGTCTGCATGCAGGCACAGATTTTCTTGCATGCACCTGCCACCTTTAAAAACGGCTTTCTGAGCTCCTCACTTTCATTTTCGCTCTCTCTTCCCCCCAGAAGTAACCCTATATTTTTAATGTGTCCTCAACAAGAGTGCATCATTTATAGTTAATATAACAGAATACAGTTGCATGTTTTTTTTTTTTTTTTTTTTGACCAATTTTTTATTAAGAGATTTTCACAGGGGGCAGTAGATGTTACAGTACATGTCGGATAAGATAAGTTACCCTTGGTATGTGTCCCCTGTTGCAGTCCCCCCCTCCCCTCAACCTACTCCATCCCCATCCCTAACCCGGGAAAAAAAAAAAAAAAAAAAAAAAAAAAAAAGGGGTGCAAGGCAGTGCACACAATAAAACAGAAAAAAAACCAAAAAAAAAAACAGGTAACACAGTTAACACATGCGCAGTTGCATGTTTTTTGTATTTATAATAGTGCCATTATTACTAAAACTAGAAGCTATTCATGGATACCAGTATTCCATTTCTACCCAACCCTGGCCATCAGCATCATTAAAGTATTCATAATGACAGCAGATAATACACTGATGGGTACTATGGCTTTAATACGTTGTTAATGCAAGTGCACTTACTGAACAATTTACTGTAGTGTAGTGGAAACACAGAGGAATAAGAACCAGTAGAAAACAAGAAAGACAGTGATGTAGTTCCTTGTTTGTCACAAGAGAAAATCACAGTTAGTCATACAATTAATTATCAGCATGATTAGTTAATGAGTTGCCACATATTACATTGCTTAATAACAACATATGGTCTTAATGTTGTTTAGGTGTCAGGACTATGACCTTTATTGGTTGATTTATCTGTTTGTGACCCATCTTTTCCAAACACACTGTCTTTAGGAGGAAATAGAGGCGAAAAGAGACAGTAGCGGGAATTACACTGGCATGCAGACACTCCTGGACTGTCTGCGGAAGAGGCAGAACTGGCCGGAGGAATTCATCACAGCGCTGGAGGCATGCGAGCATACCGATATAGCCGCTGAGATCAGAGCCGAGTACAACTCTCTGAAAGGCTCCAACAGTAAGTCAAGGCTATGACCTCGTTTAATGTAATGTAGAGGATCTAGTAGACAAGGTAGAAACACTGTGCTTAATTTGCTGGGTGTGGTGTTAAAGAAATTGAGTCATTACATATTCACCCGCATGTCGGTCAAAAATCCATTGGGGTTTGAGGACTACCCAAACTACACAGTGATTTATCACCTGTAACTGTGATAAAGTCTGCTTTTCTCCAAACTATTGACCACCATTGTCCATCTTTTTAGAGCTTTCCGAACTGCTTTTGCAGCATAATTCACACTCTGTAGGTCAAAACTCTAATTTATAGGAGAAAATAATTTACTTTTTGACCCAAAATGCAGTCACTTGCCTACAAAACACTTGAAATATGTTTTTTGGAGAAAAAATAGTGAACTTTGACATGAAGATGAGTAGATAATGTCTGAAGTTTCACCTCAAGTGAGCTATTCCTTAAAGAGAATTCGTTATCCTGTTTAGCTTTAGTCGTGTAAAGTCAAAACCGATTGAAATGATAGCATTATTTTTTTCATCCTAGATCCCAAACCACCGTCTCCTCCGACCACCGTCATCAAGGCACATGTCCATCCAGCACCTCCTGCCGCTCGCCCGGTGGCCACTCCAGAGCAGAATGGCAACACTCAAGCTGCTGTTTCTCCCCCATCTGAGGCACCAGCTCCTCCGCAACCCACCTCCCAGGCCTCACCCCCTCCAAAAGCCACTGTGCAGCCAGAAGCACATCCAAGCCCGGCCACTGAAGCTCCCAAGGCTGCATCCTCCTCAGAACCTCCACCGTCACTCCAAACCTCTCCATCAACACCTCCTCCTTCTCCTGAAACCCAAAGCCGTCAGGCCGCCACACCACCACCGACACAAAAAGGGATTAACGCTCACATGGAGCCAGAGGAAAACTCGGAGGTGGATCTCCAGCAGGGCTCCGGTGACCAGGATCCAATTTCTGACAAAGCAAACGCAGCAGACAGAGAGGTGTCGGGGCTCAACTCTGAGGTGACCACTGATGCAGGACCTCCCGTCCAGCAGGGTGACAGAGCTGCTCCATCCTCGCCTCATCCTGTCCAAACGGCAACCAGAGAAGACAGAGCACCACAGAGTCCGGCTCCTGCTCAGGCAAGCCCGGCTAAGACAGTTGGAGCTGCTTTCACCATGAGCACCCCAGAGAGGTCACCAGTCCAGGAAACAGTCCCACCTGTGGACAAAGTAGTTCCTGCTGTCCTGCAGCCTGAAGAAATGTCTGATCCCACGGCCGCACAGGTAAATCTCAGAAAGTCAAGATAATTAATGTTACTTTAAGAAAAAAAAACTTTGGCAGGTGAAAACTATTTATTTTGTAAGGTTTTCTGATTGAAACCCATGCATTTTATTATGTAAAGGAAATATCCACCAATGCATATTCTTACACTATTAGATGTCTTCAATATTTGATGTTCAGTGCATTGTAAAACTTATGTGATAGAGCAGTGAATTTTGTTGGTTTGGCATACCCACTTTTCTCTTAAACTGCCTTGTTATTTTAAGTTTTTTTTTGTTTTTTTTTTTGTTTTTTTTTTTAGTTTCCCAGAATTTTGACATGCTTCTTACTAAAACTGCAACATATCTTGTAGTTGCATTAGACTCTTGTGTGTTGAGGCTAGGAGGAATTGGTATCTCTGCCTCTTCTATGATAAAAATGATAAAAAAAAAAAAATTTTTTAAATGATATGATAAAAAAAAGGCGGATTCAGAGAGAAGTTCTTGCTCTTTGATCCTCTTTGAATCTCTTTGACTCTGAGGGACTGAAGCAAGAAGCTAATGGTTTATGTTGATGTTTTTGATATATAAAACTTGATGTACTGTCAAACTCCATTGGAAATTTCTCAATTTGATGTCTTGGCATTTATCTATAGAGATAGAAATATACCAACAATGTAAGGCCAAAAATCACAATCATGCAAAATTTTAATTCACATTAAAAAAATTGCATCACAAGGTTTTCAACTGACACCTGACTAATTTTGAACAGATAATGTGCCATCTATGTTTTAGAGGGACAGATATGTTTTAAAAATTAATCTAAACTGTCAAGCTAAAAAAAATTTATGACATTGATTTTTCTTGCAGGCCATCAACAACACTCAGCAGACAGAAAGCAGACGCACACCCTCCCCAGCGGCTGGTGCTGACAGGACGGCCGCCGCTCTCATCGATGACGACGTGTGCCTGAGCAAGCCTGGCCAACTGCTCAGCGTCGCACCAAATCTTCACAGTCCCACCATCCTTGCACCCAATTCCCAACAGCAACCCTACTCAGGGAACAGTGACCGTCTCGAAATAAGTGAGCCTCAGCTGCCATGCCAAGAGAACGGCGTGGCGGCGGAGCCCCTGCACCACAACGAACCGGAGGAGAACCACTACGAGTCCGTCTGCCAGAGCTCCTTGGGGGAGCAGGAGGTGCTGGTGAACGTGGTTCAGGTGGCCGAGGAGCCGTCCATCCAGAATCAAGACGGCCAAATCTTCAGACCATCCGCTCAAATCCTCAACGGCCAGGCCACCACAAAACCCGGTTCTGCACCACCACCTGGTGGCCCCTCCGGCGACAACTGCCACCTCGCTGCGTCTGCACTGCATGAGTCAGAGGTCAAGACGTCTCCCACCAGCATGTCAGATAATACAAAGTACTATCTGACAGCTGCCGGGGTGGGTGTCTGTGCACTGATGATGGCGTGGAAGTTCAAGAAGTAAGGGGATTTTACTGCTTAAAAGGAAGGCAAGATTATGTTTTAAGGCTTCTGAAAGAGGATAATAAGGGTGCAATGCCTTATCGTGGTCACTGGACTGTGACGGCGTGAGGTAGCTGTTAAATATTTACCCATAGTTATAGCTAACTTTCCAGAACTTTGATTATGTAATTGATTATCAGCTCATTGTTAAGTTGGACTATGTTTTGTCTCTTGAATGTTGAATAGAGATGGCCCTACAGTGAGCAAAGACCAAAAACACATGCTTTTTTATTTTAGTTCACTTGAGGAACTTGTTGAAACTGGGTTAAGATCTCAGGTCATGTATGTACTTGCTGCACATGTGTAGTTTGTACACTGGTACTGTGTATTGATGATAGCACTATTTATGTGTCCACTTGTCTGATAAGCACTTTCTCGATAAGGCTGTAGGCTCCAGCAAAGGACTCCTATCAAGGCCACGAAATTCACTGGATGTGCACTGTGAAAGAAAAATTAACCACATAGCACGCCATAATTTAGCTTCCCTGTGGTTAGTTGAAATTGGGCCTAGAGGTAATAGCTAATGCACTGTTTGTATTTATTTGTATATAAATGTATTCATAATAATGCCTACAAAAGTGATATATCTGCGATATTTTCAAGCTTTGTCATGTTATTCCAAATTATAATCAGAACATTCATTAAGAACCAATCAGACAAATATTGTATAATTTCATTTAAAATTCTGCAGAATTATTCAAATTATTTTATAGAAATGTCTGGTTATTATCCGATGGAGATATTTTAGATGTGTTTTTTCCAGTAAAAACCAAGGGTGTATGTGTGATGAGGTCTGTGAGGTGAGAGATTATGCATTTTATTGTAAACCATTGTCTATACAAGAAATGTCAGAAAATAATAGTGTAAATTAGGATGTTTTGTACACAAGGAATGTCAAGGGGGATGTTTGGACAGCCAGTACAAGGCGCAATGCCTTCACTGTGGTGAGTGTAATGCTGATTTTTAAATCTCAATGCTCTGTCTCTATGCACTTGACAGTTTAATAAATAAAACTGAATGAAATTGAATCGAGCGGGAGCTTCCTCTTATGCTGTTGCTGAGTAATTGCTTGTAAAGAAACCAAGTCAGTTATGCAAAGTTGTTGACTATCGGTTCTGCTTTTCTGCATCTAAAATACAAAAAAAAAATGTCGAGAGGGAAAATCTCCACTAAAGCCTTTCATGAAGGGTTGACTGACGAGCGTAATCGCACTCCGATTGGTTCATATTTCCATCAATCATCTTTTGGCCCCGCCCACTCTGGCTTTGACTGGGCATTATCGGAACCGTTATGTACCCACAGTCGTTAAAACGACACGGCTACTTCGCTAATTAGCCAGTTCATCGAGCGTCGGTAGCATCATCTAAATAAATAATCAATGTTATAACGATTTAGTTTAGCCCAAAATACAGCATGTATGTTGCTAATTAGGAATTCAAATGGCGTACAATGGCCACCAGCGCGAAGATGAAGCCTCCGACGACGGTGAAACGCCCACGAAGCAGCTGCGGTCCGTGAAGGAGATGCCCGGTTACTTGAGAAACGACACCGAAAATGAGGCAGCCACGCCCGGTGGAAGCGCCACGTCCGACCGGCCGACCTCCAACTCGACCGCGAGGCATCGGATGGACTCCGGGAAGAAAAGCAGGCCGCGTATGTGTAACGTTACCAGCTTGGGCGTAGTGTATTTAGTGGAAAGGGCACCGTTGCATGTTTACAGAAGGCGAAGGCGTTACCACTAAAGACAGTTGACAAAAAGGCAGACCGGGAGCAAAAACGCCGTAGTGGGACACATAAACACTACAGGATGAAATCAAAATGGATTTGATTAATATGCTATGACGATTTCTCAAGCAGTAAAAAATATTTTGCATCGGCATCACACTACTATCAATGAGCAGTAGTGTCAGTAAATAGCCAGGACCTATTTTGCAACAAGATGGCGTTTGTAGTACACACTGTACTGTTGCTTAAGGATGTAGCTGCTTGCCATTATCTGGGCCAGCATATAGACATCAGTGCTAATTGTCCTCACTGTCTCTCAGCATCTCTTTATCCAAGACTTTTTATTTATTTTTCATTATAAAAATTAGGTTTTGGCTATTATGTTACACAGTGATATATGTCTTTGTTTTTTGGTTTTTTTTATTTGTTTTTTTAATTTTACATTATGCAGCATTTCCTTGGTTTGGGATGGACATTGGAGGCACTCTGGTGAAGCTGGTCTACTTTGAACCTAAAGACATCACAGCAGAGGAGGAGCAGGAGGAGGTGGAGAACCTGAAGAGCATCCGTAGGTACCTGACCTCCAACATTGCCTACGGTAAAACGGGCATCAGGGACGTGCACCTGGAGCTGCAGGACCTGACCATGTGCGGCAGGACGGGCAACCTGCACTTCATCCGCTTCCCCACGCACGACCTGCCGGCCTTCTTGCAGATGGGCCGCAACAAGCACTTCTCCAGCCTCCACACCACCCTCTGCGCCACCGGAGGCGGGGCGTACAAGTTTGAGTCTGACTTCCGCACGGTGGGTTTGCAGCTGTGCTTTTTACAGACTAGACTGTGATGATAGACAGGAAGGAAAGGAGAGAGAATGGTGAATGAGTCTGATAGCGGGAGTCTGAGCATAGCTGCTAGTGCAGTAGTTAACACGACCACTAGAGCAACCCAAATGCACAGTAAGAGCTGTATGGATATTGGTAGTATAATTCTTTAAAACTGACTCTGAGCTGGCTTGTTCCATGCAGTTGCGGCATTCTGGGTTTGCTTCTGGTTAGGGATCTTTGTTGCACAACCCGCTCACCCCCAGTGTTTCCTGTCACTGTCTACTATGACCTGAATAAAGGCAAAAAATGTAAAGAAAAAAATAGTAATGCACTAGTGCCCTGTTTTTTTTGTTTGTTTGTTTGTTTGTTTTTTTTAAAGAACTGGGTGTAATGTGTCAGAAAGTGCAGCACCTTCTTTTACTTGTTTACACATCATTAAATATCCCTTTTTTCATCCCCTAACAGAATGTTATTGATATGTTCATCTTTATGGAAATGATTGAAGGGAAGTAAATCATGGTTGTTCCATTAATTTCCCATGAAACTAGGGAATGTATCTGATAAATGAAAAAGAAAATACCAAAAAAAAAAACAAAAAACAAACACAGTGCCAGTGACTATAATTAAGGAAAAGGCAGCTTTCATATTTCAGAGATGTGATCACGGAGAGTTTTCTTATGAAAGATACAACTCCCATTCAATTCTAATGAAGGTTCCTGTTTTTCTACTCCCCCTGGTCTTTCCCTCCTCCCACTATTTCCTGTCTCTGTGTGCCGTCCTGACCACATCCCCTGAATCCTTTTGTGCGTTTTGTCTCGTCTGAATAAAGATGGCTGACCTGCAGCTTCACAAGCTGGACGAGCTGGACTGTTTGATCCGCGGGGTGCTGTACATCGACTCGGTGGTGTCCAGCGGCCCGTCGGAGTGCTACTACTTTGAAAACCCCACAGACCCGGAGCGCTGCGTCCAGAGGCCCTACACACTGGAGAACCCCTACCCTCTGCTGCTGGTCAACATAGGGTCCGGGGTCAGCATCCTGGCCGTCTACTCTGAGAACAACTACAAACGAGTCACTGGGACCAGGTAATATGGATTCACTGATTTATTGGTAGAATCTTGGTATTGACTGATCTTAACCTTGTTGACTGTCATCGACCTAACGGCCAATAAAATGACACTCGGCAATGGCAGTAGCTGAAATTTATCTGTTTTTGTCCAGGGCTCAAGACTAATGGTGTCTCCTGGATTTTATTATCATTATTATTATAATGCCTGTCACATAGAAAATGACAAACTGAGTGGACTGCACATATATAGCAGCTACAACCATTGTGTTCCACTACCAGGCACCGACTACAACTGTGCGTCTCTTCTCTTGGTGCTGTTGTTAGTAATCACTGCCTATCGTCTCAGTTGACTGAGCCGCGAAACCTGTGAGCAATTCTGAAATGTCCATGTGGTAACGACATTCCCCCCTGCCGTTGGCTCCTTGTTTCAATCAAACATTCAAGCTTTATTTAAGTAAAAATGAGCATCATGTGAAGATAAAATGTGTATATTTGGATAATCGGGTAAAATCAGCCTCATGTTTTTCGTAATACCTAACTGTGTCAAAGTTTAAGACTCATCGTATGTCAAATGTGTCGGCTTACGTTTCTGGTGGCATAAGCAGTGTGTAATGAAGAAGAAATGTCATAATCTTGCGCAACCTAGTTACAAATCAGTTGTAAAACATGAGACCTTGTCTAAAATAAGAGCAATATCACTTTATTCCTTGATAAATAAAGCCGTTGTGATGCCCAAGCCTTCACCCAACACTGACACAAGATAAGGATGCAGTCTGCAAT
Organism: Myripristis murdjan; assembly: GCF_902150065.1. NCBI lineage: Eukaryota > Metazoa > Chordata > Actinopteri > Holocentriformes > Holocentridae > Myripristis > Myripristis murdjan. The sequence goes on from NC_044001.1 coordinate 6,559,121, forward strand.
AAATAACATAAATGTCAGAAAATATTACAGTGTTATTAGACTGACCAGCTTCACACATCAGTGGCCCAAAATGAGAGCAAAAGGTCACAGTTTTCATTAATGTGACTCAACTTTCCAGAGATCTTGCAGTACGAGTTCAGCACACAGGGCGAGTCCAGGTGAAGGTGATGCCGGGTTTTACAGTGCGGTCAGTGTTTGCCCTCTGTGTCTCCCTGGTGCGGTGGTGTTAAAAGTAACAGGATTTGTTGAAGCTGTCAGTGTCCAGACCACTTCCTTTACCAACTGTTTGCTTAGGAGCCGCAGCCTTTGTTTGCGCTCTCTCTCATACTCTAATTTGGGTTTAGGTTGAATTTTGAATTAAGTTAGTTCAACTGAAGGTCTCACTGTTGATACTGTTGGTCAGATATTATTTTCCACCTGCTCTCGCCACTGGTTTGTTTTCACTGGTGGTTTCTCTGTCTGGAGGCTTTGAAAGGGATCCTTTGATTTTGTCTGTCTGGCTCATGAACGCTTAGTCCTCCCTCGACATAATGGCCTTTTGTCCTTTGTGCTGTCAGAGAAGTACAGGATAAGTGTACTTTAATTGAGACACTGAAGAGTACACTTAAATCTTTTTAAGATTGTTGATTTGGGAATTATCTGTAGAGCAGCCAGCTATTATTACAGATTATGTTATTTGCTTATTTTATTTTGTTGGGTTGTAGATCTCATATTATTGTCTGTCTGTCTCTTTGTGTGTGTTCTCAGCCTCGGCGGTGGGACCTTCCTGGGCCTGTGTTGCCTCTTGACTGGTTGCTCTACTTTTGAGGAAGCCTTGGAGATGGCTTCTCAGGGGGAGAGCACCCGCGTGGACAAACTTGTGCGGGACATCTATGGTGGAGACTACGAGCGGTTTGGGCTGCCGGGCTGGGCTGTGGCCTCAAGGTACAGTTAATGTCTTATTCACCATGAAATTGGAATATAGCCTCAGGAAGGTGGCTGGTTACCTGCCAGAATGCATTGGAGAAAAGAAAAATGTTACCACAGTCAAACTTTGCCAGGATTTAGACGGTGGCTGGTTTTAATTTCCTATCCTATAGGCAGTTTGGCTGAAATAATCAATTAGATTTTTTTGCTAGGCTCCGTGAGTCCAAACAGAAAACTGGGGATATTTCAGTAGGAATAATTATGCGTAGTGCATAAAAAAGATAGAGATCATCCATTTGAAGCTGTTGACTATTTATTTGTACTGGCAGTTTTGGCAACATGATGTTCAAAGAGAAAAGGGAGTCGGTATCCAAAGAGGACCTGGCCAGAGCAACGCTGGTCACCATCACCAACAACATCGGCTCCATCACCAGGATGTGTGCGCTCAACGAGGTCAGTTTTAGTTTATTTTTTATTACTGTTTTATTAATATTGGTCTGGCACTCATTTTTATGGCATTTCTTACTCATTAGTTGTGGCACAGGGACAGGAATGATGCCAAAGCAGTGTGCAGGGAGGGGCAGAGTGACATTGTATTTAAGGAATGATTAAAAAGTTGTATCATTCATTACCATATCGCACATCACAAAATTAACCCAAAAAAAAGACAAAAAAAACCCAAAAATGGTAGGGCTGTAACACCACTGACATGAAGGTTTTTTGAGTAGGTTGTATTTAACTTCCATCCAGCCATCGGTTCCCTCCAGAGTCCCTGCTCTCTAGTTTCCTCTTTGCGTTCAGCCTCTTTACGGTGCTGCCTTGTGGCGTCTTGATCAAGCAGCATTGTACAGGGCTATGAAGGCGTAGAGGAGGTCCACTGCATTACTCCATGTATCGTTACGTTACAGTGGGAAGCAGGAGGTGCCCGACTTAAAAATCGAAGAAGAACAAAGTCAAGAGCAAAACAGGCTCAAAAACCAAAAAAAGAAAAAGAAAAAAGAATAAATAATTAAAAAATAAACCAGATAAATAGCAGTCAGGGATAATGGATGTCTTTATTCAGCAGTCATATGAACTTATTTCCAGAATGTAACTCTTAATAAGTGTATCCAGTGTGGTGATTTGTTTATAGTTACACTACATCCAGACAAAGCTGTTTTGTGTTAGCCAAAATAGAGATGATACTGTGTTATAAAGCTGGGGTTGGCAGTTATCTGGAAAAGCCAAAGCTCTCTGTCCTCAGCCCGTCCCACCGGATGAGTACATGCCAGGAAATGTCAAAGCAAGACTCTTGAAACTTGTATAGTAATTTTTGATCCAACCATGTTAAAAAAAACAAACAAACAAAAAAAAAAACAGCAAATCTCTTAGTTACACCAGTACTGTTCATATGAATCAGCCATTTTGAGTCAGTCTTGTTGACCTTTTTAAAAAATAAAATAAAACAGGGCAGGGCAGATGCGACTAGATCGCATACAAGTGCATCTGCATTTGTCGAACAGCCAATAGGAACGCCTTCTCTCTGAAATGACCAGTGATTGACTAAGGTCTCTGGTCACAGATTTTCTAAAGCCTGAACACTGAGCTAAGAGGAGGTGTGTGAAATAACAAACTCGAGTAATAAGGCACTCCTTTTGCAAAAACCAATCAAAACACGCCTTGAGCTTCTGCACACATTCACTGCATATGATTAAGCCAGGTAGGACAGACTAGTGCACATGAAACTGAAAATGCATGCAGCATTCACACTTCACAACAGGCTGAGCTGCCTGCATGGCTGAAGTGAAAAATGAGTGAACAAACAGCGTCAGGAGACAAAACACAAACACCAGCGACCTCGTCAGATTTACCTGCTAGATGTGGATCATCCCCACTCGAATGGAGGAGGTTTGACGTCGAAAAGATAAATATTACGCACAAGATGCCAATCTGCAAACTACACTGCAAAAACTCAAAATCTTACCAAGATTATTTGTCTTATTTCAAGTCAAAAATGTCTTATTTCTAGTCAAAATATCTCATTACACTTAAAATAAGACATGATCACCTCAGAAGTAACTTGTTTTTAGACAATTGTCTCTTGTTTCAAGTGAAAATTTGCTTGAAACAAGTGACAATTTGCTTGTTTCATTGGCAAAATTTGTTTCTTGTTTCTAGCTAATTTTCACTTATTTCAAGTGAATTTTCACTTTTTCCGCTGGCAAATTTTGCCAATGAAACAAGCAAATTTTCTCTTGTTTCAAGTAAATTTTCACTTGAAACAAGTGAAAATTGTCTAAAAACAATTTGATCATGTCTTATTTTAAGTGTAATGAGATATTTTGACTAGAAATAAGACATTTTTGACTTGAAATAAGACAAATAATCTTGTTAAGATTTTGCGTTTTTGCAGTGTATGTTGGAAAGCGGTTTCCATTAAAGACAGCTCCGCAACTAACTTGTTTCACCATCTGCAAATTAATCAGGGCACAGAATATGAATAGGAGTCAGCAGTCGAGCACAAACCGACCAGCTAAGGTAGCGGCAAAAGAGCACCTTAGGATGAGAGGGGCGACAGATGGCAAGAAAAAACGCTGTCACCAGTTACATTGCAGGGGATATGGTGTCTGTTCAAGCGGCTGAGAGAGATGCTTTCAAACCACTTTGAATTCTTTGGACATCCTGCCTAGCTGCACATATTCTGCCTAAATTGTATAATTCATGTCGCCAAGCTCTGGAGCATAAACTGCAGAGGGTTTCATATTTTGCAATGGATTTGAGTTAACAGCATCTAATATACTATTAAGAAGAGCAAGCTAGTGCAATACAAGACTTTTACAAAGACAGTTTTTTGTCGCATTTTCAACGGGATGCAAAATATCAATTATTGCCATCGGCACACACAAATACAAATATTAGATTTTGTCAATATTGCACACGTCTACTGAAGAGGGTGCTATTTCCTACTAATATTTAGGTACAATAGTTAAAATGCTAGGCACACACAGCTTTTACAGAGACGGAATAAAATGGATAACTTTCTAGTCCTCTAGTTACCACAAGAGCTTTAGAGCCACTGACTTTAAATTATAAATTATAAATAATTATAACTTTATAAACTTGAGTGTGGTAGATCTAGCTGTGTAACGCAGTGTATTGGCTCTGTTTCATGTAATTGATATGTATACCAGTTTTAGAGGGATGAGAGCATGTGCCCTGATTTTTTACATCAACTCTTTGTGTTTTGTTCTCTTACTAAGAAAATTGAGAGAGTGGTGTTTGTGGGCAACTTCCTGCGGGTGAACACCCTCTCCATGAAGCTGCTGGCCTACGCCATGGACTACTGGTCCAAAGGCCAGCTGAAGGCCCTTTTCCTCCGGCATGAGGTGAGCAGCTCTGTCCCGCAATCACCACGGACTGTACACCAAAAATGTCCTTGCACCATCATGGGTAGAATACTTCTGAATTTAAATCCTGTTTTCTCTGTTGTGTTTTGGTCTTGTTTAGGGATACTTCGGTGCAGTCGGAGCCCTGCTGGAGCTTCTGAATCCATCCTAAGTGCATCCAGAGAAGCACTTCCTATCTGCTGCAAATCATTAGCACTTTAGACTGCTTAAAATCAATACCGAGGCAAGGTTTAACACCATTCACAAGCCAAACTGGTAAATTTTGGCTGTGGCTGGTAAGGTTGTCCAGGCTTCTGGTATCTTAGACTCTAAATATTTTGGAAGTCTTATTCAATTCTCAGAAATCAGTGGCTAAGCTAGTAAAGATAGTGAACATGGCCTCTAAATGTTGATATACATGTCTGTCATTGTGGTCAGCAAGCAACACGTGTTTTCCTTCCCTGACCAAGTTTGTATTCACAGCCACTGCAGCTGGTCCAAGCCGCTGTGTGTCACATTTGTTAGCCTGTGTTACTGCGTGAGCGACTGAGGAAATGAGCCAGGCCAAACACAGTCTTCTCTCAAGGAAATTCACCATGATTGCCTGAAATGCTTCAGTTTAAAACAACTTGTAACTGTACAGTTTTGTCAGCTGTACTTACCCCTCAGTGGGTATTGGGACCTGGTACAAATAATATGTACAAATACTTTCTGTGGTTTTGTCCTACCAAGGTCCCAGCTGGGCGGGGTTTGCTGAATTTGATGATACTGTAAGCATCAGAATATAAACCAGATTTAAGACTGTAAGAGCCAGGGAGCTTCTAAGAGCTCAAGAGGGCAGACACACTTTCGGTCAATCAGTCTAAACATTGTGTTTAACTGTTTCCTTAAAGATTTAGACAATATAGTCACAATAGTTTGTCCACAAAGTTGGACTGTCAGTCTTTCCAGGCAAATTGTCATTATCCTGATGCTGCAAGCTCCACCCATCTGCCCCTCTTGGTATGCTGAAACAAGCACTGTGCATTACTTGCAACCACTAAGGTCTGCTTTTATCTGTGAGTTAATATCCATTCTCAGAAATTTTAGGATGGATGTGAATGAGAAATGATGTTCAAACACTGAGTTGTTACAAACAGTGAGTGAGTTTTCAGACCTGGGTGGTGGTTTTTATTTAAACTTTGACAAAAAAAAAAATAATCACTCTCCATCACCAGTAGGTCACAGTTAGTTGATTCATATGAAATGATTGTATATTTGTGAATTGTTTCTGCTTCTATCAAAGATAGACTTTCTGTACTGTTACAATACCCACCCAGCTGAAATCTCATCACCTTCATGATTTACAAACCTTGTTTCCACTTTTTCTCCCTCTGCTCCAAACCTTTGTTGGTTTGCATTTGTTACAAGAGCTGGTATTTAAAATGAGGACAGTCAGTAGCAGGGTGGTTAGTGAGATCTTTCTGTGATTGAGGATTGCTACATTTGATCCTATATTAGCCCCAAGCATCTGCCCTGCTGAAGTGTCCTTGAGCACGACACTGAATCCCTGCCAGCTCCAGGGCTGCTGTTGCTCTTTGAGCCGGTGAAAAGATGAGCCCTTACACACACAGAGAAACCACGGTTAAAAAGTTAGATTATATAGCTTTATTTACCCAGAACTAAAGTTTAGTGCCAAGAGTTGTGTCAGATACATTAGGTCCAATGCATTCGTCCAGTAAAGAAAAAAAAAAACACATTATCTGGTCACTCCAGACCAGATCAGTCCATGGATCATAGAGGTGCTGTTCATCAGACTGTACTACACTCTATAGTTTAGTATTCTTAGAAAATGTGTTATTGGTGGAAAAGTGATATCGTGCTTCCTTCCTTCCTTAATGGTCAGTAATCCCTTCTCAGGCTTTTCACAAAGAAAAGTTTATCAGGACAGAAAGAACTTGACATTCAGCCCCATGTTTCCAGTGTGTATGTGTGTGTGATATCAGTGTGTTGTTTGATGTGTTCCAGTCATTTTAATTGAAATATTTCTGGTCCAGACGAATTTTATGTTTTCAGTAACCCATAGAGCACATTTTAGCATTTTTACAATGGACAGTCCATGGAAGGATATTGGGGACCATGTCTTATCAGTCAGTCAACCAGTCAGTCAGTCAGTCAAGAGGACACAGTTTGTCAACTTAGTAAAGATAATGGTTGTGCACTTGGATTTTAAGTTGAAACTGATTTAAATAAAGTGCCTGTAATGTTTTTGTATTTAAAACATTCATGTGATCATGTGGACAGTTTGTAAATCTCAAGGTTTCCCTCTGTTGGTAGTCTGCACATTGCAAAGAAAACTGTCTTTTTATGACAGTTTTCAACTTTGTAACTGAAGTTTCTTTATTAAATACAGACTTTTCCTAACTTTGTGACTGTGTGTGGCCATTTCATTTGTTTTTCAGGAGACTTTTGAGTTTCACTAGGAAATTTAAAAAAAAAAAAGGTTAAAAGTTACTCTTAAATTGGCAAAGCTATAATCTGGGTATGGGAATATTATATCATAGGATATTCCATTAATGACACAAGACTCGGTGAAATAAGTACAAATACACATGATTTGAGTTTTAAATGAACACCTCTACTGTGAATTTGGGTGACTACTAACTATGGGTCATTATCGCTAAACTGCTTCTTGGACCATGCAACATTTTCAAAATTCAGATTTTTATTCCAATGATTTTTGATCACAATGAAAAAAAAAAAAAACACTTCTATAAACATTTTGTACCAGTTCAGGTACACAGTAAAGTATTTCTGGGAATATGAAGAGAATACTATCCACCATTAAATCCCCAAGAATATATTGATGCTGCATGTCGGAACTGCATTAAAAAAAAAGAAGTTACTTAACACAGTCCTTCCGGGTATTTTCCATTCAAATGTTCGCCTCCGGACACGTTGAATGGTTTCTCGGGCACCATACGTGTCGAACACGTTAAATTCTGCTTTTGTTTTGAGTTATGCAAGAAGAAAACCTGTTACAGAACCGTGCATGAAAGAAGCGAGTGTCTTTCCAGGGAATAAATCCTGCCCCCTTGTAGGCCACAAGTCTCCTCCTCCTCCTCCTCCTCCTGCTCCTCACTGAGGGCTGTACAGCTGGCAATTTACAGACAAAAAAGGCTGCGAGGCGTAATTGACTGTTAGGTGGACCTCTGCCCCGCAAATTGGACCCTTTTTTATTGGGGAGATGAATTAGCGCAAATTTGGGATATTTATTTTCCCCTTGTCTTTGGGGTTTGTTTTCCTTTACGAACCTCTGGATAACTAAAAAAAAAAAAAAAAAAAACTTCCCTTCTCAGTGGAACCGTTATAACCTCCTTATACTGGAAATATAAGGTAAGTGAATAAACTGGGTATTTATTCAGGCAGATTTAATCAAAGTGACGCGAATTGGCACGGTGGAGTCGTGATTTAGTTTGTCTAATTTTTTTCCCACAGTTGTTTTCGGTATGATTCAGCACTTGAAACTTCTTTATACAAGAGAAAAGAGTTACAACAAGACAGATACAGTATAATAAGCACGTCCCAGGGTCTGGTTATTAAAAAGAGCAGCATTATATCACCACAGGGCTTTGGTAACTACAGGCTAAGGCAGTTCAGCATCGTTTCATAATGATGCTTCATGTAAAATCCAACTCCCATCTGCAGCAGGGTTTATTTTATATTCAGCCAACTACTTAAACAGACAGTCTCTCTCTCTCTCTCTCTCTCTCTCTCTCTCTCTCTCTGGTGCAGAATATTAGAGATAAAAATGTGAGGAATGTAACAGGAAACAAAAAAAAAAATCTTGCCAAAGCCAGACTCAGACCTGAGAGAGAAGCATGAGCTGCTCTACCTGGTGTGTCTGACAGGGCGACCGGCTGTGCAAATCAAATGACAACTGATTAAACTTCACTGCTGCCTGGGAAAGGATTTCATGTTTGCATTTCGGCTTTAGAATCTGTATCTGAACCTTTTCTTTTTTTTGTATTTTAAGAAATGCTTGCTTCACTTTCTTGCACCCAAAAGCCAAAAAAAAAAAAAAATTAAAACTATAGGCGGATTATCTGGGAATTTCTGGGGAAGTCACTGTGTGTTTCTATTTTGAGCTACTTAAGTTTTTTTTTTGCCCTCTCCTGGTCTCCTATTTGTCTGAAAGCTGATGCATCCCGATCTACATTTCCTTTATGCTCCTCCATCATCCACCTCCTGAGGATGTGGCTGATGTGCATGAAAACGTGACAGGCGGTTTTTACAGAAACCTCCTTCGAGGACCAAACGCTGCAGCCAGGCAGTCAAAGATGTCGTCCCACTAAGGAATTTTGGTTTCAGTTTACAAAAGCAAACAACGTTGAGATGCAGAGTCCTCCTGGCGCTGATTAGCAAACGTGTGGACAGACTGGGGTTGCAGGGCAGTGGGTGAGCCTCCGGCTCCTTTCACACGACCTGATCCATGAGCACATTGTTATGGAGGGTCTCTGCTTCAGCGAGGGGCGAGAGAGGAAGAGAAACAGTTGAGTGTGAGGCAGAGAGAGAGAGAGAGAAGCTCTGTGAATTAGAGATAGACTGATACATTGGTCTGCTGATATTGGCCTTTTATTTAATCACACGTTGGCCACCGCTGCTATGATGGAGGTTTGTCCCCTGACCACAGCTGGATGAAACAGTTCCTAAAACCTGCAATACCAAAATCATATATTTTATTTATTTGATTGAATGTTGAAAATGTTTTCTTCAAACCAAAAGTTCATTTAAATGTCTAATGTGTCCCAGAGTTTCCGTCTCAGGAGGGTCACTACGTCTCCACTGTTATATACAGTATCATCAATCTGAGATGTTCAGTGAATTCCAGGAGTTATGCTGAAATAAAATTGCAATTTATCATTTTTGGTGTCCCCAGTTTCCCTCGTCATGCCACAGAAAACTCTACCTCAGTTACTGATTTCCTACATTTCCCAGAATGCCTTAACTTGTTGCTTTCAATCACAGTTGGGCTGTTTGGTATAGATATATTGCTATTGTGACTGTTGGTTTATGTCAGTGGTTGCGTTTGCACCCCTTACCCAAAATGCAGCGTCTTCTGGCTGCATTGCATTCTGGTCTGTTGATTTACCATCGCTGCGAAACCTGCGATGGATTTGTCCCTGTGTGATTGTTGAAAAATGTCAGTGAAAAATGGCAGCTCTTGAAAGAAGGCCCTGATCTTTGGTTGTTGTTTTAGATGGCTGAAACATTTCCTGCCATCAGACTCCACTGTGGCTGTTGGAAATGTCTCAAAGTGATGTCATATTGTCAACATTTGGACATTTTCCCCACAAGAATTAACAAAGAAAGAGAGCGCAAATCCCCACCAGGTGTATCTCGTGCTCAGATTTAGGCGACACCACCACCCTTTTTTTTTTTTTGGAAAATACAGACACACCACCGGCGTATCTCCTTCTCTCCAGTGTTTGGAGGAGTGAGCACTTCATTTTGATATAAAACAGGTTTTTCAAAGGTCTTTACTCACCGCAACCACAAGACATCCTTAATCATAGTCATAACTGTGCACTTATATTATTAGGCTGATAGGCCCAGGAGTATGTGAGATTAGCTGTGGTCAGACACACACACACATATACACACACAACCATGAACACATGATCCCCTCCAGGCTGCCGCTTAATGGAGATAATACTAGCTGTTTTTTTTTTTTTTTAAAACACTGCTAGATGGTTTTTGGATGGATTCTTCCTTTAATGAGCTGCCATCCCTGAAGGAATTTCATGAACCTGGCTTTCAGTGGGGGGTTTTTGGTCTCTAAATGCTGGTTTACACACTTTCAAAGGCTTTTCCACCCTGCCAAGAATCAAATTCTTGGGGAAACGCTGAACGAATTTAAAACATTCAAGTCTAAAGATGTTGACTGTTTGCACAAAACATCAACTGCCTGCAACTGTGTCCCAGAAATACAGCTTTTTGTATTAGCTTTCAAAACCCCGAGTGTGAGCGTGTGTGTCCTTCCATACGTGTGAAATTGGACTCAGGCGATGCAGTCAGTCTCAGACATGTTTTGGAAAGTGTAACCTGAGTTTGTGGTTTCTGGACAAACACTCCACACTACTGTATTTGTGTGTCTGGAGGAGAAAAACCCCCCCGCTCGCTAAAAGCTCGAGCCTCGGAGAAGGAATGTAGCTATCAGGTTATCAATAGCAAGTCTATGCAGCACTCAGGATCTGATAGAGCTGCACAGGAAAGGTCAGGAAAACAGAGATTCAGCATTTTATAATTTTTTTAGGGTACGGGTGCGCTGTTCAGTCACGAAGATCAGAAATACCAGCAGATGATCAGCCTTTTGGAAAGATCTGGCTATTTCATCACCATGCAGACAAGCAAATGTGTTATATTTACTCTAAAAGTGAATTTAAGGCTCCCAGGATCAAAGAATGCTTGGAAAAAATAACAGAATTTGTTAAAAATGGCCTGATAAATCCATGAAAATTATGCAAAAAGTTGACCAGAGCTGTCAGTTTTCCTTAATTTCCTGGAACTGGACGAGCAGAAAAACGGAGCTGTCGGTTTCGCAGAAATCGTAAACACTGAGATGACCTTCGTAATGATCATGTTAATTCTGCGGTCACTCGGGCCTGTGTATTTTTTAAATGTTCTCTGTTATTCTTCCCCTCATTAGAGTCAAGTAAACACTGACCAGATGGTTTGAATCAAACTGCTGGAGCGGGCCTGCACTCTTGCATCAATCGTACATTGGGAGGGAAGTCAGTCGCCCATGCCTTTTGTTTTCGCCCTCTTGATTTTCGCTCCAGCTGTCTGCAAAATGTATTGAACCGAGTGAGAGGAAGGTCCAGTCCAGGGTGGGAGATTACCACCAGCCAAAAATATGATCACAGTGCCTGGTAAATGATTCTACTCTACCAGCCACTTTGACGGGGACAGCTGTGTTTTGGAGCTTCTTCTTTTTATTCGAAACGCCTGTTTTAGATCTGAAAATAGCAAAAGTGTCTAATTCAATGTTGGGTCCCCCTGCCACAGTCATCAGTGAATGGAAAGCTTAGTTTCCTGACCTGGCAAAGACATTTGCTTCATATCTGACCACAAATTTAAACGCATAGTTATGGCTTGGCGCTGATACAAAATATAACAACACCTTTTTAATATTTTATTAATCCCTAACAGGCCCCACAAATTCCTCTTCATCATGTCTTTCTCCGTAATATTAATCACATTTATTTTATGTATCTTAATTGTCTAAGCAAGGTTTTAAACTCTTGGTTAGATCCAAGACAATGCAAGGCAAATTTCCCCATGGCGACAAAACATGTATTGTGATGTATCGTATCGTATCGTATCGTATCGTATCGTATCGTATCGTATCGTATCGTATCGTGTATTATAACCTCCCTTCATGGTTCAAGCAAATTCAGCATGTGAAGTGGTTCATGGATCCAACCTGGTTCCACCTGGAGTCACCTGTCTTGGTGTTGCTGGTATCTTGTTCACTAGCAGCATCTGAAACACATGACGACCTGGCTCGGCTCTGTGTTCCTCACTAAACTGATGACTATGAAATCTATCTCTTAAAATGTGCACAAATGTGGCCAAGAGCTTTTGATTCATGGAAAAGCTGACACAACAGACAGTCTCCTTATTTAAGAGTGTATCCTTGGGTTCAGTCTGACTTTGCCCCTGCTTTTCCTCTCTGTGTGCAGCTGACATGATGGAGAAGTCACGACGCCTGCAACGGGTAACCATCAGTCTGCTGTTTGGCGTGTGGCTGCCTTGCTGTTTCGCCCAGACCACACCGCCGCCCTCGGCTTCGGCCACGCCATCGCCCACCCCGTCTCTCTCCCCGTCTCCCTCCCCGTCCCCCCGGGCCCAGACGGAGCGTCTGAAGTTCAGGCTGGCTGGTTACCCCCGGAAACACAATGAGGGCCGCATCGAGGTTTTCTACAAGGGAGAGTGGGGAACCATCTGTGACGACGACTTCTCTATCAATAACGCCCAGGTGCTCTGCCGCCAGCTGGGCTTCGTCTCAGCCACGGGTTGGACCCACAGTGCCAAGTACGGCAAGGGCCAAGGTGAGAGCGATGTCAGCCACTTCACTTCCTCAGATTCAGTTACAGAGTTAATACCCTGCTGGTGTTTCTTGGCAGAGCAGTGTTGTTCACATATTTCAGCATGGTTTCATTTGATTTCCCAGCCACCTGATTTCCAGCATTGGGAAAACTCTCACCAAAATATGGTGAAATATGAAAACCCTCATGTTTTTGTGCATATTTTGAAACATAAGACCACACTTTACATTTTAGGCATTTAGCTGATGCTCTTAGGTGCAACATTAGAGGAAGCTTAAATCAGTGTTGGAAGCAAGCAAGTCCTCCGGGTCCACACTTACTGATTTATCGTGCTGGATCCGTACTGACTGTCCTCTTCCCGTTGCAGGGAAAATCTGGCTGGACAACGTGCTGTGCAACGGAGGAGAAAAGAGCATCGAGCTGTGTAAGTCTCGCGGCTGGGGAAACAGCGACTGCACTCACGACGAAGACGCCGGAGTGGTGTGCAAAGACGAGAGGATCCCCGGCTTCGTGGACTCAAACGTCATCGATGTAAGCTACCAAAAATACTGCACGATTACAGCCGCTTTCTCATGATTTGGTTGGTCTGTGTGAGAGTTTAAACACTATTTCTCGTCCTCACACCAAGCCATAATTGCAGCAACAATGATCGTAAAAGCCCATAGATCATAAAAGTTAGTTAGGCTAAGAAGCTGCTGTAAGCCTGTAAATCTTGTTTATGCTGCCACTTTGCACTAACAGCCCCTGCTGCTCCACGGCCTATAGACGCTATATGCTTAAACCCACATGGGAGACATTAAGGAGCCCACTGCAGCTCCACCTGTGGTCGCTCCTCCTGCTGCACACATGGTGTCAATTAGCTCTGGTCTATACGATGTGTCTGAACCCATTAAAAGCTGAAGGGTTTCCAAGTCTACTGTCTCGGGGAGGTGTGGCCAGCAGAGAGTTTACAGACTAAACCTGACAGCCGGTGCATAAAACACCGCGTCCTCGGACACACTGACTTTGGATGTGCTGGAGGCCTCGAGGTTATAGAAGTGGGGTCAAGACCTGAAGGTCTCCGGTTCAGATCCCAACTGGGAAACTCTGGACTTGAAAAAATTGCCGAGTAGTGTTGTTCCCTCCTTCAGTAGCTACTGGCAGTGAGGGCAGAACCATGTGGATGAATATTCATATCCTTGTAATCATGACAAATTATAAAGATATAGGGGTATAACCGTTCAACAAACCCAACGGTTCCATTTGTACTGAGTTTTCCAGTTACGACTTTGGTTTTGGTCGTTTTGTATATCAGGGAGGGAAAAAAAATCTCCATTTCCAATAACAGTATTTTATTTTAGTTGCAAAAATAACTTTTTTCCATGGAGATTTTATGACAATATATGAAATCAACAGAAGGCAAAAGTGCTGCTTTGGCTGTTTAAAAGAAACAAAAATATTTTAAATATTTTCATTAATTCATCAGCTAAGTGTGTGGTTGTGTGGCTCTCATACAGTGGATGTGGGTGTAGCAGTGCACTTTTCACCTCCCAGTTCAAAATATACTGAACAATCATGGTTAGAAAACTCTCAGTTTGTTTTTTTACTGTTTAGTTTTGTACTTGCAATTATACTGAAAATCACATGTTAAACTAAATGGCATTTGAGAGAGTCAAAGATATGTAAAGTTATGCCAGTTTCACATGTTGGATTTTCTTCCATGCACAATTACCAACATGTTTCACAACACAAGATGCGCTCACTGTCAGGGCGCTGTACGTCCGTTCAAACTCTGGCCTCTGTTAAGTATAACAGCCAATTATCACAATACAATGCGGCCATTCAGCACTGTATTTGTGCAGCGATCATTAGGGCTGCTGTTTTTGTACACTGTGCCAAGTTTTGGAGGAACTGGCAGAATGATTATGCCTCCACCGCACATGAGCTCTCTACAGACCGCATGTTGTTTGACTGGGCCAGTAATGCAGGGTTTGCCTGTTTTTTTTGTTTTTTTTTTGCCTGCTGATCTATTTGGAAGTTGTGTGTCTTTCACTGAGGAGACACACCCACTGCCACGCCCCTTTATGGGTGATGAGTATGCAAGTTCTTGCCTTTCTCCCCGATCTTCTTTTCCACAAAGTGTCATGCAAATCCACCCAGATTTTTTTTTAGATTCTCTGCAAACAGACAAATAAACAGAATGGGGTGACAAGAAACAAAAAATTATATTCAGAACTTCAGTGCAGTAAACAGTAAATCAATATCAGTGTTGAGTCATTGTTTGATTACATTGAAAGGTGATACATGATGTTATTGGATTATTGCCCAGATTTACTGTTGGTGCTCTTTAGTAAACCGCCAGCTGCTGCCCAGAAGCCTGTGGTCGCACCCAGGCAGCTCCCACATGGGAATGAATGAATGTGAAGCAGGGTGCTGCTGAAAAAGACCAAGCATGCTCAGGAAAAAAAAAAAAAAACTTCCTGGAAAAATCAAGGTTGAATAACTTAAAGGGAAAAAATTCAGTTTTTTGCTCTGAGAAACAGCACTGGGCCAGATTCCAGCACAGCAGTTTCCAGCTGCCCACGGTTTTCTGTTTGTCCTCCTCGTTGTCCATTTTTTTTTTTTTTTTTTTTTTTTTTTTACGACTGACCGGTCCGAGGTGAACAAGGTTAGACTGGGGTTCGCCTCCGTGGCTCACTGGGAACAGCTTGAGCTCTGGGATGTGATTGGATAACATACCTCTGTTACATATCAGAAAAAAAAAGGAAAGGATTTCGTAAGAGATCGTCGGAGGGAGGGAGGGGCTTCCAAATTGGGAAGTTTCTCCCCCTTTTTTTTTTTTTTTTTTTTTTTTTTGCCTGTTGCTGCGAGTCAGGCTCTGTCAATGTGGCGTCCAGACTACAATCTGAAACCGCAGCCAGATTCTTTTCCACTCAACCACGACTTAACTGACTCACTGCAAATCTGGAAATCAAGGATGGTCATGTTTACCACTTATGAGCTGCAAGTGAGGGGATCAGATCGCTGCGTCGAAAATAGCCGTGTGTAATGACTATGACTCAATGGATAATCTGCTCGGCTCATTCAGAAGTGTTTAATAGATGAAAGACAGCATGAGAGAATGGAAACCCACGGTTCAGTTCATTTGAGCATCCAAATGTGTGTATGTGTGTGTGTGTGTGTGTGTAGGTGAAAGGGTGGGTTGGGGGGAGGGAGTGATGTAAATAAGGTAGGTCAGCTGTGTAATAATCGTAAAATGACCACCTGTATGATTAAGAAGATGAAATTAATTGAGGTTTATTGTCCCTCCTTTACATCCTCTGGTGCTAATGTGTAATCTGTAATTTTCAAATGACTATTGATAATCCATTTTATTCACTGATGACTGTGAATTATTTCATGATAGATGTGATCCACCTTTTATGAGAGATATTAAAATTTTGAATCCCCGATCCCGTGAAAAGGCACACGTCGATGAGAACAAGGTGGAGGAGGTGCGGCTCCGTCCCGTGGTTGCCATGGCGAAAAAGAAGCTGCCCGTCATCGAGGGTGTGGTGGAGGTGAAGCACAAGGACGGCTGGGCGCAGATCTGCGACCTGGGATGGACGCCCAAAAACACCCGCGTTGTCTGCGGCATGCTGGGATTTCCACACGAGAGGAAAGTCAACAAAAACTTCTACAAGTAAGTGCACGAGCGCTCCTCTCACTGCTGACACTTTAGATTTTGCATTTTTTTTTTTTTTTAAGTTTGAGAGAACTGCACACTAGAATTTCACTTGGGCAAATGGGACGAATCTCAATTAGTGTCTCTGTTCCAGTCCCACTGTGTGATTTAAGCAAAGATAGGTGTATTTTTAAATCAAAATTGTGCCTGGTGCTTCTTTAAAAGAGGTTATCGCTCATCTCTATGGCTCCTGAGCAGGAAAGAATAGAAAAACAGGCAGAATGACTTTAACAATTTAACAAAAGGTCGAGCAAGTTCCAAAAAATCTGGAAAAATCCCCTTCACGTGGAATATCACTCTGCGAATCGCTTTGTCCTTGACAGAAGCTGCTTTCGATGCCATCATGCCTGAATAAGTAATAACAGTCTTCACCTGCGGTTAAAGCGATAAAATAATGAGCAATAAAGGTGAAAGGTGAGGTCTGGAGAAGGAGAGAAATTTAAAATGGAAAACGTGCAGGAACCTCTTGTTTTGCAGGGTTTTTTTTTTGGCTTGTGAGCGATTAAACGAAAATCAATGTCTGCTCTCAGCTTGCATAAATAAATTTGTGTAGCAGGATTTTCCCTTTTCAATTTCATTTCTCATCAAAGGAACACTTGAGGACTGAAACGGCTCAATATTTGACAAGAAAAAAACTGAGAAAAATAGGAAAAAATAGGTATTCTGATAAATTTGTGTAGTATCTTGTGACCTTGGGGGGATCCTGTGCCTCAGGTTGATAACCACTGGGTTAGAGAAGCTTCCTGTTGAAGGGTTGATGGTTTAATTCCCAGTGCCAGCAGTGGACACTGAGCTGCTGCAGCTTGTTGGTGCTGTGTGACATTTCCTTTGTGTCTCTGCAGTCTGGGAACCAAACCACAAGTAGGATCTTGGTCTTTGTTCAATAAAGACTGGATATGAAAAGACATGATATGATATGGACTGCCCATGTAGACGCTCCCTGTAATCTGCAGCCCAGCACACGTGACCTGAGCATAAGCATTTGGATGAGCCTCTGCTTATTATTATTATTTTTTTTTTAAGGTTTCTATGGAGGATGTTTTTGTTTTTCTAGGGATAAGCAGAAATGGGACATTTCTTTTGTGTCCCGTCTGGGTCACGTTTTTCATGTTCTCGGTTTTTGTTTATGACTTTGCGGGGGAAGCTGAAGAGCCACTGTCAGCTGCCTGCAGTGATGGAAAATTACCGGCAACTGTGCGCCTTTCCCCGAAGAGTTTTCGCATCAGCATTTCTTTGTTTGGTGCAGGCTGATTGTTAATTCAAGGCAGAAAATATTAGATATGCTAGATATCAGTAGGCTATGAATAATGCAGAGACATGATCTGAATGATGATGCACCACAGCTTGTTTTCTGTGCAGATGAATATTTAGCAGAAAACCTAAGACACTGTGTCACATTTAACCACCTAAAGTCAGTCCACCGTGTGCAGAAACACATGTACATGGGGTAAAAATAACAGATTACACAGGAGAATTGGGTAAAACTGCCCATGAGTACAGTCAAATCTCATTTATTTAGATTTGCACAGATTCAAACAGTGGGCTGTAGAATAAGATGCCAAATAAAATCTCCACTTTACCTAACATTTAGTCATTTAGTCTCATATTCAGCATTAAAATCTTGTTTTTCTTAAGATTTTATGAAAAAATCTGCCTGTTGGATGAGATAATCCCACTTGCATTTTTGCCAGTTTCAGTTTCATGCAATAAATATGTTGCAGCAAGGCAGAGTAAGGCAGATCAACACGTTAGTAGCAAGAAAACGACACGTGATTGAAGAAAATTCAACATTTAAGACCGAATATGAGACTCAAAGACGGGTTTAGATGGATCATTTTTGAAGTGAGGGATATGCTATGAAATTTGGCCACGTCACGGTGGATGAGGACAGTCAGGACAGTGATTTCTCTCTCAGACCTCCAGCTTCCTTTTCCCAGTTTGTCCCTCCAGTATGACTGCACACATTCTGGGCTTCGCTCCAGTCCCAGGCTTTCTATTCATCTCGTGCAGATGGTTCACAGTAGTACGAGGGGAAATGTGTGTTTTCTCTCGGTCGTGTGTGAAGGCTAAAGCTCAGGGGAAAGGCAGGAGGGTTTTGTGTGTGTGTGTGTTGAGGGGTTAAACAATGCACAGGCTACAACAGCTGGAGAGAAGCCAGCGTGCATGCATCAATAGTCAAATTGTTCTGTGCTGTCAAAGCTACTGTAAAGACCCAGCTCTCCTTTATTGTCAGGAACTGATGTGTGTGTGCGTGTGTGTGTGCAGGAGTTCTTCAACATCAGGATTTGCGGCTTGAAAAATAACCTTTTTCATAATTTCCCAGACCTTTTATGACTCACATTACAAGTGCTGTTTTTACTCCAGGACTTCAAAATAATAGTGATTTTTGAAGGGGTTATGGGTTTTTAAAGGCTTATGTTCTTATTTTCATACTGAAGTCACTAATAGCTAATATGTGGCGCCATGACTTCTCTAAATTTAACATTTATGCCAGCAAATTTCAAGTATTCAGTATTTCCCCCAGATATTTATTTTTTGTCAGGGTGGGAAACCCTCTAAGTCAGCAGTCAGCCCTTCACTGAACACTGAATCTCTCTCCTGAAATCCAAACTAATGAAATTATTTATGGTTAAAATAGTAATTTAAGGGTTTAAGGGTTACTGTCCGGCTTTAATTTAAGACTTCTGGCAGTCAGTTGGACAAAAAGGTTGTTATTCTGGTTATCTTTTGTACATGGCTGTGTCCACTGTCACCAAACTGTAAAATAAATAATTCTGCAGGCATCACAAAAGATAAGCAGCCTTGCTATTAATGCAGCTATTCTTGAATACAAGGTTCATATTCAGTTTCCCGTCGGCTATCTAACATACCGAAAATAGATGGAAATAGATAGATTTTCTCCAAACAATGTCTCCAAATAATACTCCTAATAATCAATAATAATCATACCACTTAATCATCCTGCTGCATGACACCTTTCCAAACTGATTCCGTATGATTCATGTTGTGATTTTTTACAGCTCACCGAATCAATGCAAAATATCAGTGTGTATGTTTTTACATCCTTTTTTTCTGTCATTCATGCATGTCATTCTGGCTCAAATCTCTCCATCGACACATCTCCATGTAGAAGTATGAAGTTTGGGATAACATAAAAAGCATACAGGCATTTTTTTTAAAAGCCGCAGGTAGTTGTGTTTCATGTTCAAGAAGATTAGTTCTGAAAATAAAACCTTAAATTCATTAGAAATTGACACTTGTGAGAGAAGATTTTGTTGCACGGGTGATCGAAATGTTAGTCACTTCATTGTTTTTGTCTGATTTGTCTCCCTACCTCTCCATTTCACGCATAGCTACATACGAGGCATTTTAGCTGCTTAATGAGACGCCGCGGCCAACGCCGGGCTGGGTTTTTGGAAAGCTTAAATCGCTCTGTAATTGCGCTGCACATAATATTTTGGTCACCTGAAGCAGCTTTGGTAATACGAGCTCTGCAGCCCTGAGGAATGCCAAAAATGTTGTTCACTGAAGCTGACCCTACAGTAACTCACTTGTGTGTAGAGAAAAATGTGTGCATCCAGCGTGTGTGCACGAAGCATGTGTGTGTGTGTGCCTGTAGTCTCTCGCCTGTGTGTGATGAATGTGGCTGTTTCACCGTTGCAGACGTCTGAAAAAGCGAGCGGCGGAGAAGGTCTCCAAGCCAAAGGTTAATGTTTCAGCCGCTGGAAGGTATATTGTAGCGGGACAACCCACCGTCGAAATCCTCTTCACTCTGCATTATTGTGTTTGTGACAGTGGGTTTCCTGTAGAAGTAGAAAATAACCATGTCGCTCTTGTTTGGTAAACCCCTCCCTACCCCTCTCTAATAAGGTATATGATTCTGTGCAGCATGTGAATGAGGTTGCATACATTGTTTTCCAGTTATAATTTAGGTTTGCATTGTCTAGAGGTTGACTTGTCTTATATTTGTGTTTTCTTTCTTCTTCTTCTTTCACATTGACACTGACATCTCACAGACTGCACATGCTGTCGACTGATCAATGGCATATTCCCAAATATTTGCAAAATTTTCCAAGCATCTGTTACACAAACCAGCAAGAATAAACATATCGTTAATTACCAAGAGCAGTAACTCTGCCGGAGTTTGTGTTTGTAGCTTTGGTGCAGACAGAGATATTATTAACATCATTAACACCATTAACAAGCAGATTAGATTTAGATTTGGATCCTGTTAATGCCCTTGTGATGGGACAGATGTCGTCCGTCTGTGCGGTGTGAGTGACCGGGGTTTGATTATTTCCCGTGGATTAGTCCACCTAACCCAACGCAACAGCTGGAAATCCCATTCCCTATTATGGCATGCTTTTTGGAGGAGGTCAGTAACGTACATCCTGGGTTCTTAAACCAAAACGGTCACAGGCATGCTTCTTTTGGAGCCCTCTGAGCGGGAACAGACCTGGGTCTGGCAGCATTTACAAGTAATCCTCAGCGTTCGTTTGCAGCCTGCTTGGAGAGTGCAAGACGGGCAGAGTTCACCGCACGGGAGGAAGAGTGTCAGAAAGTTTTGGCAATCACAGGAAAGGTCAGACTCCGTGAAAGTCTATCTGTTATGGGTTTCTGTGATTGACACCTGATCTGACATCATCTGAATTCTGATGTTATAACACCCTGCCCATCATGTGCACCATGGAGGTAAAAACACCCAAATAATGATATTTAATAAGAAGAAAAGACACATGACTGGCATATAAGGACCTTGTCTGGCAACATAATGTGTCAAAGGTCTGAAAATGCCTTATTGGAATATGATAAAATACAAATCCCTCCTATTTTATAAAAGAGCATAGTGAACTACTAACTTTCCCAGGCCTGATATTGTTATGAATCCATGTGGACTTTGTATTGTCTTTGCTCCATTTGAGTTCAAATAAAAGATAATAAGACTTTGCAGATTACAGCTGACCCAGGTTTGGACAAGCGTGGCCGTATGTTTGAGATTATGTTTTCTCATTTTAGCCTTGTGCCTTCGCCCTATGTGCGCTGGGATAGGCTCCAGCAACCCCCCGCGACCCTAGTGAGGATAAGCGGTTTAGAAGATGAATGAATGAATGAATTTTAGCCTTGTCCTTAAAAAAAAATAATAATAGCAGTTTAAGAACCCACTGACTTCACACATTACACCTTATAATATGACCACGTGACATCATGTCCTCATTCATAGAGCCCCTCCAGCTCTATGCCTACTGTACTATCCCACCCAAAAGTTAAAGAAATGTCATAAGGGAACAAAGTCGATGTGGTAACTCGAACTTCACATTGACACTTTGTTGCATCTTGTAGCACGGTCGGGGTAACATAGTTTTCACTACTAATCATCATGTTTATGAATATTCTGTACATGTAATATAAAAATGTTTGCTGATGAAGTGTGTGAAAATAACGTGTCAGATTTTGTGTGTCTTAATGCATTCTTAAGGAGGCTGTGTCATTTTCAGCACATCTGTGTATGTAGTATAGTGTTACGTTTCAACAGAGCATATTGTTATTAAAATTCAGCCATTTTTGATGAGAGGTGGTATCACTGTGGATAGATGTTGAACGTGGATGTGCTGAAAATGACACATCCGCCGCGAGAGCGCGGCGTCTGTTTTCAGCCGTCTGTAATTGTGCATCATGTAACCTTTGTTGCTAAGATGTTTCACTGTTTGTCTGCTCGTTTGCTTTTCCTAACTGTGCAGTCTAACCCGTGTTTACCTTGCAGGCAGACATCCAAAGCTAAAGCTAACTCTAAGTCTAAACACAGCGGCTCTGGCAAAAGGTAAACTGAGGAAAAACAATTCAACGGGTAAATCCATATGGAGGGGAATAAGCCGCCACACACACACACACACACACACAGTACTGCTTCCACGTGCCTCACACACAAACTGATGGGAAACTGTGGGGGATGAAAAAAAAATACTTGTTCACTTGGTTAAATTGGCAAAAAAAGTTTCTTGTTTCCAAAAAATTGCACATGTGGCTTGTTAGACGCGGGGAGGACGTCCATAACTCTGCACAGGAATTTTCAGATTAAAAAGCAAAACATGCTGCAGCATTCACTTTAATTCACTTATTTCATTATTGTGCAGAGGAATTTAAAATAGTTGTGGATACTTAGCCTTTGCACATGCACCACACACATTACCCATATGTTTTTTTCAGCTGATTTCCCAAGAGCCGTTTTGCTGCAGAAAACTCTGAAAAAAATTGGCTTCACAGATTTAGTTAATTTCCTCTTTTCTTTGGCTTTATTGAACACAGGCAGTGGTGGTCATCCAGGTCATAGTTTTGGCTCCTCAGACATTAGAATATTTTGTGTTTCCCAGCAGTAATGGGGATGATGATTTTGGATGGTTTTGTAAAGTGAGAAAATATCCTGTGATATTCTGTATGAACCTGACTGACGTTTGATTGATGGATGGATGTTGTAATGACCTGAAACCAACCCAATACATACATTTTACATTTTACATTTTACATTACCTAGTTATTCATTCACTCATTTGTTCATTAAGCGACAGACCCATGAAAATGAATGAAGTTACCTGTGAGTAGGCTACTGTATACTGACTGCCTTTAATTTTCCCTTTTACGTTTCACTGTGTAAATAAAAGTGAGGGATTTATTCATTCATTCGGGAGCCATTCAGTCATCGTCCCTCCTCGCCCCTGTCTCTGCCCTCCAGGCTGTATTTGGAGCGTCAGAAGAACAACTACTACATCCACTCTGTGGCCTGCACGGGCACAGAGATCCACCTGGCCGCCTGCCCGATGGAGTTCGCCAAGCCAAACGCCACCTCGTCCTGCGAGGGCGGCATGCCGGCCGTCGTCAGCTGCATGCCAGGCCCCCACTTCATGCAGAACAGCGGCCTGAAGAAGAAACTGAAGACTTCGGTAAAAGTCTCTCTCTACAGCTTGCTGACAGGGCGCAGTCCACGAGGAGTCAGCATCCCTGGGCTATTTCTGTGAAAAAAACTTATTTCTAATCTACTCCACAGGAAATAGACCTCATTAACTTCTTTAACTTTCTGATTTATCATGAAATATATCAAGCTGGCACTGACCTTTTATTAAATTCAAATATCAGCCAATTATGTGTCCACTGCTGATAAGATGATTGCAGTTGCATGATTTTCATTTGCACTTTGTACTAATTCATTAAATGTTTTTTTTTGTTTGTTTGTTTGTTTGTTTTTTTTAAAGAAAAGTTTCCCTTTTATTGAAATGGTAAATTTAGTTGCAGACAAAATTACTGTTTCTGAGATTTGACAAGAATAAAACTCAGAGGGGAAATACAGTATTTGTGTGTATTTTGGCATTAAAATGGTCATCTTGACAGGCTCTGAATTTTCCACAAAGTACTGTTTGCTGACAGCTTGATTCCAAAAATAAACCTTAAAAAAACACACAACTGATATTAGTTGATACTCATATTAGTGGAATTCTAGTTTAAAATAAAATGAAGCATGGATGGAGTCAGCACATCAGCCAATAGCTAGTACACTGTTTGTAAATCTTACCAAGTTATTTCAGGCATCACGCCCGGCTTGTGCTAACTCTTAAAAAATGCTACTGTCAAACTTACTGGCTTTAATAAACTCTACTTTTTCATGTTACGCACCAAATTAAAAAACGGTGCAATGTCAGCTCTGAAAATGGTAATGGAAGAGGATGAACTCCAATGCACCGTCCTTATTAAAATGTATTTTGTGATGCTGTTTTGTTGTTTAGAGCAACGTGAGGCTGAAGGGCGGGGCGAAGATGGGTGAGGGCCGGGTGGAGGTGCTGAAGAGCGGCGAGTGGGGGACGGTGTGTGACGACCGCTGGAGCCTGCTGTCTGCCAGCGTCGTCTGCAGGGAGCTCGGCTTTGGCAGCGCCAAGGAGGCTCTGACCGGAGCCCGCATGGGACAAGGTGAGGAGGGTCCGGTTCTGACGCTCCTCGGGAACAACCACCCACCACTGAAAATCCATTTTAATAAAGAAGTATTAGTTTTCCCAACCATGTCAGGAACTGAACTCCATCTGACCAGTGCATCTCTGACATCCAAGCCACAACAATTCTAATAATAAGAAGAAGAAGAAGACCACATTCAAGTTTCAAGTTGATTTAAAGCCCAATATCGCTGTTTACAGTCTCAAAAGACCAATTAAAATCAGTGGTTACAATAATAATGATAATGATAATGGTAATATTAAATCAAAAACAAATAAGAGCAGATCGTTTCATAAGCTACTAAGTAATATGTTTTAGGAAGACAGTTGAAAAGTGGTGCAGATTAACATGTCGCTTATGGCAGTTTTAGTTCTACAAACATTATTCGGAAGTTAAACTAATAGCCGGTTTAATTAAATGGTAATCGCCGGAGATAAAGAACCACAGTTTTTTTTTTTTTTTTTTTTTTTTTTGTGGCAGTGTAATATTGTAATGAAGTGGAAAAGGCAATAAGGAAGAGAGGAGTGCGCTAATATTTTGAAACCAAACTTTTTTCATTACATCTTAAAAAATACAATCTAGTCATGCTAAATTACACATGTAACTTCTGACTTAACCAGCTACCTGGTTAAGTCACCCCAGGTAGTGAGTGAGCCACGTACACACATGAATCAGAATCAGAAATATTTTATTGATCCTCTAGGGGAAATTGGGTAATTGGGTAATGAAGAAAAAAAAATCAATCACCAAAAAATTCAGTTTATTTATATTTTGACCAGAGTTTTGTCTTTGCCATTCCAATTTCCATTTAGCTACAAGAAACGAGATAGCGGGGCTTAACACACACCACTGAAAAGCAAACCCCAATGACGACTCCCACAAGTGCCTAAAACAAACCGTTAATAAGTCATAAAAAAGGGGTGTGGCTAAAATATAGGGGGTGGAGCAAACTTTCTACAAAGTTTGGCCATGTTACATGAATCCATTTGGAAGTTATGTGCCTTTCTGCAATAGGACACTCCTACTGCCACTGTCCTTTTAGGCCAATTGCATGCACAAAAACACACACCTTCACACCTTCACACACACACACACACACACACAGACACACTCGACCTCCATGCCAAATTTCAGCCTCCTAGGTCAAAAACTGTGGCCGCCAAAGGGATAGAAATGGACAAACTGAGCTAACCCACCTGGCAGCTAAAAAAAAAACAATGAACGTTTGTCTCAGCCAATAAGATTACATCTATCTGCACAGAAGCTCCGCCTCTGAGAAATGATTACAGAACTAAAACTTCAAAGTCTCATAGACAAGGACTGGCACATAAAAAGTTGTTTTCCAGTTAATTTTTTTGTGGTTCCAGTACAGATGGAGGCCTGCCAGCGAAGTCAGCTCTATATCTAATATCAAATTAATACATATTAGATGTTACTGCGATGCAAACTGGATAAAGTGTCTTTTGGCAGCAGTGTATCCAGTCATAATGTCAGTGTCTAAATGCTGAGACTTGATTATGTAAGTTTCACCAGCAAAAAAAAAAAAAACACAATCTGTTTTGTATTATTTCTGTTTGGGAAAATATTCTCCTGGAGTCTGTGCTTGTCCTTTTGTATTCAGTCCGTCTGAATGCAGCACCTGAGACAGGATGAGTGTTCGTAACTGAGCAGCTCAGTCATCAGCGGCCCGGCTAATCTCTCAGGTCATCTCCTCCTCAGAGCATCTGCCCTCAAAAACAAAAAAACAAAAAAAAAAAAACGCCCACATTCCTGCAGGGATTCCTCATCTCGAGCCTATTTTAAGATGTAAAGGAATGCTGTGTCCATGTTATTTGCCTCTAATGCTACATCCCATCACTTATCCTGTGATAGCAAGTGAACCAGATTATGCGTAAACTGAGATTAGCTGGGTTTATCCTCCACTGCGTCTCTTATTATAAGATGGGAAATTGATTCGCCGCTCTCCAGAGGCATACTCCCATTCATTATTTTCAGCGAGAGCAGGCCTATTTCTAATTTTAATGCATCAGTCGGGCATATCTGAGCGTGGAGTACCATCTGCGTTATTAAAGATAAGATACGAATCATTTCACTTCTAAAATGGTGCAGCACGTTTAATAAGCTCAGCGTGTGCCTCAAAGAGCTGCCTGGCCTCCACATGAGTGACAGCTAATCTATTTTTTGTGATGAAAAAGACTTTTTCTAGTCATTTTGCCCGAGACAAGTCAAGCTGAAAAACTCCAGTCTAAAAGCCCATATATGCAGTTTGGTAATAAATTGCTGCTTAATATTCTCTAAATAGTTTATTATCTCCTTTGAAATGTTATTTACCAAGTCATATAGGTAAGGAAGAAAGAAGAAAGAAGAAAACTCCTCAGGTCATCTTTTAGGTTATCCCCTCTGGACACACACACACACACACACACACACAGAGCTGCCAAAATATTCATCTCCTTCATTTGGTTGGAAACTGCTTAAAATTTTCTCTGAAAGGTTAATCTGGCTCAAATTCCTGGGTGAATGCTTGCTGAAAGCAGGCAGGAGGGAAAACCTAGAGCTGAATGAAGTAGTGTATGTGTGTGTCATGTGTGTGTTTGTGTGTGTGTGTGTGTGTGCACATCTGTGTGTGTATGCATGTGTAAGTGAGTGGCTACGCAGACATCGGCACGTCTGCCTGTGAATAAATTACACCCGTAACTTCTGTATACAGTAATTTTGCAGAGCCTGTGAGAAGGGACGTTTGTGTGTGTGTGTGTGTGTGTGTGTGTGTGTGTGTGTGTGTGTGTACATGAGTGTGTGTGTCAGCTGGTTCTTGTGAGCAGCTGCAAGCTCCAGCGGTTACAGAGGTTGTCTCGTCCCCAGAAGGTCGTCGGCTTGACACTGAATCTCTTCCTGTAAGTCGCTCGGGATTCGAGCGCCGGCTAACTGCTTGCAATGTGAAGTGTTTATGTTTGATGTGTGTGTTCCTCATTATGTATTCTCCCCAAAAACACTGAGGTGTGTACAGTATTCAGGCAAGCCGCCTCGAGACCCTGTCCACGGGGGAAACAAGCAGCCTTTTAAAGGGCAGCTGGGCGGGGATGTCCGCTCTCGTGTGTGTACATTATGTTTGCTGCCGCAGAGGAAGTCGGCTGAGGAGTCTCATCACAGAATCTCTTTGAGGGAGCAGCATACCTGCTGTGCACCCAAATGGCTCTCAGACCGCCGCCCTGCTGCATTTTGATGCACTTCAAGGCCAGGAAATGTTTCCACACGTCACAGAAGCTGGAAACTGTACCACTGAAGGAATTCCTTTCACAGGAATTATATAATGCATCGTCTCGTGGAGCTGAGCGTGCATGCTTAGAAACCTCCCTTGGATAAGTTAAAAAAGAAAAACACACGATGCATAGGTAATTAGCTTTAAGAGGTATATGTAGTGTGACTGAAGACCATAAACACCACTTCATAAAATTTAAAAAGTTGTGGGTCTTTCCAAGGAAAAGTCCGCTGGCGCCTAAGTTTTTGGACAAAATATATCCCGAAAAAAAAAAAGAAAAATTCCCACCGACGTAACAAGATGATAGCAAGTGTCTTTGCACATGAGACCTGCTGTTTGACTGACAGGTGATCTCTTTAAAGTGCAGTACAATAAAAAACACTAACATCTTATGGACTACCATTTTAACCTTTACCATGTGCCTTGATAAATTCAAAGGCACCTTAATAGTATTGTTTATGGCACTGGTTCTCGAATGGGAGCACGTGTATACCAAGGTTTTTTTTTTGTGTGTGAAATTAGCCTATGCTATAATAGTTTCAATAAAAATGTAACTGTAAGTTTGATAACCCACATTTTATATTCAGGATCCCCTCTGGGTTCCCGAAGGTGTAAAATGTGTGCGTTTGTGGTTTAAATCTGCTGTCGTGGGACGTCAAGAGAGGACATTTGTTCATTATGACCGGGAAGCCAGATGAGACAAAAATCCAGGAAATGGATTTCCTCAGTGTCAGGTTGTTGTTTCACACACTGGTCAGGGTGAACTTGGCTGAGAAACTATTTCAAAGGGGATATGTTATTGAAAAAAGTTTGGGAATCACTGATTTCGGGTACCTGTCCACTTTCCCTGGCCAGATTTTCTAAGCCAGGATCAAGACTTTAAGAAATCGTTTCAGTCACAAGCCCACCTTCTCTAACCTCTCGTCTTCGGGCCACGTGTCCCTGTCCACCTGTCTTTGTCTGTCCAGGTATGGGCCCGATCTACATGAACGAGGTGAAGTGCCTCGGGACGGAGAAGTCCATCTGGAACTGTCCGTTTAAAAACATCACCTCCGAGGACTGCCAGCACGTGGAGGACGCCGCTGTCCGCTGCAACGTGCCCTACATGGGACTGGAGCACTCGGTCAGATCTGAACCTGCCTACCAACACATGATTTTTCCTTTTCCTGTAAAATTTGATTCATTTTCATTACTGTGTTTAGAACTACTTATATGAAAATGAGGTTTACAGCATCAGATTTCATTAAGAACTGCACTGATAGCTACAGCAACTTGACAGTATCATGTTTATATTGTATTTATTGCATCACTCTATTTGTTCATTCTTTTTTTGTTTGTTTGTTTACTGCTTTAACTTCGCTGGTTGCATGAAGATGTGAGATTTTGGGTCTAACAGGTATGCTACAAGTGTGCAAAAATCTCACATCTTCACTCTCAACCAGCATTTCTCCTAGACCAGAGAGCTTCATATCGCTGCTGTCGTGAAAAAAGAGCAACTGTATCATATCAGCTTTTCTGTTCCCAACATGAAGAGAAAGATTTAGTAGTTAAATGGGTTGAGTTTCACACTTTGTCCCCTACAGAGCAGTGCAAACCCCACTGTGCAGTTTGAAAATGACATGGGTGTCAAGGAGAAAATCAGCGTTTTATTTTGTTGTCCTGAAAAGCTGACTCTTTGCAGATATGTTGTTTTGTTTCCCTGACAGCAGCAATATGCCTTTAACAGACAGTATGCCTGGCTCTACAGTTTGTATTCGACCGGGTCATACTCTCCTCGGCCTCCAGTAGATACACACATGAACAGGCACGGTAGCAGGGCACACACTCATCCCCTGTTTGTTATTTCCAGTCACACACTTTTTTAAATCACCACTGTGTGGAATCTAAAAATCCTTATTTGATTTTGCTTACCTTTCATGATGCCAGCCATCTCGATTTTAAAGGAATACTCCAACATTTTGGGCAAGATACCCTTTTCTCGACTTCCCCAGACTGAGAGAAGATGTTCAACACCAGTTTCACGTCTGTATGTTCTCTGGTTCAGTTCCTAGTTGGTGAAAAAGGTACTTTGCCCAAAATGTTGTAGTATTCCTTTAACAAATGTGGCCATATGTGGTACAACAGACTATAAAATCTCCAGCATTATCAGCAGATCCCAGACATGAGGAGTGTTTGCCCTGCAGCTGCCGGCTTGATCCTTGTGTGTCTCTGCTCCGCCTTGTGCCTCCTAACTCTTCTGCCCGATCACAGATCCGGATCACAGGTGGACGTACGCGTTACGAGGGCCGTGTGGAGGTGACGGTCTCAGACTCTAACGGGACGCAGAGCTGGGGCCTCATCTGTGGAGAGGGCTGGGGGACCAAGGAGGCCATGGTGGTCTGCAGGCAGCTGGGCTTGGGCTACGCTAACCACGGCCTGCAAGTAGGTCACTAACCCCAGGTAGAGCAACACTAACACTGCAGTGGAGCTCACCCATGACCAAAGAATATGTCATATCTGACATATGTAAATATAATACACCGACTTGTACTGTGCACCAAGTACACCACACATATACTGTATGTGCATCTATGTTCAAATATATAAAAAAAAAAAAAAAAAAAATTAGCCAGTCACACATAAGTTAATATGACAGCATATTAGGGCCATTGTAGGGGGGAAAAATTATAGAGCCACGGGTAGGTGGGTAATATTCTGAGAAAAAAAGTCCTATATTTACAAAAAGCGCAGATAACTTCTGATATTTAAATGGTAGATTAACAGGAAAAAACTCACAAACTTATGAGAAAAAAACTCAAAAATCCTGAGATTTTAAAGTCACAAATTTGCGTGAAAAAAAAATGAGAAATCCTCTCAGGTTCAAATTTTCTTTTTCTTTCTTTTTTTTTTTTTTTTTTTTTTTTTTTTGGCAAGCATCTGCGTCTGCAGCCTGTTGTTGATCCAGCCCTGCAAAGTGAAGCCATCTGGCTCCTTGACCAAAAAAAAAAAAGAAAAGAAAAAGAAAAAAACAAATTTTCAGATTTTTTCGTAAATTTTGTGAATTTATATTGTAAGAATTTTCAAGCTTTTTTTCTCATAAATTTCTGATTTTTTTTCTTGTAAATTTACCTATTTAATCTCAGATTCATCCCTACATTGGCCCTAATACGCCATCCATGTGACTAAATTAAATAATTCTTGATAAATATATTGAATATATTTACAATATGTTTTTTACTAATACTAAACTGTTACTAGTACTGGTAAAACATGTAAATATATTCCTTAAATATGTTTATCATGCCAATATGTCTTCCAAAATGCTATTGTTTTGGATTATTCTTGAACAGGCATGCACATGATTCACTCATGACAGTATATCATAATTTCCATATGGAAGAGATGTTTGGTTTCCTACATGAGACGAGCAGATCCTGTTTTGTTCTGTTCCACATGGACAGACCAGCCACACAGCAAACCTCTAATAAAGCCCAACGCCATTCAGCACCGAGCCAACGGCTGACTTCATCTGGAAACCATGTCGGCGTTCACCTCGGCTAATAACTAACCCCACCGCTGCTTCCACAACAACAACAACAATGCCAGCACCGCCGCCCCTCGGGACGGTTTGAAAAAAAAAAAAAAATGAAAGAAAGAAAAAGGTCAGAATGAGCGCAGGCGGTTCAGAGACAGGACAGGAAGTTTGTCCCCTCACTGACTCCCAGCAGGGCGTGTGTGCAGATCCGGATAGTGGGCGGCCGGACCAGTTATGAGGGCCGGGTGGAGGTTCAGGTTGGCTCCAAGTGGGGCACAGTGTGCAGCGCAGGCTGGACCACAAAGGAAGCCATGGTGGTTTGCAGGCAGCTAGGGCTGGGCTACTCCATGCATGCCATCACTGTAAGTAGGACCGATGACGTTCAGTAAATGAAGAGTTTTGCTTGAGATATTGAAAAAATGATACCTATGCTTCAGTTTTGTGCTGTAAAATGATTTGTAGCATAACATGAAAGCAAATTAAGATACTTCCTAAAGCATAAAAATCCACAATAAAACCATTTAACAATTTTAAAAAATGCTATTGGTGATGTAAATTGTATTTCTGGGCCCTTTAATTTCTGGTCATACACAAATACAGGGAAATATCAATTTCTCAGCCACTAGGCATGCTGTGTTACGATTAACAGGTGCTATTTTCCCATTTTCTCAACTGGAAAAACTCTTCTTCTGGTATTGCAATCAATAACACTTTCTCCACCTACACATACAGCCCACAGCTGAAAGAAACAGTCATTCCTGTTCTCCTGAGCTTGCTGAAAGTAATTCTGGGAAATGTAGGAAATCACTACCGGGATGAGGCAGATTGAGGGGAGAGTGGGCACACAAGAAAGCAGAGCAGTGTACAGAAACCAAGGGTGTATTTTTCATTTACTTGGTACTAAATGCTGAAAATAAATAAATAAATATGTAGGTATGTAAATGAATATGTAGCATTTGGGAAATTAACCTATTCAAATGTAAAACGTGTTTGAATACTTGCTATTTCTAAGGAAGATTGCAAGAAATTGTAAACCAAAATTATTCATTCAGTGTCTTTGTACTGGTCATGATCAGGTGATTTAAGGTTTAAAGTAACTGGGAAATTAGTGGACTCTTCACAGGAAAGTGGGCACTAGAAGCAGACATTAGCTACTAATAGGATTATTCAGCCACCCTCTGTGTATGAAGAAATTTATTGCTCCCTGTTGTCCGTAAACTCTGCATCACGTTGTGTCCTCAGCGAACAGCCAAGATGAGTCATGGCCATCTGGTTTTCAGGACCGAGACATCACACTGAACCTTTTTTCTTTTTTTTTTCTTTCACTCCATTTGTGAACGATTATCTCCTGACAGATATGCTGTGTTTGTGTTTCCTCGCATGCCTGTGTGTTTGTCCCTGTCTAAGGAAACCTGGTACTGGGACAGCAGCAACGTGACCGACATGGTTCTGAGCGGCGTGAAGTGCACGGGAAACGAGATGGCGCTCACTCAGTGCCAGCATCACAAAACGGTCAGCTGTCAGAAAGCGGCCGCCAAGTTCGCCGCGGGGGTCATCTGCTCCGAGAGTGAGTCGCAACGGGAGGCCTGAGCAAAGTTTTACAGCACGTTTAGTTTACTCGCTCATATAAGTCGTATGCAATTAGGGGCTCCATTCTTTCTTTAATTTAATAGATAAAGGCAAGGCAATAACACTGCCAAGACTGGGGGTCCCATTTCTTGCAATGAAGGTGACAAAATAAGGAAAAAAGACAAAGTATTTGGAGACAGGCCTCAAAAAAGCATTCACTCCAAAGGAAAAAATAAAAAAATATATGAGCGAAACAATTGAGTGAAACAACAGGACTGCCAGCTCAGATCAGTTATTTTACTTGCCTAGAAACTAATATTTTCCATGCTGCCAAAGCATAAAATGTCAGATTCCTTGTAGTATCTGCCAGATAATGTAATAACTTGTCACAATGTAATAAAAATGTCCATCTGAATGGGTTGAAAATGTAAAAAAAAAAAAAAGAAAAAAAAATATTACATTAACTGATGATTTTTACTTCATAAGCCAGTTAATGGAATACTGTGATTTTATTGTATTATGTGGCAGTTTATTATGTTATCAGGTTTTGTTACTTTCTGAATCATCTTAAAGGGGCATTTTATTTTATTTTGGGCTTCTATTACTTTGCAGATGTTGCATCATCATCATCATCAGTTTGCACAAGTCTTGTCTGTATAACATGGGTGGAAAAATCAGATCTGAATTGGAAAATGGAAGTGGCTGCTCCATTACTGTCCAATTAGCTGTATATAGTTTGTGCTTCTCATACCGTTTGTGTCAGTCTGCACTGTAAATTATTATTACACATTTATTGATCTTGTCAGCTTGTGATTCTGATGTAAGAAGAAGTGGAGCATCATCATTCAGGGTGCAGCGTTTCTCTCCTCACCGGCAGCAGGGTGGTGTTGTGCACAGACAGATGCAGAAGATGTGGGACAGCTTCCTTGCGGTTTTCAGTGAAAACTAATTCTGTCTCTGTGCGCAGCGGCGTCTGACCTGGTTCTGAACGCCCCGCTGGTCCAGCAGACGGTTTACATCGAGGACCGGCCTCTGCACATGCTCTACTGCGCCGCCGAAGAGGACTGCCTGTCAAAATCTGCTGCCAAGGCCAACTGGCCCTACGGACACCGACGCCTCCTTCGCTTCTCCTCCCAGATCCACAACATCGGCCGGGCTGACTTCAGACCCAAGGCCGGGCGGCACTCGTGGGTCTGGCACGCCTGCCATGGGTAAGGCTCGCATCCGTTAGGATGTGATTTTATTTGGAGTTAAAAACCTAAATCCAGGACAAAGAACTGTTTGCACACTAATGTTTAACTCAAGCAGTTATATTATTTCTTCAGTCCACCTCTGCACCCCCCCAAAAAAAACATGCATATGACTAAAACTGACCTCTACCTGACTTTAGTGAGAACAATCCAGCTCCTTCCACATCATAAACTCAGAATAAAGTTTATTCAACCCTGAGGGGAAATTGGGTCATTGCAGCAGAAAATAAAATGATTAAGCTGGAAATACAAGCTAATAAATATGAAAGATTAAAGATACATTTTCTTCATCTTAAATGAAGGCATCCCTGCTACTATCACTGTCAGATTTATACATTTATAGTCCAGTGCAACAAGATAGATATGCATGCATGGTGTGCAAATCTGTATCATCAGCTGTTTCTGCTGGAGGAGTTTCACCTAAGCCATTCCCTCATCTAATTATTCAACCGCTTTGCCTTTATTGAATTAATTTATTAGCTGCTACTCTACTTTTTTCCTTCATTCTGGTTATCTTGCATGACCCAGCCCGACCCCATAAATCTGTTCTGTAGATTTCCTCCCATCCGTTTTTTCTCTGTGTGTCAGCTGATAAAGAGGCCGTTAAAACTAATGGGAAGGAAAAAAGTGAAACCTCCTTCATCATTCCTCAGCCTCTCGCACAACACGGTGATGATATGAGAGAAGAAATATGTATAACAGCTGCTCTGGCAAGAGCTTCTGCCTTCGTGTTAAATGATACCGAGTATCTGGAGGATGGGTGAGATTCAAATGCCTGGAGTAGATATGAGCCTGCTTGAGATTTAGCAAATGACAGTAAAAAAATGACAGGAGGGGTATTTTTTATATGTCAAATGAGGACTGTATATCCGTTTAGGTAAAAAAGATAAAATAAAACAAACATTCAGTATTAGTTTCATAAAAAAGTGCCATGTTTTTCCTACTGTCGATAACTTTGTGGTGGATTATCTAATTTGGAACCAAGCTCGTGTTGCACATTACAACTTGTGCTCTGTATTTTACAGCCACTACCACAGTATGGATATTTTCACCCACTACGACCTGCTGAATGCCAACGGGAGCAAAGTGGCCGAGGGACACAAAGCCAGTTTCTGCCTGGAGGACTCAGACTGCCAGGAGGGTGAGTCGGACACGTCGCCTTGACCTGTCAGATCTGGGTCAAGTAATAGTGTTAGTTTTCATGTGTTTGGAGCAGAAGATGGGTGGAGTTCGCCTTGCAGCATGACACAAGAAGTCCCAGAACGTCGAAATAATCACAGGAGTGCTGCAATGTGGACGGTCCTCACATAGTAAAG
This sequence comes from Myripristis murdjan, assembly GCF_902150065.1. Taxonomy (NCBI): domain Eukaryota; kingdom Metazoa; phylum Chordata; class Actinopteri; order Holocentriformes; family Holocentridae; genus Myripristis; species Myripristis murdjan. The sequence goes on from NC_044001.1 coordinate 6,594,067, forward strand.
TCCACTTATCAGGCGCATCAAGCAGATTAAAACAAACATTAAGAATGATGGAGATAAAGCGCCATGGAGTGCTTCTCTTAGCCTGGTGATGAATCCATACTCTTTCACAACCAAATACAACATACACTACCTGGACAAAAGTATTGGGCCACAGCTCTTAATGCTTGAATTCAGGTGTTTCATTCAGTCCCATTACCACAGGTGTATATAATCCAGCAGCTAGCCATGCAGTCTGCCTTTACAGATATTTGTGAGAGAATGGCTCATTCTAAAGAGCTCACTGAGTTCCAGCGTGCTGCTGTAATAGTCATGTAATAGGATGCCACCGCTGCAACAAGTCAGCTGGTGAAGTTTCTTCCCTCCTAGATATTCCACCATCAGCTGGAAGTGGGATTATTGCAAAAATTCATACTCCAAAATCTGGTAGAAAGCCTTCCCAGAAGAGTGGAAGCTGTTCTGGCTGCAAAGGGGGGAACAACTCCATATTAATGCCTGTGGATTTAGAATGGGAGGTCAGAAAAGCTCCTGTAGGTGTGATGTGGAGGTGGTCCAATACTTCTGTCCATACAGTGCACCATGTAGTCATGAAGTCCTGGTTCAATTTTGCCTTGGATCTTTGATGTCATATTCCTCTTTCCCATCCCATCCCATCTCTTTCCATTCTAAATAGTCCAATTGTCCTTTTTGCCAATAATGCAAAAACTGGCTTTACATGCATAACAAATTCATGCTCTAAAAATGTACTAATTTTGTTTGTTTTTGAAGTTAGCTTTCTAAATACATGATATAGCATCATTCCTGCACAAAGCCTAGCATTTCATTCACAATACTTCTCCAGGTGTCTCCAAGCGGTACGAGTGTGCCAACTTTGGTGAGCAAGGCATCACCGTGGGCTGCTGGGACTTGTACCGTCACGACATCGACTGCCAGTGGATCGACATCACAGACGTCAAGCCTGGAAACTACATCATGCAGGTGAGCAGCCAGGGGGTAGGGATGAAAATACATAGAAATACAAGGAGTCACAAACACCAAACATACAGTTGTGTGACTATAAAGGGCTTCACAGGCATCGATCAGACTGAATATCACCTAATCTAATGAACACACACATACACACACACTTTGATAAGAAATTTTAGCTTTAAAGACACACTCCTGGTAACATTATTCAGGATTAATTGACAAAAAACTGGGGGAAAAAATGTGGAAAAGAACGATGCTTACTTAAATGTCTAAATGGTTCTCACCTCAGTTGACTCTCTGCAGTTTTGTGCAATGCACCTTTAACCTCTCAAATATGTGTGATTGCAGGAAATGTTTGGGAAATTATTCCCAAAGTCCTGATTAAACATGGAAAACCATCACTTATTATTAAATGCAAGTGTGTCAAGGTTTTATTTTCTTCAGTTACTTCCGGTTAATATTCCATTATTATGTTAGTAAAATCCATCCACCTGTTATGTTATATATTATTCTTTATATTCTTTTGTATACTCCACCTCTTCAGATTGTGATAAATCCAAATTTTGAAGTGGCCGAGAGCGACTTCACCAACAACGCCATGAAATGTAACTGCAAATATGACGGCCATCGCATCTGGCTCCACAACTGTCACATTGGTAAGAAACAGTGAAAGTACAATGTGCTAATGCCAATCTTGTCATTTCTAGTTATCTTGTTTACTGCTTTATTCTTTTTTAATATGTTTGATATTAGTATTAGTGTGGTTATTTTTATTTCTTTCCCTATAGGCGATGCCTTCAGTGAGGAGGCAGAGAGGAGGTTTGAGAAATACCCCGGACAGCTGAATAACCAAATTTCTTAATCCACAAGCTTTTCACAACCATGTAAGAACCAAAGTGGGGGTCGCATGTATGAAGAACATTCCTCTCCAGCTCAAAAAGTGAAGCGCGCACCCCTCCCTGTCCGCTCCCCGTATGGATCCCCACCCAAAACCCCGTCTGATCACATCCGATCCGGTCATCTGACGCTCTGCACGGCTCGTGGAAGGAGCCGAGTCCCAGTGTTATTTCCCTCCGGTGAATGTGTCGTATGTCTGAGTTATTATACTTGAATATTCGAGTGCTAATCCTTTTCTGAACTTTTTTTTTTTTCTCGGTCAAACGTCTTTTTACCAAGTTTAAAAAGTCTGTTTTTTTTGTACGCCTGTCGCCTTCTATTGAATGTTTTTGTTCTGAGTTATGAATGGAGTGTTATTTTTTTATAGCCAGTTTTATTTTACGTGGAGTGCGCAGGTGCAGGTGCAGGTTCAGAACTATCACAGGTGTTATTAAGATGTAGAAATCGAACAACAAACCAAAAACCATGATGGTGCAGCTCTGTGGAAGTCTTCCTGGACTTGAATACATGTTGATATTCTGTGTTGCAGACGAGGCAGGGAGGCCTGTGATGCCTGCAGGACACCGAGACCTTAACCTGGACAAATCACACTGAAATACTGAAAATGTAAATGAGCATGTCACTCGAGGGAGAAAGGAAGGCTTCAGAAAGATTTTCACACAAGATCACTACTCAGTTCACTGCCATCTCGTGCACAGAAATGGTTCATTTTTTGTTTTTTGTTGTTGTTTTTTTTTGGACCACTTGGTCAAGCTATAACCTTCCTGCCTCCACTCACACAATCATTTATTTTGTGAATGTATTTATTGCCAATATCAAAGGTGCTCGAGGACAATCCGTGTCAATGGTAGTGATTGTTCATTAGTGTTGTTATCAGTATGAACTGCTCTGGAATCAGTCTGAAACCACCTGTAGCCGTAGTCTGTGTGCATTTTAATACTCAGTCAGGGCCGAGACGTAGGAAAGGGCAAAGCCAGATCACCACGATTACCCTCAAGAATCGCTGTATGTACGCCAATCTAATCACACCCGCTGCACCAAATAAAAAGGAAAGAAATAATGTGATGTATCGAAGAGATGTGCTTTTTTATTATTATTACAAATAATCCACAGTGTAAAGTCATACCCTGTGAGGTTTTACAGAAATGCAGCATTGCATTTTTTGTGTTTGTTGCATTCCTAGCCCATATCCTCTGTTCCCTTGATGCTCAAAAAGTTAAAATAATATTTACCTCCACAAAAACCGGCACAAAAACCTTTCATTAAGCTGCACGAGCTGTTTGGAGAAATTCGATGGACATTTTATCCCTTTTTTTAATCTGTGTGTTTGGTGTTTCTATGAACTTAAATTGAGTTTTGACTGGCATGGGGGATTATAGTGCCTGAATTTTCATTTTTTGAGTGAACTGTTCCTTTAAACCATGGGTTGACAAGCACAATGACTTGAAGGCCTATTGCTACAGGGCCATACATGACAACAGCATTTTGTTTTGAGTCCTGCTTGGTTGAAAAAGAATCTATACAGTGGAAATATATATTTTTTTCCCATTTAAATTTACAATCTGAAGACACACCAAGTAAAGAATATAAAACAATGTCAGATGAGGAACATTCAAGGGGTTTAAAATCCTGCAATAATAAGATATAGGGCAGTAATGAATGTTTACAGTGCCTGTTTGTGTTAAGAGCAGCTCCCAGTTATCTGTTGATGAGCTCAGAGTTCATCGTCTCAGCCTCCCCGGGGCGTTTGGCCGCTAATCTCAACCTTCGGTGCCACAGTTAAACAATCCTATTAACCCCAGGCAGCGATCACATTAACCGTGAGCACGGCATTACACCGACTCACCTCGCATCCCGTGATGTAGGTCACCAAATCCAATATGCAGCACGACTCGATGTGGGTAAATCAAAAGGCGGGGTGAACTTTGACCCCCAGACAGTGAACATCACGGCCAATAAGCAACAATATCACTGATGTTATACCTAGAAAAGGATCAATCCATCATTTGCACTGAATTTATTCTCTCTAATCACCCTAATCTGACATAATTCAAGTGATTTTGATGCTACTTTTCGTGATTTTATAATAGAGTTGGTTTATGCTCTACAACATGGACATGACCACAGTCCCTCATTGATTTCAGTTAAAATGCATTAATCCCATTTATGAAGAGGAGATAGAGATGAAGGGCAGGAGACATACTTATTATTTATAGTCACTCCTGTATCATATCATATCCTTCCTGCTGATGTGGTGTAGACTTGAATTCAGCTGACTCACAAGGTAAAAGGAGAGTTTTAATGTTGTTTATTGTCCCGAGTGACCAGTAAATCTGTCCAGGCAGGATCAGGTTTTGTCATTTTCTGTCGAGTCAAAAAAAAAAAAATCTACGAGGAGATTTTCAAAATCACTTTGCACAAGCTCATGGCCTGTGAGTCGCTGCTCGCTTCATCACCGCTGATGTTTGTCGTGCTGCAGATCGCCTGCTGGATTCTCCCTGAGCTCCTCACCTGAGCACCGCTGATCTCCATCATCATGTCACCTGCATGTCCGGCCTGATAGGAGAGGATTATCGCTGGTTTAGCAGCACGTTGTCATACATGAGAGGCCTAATACCAGTCTTACAGTAAACACCACAAACAGGGTGGGAAGAGTTGCCCACGGTGCCTCCTAGAGGACAGATTCTGTAAGTGCAGGAGTGCAGGAGGGGATTCAATATTTAACTCAATATCACAGTGGCTTAGGGTTTGGTTGGGCCCATCACCAATGAAATGAGAAATCAGTTTGTTTGTTTTTTTTTGTTTTTTTTAATCACAGATTAACAGCATTTTTATCATGAGTTTCCCCCATCCAGCTGTTATTTTCTCAGTTATGAAATTCCACACCAAAAAAAAACTCTCTTATGTAATGCTTCTCAACACACAACCTGATAAAATGGCATTCAGTACAGCGTCTGTAAACGAAATGAATGAATGAAAATGTTCAGGGACACCAGATTTAGTCTCTTGTGTTTTTACAACTCCTGTTCCCATGCATTTGCAGGCGTTTCGAAGTTGCTCTTCCTAAATCCATTCAGCGTCCCGAGGTCAAGGTGTTGCATACATTTAGAATAACCTGTACCATTACTGTTTTCTAGTACAACTAACTATTTATTAATGTATAAGCTTTCATCACTGGCAGAATTAAACAACATTTTCCCTAATGCCCTATCTACAGTATGCTGTGGTGAACAACTGGGACACAGACATTTTGGTATTCATACTGAATTAAAAATGTAAGTCGAAACCAAAATGACTCAGGCATCATGATACAGTAGAAACGTGAGCACGATACATGATTTATTTTAAATACGGTGACACAACATGAGCTCACATCAACAGTCACAAACCTAAACTGAAGACAAACGAGACATTTCTTGTACAAAATAGTTATGCTTACTAAAGCAGCTTAATCAATTCCTTTCGTACAGAGAAATGGAAATGAAGGCAAGTGGCTGTGTGGTTAAACTGTCCCGTTCCGTACATGAAAGGTCACAGGTGCGATCCCTCCGAGTGTACTTGAGTGTGACATTGAAGCCCTGTCACATTGGAAATTAGTCTAAAATGGCTTTATTTTAATACACAAATGATTGAATTTTGACAATTTCTTCATACTTTCACTGTACAGAACTTGTGGAGTTTAACACTAAACTTTAAAAAGCTGAATCGAGCCCCGGAGTAATTACTAATAGTCAAATGATGAACTTGTTGCTGTATTTTTAACTATTTATTCTGAATAAAAGTTAAACACGTTTGAGAAATTAGAGCTTCGGTCAGAGTCTGAACATGATGTCAGTAACACTCGTCAACTTCAATCGATTCAAAATGCACAGGAAAACCGGAATTCATCTGCTGATGAAAGTGCATTCATTCTCCAAAATTTCTCAGTGTGATGGGGACGCCGACCTTCCACCAAATGTTTTTCAGCGTTTACCGTTTCAGGAAAATCCACTTCCCAGACCACACGGCCGAGTAGAGCGCTATGAAGTTCATCTGAGTCGTCTGTGTGGTGTTTTTAACCTCGGTGGCACACACACACACAGATCAGCCCACAGTTTCACTCCAATACTGTCTGCTTGACCACTCTCCCTTCACGGTCGATGGCAAAGTTATAATTCTTTGGATTGTCCAGGGCTTCTTCAATACGCTGGTCCAGGTTCTCCATGGTGATGAAGTTCTTTGCATCCTCCTGCATCACAATGAAAACCAATGGATAACATCAGCCTCAAGTCCACAAACAAACAAACAAAAAAAGAGTCAAACTCAGCCAGAGATTTGATTTGTGATGCAAATGTAAAGCCATTATTTACGAATACTTTTTTTTTTTTTTTTTTTTTTGCACTACATGCCGTAGCAGCAGCAGCTGAATTTCAAGTTTCAAGTGAAAAGGATGCTGCAGGTGGTTGAGTTGTCACACCTCACATTCTGGCTGGTATTAATTTCCCAAAGTGAATGCTCCTTTGAATAATTTCAACTTCAACAACTCTGCCTATAAATGCACCTGACAGCTTAATTTCTATAATCTTATCACTGGATGTGCAATTCCAAGTAAATCCTGAAGGAGCAGTAAGTCTGAATTTTACTCAGCACAAAACACCCATAACATACTGGCCCGAGGTTTGATAATGTTATATATTTACAATGGTGACCCAGAGTAAAACAGTCTGCTTCACAGTGGACTGAGTTAATTCAGTGAATTCAAAGCTTGGGAGCATCGTACCTGCAGCTGCAAAACTTCCCTCTCCTTTTCTTTGATAAATTCTTGCGTTGCTTCTTCGCGCCGCATAGCTGCTTCTCTTTTCTTGAGCTCGGCCGCCTCCATTTCTTTCTGGATCCTTGCTTGTCTAAAAAGGCACAGAGGAGTGAGCAATAAGCATCACTTTTTTAAAATGCACTGTGAGTGATAGAGGATGGAGCCAACAGCAGGAAACTTAACATAAAGAGGACAAAATACATAAACATGAACATGAACATGATCATGATCAATTCCCTCTCTGGAAAAGGCAATTTTATTTTTTTGTATCGCAAAATTCAGACCAGAGGGTCAATTCAATGAGCTTTACCAAAGGAAAAAATGAAAAACAATGAAAAACAAACAAGACATAGAAATTAATAAAATGCACAAGTGCTAGAATGACATGGCATGAAATTTAAAAATCAAAAGCTTCTATTTTTGCCAATCAATTTAATAGAAGACATAAAAAGGCAGATAAACCTGAGATTAAAATACTAAAAAATAATAAAAGTCCATGTCCTAAAACAGTATTTTTTGCATCATTTTTGCTGTTTAAATCTGTGCATAGGCCTTCGTTGCTGTATGAACCTCATGAGAGTTTGTTTTCTTTAAAATTTTAATTTGTGAAACCTTTCCCTCACCTGAGTCTGAGCATGCGCAGGTTCTCCTCGTCGTTCCAGGCCATCAGGGCCCGGTGCTCCTCGGCCTCCTGCTTGGCCCTCTCCTCGGCCAGGGAGCCCGTCTCCTCCTCGTACTTCTTGCGCAGCACCTCCTCCTTGAACTCCAGTCTGAGAAACACAGACAAGAAGGATCAACTCAGTGGGCGGGACAAAACAACTCCTTCTCTGCGGAAGGAGTGTTCATTTTCAATTATTTATCAACTGGCTGGAAGGAATGTATTTCCTGAAGTGATCAAACTGAACGCCAAACCAAGCAGAGACACAGCCCTTGTGATTGCATGTTTGCTTCTTTCTGTCTTTTTATTCACATACAAGCAGCAGTTAGGCTTCCACTGATGACTTGCAAGACATTTCCTTTAAAAATGTCAGCCAGTGATAATCCTCCAGCTCCATTTCTGAAGCTGTCTGGCAAAGGCAGCATGTGCCTCTTTCCAAAGGCTGCAGCTTTGACATCTGATTAATAAAGAAAGAAAGAAAAAGATCTGGAGGGACGGTGGGCTGGCAGACAGAAACAACCATATATTAAGCATGAAGGGTCGAGGAGCTGATTGGAACAGCACTACAACTGCGAAAAATTAGAAATACAAGCAGACCAGTAGACCAGTAGGCTAATCAGTATTTACTAGAAATTTGCAAGAGTGCATGGTATTAAAGAAATGAAATTACAGAGCACCAAGACAAGTAAAATCCCTCTGCAGCCTTAAATATTTCAGCATTTGCTATGATGGGAGAAACATTAACATCTGAATCCACAACACTATAATTACAATGCAATATTCTTCCCTCGCATAAAGTAGGGCTGCAGGGTATGGAAACAATGCCATATCTCGATTTTTGACAACGGGTTCACATTTATTTGAAGTTTTAAGCATCAAAAAGCAAAAAATAACACCAAATGGATGTGGAAAATGTGACTTCACAAAGTATTTTACTGATCAAAACAGACCAATCAGTGTCTTAGGCTCATCCTGAATGTGATATCGTTGCAATTGAGATATTAATCGCACGATAACGATATAATAACGATGTATCGTCGGTAAAGGCGTTCAAATTGGAGCTGAAAATGTCCATGTTGACGTACCGCAGCGCCCGCATGATGAGGTCGTACTCGGTGAATCTCTCCCGCAGCACCACCATCTCCTCCGGGTCGACCGGCGGAGGCACTTTGATCCGGCCCTCCTTGGACTTGGCCACCGGGTCGCTGCGGGACTTTCTGCCGCGGACGGCCTCCACGAGCACGGCCTGCCTCGGGGCGAGGAGCCGCAGCGCCGACACGCTCCTCCCGCTGATCACCTGGAACATGACGGCGTGGGGAAGCGCAAACAGGAGGGCAGACGAGCTGGTTTAGTTAATGTGAGGCGGACATTAAACTGTGTAACATTGAGGCACAAGTCTTGCTGTTACAAGAGAGCTGCCATGTTGGTAACCCCTGACCCACAGGAAGTGATTTAACTCTTATTTTATTCTGGGAATCTACCGCCCTCTGCAGGTTAGGTTGTGGTAAAGCACCAAATCCACGCCTCCCAGGTTCAGTATGAGCTTTAAATACATTAATTAAATACAAAGCATTTATAATGTCACTTTAGCTGCAATATCAGTTGTTTATCTGTCTAAAAAAAGTCTGAGTGCAATCTGCTTTTAAACCATTAAACCTCGGTGGACTCTAAGCCAGGTGGCTAAAGCCAGCGCCAAGTGCCAAACCAGTTTTCTGATGTTACATGTAGGTGTTGGGCAAAGTTTGTCTTAATCACTTTCTGCTCCCGTGTGCGCAAAAGCTCAGTTAAAAAGACGCAACAGGTTAGACTAGGATGTAGGCAATACACTGTGCAAGCCGCACTTAATGACTGGAGTAAGAAAATGATGGGGAAAAAATAGTGCTAGCCATAAAAAACAAAACAAAAACAGAAAGCTCTAAGAAGTCATTGCTGTGTCATTTTATTTTATTTTATTTTATTTTATTTTATTTTATTTTATTTTATTTTATGTTTGGTTGTTACCTTTATTTTAAAGAATAAGAAGGTGGAGATTTTTTTTCCATGTAACTAACAGGAGATGTTTCTACCTCCTATAACCGTCTCATAGTTTGTGCCCTTTACACACATATCACATATTCAATTGATTGATTGGAAATATGTGATTAATTTTTTTTTGTTTTGTTTTGTTTTGTTTTGTTTTTTGCTTGTAGCAGCAAAATAATGGCTTGGACATGATGTGCTTGTTTAATCGTTTCCACATTTCCTAACAATTTAATTTCATCATTTCTTAATGCAGAAGTGGCATGAAATATCAAAATAAAATAAGTAATTTTAGCCCAGGTGATACTGATAACCCAGAATTTGGGTTGTATTTTTCAGCCCACTTCTAGTAGCTTTAACTCAGAGTCATTTTTTTTACCTGTTTTTGGACAGAAACATGACAACCCGTACCCCGACCCTGCTGGTTTACAGCAGCTCATGACCGTGTCACTCCTGTCCAAGCACAAGTTGAAGATGTTTCATGTTAACACTCTGCACACACACCAAGCTGTCAGACATCCACCTGTGTGTTTGATGTGTGTCCTCAGGGTGTGAGCACGGGTGAGCGGGGTGTCTGCTGACTGCATGTCCTGCTGAGCCGAGGCACAAACACATTACAGCTGCACTCGGCCTGCCAAGAAGACGGCATCATGGGAAATGGTGCAGTGCTGCTCTGTGTGTTGCTCACCTGACATTGAGAGGTGAAGGTAAGGAGTGATTCAGCGGGATGTCGGCTCAAACAGTGAAACACCCCTGTTGCTGGTGTAGTCGTAAGTTTCACATGAGATGCTAACGGCACATCAGCTGCTTTCGCTTTTTATTTTGCTGCTGCACATCAACACAATGTGGCAAAAGCACACTAAAAATGGAAATTTAATTACTCGAGTGCCTGTGAAACCTGTTTAAAACCCATGATTGATTAACAAAAATGTGTAGTAGTAAGCAATCTGAAGATATGTGTGTTTTATCAGTCAACTGTTTGGATGATAGAGGATTTGGCCTTTTTAATCAGGCATGATAAATATGCCCTGAGAGACTGACTAAACAAAAGTTTCACCAAATGATAACACGACATATGCACTGGTTTGCAGGTCAGTTATGTATTTATTCAGCATGTTGCCGGCTCTTACAGGTACACCAAGCGTAAAGGTGCAGACTTTGTATTAGTTTCACAGGTGTAAAACACCGTTTAGGTCTAAGATCAGCATACAAACAACATGGAGCTCCTGTTTCCATACAAGTCGCAGTTCCCTTTCAGTTTCGTCGTTTCATCGCTTAGCTTGAGCGTCGAATGAACTTGCCGAACAGAAAAACTCTAATGCAGATAGGCTGATAGATACACTGCATGATTATAAGGAGAAACCAGTAACAATTAGTCTTCCATGGCATTTCCACATCCGGAAGGAAAAGCACAGTTTTATTAGAAATTTTGCGAAAGAAATAACCGGCCAAATAGAAAGACCAAAACCGACTCCCACTTTCAACCAACCAAAGCTTGTGGTGTTCGTGTGTATGCAAATGCCAAGGAAGAATAACCGAAAAAGAAGACAAATGGCTCTCTAAGATAATGAAAAGAAATGTTTAAGGTTACTGGCTCGTGACGTCTACTACAGAACCAGGGGAGCGGGACAATGCGTAATCGATTGGTCGAGTTCCCAATCAATAATGCTGCGGGTTTCTGGTGTCACTTTGAACACAGACAAAGTCCAAGCATCAAGAGGCGAAACGAATTTTTGTCCTCCCTCACAAACAATTGGTTAAATGTTTGCTCAGTGGAGGTCAGACGGGGTCAAATGGGGGGGGGGGGGGGGTCTCGCTGCTTGGACCGAAGCATTAGACGACAGGGAGGAACTCAGCCAAAAGAAGACTGCTGCCCGGCGTAGCTATGTAACTAATGCAGTGCAGCCACTCTGCATTTCACAGTTTGCCATCTTCTTAATGTATGGTGTCAGAATGTGTGTAGAAGAAGGGGGACTTCCTGGTGGACCTCTTGTATAGAACAAGGGCGCATCTGTCTTGGGAAGAATGAGCTTTGGTTTGGGTCGGGAGTAGTAAAGAGGATTTGGGGGAGTATAAGGTGAGAATATGAGGGAGAGGGAGAGAATGTAAAAAAGTTGAGGCGTTAGACGGGGAGGAGATGTTTAGGTCAGGGTAGGGGAGGAAGAAGGGGGGGTGAAGTATTCAGGATTACGCCAGGCTTGTGGCATTTCGACTTTAGAGCTTAGTTTAGGACTGGAAGAGGAGGGTAGGCCAGCCGAAACTCTTCCCCCTCCAGCAGTTTCCTGAAAGAAGAAAAAGGAAACAGAGCACGCCACAGTTAACCGTTAATCTACTCGCACATATGAAAAAATACATGCACAGATTAAGACACAGCTTATATGCAAAAATAAATCGGTTAACGGAGACTGAATGTCAGCAAAATAAGCCGGGATCATAGATTGGATGTGTTCAAATCGAGGATTGGTGTTAGATTTTGCAGGGCGGCAGTGAAAGCAGCCGGTGGAGCCTTACCTATACGCTGCTATTTCAATGTCAAGGGCCATCTTCACGTTGAGAAGGTCTTGGTACTCTCTCAGGTAGCGAGCCATCTCCTGCTTGGCTTCAGAGATATCCCTCTCCAATTCATTTATCCTCATCTGCGGTAGGAAACAAGGCCGGTTAGGGACAGATGCTAAAAATAGCAAGGACCGGTGTGACACTATTAGGCACAGGGAAGTGACACATGAGACGTTCAGGTGGTGTCATTTTATAGTTTTGTTCTTGAAGAGATTTGCTGCAAAGTGAGGCGTCAGCGATGTGGAAAACGGTGACATCTTGACTGACAAAAAATGCAAAACTACAACCAAAAAAATGGTATTTTGCACATGGGGAAAAGTAACTTCAGTTCTTAGTGGACAAAATGAGGCCACTGTTACAAGTGGAGACTTTAATATTCTCAAAATACTATGAACTTGAAGTAATGCATGTGTTTTCTCTTAAATGAATATCTGCTGTAGCGTTTGGGAAAACTCCGATTTGTGGTTTTTTTTTTTTTTTTTTTTTTTGTGGGTCGGCTGTTTCCTTCGTTGATTCACAGACTGTAACCTTGCAGACTTTCACCTCTGCTGTGAGCCTCTCATCATGTCCCGCTGAGCAGTAGACCAGTGTGTGTGTGTGTGTGTGTGTGTGTGTGTGTGTGTGTGTGTGTGTGAGTGTGAGTGTGTGTGCATGCGTAGGGGAGGGAGCAGCTGCTGCAGAGAATATTTTACATATTGTGTCATAGCAAAAAACACCCTGCTGTGCTCTGAGACGGTGTCCTGCTGCGCCGACTGTTCCTTCGCTTTTCACATGAAGAGCATTTTTTTTTTTTTTCCCCCTCTCATTGTGACTGCTGGTTGTAAATGTTTTCAGTCACATTAGCTAAATATAACCTGACAGTTGTCCTGTCTCACCTCTCTGTCAAACAGGTTTATACAGTATCCACTGGAAAGAAAAAAAAAAAAACAAAGAAAGAATCTCACAACAGGATTGCACAAGGACATCCTGGCATGTGCATGGTTTTAAATATGAATCACAGCTTTTATGGTCACATTTGTTCATCATGCTATCGTCCCTGCCACTTTCCGCGGTATACTATGTAATCCTGAGGAAAGGCTGGACCAAATAACGAAAAAATGATTGGATTGATGATTGGAGTCTGGAATGCTTCAATTATAGTGGAGCTAAAATGCTAAATGGGAGATGTCCTCATCAGGGACAGTAAATCAGTGCCCATTTTTCCTGTCGCCCTAGTCTTCACGCACATATGACCAGGATCTAGATATGCCTCATTCACCTGGTATTTTGCCACCTCCTTCCCCTGCGTCTCCTCCAGATCCTCCAGTTGTTTATTGAGGGAGTCGATGACGTTCCGGAGGGCCTCGATCTCCGAGGAGCGGGACTGAAGCAGCCTCCGGTACTCCATCGTCTCCTCTCGGATGGCGTGCACCGCCTCGTTGTTCTTGCTCGCCATCTCTGCCACGCTTGCAAACTTGTTCTTGTACCAGTCCTCGGCGGCCTGCATGTTCTTGTTTGCCAGCCGCTCGTACTGCGCCCGGATGTCTCGGAGGGCGGCGGAGAGGTCAGGCCGGGACACTTCCACATCCACGCTGATGTTGGCCACCTGCAGCTGGGCCTGCAGCTCAGCCTGCTCCTCCGCATACACTTTCTTCAGGAACACGATCTCCTCGGACAGAGAGACCACGCTGGCCTCGGCGTCACAGTTGGTGACCGCGGCCCTGCCGGCCTCCTCCCGGGCCCTCTGCAGGGCCTCCTCAGCATCCATGCGCAGCCTCGCCTCCTCCTCGTAGCGCTCCTTCAGCTGCTCGTACACATCGCGCAGGTAGTCCCTCTCCGCCTCCATCCGCATCTTCTCCCCGCTCTCCGAGTCAATCATGGCCCGCAGACTCCGCGCCTCCCCCTCGTAGAGCGTCTGCAGGCGGGACGGGTCGTTCTGCCGCCTCCTCAGCGCCTCCAGCTCGGCCAGCAGGGCCCGGTTCTGCAGCTCCAGGTGCCTCACCTTCTCGATGTAGGTGGCAAAGCGATCGTTCAGATCCACAAGCTGCTCCCTCTCCTGGGAGCGCAGGCCCAGCAGCTCTGTGTTGAGGGAGCTGGCCTGAGCCAGGTCCATCCGCTCAGATGCATCTGGCAGGGGAGAGGAGCCCAGCCTCAGGATCCTCTTCCCAGTCGGAGGAGCTCGGGGAGAAGAGTAGAGGGAGGAAGACATGGAGGATTTGGTGGTGGTTCGGGAGCCTCTGTAGCTGTCCCAAGGGCGGCGGTAGGAGATGTAGGAGTCGTAGCTCATGATGAATTTTTTTGTTGTTGGAGTTTTTTGTTTGTTTTAGAAAAGGATGTGGATGTTTTAGTTTCAGAAGGTTTTTTTTAATGTCCCCCTTGTTCTGCACACCATCGGTGAGGATGAGCGAGCGTTTTTGCACTGCACCAGCTCAGTGATGCTGCAGATCCCCGGCTTTTATACAGCGAGTCAGCCCCCCCCCCACCACACCTCCCCACCACACCACTCTCCACCACAGAGAAACATCAGTACTGTCAGCATCCACTGAGCCAATGGCAGACTGCTGCAGTGAAGTAACGGGAGGTTGGTTTTCAGACTCCCTCTCAACCCTGGCAAGCAGAGTAGATGTGGTAGAGCAGTCTTTTTTTATCTGCCATGCTAATCGTCCTGCAAATTATAGCTCCATTCAGATTATTAATTTCGAAGAATGTCTTTTGCTTTGCTTCCGACTCCCATTACACGTTCCCATATTTATTTCAAGCAATTCCGGATCGTGAACAGATCCATCAAAGTGAGAAAAAGCTCGGGGCAAACCTTGTGACAGGTGACTTGAAACAAAGTCTTTTCCACAAACCCCCTGAGTGCGAATCGATAGATGATGCATAGAGAAAGAGAGAGGGAGTATATATCTAAAACACTCAGACATACACAAGGGTATAATACTCTAAAAAGCAATAAATTCATTACTGCATGGATTGCATAGTGCCCAGGCAGATTTATGTGATAGGTGCACGCCTAGTGCCTTGTCTGAGAATTAATATGAGGTATGGTTTCAACCTACAGTATAACCTTTACCTTTATCGACTACATGCAAACATCAGTGCACTGTTTTCCTTGGAATTGGACATTTAAACAGAAAAATGGTGCTCTACTTATCACTTCAGCTCCGGTTAAAACAAGGAACAGGCAACAGAATGCTTCTCCTATTTGTGCATCTCCCTTTTCTGCCATCCCTTGTCTTCATTATTCTCTGTATCGCTGAGAGATACCCTGCATAGCTGCTGTTGTTTGTGTTCCCAATGCATCTATTTAGGTGTTATGTATTTAATATATTTAGCTAACAAATTGATGAGTCACTGATGTTCTTCAGCCGTCCTGACAGCGTGTGGGAGACACTCTGGGCATCGAGACACACACCGCTGAGGAGGAAACTGCTATCTATATCTGCTGACACAGAGAAACGCTCCTGCCGTTTGGGTTCCAGACCAAACTACCTGCAAATTATCCTTAGCGTTTGTTTAAAAATAGACATTGATTTGATGCTCGTATCCTAGGCGGCCCAGGAAGGACTTGAGAGTCTCGTTCAAGGTGATGGACGCGTTTGCTGTTGCAGGGATTTCACTGGTGAGATTTTTGTTGACAGGACAGTCTTTCTAAAAACTGGCATGCCCACATTTTCCCACCAGGGGCTCTTATGGGAAAACAGGGTCTCTTGGCCTGCTGCACTCCCATCAGTCACCAGCCGACCCTTTAGATATAGTCCAGTCAAATGGGACAGGATGGACCTAAGCATCAGCTCAGATAAATAACATTTCTACTCCTCCATCGCACAAAATGGCCCCAGTATGTCTGCTGGGGTTGATAGGGTTGTTGATCGATACCAGTGATTCAATAATTCCCGGCTGCTGAGATTTCTGGCTTTCAGAATCATTTTCTGGCCCATACTCTGATTTAGAGTAAAAACGCCCCGCCCACTGGCATTTAAAGGCACATCCTTGCTCACACATCCACACACACATGCGCACACACCTACTCACATTTACAACGGATCAGAGGTGGATAATGACGGGGTGTGTGGCTTAATGAAAGCCACAAGCCTTCATTTGAAGGGATTTTGCCCGAAGGATGCTAATTTAAAAAGGTCTTTTGCTTTCTGTTTCATATGAAATTGTTAAAATGTTAAATGCCAAATATATTTGACATGATGAGGTTAAAATAATCATTTATCATTTTTTTATACTGTAAAAGTTTCGTTCAGTTCAATTTTCATTTGCAGGGGTGCTCGTTTTGTTGAGGACCCCTGGATGTGCCTCAAGGACCGCTGGGGGTCCCCGAACCCCAATAATAGAGCTGCTGGTGTAAACCCGCAGCTCTGTTAATGCTGCAGTTCCTACAGCCCACCAATAGCAGTCGATAAGGGTCACAAATTAGGAGTAAAGCAAATTGTAGTAATAGTTGCTTAGTGAATAACCATGGACGATAGCTGCAAATGCAAATTTACATCAGAGTGGAAGTTTAATTTATGTTAGAAATGGATCTACATGCAAACTTGCAGGAACTTTTAGGGTTCCATGTGGTGCAGGCAGGGTCCCGGGGCATCTGCCCTCACATGAGCTGCTGGTGCTCCAGGCATAACAAGGAGTTTTCACTGGCTTTTGGTCCCGGACACGTAGGGTTTAACACACTTGGGCAAATGAGATGGTGTTTAGTGTTGTGTGTGTGTTTACAGTTCAGACATGTGGGCAGTTTCCTGTGATGGCCTGCATTTTGTACTCACTGTCTTGTCTTATGTGGCGAAACACCCCCATCGTGTGCCTTAATAAATTATAAAAGCCATTTACAAATAATCTAGGCCTTATTGGTTATCCAACAAGTCACTGTCAGTCTGCTCTTGTTGCAATATTAGCAAGTGTGCAGATGAATTGCACTACTGAAATTGATTTGCACATCACATTAAATTAGGTGCTATTTCCCCCCCTTTATAATCCAGCTCTGGCATGTCTTATCTTTGACAGGATACCCCTGAATAAGATAAAGACAATGGAGAGCTTTAAATAGGTTCTCTCTGGAGACGTTGTCGTGAAGACTTGGAGACACAAGGTGGCGCTGTTGCATCGCAGGACAGTGTGAGAACTGCAGCGATTGCAACAGTTTGGGGGGAGTAAGTTGTGTTTTCATGCGTTTATCTCAAATCAGAAGTTGTTGTTGTTTTTCCTAAGAAAAAGAACTGCCGCTGCTAGACTGTCTTATTCACTTATGACCTTATGGAAATGACCATATGGAATAAGAAATGATGTGAAATTTGTCAGCCTTGCATTAGTTTTACAAATCTGGTGTAGTCCCATTGCCAAAGCAAATGCAAATAACATGTTTATTCAGAGGCCATATACAGTGAATATATTTCCCAGTGATACATAAGGTAAAAATAAGTACATAAAACATTTCTATTGACAGATAAAGACTTTGGAATGTCAGGCTTTTCTTAGCTAAAATTATTCACTCCTTTATTACATTTACAGGAATTGCAAATATACACATTTCCACTTGAAATATGGGTGCTGAAAATCAACTGAGTCAGGCTGTAGGCAACTGTGTTAGTGAATCCATGACAGTGAATACAAACAGTGGAGATCAGCTCATCCTCTGCAAGTAGACCCACTTCAGCAACAGTGTGGGTCAGCTGCATCTCACGCCATCTTTTCTTTTACATTCAGGTGAAATCTTGTAAAATTCTGTAAAATACTATCCAGAAGAAAGCACATAAAGCATAAAAGACATCAAACATAGAAACAATACAGAAATTACCTTTAGGCTAAGTTTCTTTACAAAAATGTACTCCTTTGGTAGAAAACATTTATCTCAGAGAAAATGTGCTCGATATAAAGAAGTATATCTTGCATTTTGCATGGCCTGTCAAACTCACATCCATAAGTCAATGAACTATGGGACTAACATTCATTTCATATCAGGAACGCTGCATAATCATATATGTTGGCATCTTACAAACCGAACCAGCCCGCTGACATGCACAACCTGGGCTGTTCTCACTGGCACTGCGCTTTAACGCAACAACTTGCGATTACAGTATGAAAGTAGTCATTCACATGTCGATCTGTACAGTACTTTGGTTCATTTGTCAAGGTGTGGAGCAACATTTTGATCACCAAGTCCTCAGAGCGATGCTAAAGGGAAAACCTATTGCGCACAATGCGTCCAGGTGTAAACTATGTGCCCATGAAAATCAATACAAATGAAACAGTGACACCTTTAAAAAAAAAAATCTCATTTTCTTAAAATCTTTAAGACGCTTTCCAGACTTGTCCTGTGCATGAATCGGGGGCAAAATGACTGCCATACACAATAGTAATTGAAGACAGTGCAATCTCAGATCAGCTAAAACTTCATTCGTTAATTTCTTTGCTTAGAATATTTTCAGCCTCTTGCCAATCGCTCTGCCTCCCTTCGCCACTCTCTGGCTCGGCTGGTCTTTAGAAAGCGGGCAGTACTTGATGGTGTGCGCATTGTCTCCGTTGGCGCTGCAGAGCGGGCAGGTATATGCCCGGAGGATGGGGCACAGGACTCTGCCATCCGCCGTCTTCAGGATGTGGGAGCCGAAAACCTCCTCCGGTGCCCCGTTATTCCGACAGAAGACGCAGACCTTCGGCTCGGGCTTGCTTCTCTGAGTCTGTTTGCGCCTTCTGTCCATGGAGAGCAGATCGAGGCCGCCGAAGCCTCCCCTGTAGGCAGGTGAATCTCTGTCCGCCAGCGGCGAGTCTCCAGAGAGATGCTCGTACGGCCTGAGAAGCGAGATGCGCTCCTTGAGATCGTAGATGGAGATCGGCGGGGAGCTCGGCGGCGCGCAGCAGCAGTCCAAGTGTCCATCGCTGTCTCCGCCGTGCCCAATTACGCAGGAGCAAACTGGTGCATCGTCCAAACCCAGGGTCGCTTTAAGAGACTCGGTGATAGAGTTGGGGCTTAGGGACGCGTTGTTGATCTTATTCTTAGCGACAAGTGTCGACAGGCCGAGGTAATCGTTCCAAAAATTGAAGGTGTAATCGTACGGCGACCGCGCGTCCAAGTAGCCATGGTCTAAAAAATCCATCCTGTCAGACTTGGGGAGTTTTAGGGTCCACGGAGGTGAATGAAGATTTTGAGTAATGTGGTTTTCAGCATGGGTGTGGAGGTGATCTGCTCTCTCTTCTTGCTCGGTCTTGTGTGCAGAGCTCTCAACGGAGAGGGGCTGATAAATTCCCCTAGAATAAAAAAGGGGGGCGTGGTTTGGTTCAAGTTGATTATCTGGCTGGCCCCATAGGAGGGCCTACTGAGCCAGAGCAGGGAATTATTGAGCTGAGAAAATGATTTTTCCCTCCCAGAATATGACTCTATCATTGAAAGAGTTTTTTGATGTTTAGGGGTAAATGATTAATCTTGCCTGATGAAACACTGCCTTGTTGTTTTCTCCTCATGGTTATTTTTGTAGGTCATGTTGTTTTATTAGTATTATGGCTGTTAAAGGTCATTTCCCAGTTGAGTTAAAGCAGTAATCAACAACAGTTATTTGCTCAGATAGTCCCTATTTTGTGTAGCACAGCAGTGCTTCATCTCATAATCTGTTCTTGAAAGCTTTTACACTTGCTGTTCGAAACAGCATGTGTCCAGTAGGTCCTTCCTGGGAAAACCCCTCTGGAGGAAGTGATGTGTTTCACATTTTCAGCAGCAGAGGGTTTGTCTGGAACGAACAGAAGAAGAGCTGGGTCCTCAGCCTGAGCAGCGACAGCCACTGAGCAGAAATTCAAAGTTCATCAAGAGAAAATCTACGGAGAAACGGTGCTGAACACACTGGCTGACAAGAGATCTCTGGGTGGACAAAAAAATTAAATAAAAAAAAATCAGTATCTGGCAGATGACCACTTCAAAAGATCTTTCCTGCACTGATGAACCTATAGTGAGGCGTTCCACATGGAGCTGCCTGTCCTGCCTGCACCTGTTCTCCTTCCCCTGGGTCCTGGGCTTTGTGCTCAGAACCAGCCCTCCTCTGCTCCATTGTCTCCTCTCTACAGCGAGCCGTTTAACTTCATTAATATGCATTAAAACGAAGTGTGCCGTGTGTGTGTGTGTGTGTGTGTGTGTGTGTGTGTGTGTGTGTGTGTGTGCGTGCGTGTGTCAGTCAAGGTCCAATAAGGCAGGCTCACTGAGAGCGAGGTTGATAACTGACCTGACTGCTGGAACAATGATGATGTTACTATTTTTGTCACACACTCAGGTGAAATATTAAGGACAGTCAAAGTTGATGGAAAAAGTAATTTCTGTGTCTTATACTTGAATATTGGGGCTGAGATCCTGCCTGTTATTATGCTGGATTTTTCCATTCATACCATATATCAATATCAGGCTGTCACAGACCTCGCAAAAGCATCTATTTCCCTTCAGTCGGAAATGTTGTTAGATTCATTATGTAGTGCTATGTTACATGTGAAAAGCCTCAGTCAGTAATTGCAATACAGCTCCTGTGTTGTATGTGTGGATTCAAACTCATATTTATTCAGTATTTAACATCCAGGGAGACATTTTTAATGTATTCTGAGACTAAAGGTTTGTTTACAAGTATAATCTACGGAAAGATTGAGATCAAATGTGTATTTTGAGTTATAATAGGTAATCAAAGTTGGACAACAAGCTTATTTTTCAGTCAAGGCAACTCTATTCAAAAAAATTTGAATATAGCCTATACAATTTATGTGCATGGCTGAATAAATTGTGGAATGGGGCCTTTAAAAAAAAAAAAAAAAGGGCATGTGTTGTTTGGAGCCATTAAAGTTGCCAGCGATCATAGATAGCACAAAGCATGAAGAAAATCATGTTAGAGAGACACAGAGTCTTGTATGTGAGAATAAATTATCATCAAAATACACCACATGGTCCATTTTCAAGGTCACCTCCGGCTCTGCATGCACAAAGGAAATCATGAGAGAGCATTTAAAAGATGAATGGCTGCCATATCACAATAGATAAATTGCATGGGGGCCAATATGACATGTGGCTCTGCAGCGACGGCGCCGCCGATATTGCTCTTAATGCAATACATGTTTTGCCGCAGAAAAGAAAGCATTGGTATTGAATGTGAAATATGCCTCTACGTTTGAAGTATTTCGCTCTCCTCCAGCTCATCTTACATTTTTGGCATTAAAGCGATGCATGTTATGGATTAAGTGAAGCTCTGACTCAACTTAATACGTCTTTCTCACAAAGTGGGGGCATGTTGGTTGATAGGATCAGCTGTTTTTTGAAAGAAGCCCCTGAAATACTAAAGAATTACATTCAGCGACTTGTTTTTTTTTTTTTTTTTTGGATTGTGTAGCATTTTGGAATGAATCCCTTCCTTTCAGTTTTAGTCTTTCAGCTGATCTTCTCATCTACTGTACAGCCACTTAAATTAAGTGTGATTACAGGGGGAGCTTAAATACGTCGCTGGCCGACCAACAGTTCAAGGGTCAAAGCCACAGCGGCGAGACAATTGCAGCTACAAATCTTCCTTTGTTCATGCAACGTGTAACCAATGCTTTCCTCCTACTCTCCTCTACTCTACTTCCTCCCTTCTCACCGGCCTCCCCTGCAGGAATCGGCACCGTATCTTATTATTTTCCCCATTTACACTCTCCAGTTTCAAAAAAAAAAAAAAAAAAAAAAAGAAACACTAAATGTGGTTTCTAAAGGGTTAAAAATCTTCATGTGTAAATAAGGCTTGGGAGTGTGATGATCACACCCAGAGGTTTAGCTGCTGAACAGCCAAGGCTGAGATGGGCAGACACTGCTCCCCCATTCATCACTGTCAAGTTGAATAGAAAATTAACAAATCCCTTAATTAAAAGACCTCTCTAGACTGTGCAAGTGTGCGTGTATGTGTGTGTGTGTATGTGTGTAGCACGTGCCAGCTGCACTGCTATCTTGTGCAGACGACAACGGCTCTGCACAAGAGGCACACACAACAACACACACACACACACACACTCACTATATAAAGAGCCCTCCACTGCTTCCGACCCCTGCCAGTCCTGTCGCTGCATTAATTGCATAAACTGCATAATGTGGCCGGCCAGAGCAGCGGTTAATTCTGGATCTCTGCACCTCCCCAGACACAGAGATGGGTGGGGAGTCAGTCGGGGGTTTGATCCCTGACCTCTGCCTCCTCTCCTGGGAGTATAGGACTGCATCCCTAACGGTCCCGCCATCTGCACACACACACACACACACACACCCCCCCCCAGATCTCAGCGCCTAGAGTCAACCCAGCCCCAGACACGTGTCACTGTCACCAGCAGCAATGGGGAATGCCGAACAAGCCAAGGTCAACCTGAAATTAGGGGGTGTCTTGTGGCCTGTCAAGTGCTCTGTCACGACCGCCGTCTCTCTCTGAATGCGGCCCACTATTACTTAACTCCACCCTCCCCCGCCGCGCATTCATGAATACACATACACACACACAAACACACACATGCACGCACGCACCACACACAATATCCTCTGGACGTCTTAGAAAGCATTAGGACCGAAAGGAATGTTGATCGATGTCCAGAGCTGCATCCAAGTGGTAAGCCAAGAAAACCCAAAGTGCACGCTTGAATATTAAAACTGAATGATTCAACTTTTTTTTTTTTTTTTTTTTTTTTTTTCCACTTTTGATCTGGGTCAGATCCATGCTAGAAACATTTTAGAAAACCTTGAGCTCCTCACCAGTCAGAAGGTTTTTGAGTTACTAAAAAAAAAAAAAAAAAGTGTCTCACTCGGTATTTCAGTCACAAAATTACTTTAATGTTTCATCATGTTTCATGGGGTAGCATCAAAACAAACATCATGAGACCGGTTTTGTGCAGAATGATAATCTCTCAGTATGATGGCTCCCTCTGCGCCCGTCTAATGCTTTTCCCGGTTAAATTAGTTCTCGAAACGCATTTTTACAGATAGCTTTTTAATTTGCTTGCCAATTTAATTCTTACTGTTTGTTTTATTCTCATGAAACCATTTAAATTGATGGCCAGCGTCCTCCATTTGCATTTTTTTGCTGTTGTTGTTGTTGTTGTTTTTTTTTTTTGACTGGTGCTGCTCACCAAGCACGTTGCGAGCCCCGTTTTAAAATGAGCTGTTTAAATTATGTTTACGATAACGTGCAAAGAGGAACTGTAAGTCTCTCGTGTGGCCTGTTGCTCGCACCAAATGTGTCACCACTGCAAGGAAGGGAGAGAAGGAGGAAGAAGAAGGAGGAAGGAGGAGGAGGGAAGCTATGGGCCCATGGATCAGAAACTTGTTTAACTCACCCAGATCTGTGGAGATTAGAGCGGGAAGTGGTCAAAGGGCTTAGAGTGTATCGGTACAATGGGGCAGAGGGGATTAGAGCGGGATTCACTGAGCCCCCATGATGCCCTTCATCTCTGGGGGTCCACAGCGAGAGCACCTTTGTTGGGTTAACTAACGGCACTTCCCATGAACGCACTGAACGGACCAATCCCTTTTTAATGATGCAGGGGGAAATTCCATCGGCCCTGATTACCACAGCGCTTTCGAGGGCGGCCATTGTCCCACACACCACGTCGAGCTTTTAAACTGTGCAGCCAGGCGAGGGGAGCGCAGGAGTGTTGAGGTCTGCGAGCGGCGGAAAAACCCAAACCGATGCTGATGTTGGCATCATGTGAAGTATAGACGGAGGACTGCACCATCACTACCAGAGCCTATAGAGTCCGGCTGCAGCTTGTATACACACTGTTTGCCCGTTTTCACACCATAAATTGCAGTTTTAGTTTCTCAGTCCCACCTCCACTTGCTAATTAGCCTTTGCTCTGTTAAGCTTTGTCTCGCTGTACTTTCCCATAGGAGGCAATTTTTTGTAGACACTTCAAGAAAGCAGAGGTATGATAGTTGGCTCATGTTCACAGCTAAATACTAGATAATTGTCTTCATGAAACAAAAAAATAAATAAATAAATAACCAAGGTAGGCTATATTTATTTTTTTTTTTTTAGCAACAACTGCACTTACCAGGAGGTTTGGAAACTAAAAACACTAAAACTAAAATAATAGCTATTGGGAAACATCCAGTTGCCTTTTTAAAAAGCACATCATTGATGACTGAAGTTAGCCAGCCCTCTTTAGGCCAAAATTAGTATTTTAACTTCGAAGAAGTATTGCTAACGTAGAGATTTTGGGCCTTCAAGATAGCTAGGCGACATTAAAGGTCTCGGTTTTATGGGAAATGGCATTCATTAAAAGTCGCGAAAAGTAATACATTTCAATGAATGATGATATGCTTGAGTTTTCTTCATAAGTAACAGTTTCTTTCTAAACACAAGGTGAAGGTTTGTTTTTTTATTTGTGTAACTACATCGCAAATTAGCTAACTGGCCTCAATAGCAAAGCGCTGTGATCAAAATATGAGTGAAAAATATTACTAATGTTTTTGTTCATTTATCACACATCCATGATCTTGAGGTGAAAAGGTGAACTACTGTTTCGAGCTAACCTGGATAACTTTGTATGAGGAAGACCTTGCCTCATTCCCTGCCCTTTTCACTGGGCTTTGTCCTAAAGTTACCACAAAAAAACAAAAAAACAAAACAAAAATACTGAGATTTTTAACTCAGCCAGTCACATTATGTCTTCCTCCAAGGCAGCTCTGCCTCCTACAGATGTTTATATAAATAAAACTATGCAAAAAGCAGCACGTACCCTGTAACTCTGTACGTTTTCATTGTGTCAGCCGGGCCAAGACAAATTCCTGCTGAATCGATTATGATTTAATGTTTGCATAATATACGTTCATCGTGTTTCCATTCTGAAAATCCGTGTGTCCCAGTTGCATACATCGCTGTTTGTGGTCCACTGAAAATGTGCAGTGAACGGCGTGTAATTCTACCACAGAGCTCTGGCTCTCCGAGGCAGATGTGAGCGTCTCATCTCATATTAGCATGCTCGGCTGTCTCCTGTGATCTCTCAGCTATGCAGCTGCTATCGACTCCACATTTCTCTCATCTCAAGTTCAGCTGCCTGAAACTGAATTAAAAAGAAACTGCACACCGTGGGACAACTGATGAAACATATTTAGATAAGTCCCCTGCTTGTACCGCGCGGCTCGGTGACAATCCCGTTCTCAATTTGTGTGTGTATTCGACAGTATACTCACTTTTTAAAATCCAATAATGTGACTGAGCCGAAGAAGAAAGGAAACAAAACCTGTTTGCATGTTGGCTTTTGCTCGCTTTGCTCTTTCTAAAATACATGCAGAGGTTCGGGACCTCAGGACGGGGTCGGGGTGAAATGATCTAATTGGGAATGAGGATAAAGGTGTTTGACAGGACAAAATAAGGCACAATGAGAAATAAATTTAGTGTTTGAGATATTATTACTCTGTTTATTCAACCCAACTCAGCAGTGCAGCAAGCGTCTGTTCATGTTTGAGTTGGAATAATCCGGAAAAACAACACACAGGTAAGTATCACAGGTAAGTAAGCAGGAGAATGATCACAGGTGAGTATCGCATATGGCATTACATATGGATTTCCTCGCTCAAACTGTAATATGTCGAGCTGATTAAACTGAAGTCTCTCCTGCCTCTTGCGCGGGGGATTTCTCCCTGTATGGTTGTTGAATATCAAAATCCAGAGAGAAGCCCTTGCTCTTTGATTTTGAGGATTTTGCGGGGGCCGGCACCCGACTTGATATTTACTGTCGATCCTTTGCATAGCTGAAAAATGTTGCACTGGAAATATGTTGACATGGTTTGATGCCATCAGAGGTTCACAGTAAAAAGGCCCCAGAAATCCAAGAAACTACTGCCAGTTGATATTTTAAACAGTGCGACAGTGTTTTAGATTAGACTTTCCCTTAAAACAATCACAAGAATGAAGCTGAAAGTCACTTTTTAATCACTTTCTGGCAACAGTGAACTTACCTTATGTTATCTGAAACTTGTCGATGGGCTGAATCCCGCCCATCTGGCACTTGAAACGGGCTAAAACAATCATGAAGAGTGATTTGCCACTACTGTTTGACCCCCTGTGCCATCTGCAGAACACACACAGACCAGTGGACCCATGTGCAGATCAGGACAGGCCTGGTGGTGTAATGGTCGATACCACACAGGACCACAGATGGGTCCTTGCACGGTGGAGCCGGTGGCTGGCGCCTGGGCCTGGGCGCTGGCCAGATGGGCCACCCTGAGAGAGGCTCAGCCTGTCAGGCCCAGGCAGGCTGATCTTATTACTGTGGGCCAAGACAGGAGTCTGGTTCCACACACACACACACACACACACACACACACACACACACACCATCGGGGGAGTCCACATCATCATGCCTGACTGTCACAGGCTGGATTCTCCCTGGAAAAGAAATCCTGTTCCTTTTTGTTTGTTTGTTTGTTTGTTTGTTTTCACCTGCGCGGTACGTGTCGGATCTTCATCTTCATCGCTGTCCAAACCACAAAAATCATGTTCCATAAGGGTTTCCTGTGTTTAGACGACAACAAATGAGAACATCAGATCTGTGCTGGGGAAAAAAAAGTCTTATCCCCGAGCAAACTCTCAGGTTTCTCAGGATTAGGGAATGTTAGGTATGTGACCAGCTACATGGTGCAGCTCATATTTCCAACTAGGACTCAACTAATATGGGTTTTTAACGGCTGATATCAATATTTTTATGGTAAAGCTGCTGATAGCTGATATTTTATGCCATTACGTAATAACTTAAACAAATGAAACATTCCATTTTCGCACAAAAAAAAAATAAAAAAAAAATGGAGTTGCTCCTTCTGAATGTGGTCAGGGAGTAACAACAGTATACAGCCTATATGCTGTGTACTGTTGTTGCTAATGGGAATCTCTGGTTAATGATTCCTGAAAAGGTGAATAAAGCAGTCCTGCAGCTTCTCAGTGCAAAGAGTGCAGCTAAAAATTGCCAAAGGCCTGTAAAAATAAAGATTAGTGAAGTTGAATTTTTTTTTTTTCTTTGACATACAAGCTCTGCATCTGACAGCCGTGCCACATTCCTGGTACGGTGGAGTACCAGGGATCAGCAGGAACATAGTTGTCCATATGGAGTGCTATCTGCTTTCACCTAATGGCTGTGCTCCATTTGCAGGTCATTTGCAGTTATTTTCTGTTTTCAGCATCATCTGTTGTTGTGTGTTCCTGCAGGACGAGGAAACGGCGATCCGCACGCTACCGGGAAAAGAGGGGGAAGTTGAAACAGGCTCAAACAAAAGGCAAAAAAAGAAGAAATTGATAGATTAAGTCAATATAAAAGTGCAATTACATGAGCCGTGCAAAACAAAGACAACAAAGGGGTTGGGATTATGCTATCATCGGTGTGGCTGGACATGTTTTTTTCTTCAAACACAGTCTGCCAAATTAGATATTTTATTGCGGTGACAAAGTGATGCAAAATATGTATTTTAATCAGTTAACTGACAGTTGGAATTGGCTTGTAATTACAGTGTATGAGAATGGGAGCAGTCAATATATTTTGCAAATACCAAATCCGATGTGCTGATTGGTTATCCCCTCACATTTTCTATCTTCCAGCTGTAAAATGGTGTTTCTACAATGCTAATGATAGACTTATATCTCTGGAGCACAGCTTAATGTTGCATCCTGCCAAAAAGAAATGGATTTTCATTAGCATAGTGTCATTCACAGTAATATAAACCATCCTGGTCTTTGTCCTCAAAGTGACAGCTCTGAAACAGGATGAATCGAGAACAATCTCCCAAGGTCAAGGTCAGGGTTCGGGCTGATTTGGGCGGCGAGGCCCTCCTTATTGTCAAAAGCGTCTTCATTTGAAATTCACACGACATAAAGTCAGGTTTGACTGGCAGTGCGCGCGGGGCACGTGGGGGTTGTAATATTCATAAGAGCAGGAGCAAGATGGATGGATAGCTTTTCCTACCGCACATTGATTTCCACATTTGGGTGATTAAGTTTATTATTTGGCCCGCGGCTACATTAGCATGTGATTATACCGGGTACCCTACAGAGAGAAGCAAATTTAACTTTGAGAACAAAGGAGGAGAATGAGCAC
Source organism: Myripristis murdjan (assembly GCF_902150065.1). Taxonomy (NCBI): domain Eukaryota; kingdom Metazoa; phylum Chordata; class Actinopteri; order Holocentriformes; family Holocentridae; genus Myripristis; species Myripristis murdjan. The sequence goes on from NC_044001.1 coordinate 6,621,996, forward strand.
CGTGGTCACCTGAGTCTCTTTAAGATGTGGGGGGGAGAAAAAATAAAAAATAACATGCGAGTGTTCGCCCTGATTCCTTTGGCCTGGGACGTTGTTTGGCTCCGTGGTGCCACTCAGCCTCCCTCCTTCCCTTTCTCTCTCTCTCTCCCTCTCTCTCTCTCTGTTTCCCCTTTTCTTTCGATCCCCTTGCAAACATTCTCCCCGACTCTTTTGTTTGCCAAGATCCAGGTTACCATGGCTACCAACTGGCGCTTTATGAGCACCTCATCCCTCATCTAAATATTCCTAGTTATCTATGGTAATGAAATGCACACACCATTATCTGGCTTAATGAAATACACTCTATTGTCTGTGATTAGGAGGAGAAAGCTTTATTTCTCTGTGGTCTTGTGTACCACTGTTCCCAGGCTGTGATAACAAATGTACCATGGAGCTGTGAGCGCTTTCATGCTCTACCCTGATATGAGCCATGGACAATAAAGCAACAATGTCCAGTTTCTCCTCTCAGCAGCTCTGCGATGCGACTAACGTGCTCCAGTGACGGTTTGATTGCACTAATTGTCCCCGTTTTCATTTCCCTTTCCTTTACGGCGGACCCAATGCTGCTATAAGTTCGGCTTCCAAACTAAAGCAGCCCATAAAAAAAAAAATAGATGATGACTCCATAAAATCCTAGCATATCACCCGTTTTGACAACACTTCTGCCAAGACAATAAAATATCAAGACACCGCATTTGAAAAAGGCACAGGCAAGCACAAAGGCAATAGCATTATTTAAATACCACTATCAATAAACCTTTGCCTCTTTGTTTGTTTTTTTCTTTCTTGCATGCAACATAGGAATAGGTTGACCAACTCCTCCCCATAAAGCACCGTTCATCTCCGCCATCATTTTCCATCGTCTTTGAAAAGCTTTCGAAACATCAAGAGTATAATAAAACACATATACTGTAAAATGTGCATCTGATATCACTTGTTCCTCCTCAGTGACTTTCTTCTCAGCGATAAAAAAAAAAAAAAAAAAAAATGAAAATAACAGCGAGTGTGTACTTTATGAGAGCGCATCTGTGTGTGTGTGTGAGAGAGCGTCTGTGTCTATTTCCAAGTCAGTCTGGGGTAATATCTGTAGATTGGGTGTTTAAGTCACTCTGCATTTCATGAGGCCGTCCTGTCACTAACAGTTATCTCCTCACTGCCCTCTGAGGAGTTGTCTAGGTGAAATGATTCTCTGAAGTACTGAATAATGCATGAAATTACGTAATGCAAATGGAGGCTTTATTTCCCCTGCCTCTCACCGGCACCAGGCCCGGGCCACTGTATTAAAACAGCAGAGGAGAAACAGTGGGAGTCCCCAGAGTAAAGCAGCTACAGCAGAGAGGGAAAAGGTCAATGATAAACCCAGGGCTGCTCCTCCGCACGCAGCTTTATCAAGTATGAGTGAACGGAGTTATTGCGCGCCTTGCACCGGTGAAATTGCCGTGCAGAGCCGGGCGTTATTCATAGGGCTATCATGGGAGGCCTATTGTGCGAAGGCGAGTGAAATATTCATTAAGCAACAGCCTGGCTGCTTTCCACGCTGCCTGCCTGTAAACAGAGGCCCAATCAAAAAAATAAATAACGGGAGCAGAGAACACTGTGGAATTTTGTTAGATCAAGAAATGTCACTCGCCTTATATGCGGCAAATTAGGCTACACTAAACTGTTGTCAAGTCTGTGCTTCAACAAGTAGATGAGCCTTCCCACCATCCCTCTCTCTCCCTCTCTCTCTCTCCCTCTCCCTCGCTCTGTAGTGGGCAGCCAGTGTGGAGCTGAATGGCATTAATTGCCCCCTAAGATGACGGGCAGATGAAAGGGAGGTGGTGGGTTGCTGTGGGACATGGGGGCCGGTTACAAAGAGAGGCTGAGGACGGCTGGCAGGTCTCACCGACTTCAAAAGCAGATAAAGGGCCTTTACACAAAGGATCCTCATTTTTTGCTTAATCTTCAGAGTTTAGGTTTTTTTTCTTTTTTCCAGTACCAGCCCACTCGCCTTTGTCCACTTTGTGTCAGGTATTAACGCCGGCGGATTAAATTGGTGTTGCGGAAATCATTGTTTGTGTTTTCTTCCAGCCCACTGGCTCCCATTGTCCCCGTTAATATAATCGACTAGTCGCCAACAATGTGAGAGGTTCATCTCTCCCCGCGGAGACAAATGAACAACGGACGGATTTGGTCACCTTGTTTGTCTGGGGAAACAGTGGCACAATATGTTGTTTTGTTTTGTTAAGGATCAGGGAAAGTGCTCTTAACTTCCTAAATAGCTTTTTAAGACGGGGACAAGGAGGTCTTAGTTGGAGGAGCCAAGTGAAAGAAAACACTGAGCTGCCGGTGAATATGGCAAAGGCGGGGACTTCTTTTAAAGAAAAAAAAATAAATAAATAAAAAATTGGGGAAGGTCGGACTCGCTTGGAGCTTTAGCAAATTGGAAAGAGAACACCTTGGTCCAAAGGAATAACTTAGAAATATTTAAGTACGGGACAAGGGGGTCTGACACACAAAGAACACCTTGCCTCCCATTGGAAATGTGAAGAGGGGGGAAAAAACCCATAGAGGCGATGCAGCTCCCCCTCTGTTTTTGTGCTCCTCTGTCATGTCCTGTACATCTCCTCGCTCTCTCCATGCGGCCCTTCACCTACAGCCCAGATTCCTGTCATTCTCCAGTGAAGGTATGGTCTCCAGCCGCCCAGCCAGCCCTCCATCTGCCCATGAATAGGACCAGTCACATTTCTGATAGCATTTAATGAAAAATCCGCCCGGGCTTTGGGGAGGGAGGAGGAGGGCAGGAGTGCTCAACAAAGAGTGCCTTTCACTGGAGTGGAAAGCCTAGATTGCTCCCTCTCCCTCCCTCTCCCTGCTCTCCTCTCCTCCCTCCCCTCTCTCTCTCTCTCTCTCTCATTTTGTCTTTTTTGATTCAACATCAAAAATGTGCCAAATGACTGGGCAGAAACCCCCCGAGATTTTCAATGTGTGCGAGGAAAAGTGTCACACAAAGGGACAGGTGTCTCGCGGTTTAAGGTGGCAGCGATGCGGCCGGCACAAAGGTAAAAGCAGGCCTCGCCGAGAAAGGTGCGCTCCCCAAGTCTTTGTGATTGCATTGTTCGGCCCGCGGAAATTACTCGAAGCTTGTATTTGCATGCGATCATCAATCACGCACCGCCCTGAACACTTTATTTCCACAAGAGTATACACATTCTTTAATGTAAAAACAAAGCGATAATCATTCAAAATGCCCGAAATTGTGATGATCCAATCTGCAGAAGAGCTTTTGTTCTGTGCCGTCATAAATTTTGAAAAGGGTTTTTTTTTTTCAACAGCTGGATATTTCGCCATTGCTTTTTGCTGACATGCACAGAAATGCACAGAATAGACTTGATTCTTTGTGGAGGGAAAAAAAAAAAGGAAAAGGAAAAATCAGAGCCGTTTCTGCAACACTGGGTGATGATATTGTCGGGACATTTTGTGTTTCCCAGCTCTCTCCACCTCCCGACGCACAGCCCAGCAGGTGGGAAACAAACCTCGGGAAGGCTTTGATCTCTCGACTAACATCAGATAACAGAGCGGTGCCCTCATCCATTTCTCGGTTCCAGCAGACAGCACCCAAACGTCTTCTTCCAGCGCACTTTGCCATCATTACGATCACAGGATTTTTCTCATTTTTATATATATATTTTTTTTCAAACCAGAGTAAGCAAACAACACGATAAGTCTCCTCTTGTCTTGAGTTAGTCGGAGCTCGCTTTCTTCTCCTTCAAGAAGGTCGACGAGACAAGTGCCATTTGTTGTGGCAGCCTTGAAGCGCCGCCTTTATCTTCATTCAAATTGCACAACAACAAAGTGCTAAGGGCGCTTCTCGCTAATAAAAGACAACAGCACATATTGATCCTCCTCATTCGCTCATATCTAAAATGTTAATCAATACACCCAAAGCTCCTGGCGGTGGTGCCGCGGCATGTGCAGTGAGGAGCCGGTTGAGAATTCAAGACATTATCACCATCAGATTTCCATTTCTGTCCTTTTCTATGACTCGTCTGTGACATTTAGCTCAGTTGCCAAAATCGATATGTCAGTGTCTAACTTAAAATGTTTTTCTTTTGCTTTTTTTGTTGTTGTTCGTGTGTGAAATGGATGACTGGATGGTTCATCTCCTTTTTGGTAAACTGCAACTGAAAGGTTTCATTCCTTATAGAAAAATGACACCTACTCATAAAATGACTCAGCGGAAAATGAACAAGAAATTTGGTGTTATTGTTTACGAACGTATCATGAACTTCTGGGCAATTTAGGTGGTGTTTTTTTTTTTTTTTTTTTTTTCCTTTTTCCCGTCGATATTTTGTCCCAGTGTGGACGAGGCGATGTCATGCTGAGACATTTCCAGCACAACGGAGTTACGATACCAGTAGAAAATTATTCAGTTACGCAGGTGTTAGTGTCAGCTTTCTAGAGCCGCCATTTTGCACGGACATTCAAAAAAAAAAAAAAAAAAAAGGGGGAGAAATCCATCACAGAGCAGGCAGAAGATACCGGCGTCTCCGCTGATGTAGCCTCAGTAGACCGCAGCGTGATGAAAAGGAAGGAAGAAATTGTTCTCTTGCTCTTATTGCCGTGGTGCTTTAACCCACTTCCGAATGCACCGAGCGAGGGCATGTTCTCTGGAGGTTGTCAAAAGGTATTCTGGGAAATGTAGAAAATTGCTGGCAGAAGAAAAGCAGATTGAGGGAAAGTGGGTACAAAAAAAAAAAAAATGAAGCAAAAAGCAAATGACAAGTCCTGGAATACACTGAGCGTCACAAAGTGGTGACATCAAACTGTACGAGTCTGGTGGCGGCTATTTTAGACATTGAGTGATGAATTTCAAACAATGTTCTACTTCCAAAATGGACATTTGGAAATAAACTCTAGCACCCAGTCGTATTTATACCAACAGGAAATTTTGGTTGTTATTGCCGTACATAACTAGCTCCTCCAGCAGCCAAGATTTAATGTGATTATTGTTTTACACAACGTTCTGAGGGGCTTGGGATAGTCCAACATTCACTGCAGCATTTCATATTCTGTAATTCTCCAGGTTTTCAGTGACAGCGGAACCCCTGGTTGATGAAGTTATCTATCTCAACGCGGCCCTCCGCTAAGGGAAGCCGAGCTGCAGATGGCCTCTTTCTGCTTGTTGCTCATGAAAATCATCCTTCATATAATCTCTCCATTAATCACAATCATAAACGGCAGGTGAACAGTAGGCTTCAATAACTGTGTGACGGTGACAGCTGGATGGTGTAAGTGTTTCGGGGGTGGAGACGGTGGCGAGGTGCTGCCCGTTTTTTTTTTTTTTTTTTTTGTTGACTTGTTTCTACGGAGCTGCAGCCAAATCTTGCCGGACACAGTTTCCAAAAAACACTTGCAGCTCGGTTACCAGGGAGGAAAAGGCCTCTTTAGGTGCGACAGGGACGCAGAGCTACCGTTGGAAGGAGGAAACTACAGGGTGAGGGGGGTGGATGTGCCCCTGCATGGGAGCCACTGAGGAGCCCTTGGTCCATGTGCACGTCTGAATGATGATTAACTGTAATTACCTAAGCAGTACCTGGACTGCATGCCAGGAGGCAGCCCAAGATTAATGGGGCTCTGCTGAAAACGGAACAAAAGCTCACATTTCCGAGGTAATGAATCGCTCTGGTACTAAGGCGTCTTCACATGGTGCGCCCGGGCCCCCGGGGAGGTTCATTACAACGAGAGGAATAGATGGATCCTCTGCAGCATTTTGAAACAGGGAAAGCAAGCAAGCAAGCAAGCAAGCGAGCAGAAGGAAGTCTTAAATCATCCCAGATATCCTGAATGCTATGCAACCTCTATAGCTGGCACAGAGATAAACACCCTCCTAAATACTTCCAAATGGCTGGTAAACATTACACAGCAAAGTGCCTTGTTTGCCGAGCCTTGCTGGTACACAAAAATGTTTGAACAATAAAGCTTGGCGTGGCGGAAATCGGTTGAGTAATGAAGATAAACACGAGAGTGCCTTTAAGGAGTGAGCGACGAAGACGGGCAGTGAAGGATGTCCCCCCTGTCCATCCATAAAACCAGTCCTTTTTACCAAACTGACTGCAATACTCGACGCACCATCGCTGAGCAGCCACTCGTGCCACTCCGCATTATCTGTATTAAAGGAAGCAGGTTTCATTTCTACAGGAAGCAGGCAGTTTACAGCCTGGAGGGCAAAGTTTTATTACAAATGTCTCCTGTTGTAAATCACTGTCCGTCCAATAACCCGCAGATTAATGGTGGCGTTATTTCGTTCGGTGTCGCAGAGGTTAATCTGCGGCTTTGAAAAATGAATGACACAAAACGGAAGCTCGCCATTGGACCATCTGCGAAAAGGGGCCCTGGGAATCCATGTTAAGATTTTGCATAAAGAGTTTTGGAGGAAAGAAGATTGGTGATGCATGGAAACGGGCATCAATTATTGGAAGTCAAACTCCTTGAGGCAACAATGAGAGGATTTACAAGCTGTAACATTTTCCCTGCCCTTGAACATGTTCCAGGAATGTAGGTCGATAGCCAGATGAAATACAACCTGACTGGAGCTTTTAATGATTACAATGCACACAGGCCACATATTTCTTCCCCATTAAGTCACATAAATACTTGAAGAAAACACAAGTTGAGGCATGCCCAGCTTTACATCATGTTGTGTGCAGCGGTGCCTTGAAAACCCAGAGGCCCTTTGTTTACAACCTTCTAATCATGTAAATGACAGTGTTTCCATGGAGGCTACTTCTCCATCAATCACACTTATGAGGCAAAATGTTACGACACCGCGCAGAAACAGGGCCTGTGCAACTCTGAGGGAGATGAAAGAGATGTGACATTAAACTTTTAACCCGCAATTTATCAGGGAAGACGAAGACAGTCCGCCATAATCCTCCCTGTCACCCTGATCAGTGTATGCATATCAGAGACACACATAAAAAAACATGCACACTTCAATCACTGATTCAGTGCACAAAAACAGGGATGTACAGTGAGGATGCAGGATCATTTTACTGCACTTGCCCCATATGCACATAAACGGTCTTGATAACAGGCTTGTTGAAATGATACATCAAATTATCTCCACATAAAAGCCATTTCCCGAGCCGCATGGAAAAGCAAGAACAACTTATTCTTGCTTTTATATCTGCTGTAGGTTTCTGCACAGGACGTGCTGCAGATTCCTTCCTCAAGGGTAGACAAAAGACTTTTCTCTTGCACATTTCTTCGTAATAGATACTCCACAATCAGAAATGACACGGTGGACAAAAGACTAGACATTAATTTATCTTCCCTATATGACCCTGATGCAAATGAGGAAAATGAAAGCAAGCAATCAATTCCCTAATTGGGTTTGTGCTATTTTAACTTGTTAAGGGGGCCTCTGCCTAGATTAAAGGGAAGGTCAATTTCTCATTGTGACAATTACTGTATACATTTCACAATGCAACAAAGGAATCCAGCAAGGCTTGGGAAGACACTGCACCGAAGCAGATGCTCTCTATTGTGTGGGTCTGCCATTACAACATCTTGTTGATCTCAGTCATTACACTCACTGATAATGTGCACACAACAACTTGAGGCGGGTCTTCAAAAGAAGTAGTTTTGGGTTAAAGTGAGACATCCACATTTTATTCTGAAAGAAATAATTGCTCTTACAGATGGTTTGTTGGTGTTTCAGTAAAATTTAATCTCAACATCTTACAATCTTACAAAAGAGAATATAAGCTCACCACATCATTGCGTCTCCTTCAAACAAATTGACAGATGAATTTCTGGTGGCAAAACATGACATTTTGAAGTTAAATCCCTCAAATGAATTGTCTTATTCAAGAAAATTGAGGATGCTTTTAATTAAAGCAGAGCTAAAGTGTCTATTTAGGGACATTTATTGCTTTTCTATACAAAATCCACTGCCACACATTAACATAAAACAACAAAAGTAACAACAGGCTAGGCCCAAGCATGTCACATAAACATAGGGAAAATGACAATTTTTCAGAGGGCAAGCAAACAGCAAGCAGTCCTGCTGAGCAGGCTGAGTTTCGAGCACAGCTCGGAGGCTGAGCCGTCGCAAAGCCGCAGTCCAGCATTCATTTTGACTTCCTGAGCAGCAAAAACAGACTGTTGATATATGAGTCAGCTATTCCCTCATGTCACATCAGTATTTTATTTACCAGCAGAGAGAAACCGCAGAATTAGAATAAAAATTATATTATGTATCCCTACAGTAAAAGCAATGCATTCAATTACCGCAACTGCAAACTTCTCTTGAGGGGGCCGCGAGGAGAATTTAGCAGCAAAGCCATATATCAAAAAGTAAAGAATAGGAGAGCAGCATGACATGTTTGGTGGTTAATTTCTGTTACAACGTTTACTTGTTCTGTAGTCCTGCTGATGGGAGGGAGAGAACAGAGAGGAGTCAGAGTACGACAGAGAGATCTTTAAAAGCTGCACAAACCGCACAGGCTTTTTAACAAGATGCACTTAATCTTTCTGGTGTTTGCTTTAGTTAAGAAAGGGGCTAGCTTTGTCTGGGCGCTGAGTGGCGGGATGTTGAATCCAACCGGCTTGTGAACCCTAACCTCTTATCGCTCTTATCTGCACTGAAACACGTTGCTTGCAAAGGCAAAGCCGCGAGGACCAATAAGATTAAATATAGGCCCATTTTGCAAGTTGGTAATGTACCAACCGCAGGTCTCAGTGCAGCCTCTGGGTTCAACCAGAGTTCACATTATTAGTATTACAGCCCCTTCATGCTCTCAAATCTCAGACAGATCAAAAGGGCTTTGTGAGGTATGCCACCATCAGCCAATTAATTCCCAGAAGAATAGCAGCTCTTCCTGTAAGGTCAACACTAAGCACTTTTCACAGCTAACCGCCTGAACTTTTTCACTGTGCTAACTTCGTTTTTAGGTAATTATTCAGCTCCTTGGTAGGGTTTTGTAATTCACACCCCAAACATTGCATAACACGGGGATCAAAAAATGACCTTGAGCGGCTCTAAGTCAAACAGCAAACCTGCCGGGCTTTAGCGAGGGGATCTGCGCAAATCCCACCCACATTAATGGTGAGGAGACACAGTCAGGAAGACTGAAGGGAGGCGTTTTAGGCTTAAAAGGATCTCATCTGTAGATAACATCCTGGGGAAGAATGGTTACCATTTTAAGCATTTAACTGATGCTCTCACCCAGCTCGGCCCGGAGTGATTGAGGGTTTCAGTGTCTGGCACAATCAGGATCAAACCTGTGACATTGCGGTTGCAGGACCACATTCCCATCTGTAAGTCATGGCTGTGATCTCAAAGTGATAACCTGATTTACTCGGGGAGGCATGCTGAGCCTCACTCTCAAGTTCACAAATCATACTTCAGTCTCATGCTGCTTATCTTAAGGCTGCCTTTATTATTTTTTGTAGTCCGTCACATTCAGACTAATCTATAACGCTCCACCTACACCAAGTCTTTGGTCTTGTATAGATGAATGCGTTCAGCACAACTCCAACACAGCCGGGGTTAAAGCCTCAATTCCCTTTGAGGCCACCCGTGTTAAAATGCAGGTGTTCATGCTTTTGCAAGGCACTTCGGATCAAACCCTCCAACAACTTAGCAAATGATATGTCATACAGCAGCACATTTCAAGAGATGCTCTAACTTTACACTCATTTTCTTTCTTCTTCACAGTTGCACAGGCCATCACAAAATATATATATGGACATGTTATGATCACAACAGTACTATTATTGCCACCTCCACTGTGTAAGGCATATATTGCAAATCCTACGCCCAACAGTTTTAATACCAAGCTCAATCACAAAATGAAAACAGGCCTCAACAAAAGTACCCAATAGTGAAATAACTTCTCATGAATCATAGACTTTTGAAATTTACAGGGAAACTTGGGAATGCTGAAGGGCTGAAGTTAACACTGCCATCTAGTGGTCTTTGAACAGAAAAAAAATCTGTTAAATTAAAAGAATTTAAAGAATTACAGCAAATGTAGAAGTAAACAAACACTCATTTAGAGTCACTTTAGTGACATAATATTAAACCAATTATTAAAAAAAGCTCTAAGGTTTGTCCATTTTCACTTTTGGCTAGATATTTAGATCTCACTCTGTTGTGCTTATTGTTCCATTACCTAAGCTAATAAGGGAGAAAATACAATTGCCAGCAAAACACTGAAACACTAAGATGACAGATGCAGTACTCAGGTGGCGCATTACTGAATGTGCAAAAACAGGCATAGCAAAAAAGTAAAAGCAAAGACTTGGAAAAATAAACTCAAACAATTCCTGGGGGAAAAAAAACTACTAAAGGAATGCTCCAAACCTGGTGCGTGATATAAGTGTTTCTAGAAGGCACATTCTCTCTTGAAAACATTACAGTTCAGTATTATCATGTAATTCAACATGTTTATCTGACAGTGGTGTGCTGCCACAGTGTGAAAATTTCCACAACGGCTTGAGAAAATGTAAAACCGAATATGATTTCACCACATCAAAAAAAAAAAAAAAAAAAGGGAAAATATTCCTGACAAAACTCCTGAAAGCAGAAAGAGACTTTGCTTTTTCGTCCCCCAGTTGATCAGCTGTCAATCTACAGTCTGACTTTGTGCCTGTCGATATTCTTGTGCTCGGGGACGTGTCTGTAGATGCAGCTCTCTTGCTTGGTGCAGCCCGTGGTCCTCCAGAAAAAACACTCTTTTATATTCTTGCTACAACAGGAAAACAATTTGTCACTCTGGGATTCCCTTTGAGGTTTTGTCAAAGTTTAAGACAGTATAATACTTCAAAAAGGAATGATTTTTGCTTTGTTCCCCAACTTAAAATGGGAAATAAAAGAGTAGTCAACCTCAAACAGTATTGGCTTTAGGGATTTATCAACTTTTTTCCCCTCAGCTCTCAATATTGATAACAAATACACAAAATTTCCTCTATATTTATAACCCTTGACAGAGAACAAATACTAATAACTGTGGTATATGATGGTGTTTGTGGGAGTTAGGAGGTATGATTTCTTTAAACTGGCTGTTCAAAGTGTGTGATTATTGACTGCTATACTGTAGGTCATTAGAGCGGCCAATACTGGTGGTTAACCAATCATGAAATCCTGCATTATGTTAGAAAACTACATATCATCCTGCTTCTCCAGTTATGCTGCTATCAACTCAAAGTTATCAAGTGGTATTTTTATGTATACATGTATTTTTTTAATCTTACTGGTGCAATCTGCATGTTTCCCCCCTCTTTTAGTGTTTTTCCATCATTTTGGAAATGTCAAATCCAAACTGTGGTGAAAGTGAAATACATCTTCGTGCTGTATCATAAAGCGAGGAATGAAAGGCATGTCCTTACCCGGCGGCAGGGCCTGCGATGGAACGAAAAAATGGATCGGTGGCAGCTGATTTGGACACGCCGAGCTCTGTGTGGATTTTATTGGGATACCGCACAGCCAGAGGAGCCCCCTCGACCACCATCCCCTGAGGAAGAAAATAATTCATCTTAGGGTCGTCTTAGTAACCGTTTGCTGGAGTGCAAACACACACACACACAAATAATATTAAGAGTACATTTGGAGAACTTGACAGCTACTTTTCAGTTCATCTGGTGGATGAAGTGATTGATTTAAACTGTTAAACATCAACCAACACTCATAACATGTTTCCCCAACATACTGAAGCCCACTGTAATGAGACATGCACAGCTTTATTTTCCAGCTTATCCATGACCCGACAGCCTTGTCACTATTTATCTACACTGCTTCAGACAGCGGCGCATGTAGCCAGCAGTGACAACATGGGAGCACTAAAACATGGGCCAGGACCGAAGAAAAACTGTACAAAATCACCGATTACACTCCCAAAGGGCTTTGCAGCAAACAAAACAGGGCGACACCTCCTGATTTAATCCTCATAGCAAACAAAAGTACCATTTTACCATCATGCCTCATTACAGAGAGAGAAATTAAAGCTTTGGAAAAGACATGCTGTGCGTGCCTCTGATGATGATTTTTTCATTAAAAAAATCCTCATTTACTTGAACTTTAATGTTATTCCCAAACAGACTAGTGTTGCCCCATGTGGTTGGCACCAGCCTGACTAATGTTACATGAGTTTTTGGGGATTTTCCTTAAAACAAAAACACAGTGGCTAGACCGGGCTGACTAATTTCAGAGCTTGAAATCTCAGTAGTGATTGTGGAAACACTGTATTGACCGGTATTGGTCAATAACACTAGTGACCCCTGCTGCTGTGTTATGGTCATCTGCACAGCTGAGCAAGTTAATAATTAAATATTGTACCTTTAAGACTAATCTTCACAACAAGCGAAACTGTGGAGTCATACTGTATATGTCATGGGGATGAAATGCGTCATAAAATTCACAGTTCAGACTGAATCATGGTGTGAAGTTGAGGATTGGATCATTTTTCCAATCAATTATTAAAAATGAAAAAAAAAAAAAAAATAAAAAAAAAAAATCCTCAGACATGTTTGCTTGTTTTCCAGTTCATTTAAATCTAGTCTTATTGCAGAGTGTTTTTTTGTTTTTTTTTGCAGGATACGTGAGGATCCCCTGTTGCAAAATGTTTGTTTCTCTTGTATTTTCATTTTAGTTGTTCTAGGTTTTCAACAAAAGAAAAAAAAAAAATCCCATCATCCCTTGCATGCTTTCTCATTATGTGACAGCACCATAGTAACGGCAGAATCTCAACTGATTAGGTTAGTCGAGAACTCTTCATGACTGTGTTTATTATGTGTGTGTGTGTGGCGGGTTCACTGTACTATTAATTCCACTATAAACATGGTGTGTGAGTTCTGACAGAAATTGTGTGTGTCAGGTTGTCAGGGATAACTTTGCTCTGTGATGTGGGCGGCGCTTCGAGCTCGTCTGTGCACAGTTAGCTCTGGCTGCTTTTGCAGTGTGTGTCAAAATCAAACACAGCATGCATCTCTCTTGTGTAATTTCTCACTGCAACTCTGCATCGAAGTGTTGGGAACTTTTATTCACTTTAAAAAATGGTGGGAGCTAATACTACATTTAGTTACACCCCTGGATATGAGCAATCCAGGAACTGAAGCTTTTTCTACTGTTTCACCAAGTGTCTGACTCTAGACAACAGCAGCACTTAAATGGTATTGACACAGAGAGTTAACAGAAACCTACATTAATCATCTGGATGGCCTTCTCACAGTCCTCCTTTCTGGTGTAGTGCACGAAGGCACACTGGTGATCCAGAAGCATCTTGATGCTGTAGACAGGTCCAGCTCTGAGAGACACAAAGCCAAAGGGAAACAAGACGGGAAGACAGAGGGGGTAAGAAAGAAAGAAAGAAAGAAGAAGGAAAAAGAGTGCATGAGTGGAGAGTGGGGCAAGACTGAGTAAATCTTTAATATCCCTGCGGGGCAATTTGCTTTGCAGCTAGGAGTCAGTAAGAGCAAATACACAGCATCGATCAATTCAACAGCAATAATACATGACAAGAGGCCAAGTCCAGCGCTGACACACTAACAGCCTGCTGACGGTGTAAAGCCAACAGCAGAGCATCAGCATGTGCATACTGAGAGTTTTTCACTTGAGATTTGATGGAATGCAAGTTGAGGAATAAAATGAGACTTTACGTTCACTACGCACCCCCCTGCAGCCGCAAAGAAACAATCCTGCTAAAATATTTAATTAACATATATCAGGAGTGTATAGCCCACAGTTTTACATATTTTCAGGCGAAAACCTTGAATCCCAGAGTTGTTACATTTCCGCACAACATCGATATCTTTCTCTGTCCATTAATACCGCACATTTCTCTGTCCATTAATACCGCACATGTGGTCCTGCTGTCCGTGTGTCATTGGTCAGCTTCTACTGTGAAACTCTGTAAGACGTTGGTGTTTCTGCACCGATGTCACCAGGATTAATAGCATCTGATTCTGGTGCAGCATTGAAAGAGGTCCTCAAACAAAAACAGGCACATGAGGGACATCAGAGTGTGTGACTTTACCTGCTGAAGACGGTGGCCAGCGTTGCATAAGTGACAGTAGGGGCCAAAGATCCAACCCAAACAGGAAAAAGCTCCCTTTAAAAACAGAAGACATAAAATAATTAGTATACAATTTTGCTGCACTAATTCAACACAACATCTGAGGTCGCAAGTAGACCTGATACTCTGTTTACAAATATTCAATCATATATTCAGGTTCCTACACAGGCACCAGGCAGTCATGTCAAAACAAGTAAATATGAAAGTGATAAGGAATAATAATGACAGGGTAACCACATCCCACATTGACTGTTCCAGCTTAATTATTATGGCATGAACCACTGCACCTAACATCAAACTGATGTTAACAATTATTTGATTATGTGTAATGTAACAACAGTGATACACCGAGTTAACACCATTAAAAAGGCGACTTTTAAAGAGACATGTACATTACTTAGCAGTACATGGTGTGTGGGTATGTAAAAGGTAAAAACAGCATTTTGTTATAATCATGTTAAAAAAAAAGAGGAATGAATAGCTACAAACATATACTAGAGTACCACATATAGATTTGCCTTTTCTTCTATTTGTCAAATAACAAAAAAAAAAAAAAGAGGAAAAACAAACAAGAAAAATAAAAGGAAAAGGAAAGACATGTTTGTGTGCGGTGCTCTACTATTTGTTTGTATGCACTGAGGTTACAATTTAGTGTAAATTGTTTGGGGTTGAGGTGCGTCTTTTCCTTGGAATGAAAAGCTTGCACACACCCATTTTCCACCGAAGCAGTTCGAGGGCCGTTATGGAGCCCGTGCCAAATCTTGAACCAGCTCTTTGCGTCTCAACAGCCAAATAACCGGCGTTCGGCCTGGTAAACTAGCTCCGAAGTGGCACCAACATTTTGCTTGTCTAGAACCAAGGACTACTTTACATCAGAGGCTGGGGGCGGGATTATCGAGCAGACCAGTGTTCCTAACAGCCATGTCGAGATGAATACTGTAAAATGTCTATTAAAAGTCAAGTCATTCGGATAAAAATAGCCGTGAAACATCAGGCTATTTAACTAAACAATTTTAAACCCCTGCTTTTGAATATTAAATCAGCCTCTGACACTTTTCAGTGTTTTTCTCGGTGAGTAGCAAGCGGCTCTCCTCTCTCCTGCCTGCTTGAGAAAAGCCGCTGTGAGGAGACTGTTTCCCCCCCAGGTCCTGCTCTTTGCACCAGGAATGCGGCACCAAATATGTGTTTCTGGGAAGCCACAGACGTATACGGTGATGTAAGGATGTGGCTCTCTCTCTAAGCCGTGGACGTTTGCGGGCTGAATCACCTATGAACCAGCACGAGCACCAGCTCTCAACTACAACTAGGCTACTTTTGGTGGAGAGAGGGTGCTGCAGAAATATGGCCTAATGAGAACCAGAGTGCTCACGGTTTGACCCCCGAGTTCCTTGACATGGGGGTCGGGGATTGAGAGTTTGGTGTGGTATGGCTGGCAGCGTTGGACTCCTTCACCGGCTGCGCTCTCAGACGGCCCGTTGTCATGACAATCCACTCGCCCTCCTCATCCACCTCTCCCTGTACCATTACAGGACTTGTATTTTCCTTTCTGGCTTGACCATCTGAGGGGAGGGCACACAGTGGAGGGTAAGAGCGTTTAAATACCAGAATAAACACTGAAGTCAGAAGAGCATTTTGACACGTTTACCTCCAGGACTCTGTTGACCTTGAGCGCTAAACAGAGCTTCAATAGCTTCTTCCAAAGAGGTGTGGGCTTTTAAGGCTTCAGAGCTTTGCTCCCAGGTGAATCCCATTTCCTGAGGTAAAAATACAAACAACCTCCTGAACTCAGATGCTTTTACTATCAAAGTGGGAAACTGAAGCCACACAAAGCACGATTTTGATGTAAAAATACAGATTTTATAAGCCTTAAGAGCAAAATGAGACTTCAACGGAGGGGTAATGTCCCATTCCTTCTTAGTGAGCCACCAAAATTTACCATGTTTGTAGATGGAAATGGGTCACTTGCTAAATTGTGACTGGTGTAGCAGCAACAGAAGAAATGCTCTACCTTTTTGCATACAGGAAATGCTCTACATTTTTTGAGCAGGAAAGCCTAACCTTAGTGTAATTTAACCTGTGTAATATGATAAATTACCATCTTTTGACTCTGACTCATGTTCACAACGTAGTTGTAATGCTGTAATGTACTGATAATGATTAGATAAGGATTTACAGATAAACATAAACCAGGAAACAATGGAACAAAAGGGACAGGACAATAAAAGCAGAATAAGGTGGGAGATGGCATGGCTGCATATAAGAAAGTTATTTTCTACCACAGCCTGTGAATTTCACTCTCCTTCACTGAGTTTTGCTTATAAATAAGACATTAGCATCTCTCCCTGTTTATTGTTCTCTTGGTTTTAACAGACATCGCCTTCCCCTACCATGAGGTGCAGAGTCTGCGCTCGCTTCAGCTCCAGCGCCGCCTCAGTGCTCGAGCTGTTCAGCCTCAGCACCTCCTTATAGGTCAGAGAGGCCTCAAAGTACCTCTGGACAGCAAGCAAACACAGGAGGGGAAGCAGAGGGCAAAAGTTAAAAAATTATAAATCACTAAATGTTAAAGCTCTCTGACTTTTAGGTAAGCACTAGAAATGTAGGCAATGGGCATTAGAGGTGACCTCAGGGTTTTGCAGTAGTATTTTTTTGGGGAGTATTGAAACCAAAAATGCTTGACTTGTAAACAAAAATGTTACAGAGTTTCTAATATCTTCATATCTCTATTTTCATAGACATGCATATATCTATTTTGTTCAAATCATCACTTCTGGCATCTTATTAATAAATAACACCAATAGATTTTTTTTCACAGCAGCAATATTGACATGAAATAGCAGGTTAACACAGGTGTTATTAATTAAACTAATTAATTAAGGTTCTGTTCCACTGCATGGCACCGGCTCAACTCGACTCTACTCACTTTACTTTTCTGGCTTGTTCTCTATTGCAGATACAGTAGTACCACTCCCCACGAGTGTTTTATTTTAGAGCTGCAAAAACTAGATAAATAATTGATTAGTTGCAAACTAGAAAATTAATCGCCCACTATTTTGATAATCGTTTTGAGTCATTTTTGAGATAAAAATTCCATATTTTCTGACTTTCTAAAATGTGACTATTTTCTGGTTTCTTTAGTCCTCTCATATGACAGTAAACTAAGTATCTTTGGGTTGTGGGTTGTTGGTTGGGACAGACCTAAACTGAACAGAGCCTTAATTAGCATCATTAGCATCACCTGTGTTACTCTTCAATGTCATGCCAAAACGGCTGCTGTGAAAAGGTCTATACTGTTTTCAATATCAAAAAATCAAGCCAGTTGCAATATTCAGAGAAACTATGAATTTGAAATAATGTTCCACAGTTTCAAATATCTCTGAAGATGATTAACTGGGATGCAAGAGTGGCAGTTTACCTTTAACCCACAGAGAGCTTTCCCTTTCCTAAATAAACCTTTTATCCAGTTTGGCTCCATGGAGAGTGCTAGGTCAGCATCCCGGAGAGCGTTTTCATACTGCTGCATTCTCTCATAACAGAAGGACCGATTTCCAAATAACCTGAAAACAACAAGTAAAAATAATTCATGGTCATTAATGGTCACTGCTGGGTGCTTCCCAAGGCTGAAGTCAATGGAAGGGCTGTGATCTTACTTATATTCCTTTGGGTTGTATTTAATGGCGTCAGTAAAGCATTTCACTGCCATCTCATACTGTCCAGCAGCAGCCACACGATTTCCAATAGCTAGAAAACAGAGAAGGAACAGTTGGTCCTGGTTCAGTACTTATGCTTTTATTTCTGTCGCATCACAATAACAAAAAAAAAAATAAATAAATATATTAATTGCATAAAACTTACAAGCAAGTTCTCTACTCCTTTTGGCAAAATCGTCTACACCGGCCTCCACTGTTTTCTATAAAGTTAATTGTTAGAACATGCAGTTGTTAGTTATTGGGTCAAATCAGCAATAGACACTTTGGTATGCCAAACATGACAGGAAACATGTCAACGACAATTCACTATTTCCACATGGAAGAGGTTCAGACACTTTTATGGACTGTAGGAGTTTATAATGACAATCAGGAAAAGGTGCTGCTCTCATTCACTTGACAGCCAAGATAAACAAATGTGTCATTCAGATATGAAAAAGATTAACTTCTGTCACTTTGGCTTGCAGTGTTTATTACTGAGGCATGTAAGCTTCTGTCTAACCACCTCCCAATTTATGATAACTTTAGGAGACAAACATTAGGTACATTTACACTGCAAAAACTACACACATCTCAGAGGGCTCGTGATTCCCTCACCTCTTTAATGCTGTGGTTTTCTTCCTTCTCCTGAACCTCAGGCTCTTTCAGAACCTCAGGCTCTTTCAGAACCTCAGGCTCTTCCTCCTTAGGCTGCTGAACAACCAACAACTGTTTTTTCTTCTTCTTTTTCCCCGTTATGTGGGTCGGTTCTGGTGGGTCCGTCTCCACAAATGTAGAAGTAGAAACAAATGAATTATTTAAATTCAAAACCTGCAGGAGACAACGAAACACAAGGCAGAGATAATGTGAGATATAAATGTTATTTTACCCATTTTGGTGAGTCATTCAAAGTTATGCAAGTTCAGTTGAGCAACATTTCCTCTTGACATATGGATCAACATTTTGGTGTGTAATAGGTGGTGATAAATCGCCCTTCAGCTCATCATTGCTGCTACTTTAATCATTTTCTGAAACAAGACTAATATCTCTTTCCATGGCTGTTAACATGAATTTTTGTTAGGCCAAGTACATGTACACCTTCTGTACATGTACACTGTATACCACCCATAAAATACATTACGTCTGCCTGAATCCAATTATAATAATAATCATAATATAATGTCAGTTTCCAAGTGCTGTAAAATAAATTGAAGACACTTGACAAACTTAAAAATAATGTTGCACCAAAATGTGACACAGTAATTAAATAAAATAAAATAATCAGATTCTACACAAACCTTTGATTCCCCTCCTGCTTCCCCATTCAAATTCACTGCATTATCTTTTTCATTACTACCACTGCTGTTGTCACATCCAGCGACCACAGGATCATTTTGTGTTTCAGCAGCAACAGGAACAGAAGATTTATTCTCTTCTACACTACTTTTAATAATTGGAGATTCTCCCTGATTTTGTGATGATGTAGACATGTCTGGTTCTTCCTCCTGAAAACACAGAGTGATGTTACTGACAATTTTGTTTAAAAGTCTGGCTTTTATTCTTCTGCGAAGCACCGTTCTGGTACCTTACAAATGTAAGGATGCAGGAATATTCATGTAAACTGTCTATGACCTTTGCACTCTCTCCTGCTACTCTGTATTGTGGGTGTGTACGCTGGCAATTTAGAGACGTAAGCTGATTTTACTGTTGCACTCCATGTAAATCACACTGGTTGAAAGCCATATGTAAATGCATTAGACATAGATAAAGGTCACTTTTTCACCTGAGCTAGCATGCAAATATGATTTACAAAGTACTTACAGGTAAACTCTCTTTAACTGCATTCTCCTTTTCTAACCGTTTCTTCTCTTTTTTACGCTGTCAAAGAGGAAATTATGTGTCACCTGATGTCACGGGGAAAAACAAACCCATTCAAGATTCATTAAATCATAAAAGTTACGCAGAAACTCACCAATTTCTTACGCTTGTTCTTTTCAGCTTTGTCTTTACGCCGTTCCTCTTCCTCCAACAATTCTTTTGCATGTTTATCAGCCTCCTAAGAAACATACATGTGTTGAAACAATGCTCAGTAAGCCCACTAATGTAGTTAAAAATATGAAATATAAGTTAACAGTTAATTTACAAAATGCAAAATGTATATATCATTGCCTGGTGGTATATATTCATTTTTCCTGAATGCAGGGGGGGGATCAAGCCAATTCCCCTACATTCCCCCTTAAATTATCTTGCATCCTATCATCAGGCTAAATTTTGTGTTTCTTATTTCCAAACTCATTCAGATACAGAAGTCTGAGTACTACCTCTTGAGTCAGTTGTCTTATCCGTGGGTGTGGAGCGAGAGGCCTCTGAGTAACACTGTTTGAATAATATGGCTCATCATCACTACTGTCAGAATATATGATGTCATTCTCCAGTTCAGCATCAAAGGGCCTAAAAAAACCAAAATCATAACCTGCAAAATATGACAGACAAATAAGGGACAGGAAGTTGACAAATAAGGGACAGAAAGTAAAAAAAAAAAAACCCAAAAAAAAAACCAACTGCCATCTAGTCGTTCCAGTTTTCATTTCAAGGTAGTGTCAAGGTGAATCCATCACAATCCACAAAGACTTTTTCTTTTTAATCAAAATACCAAAGAACAAGGGACAAACTCTGTTTCATCTCTGCTCTTCCTAAGTGATTTGCTTAAAAAAGAAAAAAAGAAAAAAAAACTTTAAAGCTGATGGAGTGTGGTGCTGAATTTCAATCACCTCTCCAACTGCAGGGAACAACAGGGAAGTTGTGTGCATTTTATACACACACGCATACACACAGAATATATGCTACTACTTGTATTCAAAAGTATAAGACACTGAAAGCTATGCCATGTCATCCTTTGGTCACATTATCTATTGTTCCCTTTGTGTTCTGCTGACAAGAAGACATTTGGTAGACGCCTTACAGCACAATAAAGATGATTTACAAACAAAACATCTCCATCTAGCCCTGTCCCTCTGAGGTGTCTGAGTCATTCTTTACACGCTTAGAGAAAAATAATCATTTTTATAACCTAAGTTATTTTAAATCCACAAAAATAGGAGCAACACGTTTATGCTTGCAATTTGTACCGGGTTGGGGGGAAGAAAAAAGAGAAATCGATACCGCATAGTATTGTCATATTTTATGTGGCGATATCGATACACGGACTAAAAGTATCGATATGGTATCGCCAAGAGTCAGTGCAACACTTATGACAGGTTTTTATGCCAGAGCTGTCAGTCTGTCTGCTTGACAATCCCATTTAGCTGCTATGAAAATGACTAATGGAAGATGAACAGAATGAAAACTTTCTTGTTAGATAAACAGATGCTTACAAAGTTTTCCCATGGGGACATAATCTGCAGTTTAAAAAAAAGGTGATGAATCCCAATACATCTTAATGTTATCACAATACTCAACATATTGTAAAATGTTTAAAATCGCAGTACTCTCATATTGTGACTTAATTGTCGTGATAATGTCATCTCGTGGGGCCTCCAGTGGTTTCCACCCCTAATTTGTACCTCACTGACAAAGACTTAAAGGAAAATCTCACCAGTCATTATCTACTTGCCAAGTCAGGACAGTCCCAAGGCCCTTGATCAACCATCGAAGCCCTAGATTCACCCCTCTAAATTTCTCCAAAGAGGCTGTGAACTATAATCTAAGCATTTTGAAGCCACAAAACTCCAGTATTTACCTCACTGTCTCCTATATTTTTCAATCTGATCACACATCTGAAAGTAAACCAACAAGGACTCTTTCAAGTAGCCCAGATCTGTATATCTCATGGATACAATTCAAGAAAAGCCCAGTGCTCATCAGTTTAGAAGTATCATACCAAAGAAAGCAGGGGCAAGGAGATCAAAGAAAGAGTTCTGTGAGGGACGTCCATTTATTAAATCAACCACAGATTCCTGAAAAAGAGAAGACAGCAGCAATTAAAATGTGTCCATCAAAGCATTTACTTTTTTTTTTTTTTTTTAATTATTGATTCCATTTAAAGCAAAGATATTAGTATCAATTTGGTACCAGAAGTAAGACGACCTAACAAATCCACTGCTACCAAGCATGTCAAGTTAGGCTGTTGGCAAAGGGACTAAATATCACTCCAAAGCTGGGCTAAATTTTGGCAAGGGAAAAACTGTTCCCAAACGGGTCCCTTTACCTCTGACCTGATACCTGAGTGAAAATGGGTTGTATGCATACCTACGGGTCTCCCCTTTGCGGACATGCACACTTTATACTAATCCCCATGCAGTTTGGGTGGTGTGTTTCTGCATACTGGAGCCTTTTCTTGCATGTAATACAGTGAAAACATTTTTTGAAGCTTGACATCACTGTATAAAATGACCCACTGTGACTTTTGGGATAATCACAGCCTCCTGAAACTTTACATCCACAAACTAGGGGCTAATTCAAAATACAAACGAATTGCAATAAATCCTAATATCGAATTGCACTACTTGTACAATCACAATACTTATGAATTGCAATGCATATCGATTGGCAGCCATGAATCAGGATATAAGCCTTAGAAATGACCACAAACACCGAGAGCACACCTCTACAGCACAGTGAGTGTGTATTAAGTCGTTCATTGAACTTGGGTGTGCATAGTTCCTCTTTCATTTACGACACTCAGCGGTCACAGTGCCCGCGCTTTTAATGCCAGCCTTGAATTTACTTGAGTCATACTCACGTGTGCGCGCATCAGTCTTGAGTTCTCTCTAAGTCTGGGCACGCTATTGCCACCTATGTAAGAAAAAGGCAGAAACACATTCACAAACCTGACATTATATCTATATATTTTTAATGTCACCTTGTATCACTGTTCCTAACCGTGCTCTAGATGTTAATGTTAATAGTCCAGTTGATAAAAATCACAGTGAACGCTGCGTTGGCGTTCGTTGGTAGCTAGCCTGCTAGCTCACCTCACCTGACGCTGGCAGGTCTGTTAAACTGAGCGGCGACAAAGTCAAAGTTGACAACGACAGTCGCTGATTTATCCTCACCTCTGTTGGCGTCCTTCTTTCTTGGCATTGTGTTAAGTTGTTTATGTGTGTCGCCGTGACCGTCTCGCAGCAAAATGTGTGTGCGTAGTTGGCGGAAGCCGGATGATTGTTGTGCAGTTGCCAGCGAAATGTATTTTTCCGCCTTTGAGCGTCTTCTTCTTCGTGTTCTGTATTCCCGGCAGGCTGAACGTCTTGCGGCACATTGCTGCCTCTAGCGGAATTAGATTGCAGATCTAGTCCCAACTAGGCAAGTGCATGATGTTGCATACATTTTTCACTAGAGAAAAATCTGCAAATATCCTACAGCTGAGGCGGATCTACGGGTGGGCCTGGATGGGCGTAGGCCCACCCAGATTGACAGCTTGCCCACCCTATCAGATTCAAGACCAAAAAATAACTAACTAAATAAATAAATGTTTTAATGACCTTTTTCCAACGTTTATTTTATGCTCGTTTACAACCTCTCGGCTCATTTACCGAGAGGTTTTTTTTTCTTTCATCATATCATTTTATACATGTCTATCTAAAAAAAATAAACAAAATGAAATAACAGGCCCATCCAGAATTTTTAGGCCCACCCATTAGCCATGTTCTGTATCCGCCACTGTCCTACAGTGTGAAATAAATATAAAAATCAATACATAAAAAGTCTTGGAGGTTTGGCGTTGTTTCCAGTTGTGTGAGGTTAGAGGTAGAATAAATATCGAGTTATTAACACTTACAGTCCATCAATTAATTTATGTTACAGGTTATAAATCAATTAAAGCTGTGACAGTTTTAACTACTAAAAGCAATTGTTTATTTTGACAGTTAAAAGTCAAAATTAAAAATGAATATCATCATCACGGTAGTTTTGCACCCTCTCACGTGTAACCACAGGGAAGTGGTTTGGGGTTTAAACATTGAGCGACTCATCTGTCAAATTTACGATCTTTGTCGACGGCTTTTCAAATCCCCCGCGCAAGTCTGCGGGCTTGACTTCCTAGCAACGCTTCTTGGATACGAGGTAACGGAAGCGCGCTTACTCTGGCGGACAGGCAACAACAACATGGAGTCTCAAGAGGTAATGTGCGCTCAAACACAAACATGAACACACTGTCAGTTTATGGTAAAACAGTGTCCACGACTCTGTGTAGTTCACATAAATAACACGCCAATCCGCGCATTGAGTCTCAACGGCGCTGTTAGCTAACCGCTTTGCTAGTCGATTCAGCTAATTTTGCTAACTGCTAGCTAATATCTCAACAAAGCTGTTCGTGCTGCCTTTAAACGTAACGACGACGACAGCCGACTTTACAAAGGCTGAAAAGCATCTTTGATGGTTAATAATGTTGGCAGCAAGGCCAAGCAGCACCAAGTTAGCAACAAGTGTCTTGCAGTGTGTTGTTATGTGACTCATTGCTGTGATTAGCTAGCTGACAGGGGTAATGTAGTGTAACGTCAGGAAGTGTAGATTTGTCCACACGAAGAGAGAAAGGGGAAGTGACAGTCAACGTTTACGTTTGAGCAGCTGAGTACGAGCTACTCATGTAGAAGTATTGCCGCTGCACATTAGGCAGGCCTCCTCACTATCTCATTTTAAAACCCTTCTTAAAACCCACTTCTTTCTTTAGCTTTTGATAGCATGTAGGATTTATGATTTTATGATTTATGATTTTATATGTGCATGTTTTTTTTTCTTTTATGCTGTGCGGGCAGTGCATTTTACATTATTTTATTCTATTAAAATTATAATTGTAATATTACTTTATTTTATTTTTATTTTATTATTTTATTTTATTCTAATATTTTTCATTTTAATATTTTTATATATTTTATTTATTCTATCCTATTGTTTTATTATTTTATTATTATTAGTATTATTATTTACTTTATCTGATTTTATTTTAATTGATCTTATTTTATTTTATCGTGTTACCCTACTGTGTTTTTTTTTTTACCTTTTTATTCTGCTTTTGTTGTGTTATTTTGTGGTGCTTTATCTTGCTGTGCAGCACTTTGGAAAACTTTGTGTTTGTTAAATTGTGCTATATAAATAAAGTGGATTGGATTGGATTGAAGTATGGTTACTGTTAAAATCTATTTAAGTAAAGGTGATAACTCAAAAATGTCAAATGTACTCGGAGTAAAAGTTACTGAGCTACTTTTTCAGAAGCAATTGTAACAATGGTCCGACAAAATAAAGTCCGATTATTTATCTCATCTCTAGCGAGTGACGGTGAAAGACTTATAGTCACAAAAGTACACACAAGGAGCTACTCAGGCTGCTCAAGTTGCACCCCTGTGTTTTTATCCATGCAAAGTTGAGTTGTAAAAGCATGAACGCAAGCAAATTGACAAGTTGACAGTTACTTGGCAGTGTGTATACAGTCATTTTAAATTGCAGCAGAGAACAGAAACAGTACTCTGTGTTTTTTTGATTTGCAGAGGTGGAGGTCTTCTGGTCAGTTGCTACAAGACGTAGGTGTGAGTCAATCTGTAGGAGAAACACCTACAGACCCACCGGGAGCTGAGAGTCATCACAGAGCCATGCAGGACCAGAAGCTCACAGCAACTGATTGGGAACTTCAGCAACTTGGGGGGGCGTCTCAGCAGCTCGGTATGTCCAGCAGTTCATTGTTAGCCTTGTTTTACTGAAGGTTTTCCTCTGCTTTGGTGTTCATGGTGCCATGTACAGTGTCATTATATAGCAGTAATGGTAGTAATTGCATATGCAGATGTGTTTCTCACTAAAGCAGTTTTTTTATTTCTGAAGGAGTACAGCCGTACTTTTGTAAGTTTTAATAACGCAGCATTTTCTGCATCATCAGATTTTCAGGATAGTCACTTGTCACCAGCCCTTTCTCTGCTGCCATCAAACTCCGGAGTGCAACACAACTTCACCGAATATTCTCTTTTTCAACAAAGTGACCTGGAATTTGCTCCTTTAAGGTAAATACATCACTGCAACAATTAGCAAATGTCTGCATAACCATTCAGTAGAGTAATTTAACCTGTAGTGAGGGAACCAGGCATATACAATTATATTTGCATTATGAAAAATTACTTTTAAAAAAAAGGTGAAGCTAATGGGTCCATGAGTGAATTAGTATTTTAAAGTTAAACAGTATTCTTTGGACAATTTTGACCTTTTTTTCTCATTTGACAGTTCTTCTAAGAGCTACTACTGAGCTTAGCCCACTGCATTACTATAGAATAACACAATCTTTAAATTTATTCAACCTGTGGACACTCATTTGTCGGTATCACTCTTTTGTCAGTATCATGAGTTTGTCACTGCATTCATAAGTTATTTTTTGATCACTCATTGTAATTTTTTTTTTTTTTTTTTTTTTTTTTTTTTGTAGTGTATGTGTTTTGCCACCACTTTGCTTTTCTACTTCTAATGCAACCACTGAGTTTCTTAATTTCCAAGAAGGGCATTTAGCAATCCACAGAAAAATCTGGATGTGAGGTCATTTCATTTACATTTGACAAGTGCTTTTATCAGTTTGGTGAAGTGGGCACATTTATGTATATTTGCATTCAAGAGGTATGTGCAGAGAAAAATACTTCATAATTACTACGTGTGTAGTATGTATAAATCCTCTGAAACGTCGACTGATCAGATTTCTTGTGGTTAAATGCTTGTCAAAGGCATCAAACGTCTTTCCATGCCATGTTTTTGAAAGAAATAAAGTGAATCTGCCCCAATGTCAAATGGTCATTGAATGTTCTAAATCTGTATATTTCTTCTTTTTCCCTTATAGAGCATCACTAGACATTTCTGCTGCATCTGAGAGGTTCCACGTTCCACCACATGGCCGCACCTCCCAGGCCTCTGAGCATGCCTCACTGTCCCACTCCCCCCAGGCCCAAATAACTGTCCTGTCTGAGGACGGAGCAAGCAGCTGCTGTTCTCTCTCCCAGCACAGTATGTCACCAGGGGACGAGGGCAGACAGAGGCAGATAGTTCGTTCTCCACCAGGTGATGATGGGCAGGGAACACGTTCTGTTGATGGTAAAGGTTCCAAAGAAGAGGATGGTCAAATGCTGACTGCGCCTCCAGACAAGCCAGTAGGGGAGGCTTCTGAAGAGGACACATTTTTTCTGAGTGAGGATGTTTCTGCCGAGCACCTGCTGGACCTCCTGCAGAAAGACGTTGGCATGCCAAGCAGCAGCAGTAGTGCTGTTTCCTCTGCCTCAGAGACTTCTCTGAAGAGGACGGCATCCTTTGGTGGAGTGTCTAAAAGTGCCAAGGTTTCCAAACCACACGCTGATCGAAGGGCAGAGAGAAGAGAAGGTCCTCCAGGTTCTCTTTCCCAGCAGCAGACACAACAACCTCAAAAATACTCTGACCCAGACAAAACACTTCCACGGTTATTTGAGGTCCCCAACATCAGTGTAGGTTCCCGCAGCACTCAACCCGACGACAGCAGTGAAGCATTGCACAGAGAGCTGCTCTCTGAGGCAGGGAGGCACAGCAGAAGTGAAGCTGAATCTAAAGCCTCACAGCAGGGAAGTGATAAACCAGACTACGAGCCCCTTACCCTGAATGCTCCTGAGATGTCCCAAGAGGAGCAAAGCATGGCCAGAAAAAACCTGGCTTGCAGTTCTGAGACAGCATCACAGTTTTCAGCAGGTTATAGTGTGGACCGAGGCCACAGAGAAAGGGACCTATGGTCCTTGGGGAATCAAACAGGAATCGATGGGTCCTACCTAGGTTTTCTCCCACAGTCCCAGTCCACTCCAAGTGTTTTTAATGCACCACCCAAATCCAGTGTTAAGGCTCCACTAGGGCGACTTTCTGCTATAGAATCCAAAATGGAAGACTCACATCAGTCAAGCACAAGAGTCTCCCCACAGCCAGCTCGTGCTGATCTTGAAGCTGTTGCTGACCTGGATGCCGATCACCCTGGCACAGAAATGCCACACAAAGAGGACACTGCCTCTGGAAAAATCCAGGCTCTTCCAAGTCTCAACTATATGCAGAAGGTAGATGCTTGGAGGGCCAATCAGAGTTCAGGCGGGATCTCACTGTTTGATAAACTGGCTCTGCAAGGCTTTTCTGGCATGCCTCCTAAGCAGAGAGCCTACAATGCAGTCTCTGACTCCCTGAATTTCATCCTTAGTCAGCAGAGACAGAGTGCTCAACAGTCTCCTGTTTCAAGTGCTAACAACCAGAATGTCACACAAAGCTCCTCCATGACTCGCTCAGGCTCTTCCTCTCCCAGGCGTGGGGAGGCAGTTGGTAGTGCTCCCAGTGACAAGGAGGACACTGGGTCTGCAGCACAGCCCTCTGGTTCTCCCCTCGGCAGGTCACAGTCCCACTCTTCTCTCAGCACGGTTGTCACATCAATCCAAAAAAGTCAACGGGCAGACAGACTGGCAGAAGAAGAGAGGAGTCAGAGGCATGAAGATGCCTCTCAGCAGCCGAGTGCAATGGTTCAGCCTTCACCTCTCATGAGCCTCGGTCGGTTCAGTGATGTGTCTTTCGAAAGAGATGTGAGTGGGACACTCTCAAATTCCCAAGACAGCTACAACAGTGGACAGAATTTTGGAGCCTCAGTTGGAGCTTCGTCTGTCATCAGCCTGGAGGTTGATAACTATGCTCCGCATTGGAGCTCAAAACCATCATCACCACCTCCTCTGCCCAGATCACAAGAACTGAACATTGAAGAAAGAATTCCGGTAATGACCTGAAAAAAAAGGCTATTTGTTTTAGTTTGTAAAATAGTGAAACCAATTGCAGCTTTAAAAAATAACACAGAATTGTGCATAATCATACTGCAGTTTTATTAATTACTAATAATCACATAATATGTGCACGTCTTATTGAAACAATTCTTTATAAAGCATGCCTGATGTGGTTGTAAAAAGCCAAGCTATTGATGTGAGATTCACAAAGTGCAGTGAAATAATTACAACCATCAAAACTGATAATTGTGATCATAATATTTTACATAACAGGATTATCATTTCATCAGTCACTTGCACAGCTGTAGTTCTGTGGTTGCTTCTTCATTTAGACTTGATGTCATTCATACAATGTTTTTTTTTTTTTTTTTTTTTTTTGCAGTTGTATCTCCAGAACCTGGGAATTGACCAGTCTCCCTCAACAATCTTGACTCCTTTTGCACCCAGAGGACCAATCAGAGAGCCTGAATTCTCTCCCACTGATTTCTGTACAATTAAGGGATCAATTGGGACCCCAACCAAGAGCGCTCAACCCTCCGAAGGTAACAAATCTAAAAATCCAGTTTGAAGAAAAAAAAAAACATTATCTTAAGTTCATTAGTCAATGTTTTCCAAATGTAGGGGATTCAAGTAGTGATAACATTTTGCAGGGCAACGGTTCATGTTTTTAATTTTCATCATCCACTGTCAGTTTATGAAAAGGTGGGCAGTTCATATTTTGCTAAACCTCTTCACTTTAAATTTACACATTTATCATAATAGTGCTATTTCTAGTGCTTAATTGCTTAATTCTGTATGAAAAGGAAATCAAACTGAGTTCACAACACAGTACTGTACTATAAGGACTGTGTGGTTGGAAGTTATTTGAAGAGCATGCATCACATTTGTGACCTCCCAACAATGCTAAATGTTTACAGGGTATTTGAAATGTCAGTAAAAATGTCAAAGATGATAATGTAATGAAAGATGACTGCAGTTAGCATTTTATCACCATTAGTGCCAACATGTTGATGTGCTGGAGAAAGCTGTTGCACCTCAACCTCAGTAAGAGATAAGTTAGTAAGTGATGGCTCAAAGAAGGATTTACTAAGTGAGAGAAATTTTTATTTGGCAAGAGTTCATATATGTTACCAGCACTTAAGAATATAGGCCAGCAAAGATACACAGAGAGGGAGGGCAAAGAGGAAGAGAATAGGAAAAACAAGCTGGAATGATACAAACATTTCCTCAGCTTGTAGATGTGTGTTTTTACAGCTCAGCAATGAACTAAATTGAAACATAAACTTTGTAATTTTGTTAACAAGAATCAAAGAAAGTAGCATTTGTTGACCATAATGACGTACTTGTCTTTACTGACCTGTCTTTCCTGTAAAAACTAAACTGGGTTTCTCAGGTAGCACTCACCCTAGTTAGCTACTTAGATTTTAACCAGTCAGTATACTTGGATCTTCTCATTTTTTCCCATTTTATATTTGTAGGTGGCAGTCCCCATAAAGGAGAGTTTTCCCGGTCCAGCTTGCTGTCAGTGGACTCCAGTATTTCTATACCGCTAAGCATGGATAGTCTCTGTCCTGCAGTGTCCTTCCCAGAGCAGACAAGGGCTTCTCCTGCATCAGACACAGCAGCCAGCAGCCGGAGAACAGCGCCCAGCTCACAGCCCCAAAACACCTCCCATCTTCTTGAACTGCAGCCCAGCCAGCGGAAGGAGAGCAGCTGTGCCAGCAGCCACAATACCATCCAACTTGGAGACAAGTTTGACTCTGACAGCGCCTTGATTACAGATACTAGGTGCAGAGATAGAGACTTGGAGTCTTCCCTGCATGCAAGCACTGAGGATTCCTTTGGTAGCACCAGGGCCTTGCATGAGATCCGTAAATTACTCAGCCAGGCAGACAAAATTGTATCAGGTGTGCCCTCAATGGCTTCCTCAACCTCATCTGCAGCGTCCTGTCCACACTCTGATGACGACATATTCCTTTCACTGAGAAGGAAAACCGGCTCATTCCAGCACTCCTCTTTCACCTCCTCCTCTGTTGCTGAGGGCCCGACAGCTGGTTCCTCCTTGCTGTGGACCCGCTCCTCCTCCGACTCCATGCTGACCTCAGAGAGGCTGAAGGGAAGCTCTGTTGGTCGTGAGAGTACAACATCATCTGGGCAGCCAGATGCATCCACTCAAGCCTTCAATGCTGCACGGGCCACAAATACATGCATGAGGCCACAGAGTGCTGGTGCATCATCCCTCGTTCTTTCTAAATCAGCTCGGCGAACAGAGCCAGAGGGCTGCAGTGCCGCTCCTCCAGACAACACAGGTCCGCCGCAGCTGCCAGTCATCAAACCTTCACCAGCTGTAAACAAACCACAGCCCACCTCGAGTCCCAGAGAGCCAGCAGCTGTCCCCGAGAAGGAGGAGGTCGGGACCACACAGGGAGGTCCTGTAGAAAGTAGCTCCTCCTCTCCCATCCTTGGAGACCCTGACGAGGTGGTGATGAGTGACGGGAGCAGCGACAGCTCCCTGGCATTGAGAGTTGCCAAGTTACTGCAGAGTGAATCTCCAGCTACCATGGTGTCCAGCACACCCAGCACCACTGACCAGGAGAGCAAGGCCAGAGGTGAGAAGGTTCACAGAGAAAATTATCCTTGGCAGCTCATGATTTTTGTTAACCACTCCTTGGCAGGTGAGAGAAAGTTAATTTTGAACACTGCATACAGTTTTTCTGGTCAGCTAAACACTGGGGTCCACACAGGGGCAGAGTAGTTGAACATTTCTGTGTCTGTGTCTGACAGAATCATTTTTCCTTTGTCTTCCCTACTCTGTATCCCCCTCAGTTTACCTTCTACCTCTGTAAAGAAAATGTAGGGCGAGTTGGCCTCCTTTCATTCATCATCATGCATCAAGAATAGCTCCAAATTAACTTCCTTAAAAGAAAAATGTTATAGTGAAGTACAAAAATGAATTGATCTATATTAGGGCTGGGTGGTAAGGACAAAATAAAATATCACAGTATCTTTCACTGAATACTCCATTATCAATATTGTTGGGCTGACAACTGTTTACACTCAAGAGATTTTTTACTAACAGTTATTAGAAATGTGAATATTATGTCCAAGCAGTTGATTGGAAAAGGCAGCACTTTTACCATATTACGATACTATAATATCCAAAATCTAAGGCGATATCTGATGTCATATCATGCCATTGATGTATTATTGATATATGTGTTGCCCTTATCTGTATCAGCATAACTCAAACTGCACTGTTGCCCCTGCCTAGATATGCTTCAAAGTTTAATCCAGTGTCTGGTTAAAATTTGACCTTTTTTGCTGTGGCAGAGTGGATTAAGCTGAAGGTGTCAGGACAGCAGTGTGAGCCTCTTGTGCTGGACATAGAGGACAGAAAGCGGATCGAAGAGATCAAACGGGAGCTCCTTTTCAAAAACCCCATAATGGTATGTTACTAAAGAAAAGCTCATTATCTCACTTATCAGTTAGTAGTAATCAGAAAAGCTTTATTTGTATAACATTTTACTTAACAAACGTATTAAGTGCTGTAAAATAACACAAACAAAGCAACATTAAAAGTCAAAGTTTAAGTTATTACACCACATTTACCACATTATCTAAACTTTTTTTTTTAATTGTTATTTTGATGTCACCTCCAATATCTGGACTGCACAGGTGTCGTTCTTAAGGTAACTGGTGTGTTTTAAAGAGGCATGTTGTGTGAAGAGGTTATTAAGTCAACTTTACAGAAAGCATAGTGTTAATATGAAAAAAGCTTTGAGGTTTGTTGTGTTTGACCTTATACATGTCAATGTATGTAGTCACTGGGAGCAATTAAAGCTGGTTCCAGTGCAGTGCTAAGATAATTTTCTTTGGATATTTCATCATGATAAAATGTTAATTCTAAAACAATAAGGCTTGCTTTCTCCAGAAGTGTTAGTGATTTACTTGCTGTGGTGGATGTATTAAGTCACAAGTTAAGAGAAACTGTGACCTTGCCAAGTACAGACTGGTTGTTTTCTGCCTCTTGCAGAGTCAGGGCAGCACTGATACAGAGGGCAGTGCGGTGTCTAGTCTCAGAGACCCAGAGGTGCAGGCACCGTCCCATTCAGCAGACATGTGCACTGCTCTGAGGCCTGGGGAGGACTGGCCGTCCCACCAGCAGCTGCAGAGCCTCAACACCGCCGTGTTTGACTCCAGCGGGCAGCGCCATATCCCCCTCCATCTGGATTTAGAGGCTCAGGTGCGGGAGATTGCTGCCAGAGAAGGAGTTACCCTCCCGAAAGGCAACCCTCCAGCCCTCACGTCCATCACCATCTCCACCTGCAGGCGCTCCACCTCCCCCTCTCCCTCCTCTTCCCCAGTTCCTCCTCTCAGCCTGTCATCTGAGCCTCTCCACCTGACCCAGCTCTCCACAGGAGCTGATCAACACCATGCAGCTAACCTGGAGCTTCCCTGTACCCTGGGCCACAAAGATAGCACTGCTTTAACACCCAGAGAACCAGTATCAATGTCTGAACCAAACAATATCAGAGACCAAAACCTGTTGCTTTCCCAACCAGTGCCAGGATATCAGGAGAGACAAGATGTCATAGGAGGTCAGTATGACCAGCCTCCTCCATCCTCACAGGGTCTAGAAAGAGATGATGTGAAACTCAGGGACAGTAACACACAAGTGTCATGGAGCAGAGATCTGCAGGACGCTGATGCAGCTTTCAGGAGTGTTGACCAGCAGCCGTTTTCTAGCCAATACAGCGCTGTTCCTGGTGTTGGTCATGAAGTAGAACAGGCCACAGGCTTGTCTGCCGTTGATTCCCCAACAAGGACAGGTTATGTCTCACACGCCCATCTCACCCTGTCCCCCAAAGCCCCCGATCACAGCCCGGCCGCTGATATGCAGTCCAGTCACACTGCTGCTGCTTCACGGCTGCAGGCTAAAGAGTTTGTCCCCCTCAGACACTCCTCTACAGCTGCCAGCAGTCCGGATGAAGGTCTGGGTTCATCCAGTCCGCTTGAGTCATATGAGACCAGAGAACCAATAAGAGCAGAAGCCTCTGAAAGAGTGAGCACCTCCAAGTCGTTCCAAACTACTGTGCCTCAGGGAAGGATGACCTCCACATCCCCACAATGCTTCCTTCCACCTCGCAGGCTTGCAGCTTCACCAAAGCCTTTAGCCATTCAAATACCAGGTAAGCATGTTAAGAAGAGAAGGATAGCACATCCTGTTGTGTCACATAGTCACATAGCATATTGATCAAATTTATCAAACAATTTATGAGTGCTGCCAAAGGACATATTATAAAAACGGCAGGTATTAGTCAGTGTTTTCTCTGTAATCGTAAGCAGCTGTGGAGCTTTTTTCTAGTTTTGTCCCGTATTTGTCACCACCACCATATCATATACCACCATGTAAGTCTGAGCTTCAATTTAAATGTTTTTAATTAGAACATAATCACTGCTCCCAAATCATATGGCTACACTTAGTTTTACACAACAGTACAACAAAATCACAATGTTCATTTGAATTTCACGTTTTCTCTCGCAGTGGTGATAATATCCTTGTTCTGCTCAATGACAGACAGAGGGATGTCTAATGTGAACCAGTCATGTCTTTTGAATCAGGTTACACATTTTGAAATGCTGCATTTTTCACAGTCGTAGGAAATGTCAGTGTTTTTCATTCCAAATGTTTGTGTGACTTCAGAGTTTTTTTTGTTGTTCCCCATCGCTCTACCTCACACAGCAGTGCCTGTCCTGTTGCCTTATAAACCCCACGGCAGTGAGGAGCTCTTCTATGTCCCTCAGACTGAAGCTGAAGTCTCCACTACCAGCAACTCTGACACCACCATGGAAAGCTCACACCCTGGTACACCCGACACTGACACAAGTCATGCATCATGTTGACTTTTGCATTTTGCATTTCAGTTGTTTAACATTCAGAGAGACTTACAACAAGGGAAACATCAGAAGAAGCTAACATTTCTAGATAGATAACATTAAAGCACCAGGAGCACTGAGCAGAGGAGTCAATGCACAACACCAAGTCAATAAATGTCAAAACCCAGACAATAGATATGCGAGGCCATGCAGCTGTTTGAAATAAATTCTTGTATGGCGTGTGTGGTTGTTTTGATAAGCAAATTAAGCATTTTAATTTCCCTGGCAAAACAATTCCGCATTCAGCTCCTGCAGGCCACATCCTGTCACAACTCACTCATCAAACGCAACAAATTGTTAAAAAATAGTTGCTGTCCAAATTAACAATTAAGGAATTTATCAAAGAAATTACCCAGGAATTGTCAGAGAGGTTATCATTAGCATAACATTATCATCAGATCCTGAGAATAAAGTAGTTAAGCAAATTTGTTATGAATGAGGGGGCTCTGCTCTCATCTCCCCTGTGCTTGCATGGGGAGCAGCTGGTCTATTGTAACATGCACCGTGGCTTACATTAATTATTCATGTTCAGGGCCGGAGTGAGACAAAGGCAGAGTTGGAGCCCCAGCAGACAGAGAGAGCACTTAGACTTCATGTCTCATTTTCTTTTCCTCCCAGGTTGAAAATTAAAGAATTTAGGCACTTTTCCAGGAGTATTATTTATATTTCCAGAGAGGATAATGTAGCTGTAGTCCCTGTCTGAATTGTATTCATCCTGGTGCTGCTGTTGTTTGCTGTCCCGTTGACCCAGGCTCAGACGACGCTGTTCCCCCACGCTTCAGCAGTGAAGTGCTGGGAAACCAAGACCCCCGGTTGGACCGCGGGGTCACCATCAAACACACAGAGGGCATCTACAGCAAGAGGTTCAAGACAGCCAACTTCAGAATGCAAGAACCGGCACACAGAGGTGAGCTGAGAAAGATCTAGACAGGGTTCTCATAGCGCTCATGTGCAGTACACATATTCTTACTCCCTTAATTTTGAAGGATGAGACTGTATTTGCATCTCACAGTTTGATATATGATTTGATCAGAGAATGATCAAAATTGTTTTTACATCTGAGCCACAGATTCTAGCGATGGCATCAGCTGACTTGAATGTAAACTATTTAAAAATGTTTTCATTTCAAGCTGTAAAGAAAATAATTTCAATGGAGAGCTTGTAAAATTGAGAAAAAAAAGAGAAAAAGTCTCATTTATTATTACCACAGGATAATGAAATACAGGAAATATATAATTTTTATATGCCCCAATATATATATTGTCAGATAATTGCATTTTGAAATATTGAATTTCAGTACATTTTCCTTTTCCTATTAATTTCTTCAAATGTCATCAAAGTTTAGGTGTTTATTTCAGTTCTTATATTAAATGCATCCATAATGGGACATGGGCAAGTGCAGCATTTTTTTTTCTGGAACAAACATAACATGTGCCCAGGACAATTTTCTTTTGGGGAAAAACTATTTTCTTATCCTAAGTTTTTACATTTATTTTTTGTCTTTTCTAATAGGTGCCTCTGTGACAGCAGATGGAAGCTCTCAGATAAGTGTGAGTCAGACTCCTCAGTTGTCCTCTCAGGTATCAGCTGGCTTGCCCAGGGTGCCTTTATCAAGAAATGAAGGTCTTTACACCTCCAAGAGAGACCAGGGGACCAGCCCAGTTCAGTTCCTCAGCTACAACCAATCAGTGGCGAGACGTGAGGCATTTCAGCCAGTCCGTGTGGAGATGGGCTACCGTGCAGCCGGCCAGCACCCCAAAACCCACCTGGAGCAGAGCTCTGCCACTCAGGCTAGAACTGAGCAAGAGCAAGGCAGGTGGGACCCTGTCCTCACTCACACAGCGTCCCAGCAGAATGCAGGCACTCTGGACGAGCTGTGGTGCAAGTTCAGCGAGAAGTGGAGCCAGGAGGAGTCCCGTCCAGCCAACAAGAAAGAGTCGTCACTGCTGGAGCGGCTTGAGCGCCTGTCTCGTCTCATTCATAGCACATCAGGGGCATCTAACTTGGCAGAACTGGAGGACGAGGCATATCAACGTCCTCACACCACAGAACAAGAGGTTGGGAGGGGTGGGAATGTTTTGCTGAACAGGAAAGAAAGAAAAGAGAATATTGAAGAGACTGCTGAAGCCAGAGAAACAAGAGGCCAAACTGACAGGAAGGAGAGAGGAGGAAAAAAGGTTTACCATAAACCTTTCACTTCTCGCCAGGCCTGGGTGCAGAAGCCGCAGAGAGAAGAAACATCTCATCTCACAGAGGAGGACAGCTCTGTCTCCAGCCTCTCCCATTATCCCACACAGAGGCAACACTTCTGTCCTGCAGAGAGAGACGAGTCGGAAACCCTGTCCACCGTATCCACCATGTCCGGCTCCATATCCACTGTGGATACGGCCCGTCTGATCCGGGTCTTTGGCGCTCAAAGGGTCCGACACCTGAAAGCGGGCTCTGGCCTCAGTAAACTGTACAGCACCATCAACAAGCAGAAAGAAGACAGGGAGCAGAGGAGGGGAAGAGGGAAAAACCCATCAAAACGTCACATCGTCACGCAGTCAGAGACCACGGGCACAGATGACTCCGTAGTATGTCCATCTATCTTTCAACTTTATCCTGAAATAGAGCTGTTTAAACACAGAAGTGATATGATCATGATACAGGTGATTCTGCGATATGCGATGTCTTGTAAGATAATCAGCTATGATGCATCATGACATCTGTAATCGAAGAAGAAAAAATATCCTGGAAAAGGCAAAATAATTTTTGAATAAGAAGGAGTCAGTCATGATTTTCAGTGTTATAATATGCACAGCGACTGCAACATGAACATGACAGAACAGTTCCAGTTAAAATGCCTAAATGCAGGGAACAAATACATCTCATAGGAACTCTAAAGTGCAGCTGTGCAAATTAAGTGGAAAACTCAAATATTGATACTTGGCACAAGTGTATTCACAGTGTATCACAGGAGCAACTATTGTGATATATTGCATTATTTATTTATCATCCCACCCCTAATCAGAAGTGAAAAATGACTAGTCCTGTTCTGACTCCAAATTATAACAATTTTGACTGATTTTCCCTGAAGAAAGACCTTGACAGTCACTGAAAAGTGTGTGTGTGGGGGGGGGGAAATTGTTAAAATTAGGGTAAATTCCGGAAAACTCTGAAAAATTAGGAGTGCCATTTCCATGTTCTAGTCAGATTCTTTGTAGTCACTGAAAAGTCTTTGAGGTTGACATCCCAGTGAGTGCAGGAACCCTGAATAAGTGCATGTTTTGACATGTAATACAGTAACACAGGACAAACTGGCACACATGAGCCTCACATGCACCAGACACATGATCCACATATTGTACAGCTCATAGTCTAACTGTGTTCCCTGATAATTGGAGATGTTGAACAGATCTAACCTGTTGATTTCATTGTTTTGATTGGAGGTTACTGCGGATTCTGCATCATCAACCAGCACTGTCACCCTCCCCTCACACCGCAACCCTTCCCGCCCTCTGGCAGCAAAGAAAGCTGTGAAACTGGTCAGCAAAGGCATCCAGGCAGGTCAGTGAAGAGCAAGTGGTCATTCTCCCATGTGTTAACCAACTAAATTCATTCAGATCTGTGGGTACTCATGTCGTAATCTGTGTGAATTATGCTTTGTTGTTGTCAGTCAGGCGTGTGCAGTAGTGTGTATGCCTTTCTCGGTTGAAGTTTGAGTTTCTGCCGGTGCCTCGTTTGTCTGTGCAGCCTCATCTCTCATGGCTAGACTGGAGACTAATTTTCAATTTTGCAGTCACATTATTTGCTAAGCAGTGCTTTGTAGACCTCATTCTGAATAGATTTACAATAACCGGAAGGAATACATCAAATCCCTCCTTCCCTCTCCATGAGGTTTAGCTCTCTAAGCTTGAATGAATATTGTAGAATATTCTACACACTGATATCTTTCCTCAGGTGACCTGGAGATTGTTAGTAACGGGACTCGCCGCCACACCAGAGACGTTGGCACCACATTCCCTTCCCCCAGTGAAGCCAGGCATTTAAAGACGAGGAAGAGCAGGAGAAGCTTCCCGAAGAGCTACCCACAAGGTGCGTCAGCTTACTAGCTGTTCATTTTAATCTATATGAGGCGTTCCCATAATGATCTACTGTATGTTCTGTTGATAGGCCAGGTGTAGCTGGACAAAACAACACATGTGGTGTTCAACACATAAAGTAACTCAAAAGTTGTGCCTTGTGTCACAGAACAATCAAGTCATCGAATTTGACTGGCAGATATTCGTACATCCACAAACTAAATTGGGATGAAGTTCACTGCCTCGGAGCTCTGGTCCACTTGCAGATGACAGACAGATGACAGATGAAAACATTTACTACTACACTACTATCACACTCTTTATTGTCAGCTCATTTTTCCCAGTCTCAACTTCCAATGTCCCAAATTAATGTTTGGAATTCAATACATTATAATCTGGAGTCTGGTCAACCTCATGATTGACCAGTGAGACATGAAACCTTTGCCTACTGGCTTTAGAGGCTGCTGTATTTCAAAATTCACCCTCAGCTTTAACTGTTTTACTAGCCATGCTTATTTTTGGAGTACAAGGGAACTTGGTTTCTTGCCGAAGTGGCTGATAGAGCAGACAAACTTAAAGCCATGGCCACTTAGCAGACATTCAGCTGGTGGTGTTAATTAGCTTCCTGCTTTGTTTCCTTCTAGCTGTTTCATGGTTCATCTCTGCAGAGGAACTGAGATCAGAGGCGAGGAAGGAGAACCAGCCAGAGGAGGAGGAGGAGGAGCCGGCTTGGAGGCCGAGCGCTGCCTGGTTTGAGCCTTACAGCAGAACGACCCCCTGGAGAGAGCCGCTGAGACAGAGACACATCCAGGAGGACTGGAACAGACAGCTCGGTGCCACACATGCTGAATCTGATCCAGAGACAAGAGGCAAAACATCGTCCTCTGGGCTGGTCCGCATCACGCTCCAGGTTATTCATCTGTTTTCTTCGTCTTCCTCTCAAAATCCAAAACATTGTGCTGTAGGTTCTTGACTGACTGAGGATGACACGTGAATCAAAGGAAACAGTCCGCACTCTGTCCTGTCCTTTCCTCAGTGTCAGAATAATGTGTTGGACAGCCACCCTGCTGTTTTTTGTTTCTTTGTCCCCCAAGACAAAACGGAGGAGAGGACCTATAATTAGTCTCCTTCTCTTTAATCATTGGGTCATCCATCACTGTGCTCCAGTTTTTTCTAAAGCTCGCTGTTTGGTTAAATGGATGATGCTTATTTACAGGTCAAAACAAGGAGACATCTGACTGGATGGATGTTGACTGTGTTGTTCATGGGAGATGATATATTTGCTGTTGCCTTTTTCAGGAGGCATAGGAGATGTTGAGAAATATATATATACGTTGAATTTGCATATTTTCTTTTCTTTGGAAGTTTGGGTGTTGCTCACAAGTGTTTTGAAAAGAAAGGAAAACACTGTGGGTCAGTCCTGATATAAATATTAGCCTTGGACACATTTTGCATGCTGGGTTATGTACTGTTACAATTAATTAATAATATTTTTTCTTAGCCAAAATATTAAGGCCAATAAATGACGCAGATTTTATGATGGAAAATTTGTGGGAATGCTAATATTTATGAAAATGATGATAGTGTTAAATCTCACTAGACTTGAAAAACAGTAACTAATGCCCTTAGAAATCCTCTTGTTCTTGTCCTTCTCTGTGGTTAATCTTTAACGGTTCATGTTAACACTCACCTTCGATCCTCCAGGAGGCTCTGCAGATGCGTCGTCCGGAGTTCATCTCTCAGTCCAGGCAGAGGGTGAGGCGTCTGGCTCTGCAGACGGAGGAGAGGAAGCTGCGGGACGAGTTCAGCCGAGAGAGAGACGACCCCTTTACCCGAGCCGGGAGGCTGCTGAGACCTGCAGGTACATGACGCCACAAGGGAAGTGTGACGCCTCCCTCTGCTGGCTTCACTTCAAAGATGTGACAACTGTGACGATACAGAATCAAAAGTGCCTACATTTTTCGTTGTTAACCCCGTTGCTGATGCCGCTTTGTCCATACAGCCACACAAAATGCTGTTGTCATTGTTGGATGATATAGCAGCTGGACTGATCAGCACTTTGTTTTTGTCTCTCCGTCAAGGCACCACTCTGTTGACGAGAGCCGTCCCCAGGAAGGAGATGATCCAGAGATCCAAACAGTGAGTCTGTTACTTGCCATGAGTAGTATATATTAATTTGAACAAAAAATAAGGAAGGATTCATTATTCCAAGATAACGCAGAGATAATACCGAAATAATACCAGGGGTGTCATGTGTCCCAGCACAAGGAGTATCTGATTTTTAGTTGGGTTTTTTTCCTATCTAAGTTACATGCAAAAACAAAAATAATTCAGAAAGAGAAAGTTGGAAAAATAGTCATGTCTTAAGCCAGAACTAGCTAGTATACCAACTAAATCATAAGGCATGGTAAGCTGTGCTTTATAAGCTCACATTAAAGCACATGTTAATGCTGATTCATGACTTTTTGAAATCTGTCCAGACATCTTGACCATTTTCAAGTACAGCAGAATAAAGCCATGAGTTCACTTGTAAATGAAAGGTTTCACTACTATGACATTGCTGTTATTCACAATAGAAAGTGAAATTGTGATAGACCACCTTACACATTAATTAGCGCCCTATGTAGAAGACAAGAAAATTGCAATGCCTCTGTATAACACAGATATTACAGAAAGAGTCCTTCTGGGTCTGCTTGGCTTCAGTCAAGTTTTTCTCTGAACATCACCTCCCTCTCCAGGATCTATGAGAACCTGCCTGAGGTGCAAAGGAGGAGAGAGGAGGAAAGACGGAAAGTGGAGTATCGCTCCTACCGGCTGAACGCTCAACTCTACAACAAGGTACACAACCTGCACCAAAAAAAAAAAAAAAAAAGGTTTTCATCCACAAGCAGCAGTGACTTGTGGATCCCAAGACTTACTCACTAATCTCACTAATATATAGGTCCGGTTGGTTCTTAGCTCAGAGCAATAGCTGGTAAATTGATGCACTGATTTTAACCTTTTGCCTGTTAAATCGACTCAAAGTGATAAACAGTTTTCTTGTGTTTCAGAAAATCACCAGCCGTGTACTCGGAAAACAGACGCCGTGGCAGTGATCACAGACCAGCCAAGCTTTGTACTGTAGATGAAACCAGAGCTGTGAAACCTTTTTTTAGCAGTTTAATTATTCATTCATGTAAAAGCTACCTAACAAAAATACTTTTTATTTATGTGTGAACATGTCTGTGTATTTTAAAAGATTATGTGGAAAAGTAGCATCACTGAAGTGTGTTGAGCCTTATTCACGGACCAGAGCAATGTTTTAGGTGGAGAAACTTGAAAATGTGTTTTTAACGGAAAAATAAACCGATTTTCTGCAAATATGTAATGTTATACATGATTTTTTCTCCCCAAAACAATTAGCTTCAAGGCAGAGAGAAGTGACAATGACAAGGAGATACTGGCCTTCATGACTTTATTGATCAGTTATTGGTTGTGCAAAAGCAGGAAGCAACACTGGGAAAGGTAAGACGATTTGCAGAGTTCAGTCCATCAGACGCTCCATGTCTGAGAGCACAAATATCGACCAAGTAAATGAATGACAAATCTGAAAAATGAGGCTGTCTGTACTTCTAATTTTCCCTCTTGGATGGTAGTTAACCATAATGATGCACTATGCCCATAAATAAAATAATTCCCAAAACAAAACATTAAGTTACCACATAATACTGTGTAAATATAAATAGCCTAAAAACTCATTAAATAAGACATGTAGTGCGGATTAATAAAACTAAAGG
The DNA here is from genome assembly GCF_902150065.1 of Myripristis murdjan. Taxonomy (NCBI): domain Eukaryota; kingdom Metazoa; phylum Chordata; class Actinopteri; order Holocentriformes; family Holocentridae; genus Myripristis; species Myripristis murdjan. The sequence continues at coordinate 6,664,282 of NC_044001.1, forward strand.
CCGTGAAAAATATGCAATGGCAAACAAGGTGAAGTCAAACAAAGATTCTTTGGCAAAGATGTAGTTTTGCTTTAAATGAGGTTTGGTCTAAACAAATCAAAAATAAGGCAAGTGACCAATCTTTACCACAAGGCTCTCTGCAGGTTTAAGGCTCGGACAAAATTAAGTGGAAAACAGTTAAGTCTCTTATCTCACCCAAGTAACAAATCAATAGTTTTTTTTTTTTTTTCCTAGATTTTGACTTTTTCTTTGACTACTAATACAACCGGCATGTCTTTCATACCAAGCACGTAAAAGTAGACAGCAACTTACTGGCATTTAAATTGCGCGTGTTTGTGTGTAATAAATACTAAATAATTTAAACCATACACTGCTTCATCTGACAACTTTCCAAGTAAAATCAAGCTGTTTTTAAATAAACATGATAAATCTGCATAAGCGAACATTTAATCAGTGTTTCATACAGTAAATCCCTTGAGGTTAACGCTCTATTCATCTTTCTGTGCAGTCCACAGGATTTTGATCTAACCACAGTAAAATGCCCACTATTTTCAATGGACAAAATCTAAAATTTCATTATAGTTTTTTTTTTTTTTCCCTTTAGACAGTAAAGTTATAAAATGGGGTACACAATATTAACACCTGATTATACTTCTAACACACATGAGCCTTTGCGTGCTGTGTGGCAGCAGCAGTAGCGTAACACATGAACACGTGGACAAACATCCGATGTTTTGGCCTAATACGCTGCGTTGACTCATAAACCACACACACAGTGCACGTTCCACACCAGGGCCAACGTGGAGCTTGGTTAATTATTCACGTAAAACAAAATACCAAAGGAAACTAAAAATTGTTTTTGGAGAACCTGGGCAGCATGCACTAGTGATGTGGAGTGTGTATGCAGGCTCACGCGCGTTCTGCTTCTTATACTCGGCATGAGAGAGAGAATACACACACCTATCAATCAGACTGGCATCTTATTTTGTAGGGTGGATTCACAACATGTCCACTTCCTGTCCAGGGCTGTAGTCTAGACCGTCTTTGTCGAGTCCAAGTCAATTAAAAAAGTGAAGTTTGGATCGAGTCCTATTTGAGAATAAGACATTTAGGCGGTTAGTCTAGACTGGTCAATCAGCCAATGAGTGAGCAGGACTCCTGGCCGACGAGCAGGCCAGAGGCGGGTCTGCAGTTTGGGCAAGGTTCAGGCCGGCGGCACACACCCACTTGTGCATTTTAGTAACAGCTTTAAGTAATTTCATTGAGTAATATTTTGGCAAATGTACATTGGTTTGCGATGTACCGAACATACAAATGAAGAGTTGAGACTTGGACGACGCTGCACCAACAGTTTGAGTTGCCAATTAACTCCTTTGTCACAGAAGAAGCTACAACTTTTCCAGGCTTAACTAACAGTCTAAACTCTAAAAATCTTTCTCGGACATTCAAGACAACTGCCACTGGGAATTTGAGCCAACCATGGCGACTTGGCCGAAGGAAACTGGGGCTTCACAGCTCCACCATGGTGACATCAGCACTCTGGTACGCCATGACGTAGCCGCTAAAAAAAAAAATTTTATGAGTCCAACTCATAAAAACGATTGTCCAGAACTACAGCCCTGACTCAGAACACGGTCAGCTATCCCTCAAAGGTTAAGATCTTTCCCCCAGGTTTAATCTCACGACTAGTGACACAAAAGAATTTCTCCTGTGGTGATTTGTCCGGCCCTGGAGTGGAAACCAAGCTGATGGTGGGGGGGAGGGTGTGGCGCGGGAGGCAGGATGGGCGGGGCGGGGCGGGGCGGGGCAGCTGGGAGGCCACGTCTATGTCCGTAGGAGGCTGTGCACTGTCTGGAGCTGGGACTGTGACAGGACGAGGCGGTGGACCTGCTCCTGGCCGCGGGGGCACGGCACCATGACCCGGCCCACCAGCACCGTGTCGCCCTGCTTCTCCTCCTTCGCCTAGGACAGAAAAATGTAGGATGTCAGAGAGGGATCCACCAGAGGCTTCTCATCTGGGCTTTCCTTACTCTGTCCTCTTCTTGACAATTTTACTGTTGTGTCTAATATGTCAAACAGAGATCTCCTCTTAAAACTTTTCCCTCTGTGATTGCTTGTGGAAACATTTGATGTCTTTTATTTACAGTTTCTATTCCTATGTATCTCATATTATTCATTTAATTGTTTTTTACCTCCCCTGTCGATGTCCTTTGGTCTAATTTTCGATGTTTATTATTATTACTATTTACTGACGTGAGCAGAAATCCCTTCTTAGCCAGTCTGTGTTGCTGCTTCTAATATTTAAGGGATATGGAACCATCTTACACCTTTGACTTTCGGGTTTTCACTGACTGTGCCAACTCCACACTCTTGCAGGGTGATGAATTCAATGGCAGCTACATGACAGCTGCTCCACAGCTCCCGAACGTACATACAAAAGTGCAACTGAAGTGATCGTACAGTACATGTGAAGGCTGACACGGTTTCATTACAGCCTCCAAAGTGCTGCTCAACTGGACAAATGAGGCCCGTGACATCTAAAAAAAAAGAAACTACTCAGTGAAGCCGAGTGAAGGCCTCTGAATCACAGGGTGTCACTGTCTTACCTTTACAAACGAGGTGGAGGGGAACGTGGCGAAGTCGGACGACACTCGAGCTCCAGGCTGCTGGTTGACGACGTGTTCGGCGACCTCGTCCTGACAAGAGACGAGGTGGTCAGTCGAGGAATGACAGCCTGCTTCATAAATTAAGACATGCCTCTGCACAAACTACCAAAAACCTTTGATAGCATAAAACATAATAATCAGTTTAAAGTGTGTGGTGCAGTTTTAAGAACCAGCAGCAGTGCTCGACATGGCCACACTAAGCTTGGGGATGATTTTTTCACCTTTTCTTAATTCAAATGTCAAGACAATTTGAAAACTGGCCTTTGGTTTTCCTCGGCAACAAACCACAAAACAAACCGGTCCATAACAGTCTTTCTTTACCTCCCCGCTCATATGTTCATACTCGACTTTATGGAATATTTCTGAGCAACTTGAATCTCTTATTTTCATGAATAAACTGTGGCATCATTGGAATTTGCAATTTTGCACAATAACAATGTATTTTATATGTTTTTCACTTGTGCTGTGTGTGTGTGTGTGTGTGTGTGTGTGTGTGTGTGTGTGTGTGTACCTTCAGTCTGTCGAGGGTGTCATTGAGGGATTGTAGTCTTGCGGTCTGCTCCAGGAGCTGAGCACTGGGGGTAACTGGAAAACACACATCATTAATTATTAATTACGAGAATGTGAGATAAAAATTAAACCCAGTCATGCCTGAGTGTCTGTTAACGAGGAGGATGTTCAACTTGCTCCTTTTTTGAAAACTCAGCTTCTTGATTACTTAATTTTTCTTAAAGCATCGTAAAGATGGCTTACTGACTGACAAAACACACACCATCTATTTCACTAACAGACTTGGCTTGGCTGGAGTCAGCTGTTTACTGGATGCATGTGTTCACTGAGCTTTTAACAGTTTTATTAGAGCTGGAAGCTGCGGCACATTTCACCCTAATAGATCCACAGAAACATGTAATATTTTCACACTGCTGTTTTAAATCCACTAAAATTGTATTTTAGTGAGTTTTAAGACATACAGAGACTCCGTCATGGTACTGTGCTGTAAAAACCAACACGACTAAATGTTTTTTTCTAACATTAAAATGCATTTTGCCATTTTGCCCAGGTCTCCCTGTTGCTACATTACAGTGCTTTCCAGGTGCCATCTCACACACACACACACACACCTGGGGATTTCCCGGTGATGTCCACCACCTTGACGTTGGCACTCATCTGCAGCAGGGTCTCCAGCAGCTGGTCGGTCTTCCTGTAGAGGGCGCTGGACAGCACCTCAGGGCGGCCTCCGTCTCTGGACGGGAGCTTGGCCACGTGGAGAGGAGGCAGGGCGGCGAGCTGGGCGCGCATCCTCTCAGCCTGCCACACACACACACACACACACACATTTCAGCCTGAACACTGAGCTTCCACAGAAAAATAACAATAAATAAATAGTTTGTATTAAAAACAATTTGTGAGCCTTTGCTTTCATGCCTAAATCCTCCGTGACGTTGTCTTGTCAGTGCTGTGCAGGAGGTTTTGGGGTGTTTAGCATTTGCTGTGGAAGAAAAATCAGCATCAGCAGCAATGATGGAAATATGTTAAAGAAAATAAAATGAAGAAACATGTTTGGCAGGTAAGGCCCATTCAAAAACTGGTGTGAATTTCCATGTGGTGTTCGAAAGCTGGTTTCTCTCTCGTTAGACAGAAGTGATGCTGGGATGTTTGCAACACTGTCCTGTTAAATCTCTTAAAACTCACTTTTATCATTATGTATTATTCATAGCCTCTTCTTAACTGATGGTACTGTAACTCAATTATTTTTACCTGTTTTACTTGATTCGTTTTAACCTAATTGTGTTTCTTAAGTTTTGGTTCTTATTACTCATGTTTTTTTATTATTATTATTATTGTACAGCACTTTGTGACTTTTGAAAGGTGCTACACAAATTCAGGTATAATTATTATTTTCTATGTAGCAATAAAGTGATAGAAAACCCAATGAGTTCAGGACTGACTTGAGGTCTGAATCTGTCCAACAGAGGAGGAGAAGGACGGGACTTTGAATACACTTAAAGCATGTTGTTGCTTTAACTTCAAATAAATTCACCACTGATCTGCTGGTGATGGTGAAACGTGATAATCTGTGTAACAGGATTCATAAACAGCATCAGCAGCTTCCTTCATCTCCTCTGTCGGAGGACCAAGACAAGTCACATGATCAGATGTTGGGGTGGCGGCCGCACCTTCAGCCTGTTGTTCTCGTTCTTCAGGTGTTTGATGCAGAGTCTCTGAGCCTCGATCTGCTGAGTCAGCAGGGGCGAGTCGATCACCTGGACGCCCGATCCCGAGCCCACGCCGGCCATCATGCTCGCTGAGGGGCAACACAGTTACAAGTTTGACCTTTTTATGTCCCGGGAAGGTTTGCAGCCACAGGCGGCTCGCTTCACCTCAGACTCTTACACCTTTACACCTTTACACCTTTACACGGCTCGGAGCAAACACGCCTGCAAGTCCAGGATCAAACCCACTAACATCTGAGTCACAACAATTCACTTTGGCAGAGAGTTTTTAGCATGCAACATCTGCCATTTTTAGATTTCACACCAGCGGCATGCACTTTCTCCCCCCTGCTTTCACTATCAAAAAGGGGCTCATTAATTTCCTAAAAAGGAGGACTCATCACCCACGACTGTAACCGTATTGGGTCTTGGGTCGACATGGCCATGTGAGTGTGTTTAGCATGCTTTTCAAAGTTAAGGTAAGCCAGTTGTTGGTGAATGCAGGTCCTCAGGGTTGCAAGTGCTGATGGTTCAACATGCAGGAATTCATGCAAGACACAAGACCTAAAGGGCAAAAACTGTGAAATATTTACAATCTACATGTTAAGTCTTATTGTGGTGAATGCCAGATTGACTAAAGTTATTATTGCACACATCTAGGATTACACTGTTGATAATCTTTTAGTCAAAACGTGCAAAATTAAAACACCAGGTAATCCTAATCCAGGTTAGTTATTCTGACAGAGGAAACACCGACAGCATGCAGGGTTAACTGAAGACGGAGGTTCAACACGAGCGTGCGGATACCTTTTGGATCCTCTGCAGACGGAGCACGGAAAGTGAGGGATTAGAGGGGAAGACAGAGAAAAGTGAGGAAAAAGAGGAGAAAGAGAGCGAGTCGTAGATGTTAGGGTCAAGGAGAGGAATTTATTCAGCCTCGGGGGGGTTGAGATGATGACTCAGCGCACATGACGAGGGTCAAACAGACTTCGTAAATACTTTTCATGGTTGGTTTTAGCCTGGTCAGGTGCCTCAGGTGTGTTTGGTTACGTGTGTGTTCTGTACAGACGCATGGACTTCATTACAGTTTGTCTCATCGAGTGTGTTCATGCAGCCCGCCGGCGCTCACCTCCTGCCGCTCCTGTCACGATGGAAGCGATTCCAGACGGCGAGGTTCCCCTGAGCCCGTCGATGGTCATCTTTGATTGGCTGTTGATGCGCTGCTTAAGCTCCGCCTTCTCCGACTCCAGCTGGTCGATGTCGGCCTGCAGGGCGTCCATGGTCTCCTCGAACTCCCTGAGAGGCAGAAAACATCACAGTGTTGTCAAACTGGTACTACTGTAGGGCTGAAAAACTAATCAAAATATTAGTGAAATCGCAAAATGGTAAAATGTGTGACAAAATGTTGCTAAAAATCAAGTTTCAAGGCCTACAAATGGCATTTTCCAGATGTAAGAAAACATGTATGTTTGGTAGAGACCGCAGCGAAAACCACACCAGCATCATTTTAATAGCTTTTTCAGTGAAAATGCAAATCATAATGGAAAAATGATCATTCCTACTAAAATTGAGAATCACATAGCAGCCACAATGTCAGGAAAATTAATCACAATATGATTTTTTTTTAACCATAGCATCAAGCCCTACCTGGTGCCAACTCAGAGAACTGCACTTGAAGTGGAATTAAATGAGATTTTTTCTATGTAGCAAGCACTGTGTTGTTTGTATTTGAGTTTATGAGTTTATTAGTATTTATTTATTATTATTATTATCAAGTGTGTATTTATCAGAACAAGATATTTATTCACATTTTCAATCAATTCATGAGAATTTTTTAGCAGGATAATTAGTCTTAGCAGCAGTTGAGTCAGGTCAGTCGTGTCAAGGGCTTCATGGCTGCTACTTTCACATTTTAAGTGAATATTTGAGTTGTGCATTATGAAAACCCTCCTCACTTCTCCTTCTTCTTCAGCAGCGTCTGCGTCTCGTCCAGTCGGGTCTGGATCTTCTCCACGCGTTCGTCTGCGTCTTTGGACGAGCTGTCGAGCTTCTTCTCCAGCAGGCTGAGCCGGACGTTGGCCTCGCTCAGCTCCTCGCCCTGACGGCACAAAGTCACGTTTAGACAGCGGACACTATCACTTCTGTCTGTCTGTGGTTCACACACTGAGGGTCTGAGACTGAGGCACGGGGCTCGCTCTCAAACAACAGCAACAAGCCAAACTCCTGAAGGAAATCACCCCAAAATGAAGATTAAAAAATGAACAACAAAAGGTAAGAGGAGACATCGGATCGCCAGCACTTCCTCATGTTTGGAAGAAGTCACATCACAAAATGAGCAGAAGCCAAATGACAGAGAAAGTAAATTACAGCAGTCACAGGGAGGGGAACTGAGTCGGGTTTGAGCTCCTCGTGGTACTAAAATCTCTAAACTGAACCAAAACTGTCCAATAACCACGATCCACGAGTCCACAAACTTTTTGGTTCCCTTGTAATCTGAGCAGTGTGGAGCTAAAGGCACCGAATACAAAAACGTGAGCGCGTGAACTCTTCCACTGTGAGTCAGACCCAAGAAAATCACCTGTAGGTGAAAAGTTCTAAATAATCCAACTCACCAGCAAATCTTTCTTATTATTCGGTTTAATCTGCCTGCAGTAGCAGAGGAGTCTTTCACGGAGGACAAAACAATGTCTGTTAGAAAGTCCATTCCTTATCTGAGGTAGCAGGTAACATAAAACAAATGCTAATCATGACTTGCAAATCATACTCCTAATCTATAATTTAACTACAATTTACTAGTCCTGCTATACTTTTTGATCTTCATTTGGTGCTTCATTTCATTTTTTTGTGTGTTATGTGCTACATCTGAGCAGGCCCGTGTGTTTCCCCACCTTGATCTTGAGGGATTTCTTCAGCTCCTTGATGACCGTCTCTCTGTCCTCCAGCTTCAGGCCGAGGCCTTCTGCGTCTGTGATTTCTGCTCGCAGAGCCGCTGCTCGCAGCTCCACCGGCGGCAGGTTCTGAGGGAAAAGGTCAAAACCGAGGTGAAAACCATGTCCCGCTCTAATAATCCAACTCTGGCAAGCTGGAACGTAATCGTCTGTCCAAAACGTGGTGAGGAACTTGACGACGGAGCTAAAACACCTGCCATAAACCAGGAGGGTCACCAACAAGCTGCGGCTAATAATTTAAAATAATACCTGGCATTTTTATATCAATAAATGTCAGTTTTGCTTCTCTTCATTGCCAACACATTCATGATTCAGCTATAACTCAATTTGCCGTTCTAATTTTATTGACATTAATGTTTCCTCTATAGTTTTGTTTCCTAATTATGTCTTCTTTTGTATAATTGTGGGGGATTTTTGTTTTTTGATTATTTAACTGTGGCTAATGAGTTTCAGCTTTTCACCTTGAAACTTTCCTATAACTTTCCAAACACTTGAGCGGCACTGCTGCTGTGGCATTACCTTGTTCTGGGGCTTCTCCGAGTCGTACTCGCCCTCCTGCATGGCAGTGGCCATCTTGTTCATGGTTGCTATGACGATGCCGCAGGACTGACGCAGGCACTCGTAGGGGTTGGCACCCTGGGAGCCGTAGATCTGGAAATGACAGCATGGATGTTCATAACACTGGGACTGATCAAAGAAAAACAAACATGCATGCTTTCGACTGGCTTCATATCTGGCATTTTGTGTCCACGTCTGATTTAAACCCAGTGCTTATTAAGAGGTCATGTGAAAAGTTTTACTGGTTATTACAGTTGATAACACTCTTTAGTTCTCAGTTTGTTTCAATTTATTCAGACAATTAACTCTCATCCAATTCTAATGAGAGATTGTGTCTTTTTTTCTGGTGATATCACATGGTGAGTTCACTTCGTTCCTCCATTTTGGGCACAATCGAACTTTTTCATAGTTTAAAGCACCTGAAAAAAATATTGCCTGTTTTAATGATGCCTGTTCTTTATTGAGCCCTATTAAAAAATAATAATAATAATAATGTTGTGAAAAATGTAACTTTACCTTTGAATCTTAACACCTTAGTTATAATCTTATCTTATTTTATCAGCCTTGGATTCATTCTGTGTTGCTCCAAGTTAGTCTCTGTGATTAAGAATCTAATTTTTGAGGCTGAACTCAGTGGTAAGAGCACACACACACACACACACACACACACACACACAGAGTACCTGCTCTCCGGCCTTGAAGGCGACGTCCTCCAGTTTGAGGGCCGACAGCCCCTCCTGTTCGCCCAGAGGAGAGATCATCTGAGCTCCAGCCGCCGCCACCTCCTGCAGCACCGCCACCACCCAGGTCAGGTGCTTCCTGCAGTCTGACAGCGTGTCTGAAACCTGGGGAGGGAGGGAGGGGGGGTTCATGTTATCGTCATTATCATCAGGATGCGACACCAAAATCATCGAACCAAAATTATTTACAGCAGCATCATCACAACTGGTCTATCAACGATTGTCTTTCAATTAATCATGCTGTCTAATGTCAAAAATAAAAATACCCATCACAAGCGACCAGATCCCGAATCAGATCTTACAACTGCTTCCTTAGTGTGACCACGAGCCAAAAAACAAAACAAAAAACAAACAAAAAAAGATATTCATTTTATAAAAAGTACACTAATCCTGTGAGGCAAATATTTGGTTGTTTTCCTTCAAGAATGACTAAAACAGTTACTCAATTATCAATCGTATGATTACTTGTTGATAGGTGAACTGGTTAATGGATTAACTGTTTCCGCACTGATTAGTATCATCATCATCGTCATCGTCATCATCATCATCATCATGTGTGGGACAGAAAAGGTCAAAATCAAGGCTATATTTATGTGCAATACCCAGTTCTATAATGAGATTTTTTTTCCTATTTAAAGGTCAGCACCAGGAGTAATAATTAACATCATTATAATCGTCACCGTCATCGCCTTCGGAAGTCCGACAGCGGTTCGAGAAAACGTGGAGAATGTGGAGAGGCGGTTGCCACGGTTACCTGCTGTCCGAAGCCGAGCGCTGCTGGGATGCCGGGCACGTCGGTGCCTGGCATTCGCCGGCGGATCTTCTTGCAGAACTGCCGGATGTCGCTGCAGGACGTCTCCAGGTCTTTGAGCAGCACGGCCAGGTCGGCCTTCTCCTGGCCGGCGTGGAGGAACGCTCGCAGGCGGCCCACCTCCACCGCCATGCAGTCCAAGGCACTCTGGGTAAACTGCGTGGAAACATCAACATCACACATTAATATTTGTAAGTGTAACAGCACGCAGGTTGAATTTTGTAAACGGGAAGAAGCCACAAGCCACACCTCAGCCTCTGTGGCTGAGAAATGTGACGATGCACTTTAAATTTGAAAAACTGCTTTACAATCTGTAGTTCCTCCGGCAATAGTCAGAAAAATTGGAAACCATTTCTGATTTATGCTAAAATGCATAGGTATGTATCGGTATTTATGGGAATTTCTTTCATTCATTTTAACTACATTCCCTTGTGCTACTGCGTCAAATTGAATTTCCCCTACAGGGAATCAATAAAGGCACATCTTCTGCTATCTTGTCGTAAAAGCAAGGACTGAAGTGCCCTTGAAAACTTAGAATCCATTACGATAATTTAGTTTTTCCCTCCTGAATATTGCATCAATGTACCTCTACTATCTAACGCAACATCAAACTGCTTTTATGGTGTGGTGTTTCTTGTATTTATGTAGCTGTGTGTGTTTGGAAAATGTAGGAAATCACTCATTAAGAGCAGAGCTGGCAGACTGAGTGGGTACACAAACAAAGCAAATTACAAAATAATTCCTGAAATGCATTCCACATCACAAACTGATGATACTTTAGCTGTGTAAAAAAAAAAAAAAAAAAAAAAAAAAGTAGTGGATTGTTCCTTTAATTTGTCCTCGGACAAGGGCCAGTTTGATGAGATAGGGCGGGACGTCGTTTTCCTGATTGGATTTGATGGGCGGACTCACTCTGATGTGATCAGCCAGCTGCATGGTGCAGTCCTCGCTCTGCTCTGCCAGGTGGATGCTGTACAGGTGCTGAGAGAGGACAAAAAGGACATCAGCGCCAAAAAACAACAACAACAAAAACTGAAGTGCAGGAGCGATGTCACCCGATTTTACCCAACCCGACTTTACATTTAGCCGGTGAGTTTTAGTTTATTTTCAGAGTTCATCCTGTTGATTTATGAATAGGTGGGAGAGGCTATGAGATAACTGTTTTTGTCTACTTATGTACCAATAAACTGAATTATTTTTTTGCAAATTAATCTCAATTTGTCGATACAGTCATCACCCAGACTGGGCAAATGCAGCGTGCAATCGACGACCAAACTCAATAAATAACTTTCACTTCACTTTTCAGCCACTCACACTTTCTGTGCAAACTTTTTAAATAAAGAAACTTGAATATGTTGAAAACACTGCTGTGGTATCAACAGTGGAGATTAGGGAAACCTGACCATTGGCAAATATAAGCCACTAGAGGAGGAATTAGGGAAACATTCATTTCCAATTAGATAATAATGGCAAGTTATATATACAAATCAAGAATAATCTCCCTGTAAAGACACAGGAACAAGCTGCACTCTCTGATTTACTGATCATATATTAAATTTAGGTTTGCAGGTACATACTAACCTGACAATGTGTTGTGAAACATGCTGTTTGTATATTATTCTGTAAATAAATTAACTGCTTAATGAATAAATCTGTCTGTCAAACCTTATTTGGGCCGTGTGTAGCTTTATGTGTGTGTGTGTGTGTGTGTGTGTGTGTGTGTACCTGATAATACTTGATGGCCTTGGTCAGCGGCTCCACGTTGACGGTCTCGTCCAGCTGGTCTTTGTGCAGCAGGTCGATCAGGAAGTCCAGCGAGCGCTCGTGCACGCTCATCTCCGGGTACAGAGAGCCGATCTTCTTATAGACCTCCACGCTGCACTGACCCAGAGCCCTGACACACACACACACACACACACACAAGTGAGTGGGAATCTCAAACGAAATATGTCGAGCACGGTCCATTCAGAGCGAAAGTTAGTTAAAAAAAAAGGGAAAACAGAATGCTATAACTGATTTTACTCGAGCTTATTTTAATTTCTCAGCACCTGTCATAATTTAAAGTACCTTTAAAGGCAAGAAAACCAAACCCAATGAATATATACACACTGTGACAGCCTGCATCTGTGTTAAAAACCTGTGTAAATGGCTGCATCATGTCAAATCAGGAAATCGAAATCATGTCAAAGTATTTTTCTATCTATTCAAAACAGTTTCCAAAGTCTGTTTGATCTAATTTTTTGCTGCAATTTGGTGCTCGATCGTCAGGGCTGGCAGTGAACTTGGCTGCCTCTTGCATGCCACGACGATAAAATGCTTAATTGCCTTAATATTTTCATGCACATCTTCCTTATTTGTTAATGCTTGACTTGAGCTGTAGGTGAAGTGAGCGATACGTGCAAAGCTAAGACATCATTTTGTTATGGCACAGCTAATGCATCAACATTAAAAATCCATCCTGAAATTGGGAAATAATCCCAAATCAGAGAAAGAAATGGGTTAAGTTAGGTATGGAGGCACCGGAAAACACAGCGTCAGGATTTCAAGAAGTGATGATTGAACTTTGTGAATTTTGGCTGAATACTATTTCACCTGAATTCACTTAAATGGAGTCTCACATCATGGTAAAACGTTTCTGAAATGGCATCGTGGGATCACACACACACACCAGCGAGTGCAGAGCATGACTGACAGTGTGTTTTGAATCACAGTGTGTTATCTGTGCTGTGAGGAAAAACAGATTCTCCACTGAGCTCGAGGCAAACAAACAACTTCATCATCAGAGGCACGGCGGAAGGCGGTCTGGACCCGCGGTGCAAATGCTTACAGACGCATACATGAGATTATAATCCAGAGGAGCAGGTGAATATGTTTGCCTGCCAGTCATGCCTCTGCCCTGCTTGATATGAAGTCACGGGGGAACGTACTGCTCGTATTTGTGCAGCGTGGCCTGCAGCAGGCTCAGGGAGTAGACCAGGCCGGCCGCGAAGCTCAGCTGCTCGCCCACCGCTCCCTTCAGCCCCGCGCGCTCCACGCAGTTCTCATTCAGGTCGAACTTCTCCTGGGCCTGCTTACTGATCAGCTCCGCCTGGGGACAGACACGCAAACAGAGTTACGGCCAACGGGAGTGTGCGCCCACATACGAAAATACACTGAAAGTGTAACATCTTCCTAATATGGAGCTCCAGTGGCTTTTTGAGGAATCCACATTTCAGTCGTCTGAAAGCTTGAAGATTCTTCTCTAACTCGTCTCTTTCTCTCTGCATCTCCTGCTTGGCGATCGGTACAGATTTCACAAAGGAATCAATAAAGTTCAATGGGCTTTTACCTGCATTCACCTCATCAAATCACTGCATGAAAATATTACATTTCCCTAGACAGACACACATACAATCCAACAACCCTGTAAAAGCACATCACACAACAAATGCAGAGGCCATACCTTTAAACATTACTTTTTGATATAAATGACAAAGATATTCACAATCTCATTGATATATTTATCACTTATTTCACCAGGTAACATCTCATTGAGACTACAAGAGAGTCATGGCCAAGAAGTCAATAAAAAACAAGATCAAGTTGGGAACAAAAAAAGCAGAGAGGACACTTAAGATTACCCCAGAAAATTCAACTGAAGTACTAAAAAAAAGATTTAAAATATACTAAATCATATCCCGAATACCTATACATCCACAGTAAATGATTAAAAAATAAACCTGAATATCTTAACTCTGTCAGTGTCTGTCTCAGTTGTTATCTTATTGATATGACTGCTGTCTTAATGACTGATATGTACAAAAATTATTATGAATGCATGCCACACACTTGACTGTGCATTGTTCTCCATCTCTCTCTCCGTTATGAAAAAAAAAAAAAAAGTCCACAGTGTGGCGTTTACCTTGCAGATGAGCCTGGGGATGAGCAGCAGCACCAGGATGCAGTCGTGATCTCCGCCGTGACGAAGGAACGACTCCGGCATGAAGGAGGTGAGGAGGGAGACCTGCCTGTTGGCCTGAGCCACCTCCATCTTCCTCAGCTCCATCTCGATGGCCTGGAAACAGGAAAGAGCGAAAACACCGCTGATGGCGAGGCAGAGCTCACAGGTCATCTGACACATCTGAGACTCTCGACGTGCTTGACCTGAGCTGTAAGTGAAGTGGACGTGAGCGATTTTGTTATGGCACGGCAATTACATCACCATTAAAAATCCATCCTGACTTTGGCTAATAAACTTAAAACAGCGAAAGAAAAGTGTTTAATTTGGTATGGAGGCACTGGAAATTTGGTTGAAAACTATTTCACCTGAATTCACTTAAATGGAGTCTCACATAATAGCAAAAAGTTTCGGAAATGGCATCGTGGGAACACACACACCATCGAGTGCAGAGCATGACTGACAGTGTGTTTTGAATCACAGTGTGTTATCTGTGCTGTGAGGAAAAAACAGATTCTTCGCTGAACTCGAGGCAAACAAACAACTTCATCATCAGACGTGCAGCAGAAGACATTTGAGGCTCTGTTCTTTAGAAACATAAATATATGTGCACTCCAAATTGTTTAAAATGGCCTGAAACCACAGTCCATGCTGAACAAATGGATCTTGCACGCAGTGAATTTTACTTGTGTTATATTTCAGCTCAAGGCAAACAATGTGAGAGTTTCCTTGCTATAATCTGTCTTTTGAAAGCAGAAACACGCACACACACTACAAAGACGAGCCCACAAACAGAAAACAAACAAAGACATGCACACATCCAGGAAACATATTTTTGCAGAAAGACGCATTCAGGCCCATACTGGATTGCATTTTGCATGTAATCCCACTGCTGAGAGCAAGCTGTTATGCAGGAGAAAGAGCTATTGTGTGCTCTGACCTTGGCGTAGGCCTTGGTCTCTGCAAACTTAATCTTGAAATCAAACATCTCCGCTGGTGGCTGCTGCTGCAGCTCTGCCGAGGCTTCCTGCTGGCTGGTCAGCTCTCTGTTCACTTCCTGCAAGGACAACAAAATGCATGCTCAATTAACATGATGCATGCTACACAGGGTGATATATATACAAAAAAAATAGAAATAAGATACACCAGCAAGCACTTTCTCATCGTCCCTCTCAATCAGTGCGTTTACATGCACTTCACTAATCAGGTTATTCTCCATATACATCACTTATTTGATTTCAGAAGTTTCTATTATCACGTTAAGAGAACCCCGATCAACACACAGTGAGATTTCTGCAGTAGAAACCCTACAACTTGGGCTCCTTGGAAACATCTAGTCATTGGAACTGGGCAATATATCGATACTATACTGATATTGTGATATGAGACTAGATATCAACTGGGATTTTGGGTATCATCATATTGAGATTCTAGTTTTAACAGCTAAGGGATGCAATTTTCTGAACTTATTACAGTGTTCTAGTCGCTCTGTTGTTTGCCTCTACCTGTCTGGTTATCATATTCACATTACTGATGATTGTTTAACAAAAATCTCACATGTAAACATTTTGTGAAAGAACTGACAGTCACACAATACCTTCCTCACATGGATATCGAGGTATTTGGTCAAAAATATTGTGATATATCATTTTGTCTGCATCGCCCAGCCCTATTTAGTCAGATATCCACAAGGCTTTTTAGATGTACGTGTGTGCATGACAAGAAAGTGGATGAGGAAACTGATGTGCAATGGTTACTCGCATTTCCAGAGGTCACTGCGTCGGGGCTCATCACATCACTTAAACCCCTCGGGCTAAACGATTTTACTGACATTTCAGTCCTGTACCATCTCGGGTCGTGATCGACTTTGACTCCGATCAGCAGAGGTGGAAGTGGGTCACCTGCTGATTTGAGACCCACATAGGCCAGACGATACAGGACATGCTCTACATTTTACAGTAATCCTAACCTCAGTGTAATTTTAAGCTATGCCATATGATAAATCATCAATAAATCACAATGCTTAGGATTGGGCTCTGTCTTCTATTAATGGTGTTATTGTAGTAAAGAACAGCTGGGATGGAAAAATCGGACAAAACGCTGCGTTTTAGTCAGATTAGAAGACTGCAGCACCGGTTGACCTGGAGGTAGAATATGCTTACAGGCCTCCTGTGAGTGTAAATGTTGTCAGACGCTTTGTTTTAGTGGATTGTTCCATGTAAAAGAAGAAAAAAGCATACTGTGTAAACCCTGCTTGCTTGGTGTGAAATTGGTCTTTGCTGCATAATTCATGAAATCTCCTCATGACATCCAACATTTTTCTCTCAAATTTGTTTCCTGTAAAGTCTTTCAGAGCAATTCTCTTCCACAAACAACCAATTTCTCTACTTAAAGGACCACAAAAACAAACAAAAAAAAACAGATAAATGCTGTTATCTGCTTAGGTTGTATGCATGTTTGAGTAAAGCATGGCTGCAAACAACACTAAAAATCTGTTCTGAAAGGTGCATCTTTTGAGGAAAAAGCCGCATGTATACACGTGTTTTGGAGTTTTTGAGTACTGCAGCTCATGTAAACAAGTTAAAAGATTTCATGCTTTATAACCTAATTATTCTCAGTGACCCAGTTTCTGTGGCCAGTGACCGTACCTGGAGGTGGGCGGTGAGTTCACGGTACTTCTTGATGGTCTGCTGGTAGTCGGCCACCGTCTCCTGGGCGGCTTCCACTCGTTTCTCGGCCTCTCTGACTCGAGCCGCGCCCAGGTCCAGCATCTCCCTCAGCTCCAGCTCCGTCTCTCGGGCGTTCTCCTGCAGCTCGTCGTTCATCTCGTTGATGGCTTCCTGTGGAGGAGACACATTGACGCATGCACAGGGTCAGTCTATAGCTGAATTCTTTTAACAGCCATTATTCAAAGTGCTAACACTCAAATTCTTCTTTAAGCATCCTTGGGACTAAACGCTGATTGTCATTGGGGTTTCTAGATTTAAATTTCCAGATATCACCTGTCAGTCAAACAATATGGGTGGGACTGTGGCACCTTCCTCTGTTTTTTATTTTAATTTTTCCCTGGAAACACCTACCAGACATCGTTTCTTTACAACAGCAAATGGAAAAGCCGTCCTAACCATTCTATAGGTTGCTTTGCTATCGGAGAGAGAGAAAATGTTTCCAGTTAACACTTGTACTGGAGGAGCTGCTAACAGTAAAGACCTGATGCAATCCTTTCCTCAAGGATGCTTCAATGTCTGTTGTAAATTTAAATTACTGCGTGATTGCCTTTGCCTCCTTTGAGTAAGAGACGGGCAAAGTTTCCACTACAGGCTCACTTGTTCCAAGCAAGGTCAATCAATCACAGAGGAGTGCTTGAATCCAATTCAAATAGCAATTCAACAGCGGGGATACCAACACCAGAGGGCAGTGCGCGTTAATGACCTTGGCCCATATCAATAATGAAATGAGTCAGCAAGTAGCGGCACTTTAATTTTTACCGACCTCAGTCCTGTAAATACAAACAGAGCAGCGGGGCTGAGCAGGGAAAACAAGTTAGCGAGGTACAAACTCACATGCTGCTCGACCATTTGTATTTAAATCGTGTTTTTTACATGAATGAACCAAAGTTGTTTTGTGTCACCCGAGGCATCAGCCAAGCGTTCTTCCATTTTATCCTGATAACATTTTCTTGGGAGAAATATTCCATCAGGAAAATTTTCATCATTTTATTTTGACTCAATGTTCAGCAGTTTTTTGTGTGAAGTCCTCTGAGACTTGTATGTGATGAAGGGGCTATGAATAAATAAATGAACCTGAACTTTTTTTTAACAATATTTACTTTTTTAAATGTTTTTTTAACATTTTAACAGCTTTGTTAAGAGGCATAAACCGAGAGACTGATGAGCTTCACTCACCAGGTCGCCGACCGTCTCTCTCATCTCCCTGACTTTCTCCTCCAGGTCCAGGTTCCTCTCGGTCAGGGTCTCCACCATCTCCTCCGCGCCCAGGGCGGCGTCCACCTGAAGCACAGAGCACGCCATCATCACCATCACCACCATCATCATCATCATCATCAGAGGAAAGAAATGGGAAGCATTAACACCAAACACACTGGGAAAACTGACACAAAACATTTTTCTAACAGCTTGTAACTCCAAACCTAAGTCTTTACCCACTCTGATTTTTTTTTTAAATTGATATATTCTTATTACATGCATTATGTATGATGGAGGATGGCAAATGTCAAAAGTTTCCGTGAGGTCGGACCTGTCCTAGTTGACAGTGTGAATAAAGTCTGTTCAAAATAGACACCAGATGAATCAACCACAGATGTTCCAGTTACAAGCTCAGATACTCACAGATACAGATTACTCAGTCCTGCATAGTAAATCATCTTCTTGGTAAAATACACAGCAGGATTTTACTCCTTTTACTTGCCATTGGCGTCCTTTGAAATTTCACTCTTTCATGCTGTTTTTTTCCCGACTTATATTCATTCAGAGTCTTATCTACAGCAGCAGACAGGAGTTCTGTGTTGTGCCCGAGGAAACTTTAACAGGGAACATTATCTAATGAGGTGGTCAAATGTGGAGAGTTGAACTTGCGACCTCTGTGTAATGGGATGCTCTCTCTAAGCCGGCCACCGGTGTGTTTTATTCCTCTGACTGATTTATATCACCGCACTCGCTGTAAAGCTGCCAGTCATCCAGCCACAAGGACTGACCCGCCGTCATCATAAAAGCACCGACCTGTTCTTTGAGCTCGTCGATGGTTTTCTCCGCCACCGTCATCTCCTCCTGCAGCTTCTCCTTCTGGCTCCTCAGAGTGTCCAGCTCCACGTTCTTCTTCTCCATCTGCTTCTGCAACTTCACGTGTTCCTGCTTCTCCGACGCGGACAGGTCACGCATCCTAACAGGAATCCGCAGGAATACAAAGACATGAATAAAGGATGCGTGCACTGCATGCATACACATCTACACTCAGGCTGGTCTGCAGAAAGAAAAAAGGGAAACGTGAACGAACCTGACCAGGGCTTCCTTCAGTCGGCCGTTTTGTTCTTCCAGCTGTTTGACGTGGTAACTGGAGGCGGCGCCGTCCGAACCTGAGAGAAACCCAGAAACAAACAACAACAACAAAAAAAAAAAAGAAAAACAAAGCACAATCTTAATCTCTATCTGAGTGCAGTGGATGAGGTAAGCAGAGCAAAACTAATTTATGTCACATGTTGTGCTTCAAACTAAATTTATGCTGTGTCATGCTGGTGCCAAACAGATGACAGTCGGGCTATAATTCCAATTAAACAAATGGCACTATTCCTCTTCTTCTTCTTTTTCTTCTAAGCGGCCCTGGTCACGCTAAACTCCACCTGCCGCAGTTGTAAAAATATCAATTAGGGATGCGCCGACTCATCAGCCACAGTCAGAACCAGACCTGCTATATAGGTCAGTGGTGACTGGCCAGTGTGCATCGCAGGCCTACATCTGTTATTTCTGCTCCTGGGCCACAGCTCATATTGCCTCAGTAAAAACCCTTTTCACTTGCTAACTGCAGCAGTTGCACCTCTGGCACCATGAAACAACAGGGAATATCAGTGCTTGAGCTAAAAAAAAAAAAAAAAAAAAAGAAAAGAAAAATCTTATTTATTCATATTCATATCAAATCATATTTATTTCCACAAGAAGAGACCAGAAATGTCCCACAGCCGTAGTAACAATGTGTTGAACATAAATTTACTATTCAAGCCTTTCTGTGCACTGTTACACGATGTGGTGTCTTTGGTAAAAAAGTGGATAAAATGCATCATCTCAGATGGCAATCATATCGGTAATCGGTGACAAAATTTATAACAAAATATATTTATTATATATTAATACAGATTCTCTATATACTCATATGTTGAATTATATATTATTATTAAATGTATTCCATCAGGCTGGACCAAATCTGCCAGTTTCTGCCAACCAGCACTGGGATGTCACATGGAAGTCATATTATAAATTAAACATTATAATTATACATCTGTTCTATATACATATTCTATTCTAGAGATATTTTGTAGATATATTACATTATACATATAGTCTATGCAAAGGTTCAAAGGTGAAAGGTTTATTGCTATATTTTAGTATCTTATTTTTTATTACTGTTGTGGGGTATGTTAAGGGTTTTTTTCTTATAACCTTTGCATTGAGCTGCTTTATTTATTTTGTTATTTGTTGTTTTTATGTTTCTAAAGATGTAGTTTTCTCTCCTCTAATGTTGAGAGGTATATATTTGTGGAATCTACTATCGCTCCTATGCTGAATAACCTGCTGCTGTAACACAAGAATATCCCAATTTGGGATCAATAAAGTACACCTATCCATCTCTAACATACTCAAAGTGCATCCCTTGCTGGACGGACCACCACGCGCTGAAAACTCACAGTGAGGTCCATAAAGGGATGAAACAGCGGCGCACGTGTGATCTTCACGGTACCTTTCTCCTCGATCTCGTGCTTGAGGATCTCCAGGTCCATGGTGAGCTCATCCACCTTCTCCTTGAGGGAGTCGGCCTCCTGCTGCAGAGACTCCGCCCGCTCCTCGGCCATCTCCTTATCCAGCGTGGCCATCTCTATGGCGTCCGCCGTGTCGGCCATCTCCTCCATGTAGCGCTCCTTCGCCTCCAGGGCTTCTTTGGCCTCCTGCAGTTACAGACAAATCCATTTATGTTCAAGCAGAAACAGAGAGAGGAGCTGCGTCGTTAATTTATGGAAAACCAGGCTGTTTTTGGGGCTTTCATTAAATATTGGATGTCGTGATGATCGTTTCTTCATAACCAAGTAAATAATGACAGTCTGCAAAGCCTGCAGTGAAATTTTATTGTCTTTACACATTTAATATTTTTCATTTTATTGCTCAGTAATGCTTTTGGGAAATTAATTCCACATTTGAAAGCAGTGTTTTGCATCCCAGAGTTTTGTGGTGGGTCACCCTGCCTTTACAAGCAGAAAACCATAAAAATAATCATTAGTCTGAGCTTCACTTGACAGTTTTAGTCTCCTGTGATGGTGAAAATGCTTTCCCATCACCACAAGAATAAAAATCTTAGAGAAAACACTTCATACTTGTCAATTTGTGGGAGCCCTTTCAACACGACATGCTCCATCTCAAGGGGCTTCATTGAACTAATAATAAATACAAATTTTTGGACATGAAAAATGTCCAAAATTAATTCCAATTCCAATCAAAAATTAAAGATGTTTTAAAACTTTAAAGACATTTTCAATATCTAGAATAGCACATTTACAGAGATTGCATTCCAATGCAAAACATCAGCTATTGGCAAATCCAAAACAAAAATATGTTTTGTTTTTTTTTTTCGAGTGAAAGATCACCTATAATATTTACATGGTAAGCACAAATCTTGTTCTTCAATACACATTTTCTGCACTTAGTGGTTGTATTTCTCTCTTATCTCTCTTATCTACCCATTAGGGGTGTAAAACCAAACCGCAAAAAGAAAAACAACCATTCAAAACACAGCGCACCCTGTAAAGTGCAGTTCTACAAACGCATCCGCTGCATGAGAGCCAAGCAGCCACACACTGAGCTGATGAATTCATGAATACACTGCAGATATTTCTATTTCTATGTTTGTTTTACATGGTCTCAGGAGACTTTTGCCTTTGAGAGAATATTTGTTGATTTCATGTTGTTATCCCCAAATCTCTGAATGAAAGAAAACAGTTATTTTTGCAAGTTAAAAAAAAATACAGAGAACATTGGAAGAGGTAGGGGACCAAAAACTGCAATAAATTATTATAATTATTATTTATACATCCAACCCATCAGCTTTGCTTGGTTTCATCTGCAACCATGGCCAAACAACAGCATGTACACATTAAAATTACCTAAACATCAACTTGCCATCCATCTGTTTCCCTCCCAATTCAAGTGCAAAACCACTGGCTGCTGGCTCCTTACCCTCTTGGCCTCCTTCAGCTGTTTCTGCAGCTCGTTCTGCTGCTCCTGCATCTTGGTCTTCCACTCCTGCAGCTGCTCCAGCTGGATCTTGTGCTTCTCCAGCTCCTTCAGCTTGGCCTTGTCCTCCGTCCGCTTCATCTTCAGGGTCTCCAGCTTCTCCTCCAGGTCCTTCACCTGGGCTCGCAGCGCCTCCTCCTCCTGGCAGGGAGGCACGGGCGGGGCAGGAGGACGGAGAGATGAAGGGGAAGAGGAGATTGGTGATGTGGAAAGATGTTAGATGTTTGCAAAAGCAGCAATAATCAAAAAAAAAAAAAAATGTACTTGATGAAATCACAATGTAAAGCATCAACCTTGTTTCATTACTTCCAGTTTCATTCATTCCTTTATTTCTTTGTAGCCTTGAGCTCATGTGAATTAAAAACATTCATCTCCTGACTTCCTCATTTCATTTTTAGTCAGAAATGAAAGTAATGGAACAAATTCTTCACTGTGTGTTAGTGACACTTTCAGATTTGCACACATTCTTCGCCTCACTTTGTCGTGCTGCCACTCTTTACAAGGAGAGAAGAGGAGAGGAGGGTTAATAAACACACATGCACACACACACACACACCTGGTTTGAAAGGGCACACACGTGTTTTGATAAAAAATAGCACACTAGTGATGGGACGATATGCTTATCTTGAGATACAATTCGGTAAGCCTGACAATTAAAGACGTTCAAGGAAAAAAAAAAAAAGACAGCATGACTGTGCAGAAATATGTTTTGGCTTCTGAGCCGTAAATCTTTCTGGCGACGCCGCTGGCTTTCAGGAATGTAAAAAAAGTAACACCATTAAATAAATAACACTATTTCTTTGGACAGCTTGTGAAACAGTGATGGACGAGCTGCATTGTTTGCGCTTGCTACTGCAGGACAAAACGTAGCTAATATCACAATTCATTCATGCAACATTATACATATCATCACATTTTTGATCAACAGAATTTGGATGTAAGGGATGCACCAATACCACTTTTTCAATGCTGATACCAAGAACAAAGCTTAGTATTTATCCAGTCGATTACTACTTTCACCCAAAGAGTTGCTTCAAACATCAGTCTGGGGTCACTGGACAAAATAATTGATATAAATTGATATATACTGAGAAATTCAGCCTTCTGTGGGCCAAAAATGAAGAAAATCAGGATAGTGACATATTACTCTGGGCTTTTGGTGATGGAAATTACTCTTGGGTAAAATTTCTGACACAGTAAAGGTGCATTTCTACTCCATTTATTGTCCCATCCCTAAAACACACACAGGCATAATCACACTGTTCTCCTACTGTTAGGCAGCAGGAGATTCCTGCACGAAAAATCATGCACTAAACATGCACTTTCTTTAAAAAAATAAAAACACTGCATGTTACACACACACACACACACCATTATATTAAACAATGGCAGCTACACCTTCGTCAAAGTGTTAAAACGTTAGTGTGAGAAAAGCAACACTTCAATATCAAGTGCAACCACATCACACCACTGCACCTGTGTTTCCATAGCAACTTCCTCCTGAGAAAAAGATGAACGAGACGGATTACGGCCGCCTTAAAATCCAACACAAGATGGCAGCTGACATTTAACAAAATGTTAAACAATGGCGGTGACAGCCTGAGACATTTTCATGCAAATAAATGCCGGTTTGGCTTCTCTCGGTGATTTAACCTCGACCCGAGAGCGCTACGGTTTGTGTTTGCTGCTCTTAAACACCTGGTGACCGTTTCCCAGGTAACTCCTCTGGCTTACAGGAAGTGATGCGGTTTATGTTTCCAGCAGCATCTTGGTTTGAAATCAACAGAAGAAGAGCTGAACAAGAATCTCTCAGATTATCACTTTAAAAACACACAGTCTCTTAACTGATGATAGAATTAACTTGATTATTCAAAAATTATAGTTATTGTCATGGTAATCAAATACTTTTCTCTGCCATTATATGATCAAATCTCTCATGGATTATCACCAAACATTAAAAAATAACACTGTTTTGTCCCCTTGGATGTTGCCTGTAATTGTGGCCTGTTAATTAATATACTTTATTATCAACTTTTTACATGGTACTACGTATTTCATACCACGTAAGCACAGTTACTCTCAGGAAACGCGTTGCTGCTCATTTCTCAACTTGCACTTTTATCTGATGTTTTTGGGGTGACTGTTTATCTATTCCAGGATGTAACTCGGGTCTAAACTGACGGCGGTGTGAAAAAGATGTGTGTGAGCTGAATAACAACGACAAAAGAATCTGATTCTCCATATTTCAGCTCTGGCGTGAGCCTCTGACTTTCGCCTGAATTGAGCCGTCAACCACCAATTAAATCTCGCTGTTTCTCTCTCTTTTCCACTGCTGTGTCTTGTTGTCCTCCATGCTAATGCTGCCTAAGCCGAGCTGCCAATTTAAGCTCTCGAACACAAGCCGAATGTAGGTCGCATGCCTCAGGATCTGAATTTGTATACAAGTGGTCCGGACCGGGGGGCATTTCACAAAGCAGGATCAGAAAGTTAGACACATAACTGTGGAAAAGATTACGCTGCAGCCTGTTGATAGTCATGTTAATCTGTCTAATGTAACTTGAATATGAGCTTTAGGAAGCAGCCATCCATGGTGGTGACTGCTAATAATAAACAAAATTTCATGAGATATTTCTTTTTATATTTTTATAACTCCAAGGAGACTTGTGCTGTTTATTGATACTGATACTGATACTGACCTTGCTTGGGACGGGGGCTGGAGGGACTCCCGGGGAGTGCAGGGTGGGGATGACCGGGGCGGCCAGCGGCGTCTGGGCCGGGGTGCTGGGCTCGCTGCTGCTCATCTCCCCGGCCGAGGCCGAGGCCGACCCAGACGGCGCCCCCTTTCCGCCAGTGCCAGCGGGTCGGCTGGGCTGCAGGAGGGAAACCGGGACGGCAGTGAGTGAAAAAATAACTGGACTTGAGGATAAGGGGATAAAAAGCCAGCGATAAGACAATCCGTATGAGTGCAGGTGGCTCTACTGCAGGTGGCACAACGCTCCCTCCCTCTGGCGGCCATAATGGAGGTCCTCAGTTCCTGCACAGCACGAGCCGCGAGGAGCTGGCTGGATTTAATTCATGTGCTTTTTTTTGACTGGAAACCAATCATTTTTATAAATGCTCCATCTGACTGATTTTGTCTTTAGACGATGTCCGCTTGTTAGCAGGCAAATCTTAGTCCCTGTTTGACCAGGCATCAGCATCTTGTTGTGAACACATCTGATTTACTCTTTGTCGAGATTCATGTTAGCAGTGGATATCAGGTGCATATCAGAATTAAAATCAGTTGCTTGGATAAAACAGTCAACTGGCTAGTCAGCTAGTGAGGAACAGACAGGAAAACACAGTACACTAAACCTAACCAAATCTAAATTACAAGTTTTACTGATAAAATGAAACTGAGCTAGATCCAAATCTCCGAGCGGACCTCCATGATGGCACCAGAAATGGCTGCTGGGAGATTTGTGACGCCACTGCAAAGCCTCTATAGAAAAAAAATAAATAAAACAAAACCTGAAAGCAAATAAAGTCAACAAATGAAGCACTGAATGAATATGTGGAAATCGCATGGCGGGACTGTTGGTGAAAATTAACAAAAAGAAACTGATAAAACATAGTGCAGGTGTAGAGTAGGACGCAGGGCAAAAAGAAAATGTAACAGTGAATACTTAAATGCTTAAATACACTATTGGAGCTAAAAATAGAGCTACAAATGGAGCTATAATAATAGTTTCAAAAAGCTGTGTGCTATGCTGTGTAGAAAGTGCTATTAACCAAAGGTGTGTAATTGTTCACATGAGAGTAAAATGGATTTGCAATAAAGTGGGTAATATGATGATGTACTGTCACTCTCTTATTGGCAACACACACACACACACACCAACACACGCAGACAACTGAGGCATGGGGTAACAAAAAAAAAAAAAAACTAAACGCATAAATAATGCAAACTCATGAAAATCTGAAGCCCTGGCGACTGCTGCTAAACGGGATCGGGCTCACCTTGGGCCTTCTGGCCGTGGTCTGAAGAGGAGGAGGAGGGAGGAAGAGGAGGAGACGAAGGTGTGGAGAGAGGAAGAGGAAGAGGAAGAGGAAGAGGAAGGAGAGGAGGTGGAAGAAAAGCCAAAGGGCAGCAGAGGAGCAGAGGAGGCAAGGAGGGAAGGGAAGGAAACAAACAGCCAGGGTTAGTGATTCAAGGCAAATATTCACATCAAATGGGATCATTTCAGCAGACAAAAGGACAAGATGACGATGAAATTATGGCATGGCTCTAACACGTCGAGAATACGACCACTTTGCCGCCTACAAAAATGCTTGACTATTTTTTTATTGGAGTGCCCCAGTGAAGGTTTCCTCTGTGCAGCCATTATCAGATCATATGGACACCAGCTCGGTTGTTTTCCCCCTGATCTTTCCTCCTCTTGTTGGTCTCCAGATCCACATGACCACACCTCGGCAGCAGCAGCACGGGCCCAGCGACTGGCACTGCCGCTCTGACCTAAATGAGTGCATTGTGTCTCAGGGGGCCACAGCCGATCCGGTTCATACGAGCCCAATTCTGTTCTGCCGGGGCTCACCAACAACGCTGAGGTAACGGCTTGTTACCACACAGAAGGCTACACCTATCCTGGACGAGAGGATTTACGATGAGCTGTGCAGGGAAACGTCCATGTGCATGATCCATCTCATTTCTGGTGACTGTGTTCGTCAGACCTGGGTCAAACGGCGCTAACAAACACTAATTAGCATTTGTTTTAAACTGCTCCAAGCCAGATGAGTGGACTTTGCCATAAACAACAATAAATCACATCCCAAAAAGGGCAAACAATCCCAAACAATATTATTTAATGTGATTTTTTTGTCTTTTTACAGTAAAATGTCTTTTATATACTGATATATATCACAGTATGCAAAATTACACGCTACATAACCAAATTAATGTTCAAACCAAGGAAAAAAAAATGTTAATATTAGATCTCATGCCAAACAAAACTTTCCAAATTATATTCCTTACAATTAGGGAGTGGCTCAGTGGGAATTTTCATGGCCAATGCCAATCATTAGGGATTGAGGCTATAGCTGGTATTTTCTACCAGTAAGTAATTACAGTAAATGGAAAAACTGAAATGAATTAATAAAAGGACTTATCATATATACAGCATTTGACATGGGCCTAAAGCAAATTTCAACACGAATTACTTTTCCAGCCGGCACTAACCTAGACAAAGGAGGAAGGCTATGTCTCATGAAAGAGGTTTATTATTCTTTACTGGCCACCATACTGGCCCAAACAACAGATATCAATAATATGGAAAAATATGGACGAGAACAAACTAGAGCCAATAATCAGCCTCGATGGATAATTGGTCTGTCTCTACTTAAAAATTTTGTTGTTGAGTTTTTACATAAATATATAAAAATCATCATGCTTATCATCATCAGTTTAGACAGCACAATTGTGTGTCGCGATATCCCAAAATCACCAGATAATTGCAGTGTGATCTCACTGAAAGACAATAAACAATATATTGAGACAATGTATTGAATTATCGCCCAGCCTTGTCCTGATGTAAGCTCTGTGACCCCACCCATTGTCTGCTCCCAGTGCATTAAAACACCTTGGGGCTGATGAAACTCCTGCAAACCCCACTGGGTAAACCTCACCACTGCAGGCCTGGTCAAGCTGAAAACAAGCAGCCTTTCCCTGAAATGTTCAACAACACTTCCTGCGTGGGGCCGTGTGTGAACAGGTGCACCGATCGATATTCAGGGAAATCTGCGCCGCCCATTTCCCTCCTCGAGACCTAATAACATTTCGGGGAAAATGCTGGCAAGGCTGTGTTGTGAGCGAAAACAGTGGCATTACAGGAAAAGGCACGTACACGGTCACATCCATCTGACGAAAGACGCCCTAATGAACCAATCACAATCGCCGATGACGTATGTGAGGCTGCGACTTTGTTTACAGTTGCCTTTTTTTTTTTTGAGGGTGATTTGATAAGTGCAATACAACTTCAACTTGTTTTTCAAGACTGGCTGGAAACTGGCCAGATTCAGAGAAAAGGGAGCCCCTCTCAGTCCGCACGGAGGATGAATTTGACAGGCGGCTGTCTGGAAGACTTAGAGACGCTGTGGTGTGCGAGAAAAATAACAGGAATCCTGTGTGAGTGCAGCATAATGAGGGAGAAGATCCACGTTTTCAGTCCCTTGCCTCATCTAGTCCGGCATTGCCATGGTCTGTGTGGAGAGGTGCAGGATGGAAATGCTCCTGGATGTAGCTGCATGTGTGAACAGAGAAAATCACCAGCAGTGCCTGAAAGGTTATCCCAGTAATTTGCTGGGAACCATGTGTGAAGCGGGCTTTACATTTTGGAGATGCGAGGCTTTTATCAGACGCCGATAAAATGCCATTTGACCCAGGTCTGCACACAAACCTTTATCTCCTTTATTCCCCACGCACAATAATCTGATTACTCTACTCACTGATCACGGACTTGACCCCTTTTCTCCACTCACCTGCATTCCTCTTTGCCGCTTCTTTCACTTGTGCCTCCCATTGCCTTTAGCCGGGACCCTGCCACAGCCTCGGCTAGTTAGCTTTCCTTATCGGATTAGTTTTGGCCCATTCGGCTGAACACAGCAAGAGCTAACAGCTGTACCAAATAAGAGCTGACAGCCACTTAAACCACAGTATCCTACTGTAGACGGGACAGACTGTACTGAAATCACATGGGCCTGTTCAGTATGTCTGCAACCGAGAGTGAAATAATTTGATTCTCCCTGATGGCCAAAACCACCGAGCTCATAAAACGCTCCGAGCTGCGGTCCAAACACTTTGAAGGCATGACTTCTGCATGATGAGGCCGTGTTTCAGAATGGAATAAAACAGAGATGCATGTAAGGGTGGCCTGAAAAATACCACTGAACTCCACTGAAATAAAAAATAAAGCTGCTGCAGACAGATGAAGGAGTGTGAATTAACTTTGTAAAAAAAGGCACGGTAAAGTAGCAACCACCAACACTGAGGTAAAAATAAGTGACAGTGAAGATGACAAGGCACAGCCAAGGTATGAGTGAAATTTCCACCTGATTTACATTTCCACACCAGGAATACCAAACTATTGCAACATAACAAGAAAAAAAAAAAAAACAGTTCTATCTACAAAAATGGGGCGGAAATTAAACTTCCAGGCATGATCTTTTTGCAGCAGCTCTGCCAAATGAGGATGACAGCAACAACAGTAAGAGCAACATCCCAATAGATAAATAGAGACATCAGATGGTGTTCAGTACCTTCCGGGGCGCAGGAGTCTGTCTCATCATATTTTTTGCAAGAGAAGAAGACACACACACACACACACACAAACAGAGTCAAGGAGAGACACACATACACACACACAGTCGCACCAAGGTGATAAAACAGGCAGAGAACACTCAATCCACAGGGCGCCGAGACCAGCTTTGAAAACTGACAGACGGATCAGATGGATGCAGCCGGTCCGGCGCACAGCGAACAGGCAGGCAGACAGACAGGGAAGCAGACAGACAGATAAGACAGACAGACAGACTCCAGCCGCTCAGCTCCGCTCAGGCTGGGAAGCTGCAGCAGTGCAAATGGCCGCGGCGATTTTTTCCCAGGCTCCCTCCCTCCCTTCTGCTATAGTCCTCCTCCTCCTCCTCCACCTCCTCCTCCTCCTCCTCCTGCTGCTGCTGCTGCTGCTGCTTTATGTCCTTTCTGCCGGCTCGCCAAGCGCTGCCTCTTTCACAAAAACGCGAGTGGCTCGGCGGTGCTGCCGGAGCCCGAGCCCTCAGCCGGTCCCCTCCCTTTCCGCTCTGATTAGGACTCTGACATCTCGCTGCCACAAGCTGCGGACCAGCTTCTGCTCGCAGAGACGCCGCCCCCTCCCCAGTCGTCCCCTTTCTCTCTCCTCTCCTCTCTCCTCTCCTCCCTCTCTCTCTCTCTTTCTCTGTCTCCCCCCCCACCCATTCGTCTCCCTCTCCCTTCTCACTCCGCTCATTGTGATTTGTCAGCCCAGCCAATGCCCTGCTCCCGCATTACATCACTGCACACCCTCCCCTTTCCCACCAACCCATCACCACTTCTCCCAGACAGATGGAAGGACTGGTGTGTTTGAGGGTGTGTGTGTGTGTGTGTGTGTGTGATGCAAAAGTAAGAAGTGAGGCAGTGAGCAGTGACTGAGGCCAGACAGAGTTACAGGGAGAGGATGTGAGCGAGCGGAGGAGGGGGAGGAGGAGGAGGGCAGGGCAGTGAACTGAGGTAAGAGGGGCAACTGGGTAGCAACACTGATGCAAGCCTCCCCCCCCGTATCCTAGCAACACTGGCATATTCCTCCTATGGGCTCATTAAAATGAGATTGTCATGAGACAATGGGGCTACCTTCTGAGCGCATATGGTGCTACGGGGGAGTGTGAATCCCCGGCTCAGTCTAAAATCCAAGGCGGAGTCATGTTTGGGTGGCGTTTCGAGGCAGGAAGTAGAAATGTTTAGGTCGTACGACTGTCTCCTCCAGGTACAGCACATGGCAGATTCCCTTTTAAGGCGAGGAGGCGAGGTTTCTTTGTTTGGCCGATTTTGAAGGAAGTAGGCAGTAGTCATTTCTTTCTCTTAAGTCTTTCTTTTTTTTTTTTCTAAGCTCATTTAAGGAGGAGATTTCCCCAAATAAGCAACTTAACGGTTGTGCTAAACAACACACATCTGACATTTTCTATACATTTTATGTGAAAATGAATACAGAATCACATCAGTTCAATTCCATTGTCTTTTTTTCTGGAAACTAATCAGGTTACTTTCACTGATCAGACAGAGGGTAAGCACTACTTACACTGAGTTCAAGGTTGTAACATTAAATTTGAGCTGCCTACTTGGGAAAACCTTTTTTTTTTTCTTTGTCATATTTAATACGATTTTGAAAACTCGAGATTTGCTACTTCCGCACGATTTCTCCCAATTATGCAATATAATGTCATCAGTACAGAAGATTTTAACAAGCACAGAGCGTCACCAGTGATATTACTTGTTATAGGTCCCTAACCAAGCTTCTCCACTCTTTCATCCACATTTATTCAGTTCATTTGTGAGAGGCTAGTGTTAGTATTGACCTTTGCTCTGGTGTTGTTGCTCGCTGTGATAGTTCAGAAACACTTTCAAGTCAAGATGTAAAGTCAGACTGATGATCTCTCCTACATGGTGTTGAATATAGCATTGTAGTCAGAATTCGGCATTAGGCATGTGACTTTTATTGATAATTTGTGCAAATTCTTGCAAACTTTGAGACAAAATAGGTCCCTAATAAGAAAAGGTTCCTCACTCGGCACCAAGGTGATAGGAAGCAGTTTGTACTATCCTCACTTATCCTCTGACAAACTGCTCGTCTTCAGCTCCACAGATTAAGGCCAATTTCAATAAGAGGTAGAGTAGTTATAGTCTATAAATTGATTATTAGGTTAATTCATTCCTAAATAGCGATGTCAGCGCCCAGGAGCCGTTTTGGTTTTATATCGTGATATCTTCCTCAGCCTCGGCTAATCTCCCTCCCCGTGTCTCTTCTCCGCTCGGAGGGAAGAGAAAAGGCGTCTAAGAGGATTAATTCAGCGGGGACACTCTACTTAGATGTGAGGTTTACACCCAAAGTACTTTCACAGCATGGGCATGAATATGGATGGGAAAGAAGTCATTTGAGATCACAGATAAAACTTTAAGTTATAGAAAATAGGGTTGTTGTTCCAGGCGGGGAAAATCAGGGAATCTAATAAATTACTCGATTAAGCCATGAAATATCTCAGTTATTCACCGAGTGTTTTATTTACTTTCCATTGTTCACTGCCTCAAATGATAAAACTGTATAATAACCTTGACAAAGACTAAGTGTGAGGTGAGTTTTAAATTTTGGTCAAGGAAGAAAATGTCATGTTATATTTATATAGGTGATGGAAATTCAACATTTTGTCATGGAAAGTCATGGAAAAGTTAGGGAATTTTAAATTGGACATAGTGGGAACCCGGCATGTAGGCGTTGTCGTGTTTGTGTGCAGAAGAACTGATGACAGAAAATGGTTTTGATATCGATGGGAGTAAAATAAAAACAAAAAGGAGTTCAGAAAACCGGCAGCTACACTAGGAAGAATAACAGCTTATGTGTATCCATTACAGAGCAGCTGTGGGAAATCTGTCTTCCTGAAATATTAACTAGCCTCTCCGCCTTTCTCTCCTTCTCCCCATGTCTTCCTCTCGCTCTCACTCTCTCTTTCTATCCACAGCCCAAGTGCTGCAACAAGAGGACATCCAGAGCACGGCTGATGGAGAGAGAGACGGACATGACTTGATGCAGGGAGCGAGAGTATCAGGTTCCCGCTTTCCCAGCACAACCAGGAAGGATCAGTGCCTCTAAGGTCACCGCCGCTGCATCCAGCCGCCTCCAACTAAACAAAAAGGGATAAAATTACTGCCGTAGCTGCACCAGCACAGCATAACGTAATGCAGAGAGTCCAGCCTTGGCAAAACGGTAGCAGTTATTACATTAGATATGAGAACAAATACTTCGGTGCCAGGCGGGAGGAGTTTCTCACATGGGACAAAAACAAAGAGTGCCAGAAAGTGCAGACAATTGCAGGAAAGTATATCAAAGTCATTTTAGTTTGGTTTTCTGTGACCGACAAGCCGACTGGCACTCCCTGCATTGTCCTGATGAGCTAAACCCCACCCACCTGGTGCACCATGCGGGCTAAAACAATCGCTAAGAATTATCTGTCCAGGGTCTGGATGCTTCCAAGAGGCAAAGCTGATTGAACATCTGACAAGCAAATCAAATGTTCAAATTTATTTGTATATCGGCCTAATTTTTGGTTTTATTCAAATTTTAAATGAACTGGAAAATCTAGGATGTAAAGACAGCACAGGGTTGTATCATGGCCTGTTGTGCTGATGGCTGAAGTTAGAGCAGTGTGTCTTGTGAAAAATTATGGCAAACATGACAACATGCCAATATGTTATATATTTTATCCATAAATGTCCAAAAACTAAGCATCTGAGGTTCTCTGTGACACGATAAACCTTCTTCACGTTTTTGGCTCCACTTCAAGAGGAGCTGCTGCAAAATCTCCTTTGGTGAGACATTTTCTGTGAAGGGATCATATTTGGGATTCACAACCTATACAGCTAAAATCCGACCATGACCGGGGCCATCTCAAACTCAAACTGAAGCAGTTTTTAAAGGGTAACCAGTCACCCACTCAACACTTTAAAGTACTATAGGTCTTGTGAGTGTCTGTTGGTAGGTTTTCCAATTCGGTTTGGCTTCTATTGTTCTTATTTCACTTCCTTTTACTCTTAATTTATGTACCCTGAAACCTCAGCAACTTAGCACTTTCACATCCATGACTATGAATTTATTAAACACTAGTTAATTCGCCCTTAACTTTCTGTGT
This sequence comes from Myripristis murdjan, assembly GCF_902150065.1. Classification (NCBI taxonomy): domain Eukaryota; kingdom Metazoa; phylum Chordata; class Actinopteri; order Holocentriformes; family Holocentridae; genus Myripristis; species Myripristis murdjan. The sequence goes on from NC_044001.1 coordinate 6,697,609, forward strand.
TGATACAATGAAGAAAATTTCCAGAGGCACTTCTCTGTGCCGCCTGAACGGGTGCATCGGCTCGATGACCTTCACATTTGACCTGCTGTTATTTTTTTTGGCTCCACTGATGCTACGTGACATTCAGCCACCGGGCAGCACGGGGCTGCATGACAGAACAGGTGAGCCTGAGCCTCCCGGTCCGCTGCAGACCGGAGGAAGCCCCTGAGGTCTGAAGACAGACTGCTGAGCGGGAGATGCAGCACGGAGGATGAGGCTGAGCACAGCCGAGCTGGCAGGAAATCCATACTCTCAGAGTCTACTCTCTGCAGGAGGGACGGGGGGTGCTGGTGGTGGCGGGGGGGGGGCAGGTTCACCTTGGTCACAATCTGACATTTTCAAGACAGCGCAGCATAGGCTCGTCTCCACATTATGACTCAGCCGAGGTTATTAAAAGAGCACCAGACCTTGTGATGGACACCAAAGTGGCTCAAAATAAAGTCGTTAAGGCACAGGGAAGCAGCATTTCAATGATGTCTCATCTCCATAATTTGACACAATGTCGGGTTGCACAACACAGGGGGGTCGAGGGACCGTTCAAAATAAAAACAAACATGAAAAGTTGCTCAAAGGGGATTCTGAAATTTGTCTGCAACCATGGACTGGTATAAATTTGGATTCTTCAACATAAATACTATCAAGGGCACAACAATAGTGGCTTGGGGAAAAAAGAGGTGGTGATATCCAACCCATCATTTTCAAAAATCCATTTGCTGTTGTTCACTCGTACTCGTATTCGTCGTCTGCCGCTTATCCGGGGCCAGGTCGCGGGGGCAGCAATCTGAGCAGAGACACCCAGGCGTTCCCAGGCCAGCCGAGAGACATGGTGGGGCATGCCTGGAACACCTCCCCCGGGAGGCGTCCAGGGGGCATCCGGAACAGATGCCCGAGCCATCTCAACTGGTTCCTCTCGATGCGGAGGAGCAACGGCTCTACTCCGAGCTCCTCCCGAGTGACCGAACTCCTCACCCTATCTCTAAGGGAGCGCCCGGCCACCCTGCGAAGGAAACTCATTTCGGCCGCTTGTATCCGCGATCTTGTCCTTTTGGTCATTACCCAAAGCTCATGACCATAGGTGAGGGTAGGAACGTAGATTGACCGGTAAATCGAGAGCTTCGCCTTTCGGCTCAGCTCCTTCTTCACCAAGACGGATCGGTACACCGACCGCATCACTGCGGAGGCTGCACCGCTCCGCCTGTCGATCTCACGCTCCATCCTTCCCTCACTCGTGAACAAGACCCCGAGATACTTAAACTCCTCCACTTGAGGCAGGACTTCTACCACCAACCCGGAGAGGGCATGCCACCCTTTTCCGGTCGAGAACCATGGCCTCGGACTTGGAGGTGCTGATTCTCATCCCAACCGCTTCACACTCGGCTGCAAACCGCCCCAGTGCCTGCTGAAGGTCCCGTTTTGTTGTTGTTCATTTTATGTTATTCTACATTTATTCTACATTTAACTCCTAAGTCTCCTGAATGTTGTCAGACACTTATAATAACAATATGAGGCTGTCAGTGGTAAAGACAGGCACACTTAGCGGACGTAATCTCGCTCAATACTGGAGCAATTCCAAAAATATTAGTTCCTATCAGTCATTTGGACCCCAGAAGGTGCAAAAATGGGACACAGGTTGAAAAATGCCATAATTATCCCTTAAGGCACATTAACTGAAAATATTTGAGTTGACTTAATAAACACTTTAACTTAAATCAAAAAGTACATGTAATATGTAGGTAAGTATTTAAGTTCTGAAAACATCTTACTTTTAAGTTCATGAACATCAAAAAATGAGCACAACCAATTGCCTTACATTTTACTGCCAAGTTATTTGGGTTTATGGTGTATTTGATATTATCCTAAATGCAATCCAAGCCTAAATGCCGTGTGGCCATTTGTGTCACTTTTGCATTTTTGCAGGTTTTCTACGATGGGAGTGGCAAACTGTGAGATTTAGGATGCTGTGATGTTTTATTGGTGCATCTGAGAGGAAAGTAATCATAAAAAAACACTATTTTCTTAGAAGTAAATGTAAACTGGTTTTGATATGAAAATCTAATAGGAATTTTGTAATTTTCAGGGGGGTATTTATGAGGTGTACGTTAAGATATGGAGAACTGCTGCAGCTAACGATGCACATTTCTAGTTTGTTTTCACCATTTTCGTTTCATTGCGACTTCAACATGCTGCCAGACACACAGAGACACAGACGCGACGTACTGTGTGCCACAGCTGGACGAGTGCTGACAGATGAGAGCGGACAGCAGCGTGGTAAAATGACACGTGAGGACAGGTGACAGGAAGTGGGCGTGGCAGTATGAACGACACAGGTGCCATCTCTCGCTTTCCAAACGCCGCCCACTCGCTCTCCCACCAACACAGAACGGTCAGCATCACCATCACCAGGGATGAGGATATTTGGATGGGCTGCGATGACTCATGGGTAAATGAGGGTGAGGCCCTGTTGCCATGCAGCAGCGAGGCCATTCAGAGCTACGGTTACCACGGTTACCACGGTCATCATAACATTACCACTGTACCGAGGTTAGAGAAACATGCACCACCTTTTTGGGCTTCACTCCTCGCTGCGTGGTCGAAGGAAAGGAGGAGAGGAAGGAAAGGAGGAAGGGAAGGGAGGGAGGGAAGGAGGGAAGGGTGCAAAGGTGAAGGTTAAGAGGTCAAAGGTCAAAGAGTTCATCAGTGGCATGCTTGAGGTGATGGGGAGTGTAGTGCATCGACGCTCTCCATTTCGTGAACCACAGATTTAAATTTAAAAAAGTCACAAACACCACATTCTCTCTCTCTCTCTCTCTATCTCATTCACTCTATCTCTCTTTCTCTCTCACATCTTCATCTTCATCTCATTCACTTTTACCTGAACTACACTTGAAAAATCCTATTTAAAAATTGTCCAACGCACCGATTTGCTATTCAAACGGCCTGAAATGACTGGGATTATTAAATCTAAATCTGTTGATTATCTTCTCAATTGATCATTTTGTCTATTCGGTTATTTATTATTATTATTATTATTATTATTGTGTCTCTGCTCCAATATCACCAAGACACATACGCTGTACTGTACAATACATCTTTTTTGGTGGAAATACTCAAAATACTCAATACTCACAACATCTGTATATATACCGGTAATTCTAATATTTTTTTGATAATTGACTTCCAGTATAGGAAAAGGTCCTATTTACTAAATTTAATTTTTTCTATTTTTCATGTTCTTTAATGATTTCATTTTGGGGTATGTTTAATGTCACCTACATAAAAGATCCACCAAGTCAAACTGTTGGTACGTAAAAGCTTATCTGGCCAATAAAACTGATTCAGAGTGAAGTGATTGTGAGTTGATGTCTGCTTTCAAAGAGCGAATCTCTCGCTGCACGCTAAAAAAAATGCATGACCTCAACGCTCACAGAGGCAGTTAAAGGTTAAGGTGTTAATATTATGAAGAGGTGAACATTTACACACAAATCTGACAACAACAACAAAAAAAATGACTAGAAAAGACAAAACTGGAAAGACTTCTTCATGCTTCAGTTTGGCAAGACTGGGTTGAAAGGACTGTTGAAAAATACATTCACATCTTGTCAGAAGTAAATTACTTACAATTTTGGGGTTATATATAAAAAAAAAAAAGAATTTAAATTTAAAAAAGCTACTGGCCTCCTGGATTCAGTCTGGGTGTGAGCAGAAGGTTTGGATTGAGGTCAGTCTGCATTATTAACTATTAAAGCTGCATTTCTCGTGGGTATAAAATTTGATAATGATAATAATTTGACAGATTGAGAGTGTCTGTTCAGCTGTGGTGGTACAACACAAAGCATCATCCTCAGATTCATAATGATGCTGTGTTTATTTGCACTGTCCCAATTCAAATAAACAGACAGTGAGGAGCTGCTATCAGGTGACACTCAGACGTTATCGAGGCTGCTGTGACTCAGCACCGGGACGTCTTATCGGTATTTCTGTTTTTTTTTTTAAATCAATGGTGACACAAATCCTAAAAATATCACGGAAAAAATGCAACTAACATACACACGCACATACATCCAAGTTTGGTTTAATGTATTTTAATGGCAAGTAATTTTCCTTTTTTTTTCGTTTTTGCTACAAGACCCTCGTCCCTCTTACATGAACTTTTTCGGGTCACAGGAATATTTTAACATCTGATCCTGACACTACTCACTATTGGCTCCATGTTATGCTGGTGATCTAGGAATTAAAAGCTATTTTATTGATCTACTTATAAGTAAAGGAATTTTAGCATTTCATTTTTTTTTTTTTTATTAATTTATTTATTTTCTTCTGGCTGTACCGGCCAAAGAGATACTGGGACAACACTACTAAAGTTAGAAACATCACTGTTTACTCTAAATAAAGTGATGCTGGGCTGTGCATTAACTCCATCGCTTCTCACTAATAAAAACATTACGATTTTCTAAACAGATACTTGGACGTAGTAAAACTACGAGTAAATGTTTTTTCTCTTTACATATAATTTATTTAAAATTCCTCAGATAAATAAACTCTGTGTGTAGATCCTATAACCATAAATAAAGTAACCATAAAAGTTTTAATAAGAAAGGTAAAACTGATAAGGAATAGTTCAATCTCCAATGCTGAAAGAGATTTATGAATACACAGCGCCCTCTGCTGGACCACTTCATATAACAACATGTTCTCAAGTGGCAAACACTGACTTCATGCCACTATAAAACACACCACTGCTTACTGCAAAATATATATATAAAAAAATACATCTGTCATTTAAACAGAAAGAATTTTTCATTACATTTAAAAGGTCAAAAGCTTTAATACAATTAATATATTCCAGGAGTGGGGTAGATTAGAGTAACCAGCACAATATTTAGGAATTTGTTAGATAAAAAGCCTTGTTTTTTCTCTTAACCATCAGTGAATTTGTGATTAAAGTGCTGTGTGTGCTTATTCACAATACACAGCTGGATTTTATCACTGTAGTGTGTATGATGTGTGATCTGCAGTCTTTGTACCATCTGTGTCAGTGTGTATTGTGAAGCTGCAAACCGTGTACATGTCACAAACACAAATTTCTATATATAACTATTGCTTTTAGCTGTGATCAAAGCCTGCTGGTGACAAAAGAAATGCTAAAAAAACAAAAAAAAAAAGGGTCAGAGAGTGGAAGTTTCTATTTTCATTCTGTAAGCTACCAAGTTTCCTCCCACACGCCGATCACTGACAACACTTTGAAGTGAAAAGGGATGATTATTTTGAAAGGAGGCACTCAAAAATGGATAAAATATCAGGATTTGCTGTTGAGTGAGTGAGTGTGCGTTTACTGTACGTTTACGTGGATGTATGCATGTGTAAGTGTGTTGGTCATTGTGTCGTTGAGCCTTTTGTGTGTGTGTGTTTGTATGTGTGCCACCATATCTGCTGCTGATTGCCTGCAGGGGAACTTTGTGCCAGGCTACAGCGCTATCCAACTCACCAGTTTAGTGGACTTGGGCGTCTCCAGGATTTCTGAAATGAAAAGAAAGAGAGAGAGTGATTTAGACTCATTTATCATCCACGTCTAAGTCTAAAGTCCCACCAAGATCCTGCTTTAAACCGGCAGAGCAAACAGAGTAAAGTCAACATGCCATGATGTCTTTTCACCAGGTAACACCGCTCCACGCCACGAGTAAAACTCCCTGATTTCCTCACGACTTTCCATGCTAAAACGCTGAATTTCCATGATCTATTTAAGTGTTACATGACGTTGCTTTTCCGAGTCACAAGTGAGATTGAGAGTTCATATTAAAAAATGTATTGTTGGATTTCATTTAGCAACATAAATACTGGCTGCTGATTATTTTAAATTGAGGCTGAGAAAATACCATCACTTTTCCCAAGAAGTAATTAAATTCCCCAACTTTGCCTGCCTGGAATAGACTCTCTGTGAAATTGCCTGACCGATGGGAACGCTGTATTTTACATGATCGTCTGGGGGTCACACTCTTTAAGATTCGTTTTGACCTAAACTTATTGTGCTGCTGCACTTATGGCACGTCAAGGAGCATCAACTGAAGGTCAAAGGCCCAACATAAAACGTGCATTTCACTTTTATTTTGCCAAACCCTCTGTCCAAAAAGAGAGTGATGCATCGGGCGGCTTTTGGAGCAGCGACACCGCCCGAAGCGGTTTCCTCGGCCAATCCAAAGAGACGCCTTGTTGCCAGGTAACATGTGAGCAGACCCCCAGGCTCGTTTTCGGCCGTCTGTCCTTCGTGCACGATGCCCGCAAAACCGCACAATATGTGATCACCTTAACTCTGTGTGCCATCGATGCTCCTAAACAAGATCAAAATGCAGAGTGTACCCCCCCACCTTTTTTTTTTTTTATTTTTTTAAAAACCCAGCAGTAACCATGGAAACGGTCTGCTGGTACACTCACAGGCTCAGACTCCACCTCAATCTTTAGCTGGACCAAAATTTTTGATGAACAGATGTGGGAAAACATGGACAACGAAATCTCTTTTCTCGTGTTGAAGGAAAGGCCGGGAACTGTTTAGCATCTTCCAGTGCCATAACATTCTGATAAAAAGATATAACGTTAATGTGACACACTATTTTCTTGACTTAATTAATGATTAAAAAAAGAAAATAGCGACTGAAGTCTCTCACAGTATGAGACCTAAAACAGATCTGGGAATAATAATTGAAAATTCATGTATTTTAACATCAAATTACTACGCAAATCAATGTGATAAACATCAGCGTGATTATTTATGTGATTTTGCACATATTTTAAGATATATCATTACATAGGATATTAAAATTATTTCTTCCAATACCATAGTTTTGTCCACATCACTCCTGGCTTTCTGTTTTCATTGAGGGTGTCTATTTTTGTTTCACATGTAGGGTTATTTTACTTACATTTTTACATTTGGCTTGTTTTTTTAATCTTTTCTGTGTTATTTATATAGTGTTATTTTAATTATTACTTGTTTTTATTGTTGCTGTTTTTGCATGGACCCCCCCCCAGGATGATTAGTGGCCACTCTCTGGAAGCTAACGGAGATCCAAATAAAGAATAAAGAACAAAGAACAATAAAGCTTGAAGTGATTTTAGCGCCTTTGAGGTTGTTTGATTGTCTACCACTCACCAATCATCACACCCCAAATGTTAAAAATATCTCACATCATTTTTATTCTGGTCGATTCTTCCAGAGAGAGAGAGAGAGAGAGAGAAAAAAAGAGCGAGCTAACACCAAACATCCCCTGTTTACTTTTGTCATCAAGGAGGTGGAGCTGATTCAAGCCGGCGCCTCAGTTTGACATTTCACGTCATCCGGTTGGCGCTTTGGTGCAAAGAGCCTCACAGTGCCATGAGCGCACGAATTTATTCAGCACGGGAGGCACAACCCCGGCCCTGCTGGTGCGACGCTCTGCCTGATCAGGGGCACACAACCACGGTGAAACAAGACGGCGTCCTTGTAACGAGATATTTACCCAAGCACAGGGCGTTTCAGGCCTGCAGCTGACACCCTCAAACAGAGGGACTTAACACTGAGGGAGCGGGTAGGTTTACACCGTCCCGCTCAAGGACACTCTGACGGGACAGGGGGCTGCTCATGGGCACTAACAGGCTGCTGCGGGGATTGAACCTGTGACCGCTCGCTTGCTGCTCCACGGGGAGTTGATTCAAGGCTTGGGCTGATATCCAATTATAGTGAATATCTTAATATTTGCTGTCATATGTGATCGTTTCAACATACAATTTTGCTTGATGTGCAATTCATGTACACAAAACATTAAATTTTAGTAGAATTTCGAAAAATACTTTAGAATAAACTAATATAATTTGACAAATATTGCGATTATTTAAAAAAACATTGAATATCTTAACATTTCAACAGGATCTATCACCATAATAAAGTGATAATTCGGATTCTTACCCATATATTGGTGGGTTTGTGCTGCTGCATGGTGATACAGCGGCAGTGCTACGGCAGAAAGTAGTTCCACCACTTTGGAAGCCCCAGGGTTGAAAAAAGTGTTGATAGTCAGACGAAGACAAATGTGTGTTGTTGTGCAACCGTCAAAACAATTTTTCAGTGTTGAGTCGCCGCTCAAAGTCGCCTTGTTTTCTTGTCTGTATCTGTTAATTAACCAAACTCGATGGATGCATCACACTCACATAGAGCAGGAAATACCACCAGATGGGTAAGAATCTGAACTATCACATTAAATTTTGAATATCGCCCAAACTTAAGGCTGGGAGTTTGTGTGTTTGTGGTTATGGTGCACGTTTCATATTTTGGATTGGCTCTTCGCCTGTTGCTCCCGCTGTGTAGATTTTTAGAGTCACGCTTGTCTTTCTTCTAATGTGATTTTCAGCTGCTTTGCTGCAAAAGCAGTTTCCCCTCGGGGGTCAAATAAAGTTGCAAGCCGAGGCTGAATTTTGCTTTGGTTTGGGATTCCAACACATTTTTTATTATTATATATTTTTTTTTAACGATCTTCGTTTCAGGGAGGTTAGGACCAACAAGATTTCACCAGATTCTCTTTTATAAGCCAAAGACCGACAGAATACAGACACCTGCTAGAGAACACTGGCCAAGGACAAAACCATATGCTCCTGAGTATGTGTGTGTGTGTGTGTGTGTGTGTGTGTGTGTCCTTACCTCTTTTGGGAACCTTGGCAGTGGCTGGCTCAGGTGTCTCAGGGGACGTTGTGTCTGCCCCATCATCAACTAGCTGGATCTGAGAGACAGACAGACAGACAGACAGACAGATAAATAAATAAATAAAGGACATGTATTCTAATATTTAACAGGCTTCCACCGTCCACTGTTTCATTTCACCGGCCATCGCCTTCAAAACAAAAAGTGACACAGGCAAAAAGACAACGCCAAATGTTAACGGGGGCAGAGAAACAACTGGCTTGTTTATTGATGTTTGCTCAAATACGCTTCTCGCCAAGTGGATCGCAATTTTCTCAGTTCCCATAGCAACCTTTGCAACTCGGTGCAGGGACGCTCAGGGTCAGCCAGTCTTTTTAGCTTTTTAGCTAAGCGAGAGACATATTAAAGGGTTAGTAGTAGAGAAATCTAATCAGCATAAGACCTGATCTGTGTGTGTGTGTGTGTGTGTGTGTTTGTGTGTGTGTGTGTGTGTGTGAATGTGTAGTGGCAGAGAAACGCATCCCTATAATTTCATCCTTCAATGAATTCGACCTTGAAAACAAATAAAATAGGCCCTGAAAAAACAGGTTTATGTCTTACTCTGACCTTCTCCTTTGCCAAACCCTTCTCAGGGAGCAAGACCTGGCAGAAGCTTGTTATCATTTTGAAGGAAAAAAAAAAAAACAGTGTGTATTTATTAATCCGTCCAGACTTGTCAAAGGCAGGCTGGAATCGCATGGTGTATGGACTGTTCTGGAAAGAAATGTTTAGGTGGAACATTTTGCAGCTAGCAGGAGGCGATGCTGCAATCTGTCTGGTTTTTCGAAAGCCAAAAACACCATGGATCAATTAGTATAAAAAAAAAAAAAAAAAAATACTCCATTGAAAAAAACAAGGTGCACATTCATGTTGTAATTCAAGATTTAAAGGGATAAGTCTCCCAAAAATACAAAAAAAGGCATTTTTCCACTTACCCCTAGTGCGAGCTCTCATTCCATATAAATTATGTGATTTGGCGGGGTTTCAAATCCGTCTACATTTGCCCAAATACAGCGGGGCTGGATAGGTGCCAAAAAATGTTTACATGTGTAAAAACCCAAACCAAGAGTTTTGTTGGGGACTACTTCCTGTCAAACAATAACAACAAACTGCAGCAGACTGGAAACCTCACCAAATCACATAGAAACTATATGTAAGGATAGATCGCACAGAGGTGAATTTTCTCGTTTTACAGATTGATAGCATATGTTTACCATCACCAGTTGGAAAATGTGTGTACATCCTTTCATATTCTCTGTGCACCTTTAAAACAAAAAAAAAACAAGTCAGTCTGGCTTATATCGTAGTTCAAATTCCTGTGAAGAGTTTTCCATTGTAAGCATGCGGTTGCGACTTGCCTGTCCGAACAATGGAGAGCATAAATTACAAAATAAAACACAAAAATTTGCTGCCACTGATGAAAATTGCCAAACCTTGGTGAATGGTAATAACCCAGCTCCTAAATACTGCAGCTGGCAAAATGGATCCTCTATTTTATATTTTATTCCACACAATGTTTTGTTCCCAAAAGTGGCTGTACTGCATTTTGGAAAGTCATTTATCGCTTCACAAAAAAAGCAAAAAAAAAACAAAAAAAACAAAACAAAAAAGACGCTGCCGGTTACCTGCGACTGTCTCACAAATATCCCGTGGTTCTCCTCGCAGGTGAAGTAGCGCTTGCCCTGCACCGTGCCGTCGTTCTTGCCCTTGGCCTCATCCAGGATGACGCCCACCCATTTCCCCGAGGCGAAGAGCGTGGTGCCGATGTAGGCCACCGTGCCGCGCTGCCCCTTCCCGATCACCTCCACCAGGGAGCCCACCTTGGCCGGCCTGCCACCCCCGTCCGAGCTCATCCTGCTGCTGCCACTGCTGGTGGTCTGGGGAGGGGAAAAGACACGAAGGCACAACCGGTTTAGTTTTTACAGCTTTAACTTTTCACACTAAAGCGAGGACACGTGAGGGTTGATGGGCACCCTGGTTACAGGTTTGCTTGACGGACAGACTCTCTGACCACAACGCTGTGGTACAACCAGGCTGGACGCCGCATATCCCTTTCATGTGTGCCCATTTTCTGTTATCTTGATTGTGATCTGACAAGTGACGGACAAAAAAAAAAAAAAAAAACCCAAATGAAAGAAAACAAGCTTCCTGCTCACACCAACATCTTACCAGCTGGCGACTCAGCTGGTGCAGAGACGGCTAAAGATGGCGACCACAGGATGTTTGATAAGGTTGTCATGGAGATCATAACTGGTTTGGTGCATGAGAGAGAAATGGGCCTTGTTAGCATTCAAACTTTGTCAGACTCACCGTCCACGCATGAAAATGAATATGAATAATCATTTCCATGACAGTATAATTTCATGGTCACTATCTTCATTGTGCCAAAGTAGATTAGTAGTCTATCTCTTCCTGTTATGATGCATATCCTTCAGTGTGTTGTTCAGTAACCAATATATACAGATGGAGTCATAAAGAGAACTGTCTGGAAAATCCCTTCACTATTAATATGGGATAAATGCATGTTGGACTGATTTTCTCAATGATGCCACTTTGCAGTTTTTCCACTTCCACAAGCTCTCTCACCCGCTGAGTCCCGGGCACCAGCTGCAGCTCCTGGATGTTATGTGATAAACTTTATTGATCCTTCAAGCGGGAAATTGTCTCTTTGTCCTTTGCTTGAGATGCAGGACCAGCAGCAAGTGCTTCCTCCACAGGTACACACACATACAAGATGTGGGATGACAGCACAGCCGGCCACCTTGCCAGCCTTTGTTATGCCATGTTATGCGTTTTTGAATATTTTAGTTGGTTAAAAGCATGTATTATTCCATAGGCGCATCACTAAAAAAAAATACTTCACCACACATGGAACAGAGAACCAATATTGCAATTGACAACATTTTCATTTTTCCTTTCTTTTTCTTTTTTTTTCATAGGCATTTTTCACAACACTTCCCAGAAATCACTTGTCAAAACGCAGTGTTTGCTGCATATTGACATTTGCTGCTGATGATGTCCTAGTTTCTGTGGGTGGCGCTCTTTTCTTTGTCTGCTCAGCCCTGGTGGTTTTCACTGCTCATGCAAAATACATCACTTCCTGCTAACCTGATGAGCTGTCCCAGGTCAGAGCGACCACACATCAAAAAGCTCTCATGACCTGGCTTTAGGCTGAATCACCACCGAGTTATAACAATCAGTGACAGAGAATACCAAAAAAAGACACACGGTCACACAAAAATCTAACAGATTATCAACTTTCATAAAGGACATAATGCACAGGATGGCTGCAGCACATAGCATAACCGGCTATCTGGTGGAAACATGCACTGAAAACCACCGTAAAGGCCATGAGGGTATACATTTTTAGTATGTGTGGTCCCAGCGGGGATGGACCCCATAACCACCAGGAGCATTAGAGCCATTTTATGGCTCACTCTTTCTATTCAGGCCCACAAAAACAAGAGAAAGCTATAGGACTCACTCTTACCTAAAATGTCAGCCCAGACACAAACAGCACAGCTCTTAGCCTCCAGCCGAGAGGCCGAATTTGTCAGGTCCCATAACTCAATATTGAGGTGTGGGGCAATAACCGCACGGCACGTCTTTCCAACAGGGGGGCAAATTTACTCGAGCAGCTGTAATATTCTGTAATCGAGTAATCCTATATAACCCAATTTACACTGTGGTGTCCTAGAACTGATGGTGACTCAGCAGAACGGCACAGAGAGGACTAGATGTTATTACGCTGTGAAAGATGATGTTCCGATTCTCCTTGTGCTTACAGTAAATATGCTGTCTACACCGTCTATGTACCACTGTCTTGTTTCTAGATTGTATCAGACAATAGAGAACCCCCTGGGCCAGATTAACCGGAGATTATAGACACACTGCTGCAGCATATAGGGATTTATTAACAGATCTGGGCTGTAATATAACCTAAACTATCCCGTGTAAGCATCTGAGAGCTCTGGCTGCAGCATCGGAGCTTTCTGAAGCCAGTTTAATGAACCCTGATCACTAAATTTATAAGACAAACAACCGATTATATGTATATGACTCAGTTTTTTATATAACTGGGGCACTCATTCAGAACAATCTTCCACCAGTTTTCATAAGGAGTATCACAATGTGCGGTATGTGACTTTAATATGATGCCCCCCCTCCCCTCTTTTTTGTCCCAGGTCAAAGCTTAAACCCCGAGTAAAGCATAGGCAGGAATGTAGAAACATAAAGAGCGTTTTGTTTCTGTTCTCTCGCGTCGTTTCGGCACCTCCAAAAATCACTTCGAGAATTTTAATGATAGATTGTGTGTGTGTGTTTTTTTTTTATGTTTGAAGCTAAAGCTCTAAGACGGTGTGGGTCCTTAAGAGGTATTTGACATTTTTGAAATTCTCAACCCTAAACATTTAATAAAAGGTGTTATTGATGCCTTATAAAGTGGAAAAAAACAAAACAAAGATATCGGCTGCAAGATAGGAAGGTGCATGCTGGGAGGATTTTTGCCCCAAGTTCACCATATGTTACTGTAATGATTTGTTTTGTCCCTCAGCAATCACTTCAAATTGGATAAAGCAGCACAGGTTAACTTTTTCCTCCCTTAAAGAAACATCTTTAATGCAACCTTGATTTTTTTTTTTTTTTTCAACTACAAATATGAAAGAGCCACTCATCTCCCCTTCCCTGACTTGTTAAATATAACTGCAGAAATCCTGGGAGAGTTGCTGATGATGGCCTTTCATGTACAAGACCGTCACCGCGTTCGGCTTTGCGGTAGCGGCGGCAGTCATTCATGCAAAACCTGAATTGCTCTGATTGCTGAAAGTCTAATTGGCCTTGCTTATTATTCATGACTAACAAAGAACAAGACACTCTAACCAGCATTTACAGTGCATCCGTGGCTCGTCTATGTGACTTTTGTACGTCATAATGAGCAAAACGCGAATTAAAAAAAAAAAAAAAAAAAATCCTCAGTGATTTTATTCAAGCTTTAAGTAGGGCTGAAACATATGGTTTAAAAAAATCATGTGAGGATAAATTTTCCAGGTATTGTGATTGCAATGTGATGCATGATTTTAACTGTTAACTGGGGTCTGTATTAAAAAAAAATCTTATGTCTGGAGCAAATGATTTGTACGCAAGGGAATCTCAGTAACATTTCAACTTTATCAAAAAAATTGCAGCTCTTATGTGGATATTGCACATGACCACTTGGCCATTTCAGTAACATTTCAATTAACTATTCAGCTCTATAGCTTGAAGGCAACAAATCATATTTTAAAAACACAAGAGGCATTCCTGTCTTAGACTAAGTGCTCACACGACTACATGGCTCAAATGCACACAGCAACGGTATGTGATGAAATATTCAGTATGTTTCATGCTTGACGTGTTTTTAAAGTCTTCAAATGAAGACACGCAGAAGCCGTGGTATAGGACTGAGGTGCTTGGGTTTGTTACCTGGCTGTGGTGCAGCAGCCATCGGTCTGCACTGAAACATTCACCATGTTTCATACGACGCTCAAGGCCTGACTGCCATGTGCTGGAGGCAGCGCGGACCAGAGGAGGGCACGCTGAATAATTCAGTGTCAGGCTACTCTTACAACACACGCAACCACAATGTACGCAGCTTAAAGAAGGCATGAACAGCCCAACAGTTTGCATTTAAAGTACAGCACCACCCATGATGCTCTGATGAATGCTGTCGCAGAAACTCAAGCTTGATGCCGCGCTGACGTCAGATACAGCTTTGCTTTTAGGAAAAATTCTGCAAATAAAAACAATATCTTTTGCCTTTTAGGAGGCTAGGCGATGTGGTTGAAATCACTACCATGATACTCACAAGTGTTTTTTTTTTTTTTTCCCATATCAATAAATATCACAATATGACTCATGCACGCAAAATCATGTTGTATAATCAAATTAGCATTTATAACTTTAACAAAATGATTACTGTAGGTTTGCTGCCAAAAAAATCCTTAAAATATTCCTTAAAAATGTTTCTTGCCTAATTTTATCCACTTTTTAAAAGAATAAAACTCTGTTTGGTCTAAGTTTACAGCAGAACTATGTGTTACAATATCCTGAAGTTTCTATATCGTAAAGGTTCAATTCAATAATCAATGATACTGAATCATTACACTGCACGAGTGTGATAATGCAGCCTACATGGCAAACATTTTTGACAAGTGAGGATCATTGCACAATGTGGGATAGGTGCTAAACAGCGGCATTATTAGATGGGAAGAACAGAGAAGCCAAGAGGTCTGTTCAATGAGGAGCAAAATCTAAGGACAAGAACTGATGTCATCCCTCCTGGTGACAGAGACGCTGCCTGAGTCAGAGACAGATGACAAACAGGAAGTCTACTGGGGCTCACGGCTTGTGCGTCCACTGTCCGCTGATCACAAAAGCCCGGTGGCCCCTGTGGACCTGCCTTTCGTGTGTGTTGACTATCGGCTCACAGGTTATCAGAATAATCACAGAGGTCTACGGCCCGACACCGTAACAGCACGCTCTAGCCCGGGGGGCATCTGAGCAAAACAAAGAGGCAACAATTCAGACAGAGGAATGCAGCGCTGAAATGGATTAGAAACCCTCCATTCAAACTGCAAATCGACATCGAGGAGAAGACAGGGTGAAACAAATCGACCAGACATAACAGAAACAATGGCGCACCGATCAAAACAGCACTAAGTTAACACAGCAGTCCAGCCTATTCATTCACCCAGCTGGGATGTGTACACACACACACACACACAGGCACACACACACACACCTCTCAGGGCGAGGTAGTTGACACTCACCCGGGTGTATGTGTTCCTCCTAGTCTGTGACATGTTTCCTGGTCGCCGAGCCCCCCCCGCCGCCTGTCTTGACTGAGGGAGCGTGTTATTGGGGAGAGCCAGACACAAGGGGGTCGGGGAGAGGAGAGGGGTGGGGGGGTTCGGTGATGCTGCTGGAGTGTCTCTCTCTCTCTCTCTCTCTCTCTGTCTCCTTACAGTTCACACCATCTCTCTCTCCCTAATCCTCACAGTACAGCCTGAGCTTCCAAAACTCCCTGTTTCTCCTCTCTGCTGATCACAGAGACCCGGTGGCAGCCCGGCTCAGTCGGTGTGCTGCTGAGGGCCGAGGTGCTCCCGATCCGCCTCGTCAAGGCCGACGACTCCAGACGGGATGAATGGACCAGGAGAGAAAAGAGCAAACAGGGGAAAGGGAAGAAGAAGAAAAAAAAGAACCCGAGCAGGCTTGGTGTGCTGTGAGTGCATCAGCTGAGCGGCAGCACTGCGCTAGTGTCTGCGCTGGCTTCTGCAGGAGGGAGGGTGGCTTAGGCCCAGGCGGCGCCGCTGGGTCCTAAAGCCTGCAAAATGCCTCGCAAAAGCATCTCAGAAAACTTGACAGTCATTATTCTGGAGCACAACCCTCCTGATTTAGCACAGCGCAGGCGTTTGGACTTGTTTTCCTCGGGATTGCTTTATAGCTGATCAAAGAGCGCTGGCTGGCAAGCTTCCTCAACGTCCAGATTAAGCCCAATCATTCAAATCTACTGCCTCTGAAGATCAATACACTCACGAATGATAAATCAGTCAACAAGAACATGAACTTGCTAACCAACGGTGCAACAAAGCAATATCCCACAAGACAGCAGCTGCATCCAGAACTGCTGTTCCTGCACTGCGGGCGATTTCAGATGACTGTCAAAGTTCTTCAAAACGCATTTCTCCTCCGCTCTTCCCCATTCAAAGCATGAGCGCTGGGAAAAACTGATTAATTAAGGGAAAAATAATGAAAGATGCACAGCACAGACAGCACAGCCTTTTTCAACCAGGGGAAGGTGAACCAGTTCAGCTCAGTTTGATTCTGTTTCATTGTGCATGAACACACACACAAAAAAAAAAAAAAAAACAGGTGATGCTCCATCACCAGCACACTGTAAGCACTGGCCTGCAGATTGCATCAGGGCCCGGGCTGACGCTTTGGCAGATCACAGAGGAAGGATTAACACTCTTTTATCAACTAACTGCGTAGCTGGGTCTTTTTCACTCTCAATCCTCTATTCATGTGTTGTCTTTTTTTTTTGTGCAATGGAAGCGAATGCTGCAGGGCTTCTGTGAAAAAAGGTTTCAGTACAGAGGACGATGATGGATGTTTTGAAGCGGCCAAGAGAAATCAAGCTTTCAGGAGGGGAGGGAGAGACATTTCCCTGTCTGATAACACATCTGTCAAAAAGCCTCAGCAACAAAGCATCAGGCAAATATATTGTGAGGTTTGCAGGTTTAGTATACCCAACTCACATTTAGCTATGAATGAAAACATGTAAACTCAGGCCTTTTGCATGCAGCTGTGGCTTCAAAGCATTGCCTAAATGCCCCAAAACTGTGTTTTTTACGTCTTGAAAACAGTCGTCCAGCCGGCGTACAGTCTGAGCCTTCAGACAGTGCAGTTACTTACAGATGAGGATATTTAGGGACACACAATAAATCTCTGCAGTCTCTTTGCACCCCTTTATGCAAATGAGGAGGGCAGAACCGAGAGGATGGGTGCTGGGGAGGAGAGGAGGGGTGGGAGGAAGGAAGGAAGGGAGGGAGGAGGGGAAGAGGAGAGGAGGGGGTCTTATCTCTCACCGAAGAAATGGGTCCAGCCGCTGAAATCCACATGGGATCAGCAGACGACCAAAGCGAGCAAAGAGCTGCCTCATCACAGAGGATGAGGACAATGGCATGCAGAGAAAGAGAAAGAGAAAGAGAGAGAGAGAGAGTGAGAGACAGAGAGAGAGAGAGACAGACACCAGCACAGCCACAGCCGAGCCACATGTCTGTTCAGACCGGTGCTGCACGAGACGACTGCAGGAACAGAGGTGACACGGAGGGATTTCAGGAGGGGACGACACTACGCATCAAGGTCTGCCCGTCCAGGAGGA
The DNA here is from genome assembly GCF_902150065.1 of Myripristis murdjan. Taxonomy (NCBI): domain Eukaryota; kingdom Metazoa; phylum Chordata; class Actinopteri; order Holocentriformes; family Holocentridae; genus Myripristis; species Myripristis murdjan. Next base: position 6,715,272 of record NC_044001.1, read on the forward strand.
AAAACCAACGTCGCAGACGAGGTAAAGATGAACGACACTGCTATGTTTAAACATGATGAGGAAAGAAAAAAAACAAGACCTACGCAGGGAAAGTGTGAATGAAGTTTGGGATATCTGAAACGTTGTGGCTTTTTTTTTTTTTTTTTTTTACAGATAATGCACTTTGGAGCTAAATTAGCAGAGGGATGCTGTTATTGGTTTCACATAGCATCATCACATCAAAGCATAAATCTTTTACACTCTGAAAAATCAATAGGAAGGAGGGATTTAATTGGTTAAGAGGTCAGGTCAGTAACCGATATGTCGCTATTTGACCAAGGTTACAGTCAAAACAGTGCAATTATGAAGGTGACTTATATTGTTTTTCTTGATCATTACTGCAGTAGCAAATGTTCAATTAATGGGAAAACTATGAGCTCTTATCTCCAATTGAGAATGAATGACCAAAAATAAAAAATTGAAGTTACAGATTACTCAGTAGTGCTTTATTTTGACCTTAACATACATTTTCTGATATTTCTTGCACCTACATATAATGTGGATTTATTCCATAATAGCTTATAATAGTGGATAAACTCTAATTAAAAACTGGGTTTACCCTTTATTACATCCTTGCCAGAGATATACAAGCCAGGTCTCAGATTGCACTATGTCATGCAGCCATGAAAAGTAGGTCATCCACAAAAACAGCAAGACACAGTGTAGATCCTCCAGGACACGTAGACGAGGTTAACGTTTTATTCCAGTGCACATTAAAAGGAACAAAGAGCTTGGTTCGAACAGATCATGAGCAAAACACACAAATAAATACAGCCGGCTTGTGACTCAATGAGGTGAAATGGCAGTGATAAATTTGTAATGTGGTGCCATCTAGTGATCTCGAAGCCAAGGCACCAAAAGCCCCAGTAAACACTAGACACACTAGAATAACAATACTCAGTGAATTCATTCAGATTAAAAAAAAAAAAAAAAAAAAACTACACCGTTTGCCATAAATGCAAAACCAATTAATCACTTTGGCCCGTGGTGTCTGATGGTGGGTGAAATAATTACAAATCACAGCATGGGTGTGGCTGCCACTACACTGCATTTAGTCCAACCAGATTAACCAAATGAGCTTCTTCTGCCAGATGAGGGAATAAATCTGAAGGCTGCTGATTAGAGAGAAATTAAGTCTGTTTATCCCAACACACACCCATGTGCAGTGGCTGCCCCGACCCCCGCAGCCTCCATTAATAACCATTTCTAATTATTTTTTAAAGAGAGAGGGAAAAAAAAAGACTTGTTTTAAAAAAAAAAAAAAATGTGTATTTTTTCCCACATCCATGCCTTGTATTTAATAATCAGCAGGTGTTGTTGATGTGATTTGTGTAGTGTGAAGCTGGTTTGGTGCTGTCAGCTGTCAGTGGGACACTCCCTGGTCAGCTGCTAGCAACATTAGCATGAGCTAACCTCAGTTAGCTTCCCCCTCAAGCTTTACCGAGCACATTTGACCACACAAACCCACATTAGTGACCTTTAACCCGGCTGTTTGGCAGCATGTACCCCCTTCCCCTCCCCTCCTCTCCCACGTCCAGGTGCCAAGTCTTACCTGGCGTTTCTTATCTACCCGCTCAGCTTCGTCGGCGGCTCAGCGTCCAGGCTACATCCATCCATGGAAATGTGACTGGCAACATCCTGAGGTGTCCGACCTGCTGCCTGAGCGCAACTGTGCAGCCCCGGGGTGGGTCACGCACACACGCACGAGCCCATCACATCATTGCATTCATCAATACCAGAGATTAAATTAAAAAAAAAATAATAAACAGGTGCAAGATTTAAAGTCTGCACAGGCGATTTCATCTCATTTCATGCAGATATACATTCATCCAATAAAGCCAATGTTTTTTTTTTACTTGTCCGCATCTCTTCAAGTCATGTGAAGCATTTTGTGTACTTAATACTATAAAACTGCTACACAAATACAGTCAGATGCCTATGGATAAAGATCTATATGAGTGAAGTCATTAAACAAACAAATATCACGGGAGGTAAACAACCAAGAAAAAAAACTACAAATTGAAATACATTTTTAAAAAATGCTAACGGAAACGGAAAAAAATTGAACAACACACAAACAAAAAAATAAGGAACAATAAGAAAAAACAAGATAAAATGTAAAGGTACAAAAAAAACAAACAAACAACAAATAACAAAATGTATCAAGTGGGAAGAAAAAAACATTTGAAAAAACAAAACAAAATTATAACACACAAACACAAAGGAAAACAGGAGCAATTAAAAAAGAAAAATGTAAAGGTACAACAAAAATACAAAAAAAAAAAAAAACATTAATAAAAAAGCATCAATGGGACCAAAAAAAAAAAATCAACATTTGGGGGAAAAAACTAATTTATAACATACACACACACTGGAAAAAAGAAATTAAAAAAAGAAATAAATATAAAGGTACTACAAAAATACAAAGCACTAAAAAAAATTAATTTTAATAAATTTTAAAAAAGCATCAAGGGGGGAAAAAATCAGTTTTAAAAAAAATCAAACAGAGCATCTATTCCTGAGAGTTCACGCCTCTCGCTGCTGCACCTTGTATCCAAACTTAAACACCACAAAGTTGATCAGCTTGGCCGCCAGCGACGGCCACACAAACTCGTCTATCTTGTGAAATCCCAGACTGCGGTACAGCTTGTGTGCGTCGGTCTGCAGCATGGAGGTGTACAGCACCACATCCCGCACGCCACCGCACGCCGCAAACCCCAGAGCCGTGCGGCAGAGGGCCTTGCTGATGCCCAGACGCCTGAACTGCTTCCTGACAGAGATCCGCTTCAGCTCCCAGGCTCCGGTGTGGCTGCGGCAGGGCAGCAGGCCCACCGTGCCCACCAACCTGCCGTGGATCTCAGCCACCCAGAAGCACGACACCTGTCCCTCCTGCATGTAGCTGGCTTTGATGTCCAGGAGGTCCTCCCTGAGGCCCAGCTGGATCCCCTGCTGGTTGAACAAGAGCCGGACTCCCTCCCGGGCCAGCACCAGCAGCGGGATCAGAGCCATGAGTGAAACAAGGAAGGATCCGGACACGGCTTTGGCTGCCAGGAGGAAGACGACCAACACAAGCTGCACCCACGTCTGTTTCAGAGCCTGAACACACAGGGCGTTCAGGTGCTCAGAGAAACCTGACACATACATTTCCCTGACCACGTCGTAGTCCGCATCCCGGTATGGACGGATCCGAAATCCAGCCATCTGGCCGCCCTGGAAGAAACAACACAGCTCACTGGCAGAGAATAAAAGAGAAGATGAAAGCGTGTTTTCAAATGATACAGAAAAGTCCACAGTTGAGTCAGCAAATGTTTTCCAGTTTTCAGTTTGACTACTTTGAACATCCATGGTTGGCAAAAAAAAGGCAGAGGACGTATGCCTGCAGGACATGTTTAACATTTTCACTCCAGAATTCAAACTTCTCCCATTGATTTCTAAATCTATAGCTCTATGTCCCTCAATTGTAAAACAAATAATCTCTGTGGTAAGGCAGTTTTCAGAAATTCGGTCAGGAATATTAAAAAAATTGACAATCACTTCATGAGTTTTTTCCGATCATAAAATGAAAACAGACACAGTATAGCTCTAACAGTTTATTCTAAGCAGCCAGCAGGTATGAATAAAACGACTTACAAGTCCCTTACAAATTCAGTTCAAGTCAATCAATCAACAGAAACTGGGTGGCATAACTACAGAAAAACAGAGTAACATGGGCCAGAATCAGTTATCGGGGTGATTAAATGAGGTATAAACAAAATTTTTTTTTAAAAAAGTTATAATACCCCATCCAATATGCATGTACATAAAAGAGAAAACTGTCCATGCAGGTCTCTGTGTTTGTGTTTCTTATGTAGGTGCAATACAGAAATAGATTCATCAATACCCGAGCACCGGTGTCACATGTAATTACTGGCGATGATTAAATGAGGTAACAAAAATCCTAAATATTGTATATGTATGAAAACTGGCATTCAGGAGACAAGAAACAAGAAAAAAACTGTCCATCTATATACTCGGTTTGTATTCCTTATGTAGGTACTGTCATGCTTATTCCTTCATTCATTCATTTATGTATTCATTTGTTTATTTATTTAGGAATTTCTGCTTTGTCAGGTTTATGAGAGACAAGGCAAAGAGAGAGAAAGAGGAAAACGACAGGTTAAAGAGCCCAGGACAGTATCAGTATCAAAGCTGGGCTGTTGTGACAAGAACTTAGTCTTAATGAATCCTGGCATGCACCCAACCAGAAATGTTAAACAACCTTTGTGTGTGTGTGTGTGTGTGTGCGTCTGTCCATTCAGTCTTTTTTGGTATCCGTCTGTAAATCTAGTCTGTACTCGATCAGGCTGAAGTTGGTGATTCTTGCAACGAGCTCAGGCACGACAAACTCCCTTATCTTTTCGTAGCCCATGTGTTCGTACAGGTTCTGCGCGTCTGTCTGCACTACAGAGGTGTAGAGGATGACGGCGGCGTAACCCCTGTCCCGGGTAAAATCCGCCACTGTCCTGCACAGAGCCTTGGCGATGCCCATCCCGCGGTGAGTGCGGCGTACAGACATGCGCTTCAGTTCCAAGCAGCCCGGCACCTTCTCAGCAGGCATACACGCCACAGTGCCGACCACCCGCCCGTCACTTTCGGCCACCCAGAAGCACGCGTCCTTCTGCTCCAGGTAGGTCTCCCTGATGTGGCAGAGGTCCTTCTTGAGGCACGTGTCGATGTAGCTGGTGAACATGTAGGTGACAAACTGCCTCGCCCCGGCCAGGACGAGAGTGACAGCCATGATGGGCAGCAGGAAGGACTTGGAGCTGGCCATCAGAGCGCAGAACACACACATCAGCACCATCTGGGTGAGCGGCTGCTTCAGCAGGTGCATGAAGGACGAGGGCACGTGCTCGCTCATGCCCAGGGTGAAGACCTCCCTCACCGCCTCCGCGTCGTCATCTCGATACTTCCGGATCTGAATGCTGGCCATGACGTGGGGCTGGACGATATAGACAAAATCAGATATCATGATATCTTTGACCGAATAATATCAATAATGTGATCATACTGTAGGAATATCTATTATCCCTTTCATAATATATTTACAAACAAGAGATTTCTCATAAGCGATCATTAGTAATGCAAACATGATGACGGCAAATAAATAAAAGTTCAAAAAATGATCTCTAATGCAGCCTTTAAAGCCAAGGAAAAACAACAGCTATATCACGACATTACAATACCCCGAATCCCAGATATCTGGTCTCATATCATGATATCGATATAATATCAATATATCGTCCAGAACCTGTGTGGCCCTGCCTTTCCACACAGTGAGACATGCGACACCGCTTACAAACGCCTCCCTCATACTGCCATTCAAGGTCACAGGGGACAAGGAGTCTGCTGCAGCATGCATTACTAAGCAGACAGCAGGCAAACATCCTCTACAGACAGCAAGTCCATGATATGTTAATATCTTACACAGCCAAAGGTAAAAGTGACTAATTATATTGACTAGTGTTGCTGCAAATGAGTAGTTTTGGTGTACCTGACAAATGGACAGAAGTACTTTCTAAATCCAATCCACTACAGACAACAAATGAGTTTGGCTCTCTATATATATGTAAACACTGAACCTTGAACATAATGAGTTGGCAAATTGTGAAACCTTTCACAGTGACCAGTCAGTCAGCAGAAATGAGAAAAGTAATCTGGCTGTGCTCTGCTGGGCGACTTTTTTTTCTTTTTCTTTCTAATTTCCACATTTGCAATTGAAATAAAACAGTCTGAACTTTGTACTCTTTTCAAAATCCATGGAAAAGGTCTAATCCCCAAGACCTGGAGTAAAATAGATTTTCCCATTCAAATTTTAACAAAGCTGTTTCTGACTTTTACTCCCAGTTTTCATAAGCTACTTTTTACTTTTACTTAAGCAGAACTTTTCAGTGGTGCTTCTCCTTTAGTAATATCAATAGAAGCGGTTTCCACCAGTGCACACACCAATACCCCTGTGTACAGCCTATATGATGTATATAAATATACTTTAACATATGCTCAATTCCTTATCTTTGTATTATTGTTGTAATATCTTGTGGGATTAATGCACACATTGAGACTTAATGCACATAATTTTGCACATACCTTTGACACAACTGATACCCGGCGCACATGCTTTGTAAATTTGTGAGGCACATATTTTATATTTTGTACTTCTATTTTCTTACAATTTTATTCTTCTCTTGAGAACTGAGCAACTGCAACTGACCCAACTTCCCCTCGGGGATCAATAAAGCATTTCTGATTTCTGAATAGCCTCAATCTCTGCAGAAGGGCGAAAGATAAACTTTAGAGATGATATTCTGCAGATATAGGTGTCGAAAACAGCAACCATCTCTAACAGCAAAATGTTAATTATGCATTTGAGACAATTACAGAAAAAAAAAATGTTTTAAACAGAACAAAAAATCATTAAGGAACAGGTGAGAATATGGATACAGGATGAATTAAAGGATTATCTTTGAATATGTTCAGTGATAAACAGTCACGTGTGCTATTAGCAGGATAATACCTAATGATTAAAGCATGATGGTGTGTGGTTAATATTTACAAGTGCCGTGACTGCTGGATTGCCAGGGTCTTTATTTCTGCTTTAATGTGTTCTTATGTGCTAATGGCTGCTTGTTGTCTGCTGATTATTTAGACCAGGGGTCACCAATCATGTGCCATGGAGGGCCGAGAGGCTGCAGGTTTTCATTCCAACCAAGACCTCCACCAGGTGATTTCACTGATCACCTCACCTTGTATCAGAAAGGAGGAGCTAATCAGTGAAGTCACCTGGTGGAGGTCTTGGTTGGAATGAAAACCTGCAGCCTCTTGGCCCTCCATGGCACATGATTGGTGACCCCTGATTTAGACTATTTGCCTGATTTATCTTTTAATGCCAGGTTAGATTACACTTGTGAGATAATCGATAGGTCTCCCTTCCCTCAATTTTATCCTCATAAGATAGATAGATAGATAGATAGATAGATAGATAGCCTACATACATACTTACATACATACATATAATAATCACCCCTGATCACCAGTGATGGGAGTAACGGCGTTACTTTTATCAGTAACGAGTAATCAAAGAAATTACTGTTTCCCCCGTTGTAACGCCGTTACCGTTACTGACAATAAAATGCGCCGTTACTTGCCGTTACTTACTACTAATACTTATTATTATTATTTTACTATCCTATTCGAAAAATGTGTGTCTTGTGGAGAAAAAGCGGTGTGTCAATTTTCAAACCGGTTGGACTTTGCAGTTTTTCGTAACTTATCAACATGCATGGAGAATGACTCAGCACAAATTCGAAGAATCGTCTGTGTTCTCCAACGGCAGAGCAGATAGTTTCGCCGCCTGTCGTACAGAAGACCACGGGTTCAATTCCCCATCCTGACTGACTGACATCACTACTTTAAACTATAATGTATTACTTTTTCAAAGTAACGTGGCCAACAGACAATGGTAGATGAAATTTGACAGCAATGTCCACACTGCAACAGCAACGCAAAAATATGTGCATTAATAAGAGGATTTAAGAAAAGAAAAAAGTAATCATAAAAATGACTTTCCCCAGTAATTGAATTACTCTTCTGCAGCAGTAATTGAGTAGTAATCAAAATTACTTTTTTACATAAGTAATTAGTAATTGTAACTTATTAGTTTTGTGAGTAATTGGTCCCAACACTGCTGATCACTAATGACCCCCAAATCAGTGTCCTGCGCTCGTGAGCCCGCGTGACCCAACGGGCCCGCAGGTAAGCTTATAATTAACCGGCGATTAACTCGCTTTAACAGGCTAACACATTTAAAACAATGACCCCCAACACGGCCTTCTACAACACACCGTTTTCAAACAGCATGTTACACTCAAATAATATGAACTAAACAGCACATGTTGGCCGTTAACGCAACTTTAATTAAACGTTTCACTGGTTTATCCGCGGAGTTAGCTAACGGCAGCTAGCCAGCGTGCTAGCATCGCTACATTAAGCTGCTCTGAGGAGAAAACATAAAGACGACTGACCTGTTTCTCCGAGTGTTTTGAGGTTAAACTGGATCTTTGCTGCACGCAGCAAGCTGCCACCGGTCAGACCTTTCTCATTTGTCTTTTTTCTTCGGCTCGGAGTCTCGGGTCCCCTACGGAAATGTTGTGAATGAGTCCGGCACAACCTTTCCCAACTGTGGGCATCTGGTGGGCATAATCAAGATTGCACTCCTTCCGGGTTCAGGGGACGTGTGACGCTGATTGGATGAATGGCGCAGGAACGTACCGACGTCACGACCCATCATATGGCGATCCATGTGGAAGAATCATTATGTAGATGTATTTGTGAACCTATAGTTTTAATAATTAATAACTCTGGTTATCGACCTGGGGGCGAGTCATTGCGCAGTAGATTGTACCTTATTTTTCATTTAATCATTTTCAGATTATAATAATGTAGAATATGACATACATGGCCCCATATGTTCCTGCAAATATACATTAAAGAGCCATTTGCATTGTCTTTAAAGTTTGTCTTTTCAGCATTTGAGGCATAGCCATTTATTGATTATATCACTAATGCCTTTGCTTGACTCAAGCAGTAAAAAAAAGGCAAAAAAAAAAAAAAAAAAAAAAGTCCTTACAATAAATTTGACGATTAGAAATTGCACTATGATGACTCCAGTGTTCCTAGAGGCAAATTTATAGAGCAATTTTGTCTAAAATCTGACAAATGGACAGAAAAGTGGTGTCCAATTTGTACCTGCCCCCAACAAAAAATGATATACATATACATGGGTACAAAGAAACCAAACCTCTTTAACCATGTGACCAGAGGGGCTGGTCAAGGTCAGAAACCCCAGAGGTCAAACCCTGATGCCATAACAGAGAAAGAAGTCTCTGCTGTCACACAGGTCAGCCCACAACACCAATAACATTTAATATGGAGACTGAAAAAATAATTTATTGTTTACTTAAAACAATTTTGTCTAGCTTCCACACAACAAATGATTGTAAAGATAAAGATTTTCCCTTTTTTTTTTTTTTTTTTTTTTGGAGTACATTACAGTGATAGTCAAAGATAGGAAATAGTTTTACATTTTCAACAGTGGGGTTTTGTTTGTACAAAACATTCAGTTTACATTCACTTTCCTGCTCAGCCAAAATGTGGGCAGAAATGAAAGCAGCTCATGAAGTAGGGCTGGGCAATATATATATATATATCAAAATTATATCGATATCATGATATGAGACTAAATATCATCTGGGATTCTGGATAATGTAATCTGGCATAAATGGTGCCTTTTCCTGGTTCTTAAGGCTGAATTTAAGTAAATGGATGAACTTTTCTGAATTTAAAGTGTTCTAGCTGTTCCTATTATTTGCCTCTACCTGTTTGCTCTTCATATCCACATTACTCATGAATTTTATTGTGAGCAATATTTAATGAAAGCACCAACAGTCATCCCTACAATATCGTCATAATATCGACATGGAGGTATTTGGTCAAAAACATTGTGATATTTAATTTTGTGCATATCGCCCAGCCCTACTCATGCCTGTCGTTGTGTTTGAACGTGCTTTCTTCCCGGTTTGTGTTCGTGCGTCTCCTCGTGGCTAGCCCAGGTTGATCTCCCCGGCGAACAACGTGATCAGTAGTATGACAGCGAAGCCCGTGAGCAGCCCTGCGTTCTGGATCAGGAAGAAGACGATCTTCGTTAACGTTCCCTCCTGTTCCCTCATGATGCTGTTCATCTCTGGAAACTGAGAGAAGCACAGTGAGAGTCAGCCATGTCTGTCAAATGAAATATCTCAGTTGATATCTCACTACTACTGGTCTTATTTTGACAAAACTTAGAGGATGATGCATTTCTATACTTCATTCTGGCTTTTAAAAAAATTGCACTGATCAGCCAGATGGGGATGCTATAGCTTAACCTCAAAATTAAAAGCTTGTAAAAGGCAGTAATGCAGAGGAACTGAGGAAACACTGAAATGCAGATTTTACAGTGGAATAAAAGGAAATTAAATGCACACTGAGGATGGCAAACCATTGGGAATCGACTTATATCCACTTTAAAAATCAATATCTGTATCGGTGCAATGTTATTTTTATTTCCCATACAAGTCTGATTGCAAAATTTGACATTTTTGACTATTTCTAACTGTCAAAATAGCAAAAACAAACAAATAAATAAATAAAGCAAACATGGTCTTTTGTTTAAAAATAAAAAATAAATAAATAAATAAATAAATAAATAACATAGGACCTGTTTTGCATCTGCATTTGTACTATGATTCTTACACAAATTCATATTGGGATCTGCCCTTATGGGTATCAGAGTCAGCCTCAAAAAACAAACAAGCAAAAAAGAAAACAACATATCGTGGCATTTTAATGTTGAAATGCAAATCCCCACTTATTTTTAAGGATTAAGCTAAAGTGATGTGTACACTGCATTTCCCCTTATCAAGCAGAAATTACCGCATTTGACCTGTATTCTTCTCCAAAGTGAATGCCACACTCATTATCACACACACACACACACACACACACACACACACACTATGATTGCACACTAGATTGCCTTGTGGTGCCAAAGAAAAAAAGTGTTAATCTTTAGATGACAGATTATAATCTCCAGAGAGTCAAGAGCCATTTTGACACACATGTACAGTTTAGCCTCAGACTGAACAGTAACTCACCATATCTGCAAGTGCAATATACAGGAACATGCCTCCAGCAATGGCAAAGATGGCATTGGGAGCGAAGGCGCTGCCCACCAGGATGCCGAGCGCGAGGCCGACGTAACACGACATGGCGGACAGCAGGTTGAAGAAGATGGCCTGCGGTATGCTCATCCCGGCGTTCAGCAGGATCACAAAGTCGCCTGGAGAGAATCAGAAACGTGGCAGATTTACCACAGGTTTGGGAGAAATAGCACAGAATAGGGAATTAGTCTGTTTGAAATTAATTTTGAAATTTGTGATGTGATCTGTTCCAAGACGCCTACATTTGACGTGGAAAAAACACAAATCTGACGAGGATGTTCTTTTTGTCCAAAAGCACCAAAACAGCAAAGACTGAGTAAATCAATAAATCAAATTAAGTCGTTCTTCCTAAACACAACAGGATCTGTACATTTTACAGGCTTAAATCTCAAACTGTCCTTATGTTGTTTTCACATTGTGTTCAAATGAATAAACATAAACTTAAAGATTTTTAAAGAGTTTTAAAGATACAGGCATCCAAAATGTCAAAATGTTGATTATGCATTTCACATAATTATAAAAAAAAAATCAGTTTTTTTCATATAGAACACATAAATCACCAAGGGGCTGATAAAACTACGGATACAGGATGTATTAAAGCTATATCTTTGTATAGGTTTAGCGATAAAGAGCCACATGTGCTATTAGCAGGCTAATATCTAATGATGAAAGCATGATGGCGTGTGGTTAATGTTTGCAACATTTTATTTTCCCTAATGCTGTGAATGCTGGACTGCTGGGTGTCAGGGTCTTTATCACTGCTTTCATGTGCTCTTATGTGTTAATGGATGCTAATTTCCTGCTACTTCTTGCAGAATTGTACTATTTTTCAGTGCTTTTGTGTGTTTTCTTTAAATGTTTCTTATAAACCATCAGCCTGCCAGGCACTGCAGATGAAAATTAACCTGTATCGTTAAATCTGGCTCATGTTAATTAACATGCATTGTCCCGTCTTATATAAATAACTTCATCAGCCTTATCAAATTCCTTCAAATAATCATTACACCGTAAGTCAAAACTTCATGCATGTGTTGATGCTGTATGCCTTTGCACACCAGGGGCATTTCACCTTATAGGTATTTCCACAGGCCTAATTAAATGTCGCATAAAGCAAATACAGGAAGGTTAAAGAAAACTGCTCGGCGAGTTGGCAATTTCCGAATTAGATCCTTTTATCATGGCATATTCAGATGTCCTTTGAAATTCCTCTAAACTGTCTAAACATTTTCAACAGTGGTGTCGGTCCCCTTCCTAAAACTAACTGCACAGAGCATGTGCCACACTCTTTTTACCTGGGAAATTTGTACATTTTGACTGATTCAGTATTACCCTACACTACAGTGCAGCTTTAATGCCCTTTTCCCATATTTTCCCCTGGTTTCAAGGGGTTAACAGGGTGGCGGGACAGTGGCAGACTGCTGCACAGGAGGAGGCTCTATCAGTGTTTTTGTACTTCTTATAGCTCCTCAATAGAGGTCAATAAAGGTCAATGAGTCAACAGTGAAAAGCAGATTGGCTGCAGATGAGGGGTAATCTGGCCTCACCTAGCTCATGGGGAAACTCCTCACACACGATGGCGATGGACGTGCTGAACCCCGTCAGCACTGACACCGTGAACGAGGCGCCGATGGCCAGGCCGTCGATGAAGTTGTGCAGCGCGTCACTCAGGGTGATCATCCACGCCACGGTCTTGATGCTGGAAATGCGCTGCCCACGCAGCCAGTGGCACATCACGCCAGACACATGAACCTCCTGCAAGAGCGACCTCCCGGAGGAGAGGGGACAGGTTGAAGGTACACTCACACAAGCTCGCTGTTTGTTCATGCCTAACTCATACTCCAGTGCGCAGGCAAACAGCGAAACATGTGGATTCAGTGATCCACAGAGATAACAAGTACATAACTGGAGTTAACCCCCGCAACCTGAGTAACAAATTAATAAAAAAATATATAAATAAATAAATAAATATCGAAAAAAGTCACACAGACACAAACTCCTTTATGTTATGTAGCTGACGAAATGTTGGGTGCCTGAAAACAAGCTTTGCATACCTAAAGTAAACCTGAAACATGGGCATAAACTGCTGCAGAGGTGACTGTGCACGTGACTTTGTCTTTTGGATTCAGAGCCACGTTTGTGCATTTTCAGTGTCGGTGAAATGTGCCTCGAGGGTGATAAGAACAACCTGTCAAACCCTTTTGCTAAAACCAGTTGTTGTTAACGGCCAGGAGGCAGAGCAGCTGAGCTCCCTCATGTACCTGAGAGCTGGTAAACCCACTTTAAATAGAGTACACCAGCCCCTAAACGAAAGATTATTTACTTCTAACACTATGTGCTGGTTTGAATACGTGAATGTCCAGTTATTTGTCTCTGATCAGGCTCTCATTGTTGCATCTCTGCACTTTATTTTTTTTTATTTAAATGTGTTTTTGTGATGTAAATATAGCTTTAAATGTGTTTTTATTCTAAATATGCATTTTTTAATCTTTGTAATCCCATGTTATTACTGGCAAAACACACGTTTTAACCTTTTGCGTCCAAACTTTAGACAATAAAGTGAATTTGAATTGGAACTGCAGAGCTGCAGGTGTTTGGATCTGGATGAAACAAGCGGCGGCTTCATTCGGCTTGCTCTGCTTGGCTTGCTGTGCCACTTGAAACCTTCTACATTTCACCTTTTAAAAAAAATAACATCATCTGTTTACCTCGGGCCTTAATCGACAACATGTTTGCCCTCAAACAGGCTGGACTCGCAAAGTGTAAGAGATACTGAACGACGAAGTCAGGAAATGATTCTCTGTGGTTTTTTTTGTGCTAAATGGATGTGTCGCATTTTGTAACAGAACGCTTCAATTACAACTATAAAAGGCACAAGTGTTCTTGATGCGGAACCTGAGAACAGGCGGAACCAAACAGTGCTCGTGGGACTTGGACGGTGATCCTCTGCGGTGACAAACCACCCCATTATTGGCCGCCACCGAAACAAGGAGTCTTTGTGCGCCGGCCAGACAATTCCAGCATTTATCAGGGGAAAGGATCTGTGGCCTTTGACTCGGTTCCATTCCTTAAGCCCTCTGTGACACCGGTGCATCTGTTTGTTTAGTGTTTTGATCTCCACAAAAAGCCAGGCTCCCACATGTGACTCCGGGGATTCACCGTTAAACATTAACGCCGCCTCTAATCGTCTCGTGTCGCCGATAACAGCTCAATAGATAACTCTGAAGAGAATGATGCCATCGTGTCTGAGCCGGAAAAAAAAAAAAATCATTGGTATGGCGTGCAGGTGCAGCCACTTGCTTCTACAGTGAGATATCGCCCCCTTCTGTCAGCTCCGTCTCCCCTGCACTCTTTTGAGATAAATCACATTATCATGAACATGTGGCTCTCCATTTGACACACAACTCCTGCACCTGACTGACAACAGTGATAGCTTGTAAATTGAGTCATAAATTTTACTGTTTTAATATATAGCTTATGACATCTTGGCAGGGTTGGTGTGACAGCATTAATTTGTGATAGTGCGATGCGGCAGCGAGCAAATATGTATCACACCCTGATGACCGATAAGATTTCAGTGAGGCCTCGATATTTTTAGAAGCCTATCCCATCTGGAAGATTGAGCTACTCATTAGATAATAAAGAAATTGAGTACAAGGTTGCATTGTGTTGTAGGTTAACTTGACTTACACGCTGATCTAAGCAGCAGGAAATAAGCTCAGATTTCTTGCATGTATCAGTCCCATGCAGTGGGCTTTAATAAGAACTATTGTTTCCACACGATTAACATTTTATTTAAGTTCTATATGTGGTAGATCAGCAGGGTGCACTCTAGTACCTGAGAAGGTGTCACTTCTACATGTGGAGGGTTTGGATTGGGGCTGCTCTTGTCTGTGCTGATGGTGTTGATGCTGGTCAAAATGATGTGCTCCTTTTTTTCCAAGGCATCCCCGTTCTGCAGGGAGTTTTCTGGAGGCTGATCTGCAGGAGCCAAGTGGCTGTGTTCGTGCTGAGGAGGATGAAATAAAATAATCAGATGAGAATGTATGAGCTGAGTGGATATCAAAGATGATGGAAAAAAAAAAACTGATGAAGCAAGAGAAGACAGTCTGGGTATTTATACGAGCAACACGGTTTTCTCTCCTAGTCCACAGTCTACGCCTCTCTTTTTGTATTTCAAGTGCACAAAGCTTTTTATAACTACAAAATCTCAAACATGAGCTTATATGCATTTCTGTAAAAGTCGATACTGAGCCTCAAATGTTCAAAACCAAGGCGTTAAAGTCAGGTTTTTCACCTTTCAAAACCTAGCTTCATGTTTTCCAGTTGTATCAGTGATTTTCTCTCTCTATTCCCAAAGCCTGCGGGATGATGAGTGAGTAGCATTCAACAGGATATACTTCACTCTAAACTGCTGTGGTTACAGCGGAGGTGGAGGTGCTCAGTGGCCATCAGTGCAGATTATTTGTACTGGAAAAACTCCCACAAGGTAATATGTACAAGAGAAATAATGTAAAGAAGGGCATAGTTGAACAAAAGTAAACATGCAAAGGTAAACAAAAGTCATCCGTGGGTGAATAAAAGTGTAAGTAAGGTAATTCCAGTGTTACTTCACCACACACACCAGGGTGCTGAGCAAAAAAAAAAAAAAGTGGAAAAGCAACAAAAACAGGAATGAACTTCATGCACACTTTGTTTTGGGGTTAAAATGACAATCTGTCAGCGTGGCAGCCCTCATGAAGGCATGCACCAAATTGGTTGGTTTTATTTAGTAAATCATTTTTTTAAATCTCTAGCCTGGGTGTGCAAGAAGTTCCTCCCTTTTGTGAATAAATCTTTGAAATGATATAAGTGGGTTTACTTCATGGAAAGATCACATGTTCCTATAATCTCGTCCACTACGCAATATACGATCTAAAGTGCAACATCAGAATCTCCAGTTGAATCTGTGACTATCCTACCTGCTGGTGAACTACTATTTTTATTGCCCCCATAGAGAGTAATTGATATCATTATAGCTAATTACGGTCAGGAGAAGCCAATAACCTGGGGCTTTATATCTGCGGTGACATTTACTCTAAGTACATCAATCATCTCTATCTGCAATAAAAAAAAAAAAAAAGTTTGCAGCTAATGAACTTGTTGGCTCGTCCATTATCTTACCTCATGCTCCACCCCCAGAGCCATTTTCAGTAGCTTCTCCATGAAGAACAGGAGGTAAAACCCGCCAAATATTCCAACTGCATTCGTCACGTAGTTATCAGTTTTGGGATCGAAGCCCAGGGCCTGTGGATTTACGGGACAATGTTAGTGTTGTATCTGAAAGCTCCGGCTCCAGCACTGCTCTCGTATCGGCTCACACATGCATTATAAGAAGTGTTTTTTCTTTTGTGTACGACGATCATTTTCATGACTTTGGTGCCCCTCTCTATTACAAACCTCTGGGATGAGCTGCAGTACAGCATTGGAGAAGAGTGTCCCGATGGCCAGGCCAATGAAGTAGGTGAGCACTTTGGGGAAATAAGGTTTCTTGGTGAGAGGGATCAGCAGCAGACCCAGCAGAGATGCCAGGTTTATCACAGTGACGGCCAGGAACCCATAACCCCACACTGCAGAGGAGGAAACACAAAGAAACACTTACATTCCCCATTATTGTTCATTAAACTCATCATTAAATATTTTTTTCTACTGGCACTTTTGGCAATGCTGAATCGTGGACCATATCATCCATATTCATCATCACTCATTGGTCAGAAAGAAACTGAAAAGCCCTTAATCAGAGCTGCTTATAACCAGGAAGCCCCTTTAGAGACACTGGTGAAAGTTGTAGTTTCTATGGTTGTACCGTAGTTGATAATCTAACCATATAAAACATTTTTTTCACTGAATTAGTTACGCTAATGTTATTTATGTGAGGTAGCAATTTGGAGATGCTGTTGTTAGTTAAAGACACACCCTCAGGTCAGTAGGCTGGCGTGTGTATGGAAAAAAGGCAGTATAATACTAGAGTTCCTGCTTCTGAAGAGGTTTTTGCGATGGTGCTGCATGCGCTGCACTTCCCAGAGATTACTTGCCCAACAGTGTGTTCGTTACTCTGAGGTCTCCTTTAAATTTGATGTTTGCCCTCCTGCATGTTGCTTTCGCAGCTCATGCTACCCATCCAGTTCGTCTTGTGCTTATTCCAACAAAACGCTGTTCAAATATATTTAAAAAAAAAAAAAGCTTCAGTGAACAGGGAAGAGGCTGAATCGCGTTTCAAGACTTTGAGGAGGCATAACACGACCTGTGACAGCCATGTTGGAGGTCTTCAGTTCTTGGGCAGCAGTAGCTAGTCGTGAACAGCTGACTGCAATTATGAGTATACAGCCACATGAGAAGAATTGGAAAGAACTGAAATTAATTTATGCACTTTAACACTGACAAATCTGATCTGTTTTGTGTTTGTTTGCACAGATGTCGTCTTGTTAGCTAGCAGCTATCTGTCACTGTCTTGTAAATATGAAATTGTCACACAAGGTGCTATATCTAGTAGAGGCAAATATGACTGTTATGTTTTGGGCAAAATACACTTTTTCCAACTTTCCCAGACTGAGAGATGTTGTTTGGTGCCATTTTCCCCTCTGTACGTCCGCTGGTTTGGTTCCAATTAGTAGCATTTCGTGTTAATTTAGCACAAAGACTTGAAGTCTATGGGAGTCATTAGCCTAGCTCTGTCAAATTGAAAAAATAAACCTTACAGCAACTCAAAAGCTGCCCTCCTTATACAATATATCATGTATTTGAGACAAATATTGTCTTGAAATTTATAAAAAAAAAAAACAAAAAAAAAAAAAAACAGTCGTTTTAGGAGAACTTAATTTGTGTCGGCTCTTCCAAAACTTTGAGTGGTGCGCTAGGCGGAAGGATAAATGTGTTCAGTGGTTATAGTTCCACCATCTAACTTCTCCTAAAACAACTCTTATTTTATGTAGAAAAAAATCCAAAAGATGTATTTCAAATCCACATGCCCCACTGTGTAAATAAGCCAGCTTCAGAGTTGCTGTAAGGTTTATTTTTCACTTTGACGGAGCCAGGCTAACGACTCCCATAGACTTCAAGTCTTTATGCTAAGCTAACATGAAATGCTACCCCTAGAATCTGAACCACTGGACGTACAGAGGTGAAAATGGTATCAAAAATCTTGTCTCAGTCTGCGTCAGTCAGAAAAAGGTTATTTCGCCTAAAACATTGGAGTTTTTCTTTAACACTGTACAGCCATAAAAGATGTAGTGCTATTTATTGACAAATCTTTTTTTTTTTTTTTTTTTGCATGACCAGTGCAGAAAGCAGCGTGCACCAACACAACAGTGGACAACACATTCCCATTTTAACAACAGTCACAGTCGGCCATGACCCTGTGCTGTCCGCAGGACCGAGCAGGAATGTCGGACACGGAGTGTGAGAGATCAGCGGCTCCGTGAGTCAGCCCGGGACATTTTGGAGTGTTTGGCTGCACCACAGGAGGTGTTTGAAGGAATGTGACACCGAAAAGTCACGGCTATCATCAGCTGGGTCTGGATCCAGCCTTGGCTCCTTGGTTAGATGTTTTTGAGGGAAAAATAAGGAGTTTAATTGCAAAATGAGACTTCTAGAATGACACCAATTCCGGCCAAAAAATTGGAGATATGACAGTAAACACCATCGTGTCATCTTAAAACTCTTCTTCTACACTATTTTTTTTTTTTTGCCTTGTAGTCAGAAATATAACTCAATTTATCCCCCCCCCAAAAAAACAGATATACACAATTTTGGAATGAACCTTCTAAAATACTGATCACATCCCTTCATTGTTTGGCCAAGAGGCTTGCTGGAGGGCCGAGCCTCACATCACATGGCTCCCTCTGTGTGTGAGGTCCTTCCTGCTGACCTTGCACCATGTTGTGTCAGGGCTGTGAAGCTCTGTAAAATGTTAAAATGTCTCCGCACCAGCCACAGCCACAGCAAGACAAACCTCTCTGTTACTTACTGCACTTTTCACTTCAGTGTGTCCAGCTCTTATCACTGTGTACCAGAGCAAGCCACTATTCCTGAACATTTAACCTGAGATTGTAACAAAATGATTTTATTGTAAAAGTTTGATTTTAAGTTATCTTTCCCTTGCTATAACTGCCACATCACTCTGAATGTAGGTTATTCTTAACAATGACATATATAGGAATATGCCAGCTGTATGTGTATCAACAATATTTTTCCATACTTTTCCAAATTTGTCAGGACCTGAAAATGAACTTTTTCCATTAATTTCCAAACTGTCCACAGATATTTCTAGAACCCTGGCAGTGGTTCACCATTCTGGGTTCAGGGTGCCCTAACCTGATTCTAGGGCTTTTGCAATACTGTGAATAAAAGGTATTTTGCAATCTAGAAGTGCATAATGCAATCAGTGCATAATGAAATCATTATGTTTACTGTCTCTCTGATGATGAATTCCTTAAAATCGCCCACAGAGAGATAAAGGTGCTTGTCTGCACTGGGTCAGCAGTATCATCCACTTGTTTGTTATGGCGTCGTTGCTTTATTAGTTCTCAATAAATAAGCGGAGGAAACAGAGGATGGGAAGAGCAAAGAGAGCATGACATCCAGCAAATTCTGCTGTATAAATAAAATGTGACTTAGGCTGAACCGAACCCCCTGCAGCTGCGTGGCATTTCAACAACCGAGCCACCGGGATGCACCACATTAGCTCTGCAACAGCTATTGTCACTGTCGGTTAAGCTTGATCTTTGTTTTCAATTAACTGATAAATAATTTTTTTCCTGTCAAATGTCAAAAGTAGTGATAAATAGCCAGGATGATGATACCAAAACAGTTCGCCAGAGAGTAAATGAGGTCTGAAACTGCCTAATCTGAAAAGCCCCAAAGTTTTAATTTTGTTATGACACAGACAGAAGAAAATCAAGCACACGTCTCATATCTGTGAGGCTGTAACCAGAAAATGTTTGGTATTTTTTACTTGGGAAATGAAAAACAGCTGCTCAGTCACCATAACGATCAACTAATTGATATTAGTTTGAAAATTTCACCATATCCCCTTGTGTTTTTGGCACTGCAAGCCCCACGGACTGAGAATAACAGGACTGAAAACTGTCTTATATGCCCCGTGTGTGTATGTGTGTGTCTCTGGATGAAAGCACTGTCGGACGTGATTCGGTGCAACAGACCCCACGAACCGTGCACTGTTTGTGTTGCGGGGGTCCTACAAATAAACTGGGAGACATCGAACATTGGGATGAAGCAACTCACCAGTGTAATCAATTTGCTGCAGGGAGGTGGGGGCGGTGTAGGGGCAAGAGGGCAGCAGCACCTGAGTCAACACAGCGGGGCAGATCCTCTCCAGATGTCCCACAGTCAGCTGACTGACATTGCTGAACCCATAGTGGGACAGGATCTGCTCCACTGAGGGACACTGGGGGTCGCAGACACAAAGATGTTGTTAGACATGCAGCAAGCGGTCATTTCCATGATCACAGTCATCTCCAAAAAGGAAAAATATCACTGGCTCAAGATTGGCAAGAGAAAACTGGATTAAAAAAAGAACACAGAAATCCATTTATGACCAAATTATGAACTTGGTGATGTCTACAAGTTGAATAAAGTGAATTAATTTTTTGTTTTGCATAATTCCACAGAAAGATGGAGATGCTTTCCAACGTGTTGTCAGCATCTGATATTTATTAATGTGTTTATTATAATGGCAAACACTGAAAACAAAAATAAGCCAAGGGAAATAAAGCATATTTGTTCATTAATTAGCCCCATTATTAACTAGTAACGCTTACTGACTGAAAACACTATAGTAAGTCGATTATATAGATATTATAATAGATGTAAGACATTACAATGGGCAACATCAAAGCAAAAACATCCACAACAAAAATTAAACAAACACAATAAATGAATAATACGGCCTTATTATAAATTAGGTATGACTAAATACTACGGAAAGTAGCTTTTGGATTAATTTTCTATTTAAATAGGTTGGTGGATCATTCTTACCTCTAGGTTTGCCAGCGGATTTTTCTCAGCTATTAACTCAGGTCTTCTGGCGGAGATTAGCAGCACTAAACTGTGCAGGTTTGACGTGGATATGGATTTATTTTCACCATAATAGCGCAACACATTGTCCAGAAAGCCTTGCCCATCCCGCTCCTCCACGTGAATACTTTGGCATTTGGAGATCAAAACTAAGGCGCACGCCAAGAAGCATTTGAAATGAGGCATCGTTGCCAAAATCAAGGATTTTTTTTTTTTTTTTAGACGATAAAAAATACAGTTTACTATCTGTGAAATGACGATGTCCTGGGAGTTTCTAAGCAGTCCGCGTCCATGGCAGGCTCATTTAATCGGCGTCCCGTCCTCTTGCATTTGCAGATTTCCTACCTGACTTAACTTTTGGCTTGTGTCCTTCCTGCTGTGCTCCAATAATCTGGCTGGACTATCTGAGGTAGATTAGGCTGCGACTCGCCGGTTCAAAGATCAGCTCGGCAGACTTGCAGCAGGCTGGAAAAAATATGGAGGTGACCGGCCACATGTAGAGCCGCAGTCACTTTATCAATGCTTTTCTTTGTGAGTGACTTTCTCACTTGGCATGCAACGTGCTCACACACACACACGAAACACACACACACACACTCTCTACTAATCCTGTTCAAAGTATCAGCAAGAGGTCAGCAAAAAAAAAAAAAAAAAAAAAAAATCGAGAGTGAAATGCATCAAGGTGATCTGCTGTTGACTCTATGGATTCACTTATGACACAGCTGGAAACAGAGGAAAAAAAAAAATCATAAACATGAGTGCGTGAGGCGCTCCTGAGGTGGTTGTTGTTGTTGCGTTTCTGTCGCCCCCTAGTGGCAGCTGGCAGAGAGTCAGAGACGCAAGTGCAATGCAAGAGGTTCTCTGCTGTCTTTATCTGATTGGTGTGCAAAATACCAAAATCACAAACACAAATAAAAAAAACAACAACAACAAAAAAAAAACAAGATTAAAAATGATTGTCAGTGCACAACAGATGATAATAATGATAATAACAATAATATCAAATCAACATGAATTAGATGATCCGTACAGGCGCAGTCAGTGAATCAGTGCAGAACCATATAGTGCAACAGATATATCAGCGTACAGATATTTACTTTTTATCAGTGTGATTAGCCTTTTATTATTCATCGGATATCATTCAGTCATTGCCAATATGATGGAGGTTCCTTCTTGATGATCACAGCGATATAAACCTTGCATTGTCATGTTTCCTTCTCCGTACATTTCATTTATTCATTTGTTTGCTGTTTTTCTTCTGTAAAATAATACTTTAAATTTAAAAGAGGTATAGTATACCAGTTTTTTCAACCATTTATCAGGAGTGTGGGGGGACACTGTGCCTTATAAAGCAGCAAACTCCAAGAGAATCTCATCAGTCTGGGTTTCAGTGGAGAATTAGTGTGTTCCACGATGCTTTAAATTCTGTTTCAGAGCCTTTTCCACCCTGGAAACTGATCTTTTGCCATGAAAAATAAGAGATGGCCAGCTCCAAGGATGCTGAATATTGGCACAAAATATCAGCTACTATCAGCTGTTATAAACCTTCAAAAATCCACACCGGTCGAACCAAAGCCACAAAGTGTTTTTTTTTGTTTTGTTTTGTTTTTGTTTCTCCATTTAGCTGCTGATGCATTTCTGTTTTTTCACCATTTGGCTTAAGATCTTATCATTTTACAAGCCACTGAGCATCAAGGTTCAGCGTCTTGCTCATGACACTTGAACAGGACATTTGTCAGCCTTGGCGTCCCTGGGACTGAACCTGCGTCATTTCAAGTCACCAGGCTCCTCATCATCATCATCATCATCATCATCATCACAGAGGCCAGCTGGCAGCAGGTCAGTACACGTCTCTTAAAGAGGTGACAGTGAGCGATGTGGACAGTTCTGCCACGCTGGTGGGACGCCACGGGGTAAAACCAACCGTCCTGTTCCTTGAAACCATCAGGAAGCCGTTAGAGCTGAACCGTCCCGGGACGTTTCCCACCTCAAGCCAGACAAACGACGCGATGGCAGCAGAGTGGAGGGTAACAGTGTATCCTGTCGTACCCTCCTCGACCTTAGCCTGCAGGGAAAAACACAACGCACTGCTCAGAAAAACAAACATGTTGTCCTCTGCACATGCTAATCAGTGAAAAAAGTCACGAGTGGAGTAACCAAATACATCTTCCTCTTATGTTTCTTTTTTAGCTGTTACTGTTTAGTTCCCCTCTGTAACAATCTCAACAATGGACTTATTCACTGAAAAAACAGAGAAATTGAAACCATCTGATATGACTTCCTTTGTGCAGAGTAATTGCCATGTAGATAAAACTTTTTTTGTATCCATCCCACATCATCTGTTATTCTCCCCTCATCTTTCAGTGTCTTATTTTTTTATGAGAAAATAAAGAAATGCAACAAAACTCTTTTTTCTTACTGTGATGTTGGGTCTCTGTATCCCCTGAGCCTCTTTCAGGGAGCTGAGGAAGTGGTGGTTGACGGGCCCTCGCTGGCCGCTGGCGTCCTCCAGGTGAAAGACAACGAGGCAGGACAGGCGGGTGCAGCCGCCACATCCTGCCAGCATGGCGGCAACCGGCTGTTTGAAAATGGCCGCGGCGCTGCCCGCTGAAACCACAACCAGCTCTGACTTCAGAGTACACACGGGGTCCAGTTTAGTCCACATGTACAAGGACACCTGATGGACGAAACATTACAGATATTTTAGGGAGAGGAGGACTGGCAATGGATATCATGCAGTGTTGCCTTTTGCTAATATAATGGAGGTGAGGGTATGAGCTTCAGGATGGCAGTTTAGAAAACCTGCAGTGAAACCTGCTTTAAAAAATACCATGCAACCTAAGAATCTTGTTAGCACAGGTTTTAAAGACAAGTTTTACCGTCCTGTTATCTAAATGCCATTTCAGAGGCTTTTCCAAACAGCAAAGAATAAAATTATGCAGTAAAACACCAAATCCTGTTACTTTTGGCAAACTTTATAAAATGGGCATGGTGAAATGTAAATATGCAGCACAAAATACTGGCTAACAGCGGCTTCACTGCAAAAAAAAAATCCATGACAGGCCCTCAAAAATGTACTTTGTTCAAATTCTAGTAAGAAAAACTATGTCTTTAAGTTATTAGATACTTAATAGAAGAATAAAAACTATACAAGTAAGAGATAAGACAGTTAATATAAAGCAGTAATGATAATGTTAGTTTGTTATGATGCATTACAACAAGCCAAGTGATTCTTTTACTTGTGAGGTTGGTAATGTTTGGTGCACAATTTTTAACATTCTATAATTTCATTTCATTTGTCAATGTTATACTTACATCACATTACTTCATTATTTTATCTTACTGGCTTTTATTTAGATTTTTCCCACATAGCATAATAAAAATTAAATTCAGTATTAATGGCATACCACGGCCCGGAGTTTCAGATCATTACTCAGGTCCGAGACAGCGTAGATGAGCAGGGCGCCGTTATCCTCGAAGCCGACAGGCAGGATGGGCGCAAAGAAGTCCTGAGCAAAATAATGCAGCATCTTCCACTTCCCTCCGAACTCTGGAGACGGAGGAAAAGCTACGTAATGCTGCGAATCCCTAACTGCAGTGCAGGTTATAGCCGCTACACAGTCAAATAATACTTATGGATGTGACAGCGCATCTAAACTCAGTATATCACAATACAAAAACATAACAATACATAACATGTGGTGGAAAAAAGAATGATGATAATAGCTGTGTTTTATTCGGCTGTAATAATCATAAATGAGGCACAGCTTCACAAGTTCTCTGTTGAAAATGTGGATATTATTTGCACTTTGTAGTGACAATAATAATAATTGTCAATGAACATTTATTTATTACTTCAAATTGTGACCTCTGTATTGTACATTGGAATCATATCAGGGCATGAGTGTTGTATTAAGAGTTATTCAGGGTCACTTATGCATGTGTTTTTGTACAGACCAGGTCCTGTCCAGGTGGTAACCCTAGATTTGCAAAACTCTCATAATCTGGGTTTTAACTCTCACAAGTGCAGGTTAGGGTTAGGGTTAATGGCAAAGTCAGGCACTACTGTCCTGAATCAAGTTATGCATGTGTGAGAGTGTGCAGGAGTTTTGCAAATCTAGGGTTACCACCTGGACACGACCACTCCTGATGCACTTACCAATAGACGACCAGGAAGGCGCCTGCCAGATATCATTGAGCTGCCAGTAGAGGGCGCCCATGGTGTGACCCTCGCCGTCGATGATTTCACTCTGACTTCGCCGGTAGAACTCAGTCTGGGTCTTCACACACTGCGCCTGCATTACCTGGGCATTCGACCCAAAATCCATTATAATCATCAACAAAACACACTCAAGAGGCTTTCAAAATGTATGAATGACATGAATGGACCCTAAACCCCAAGCTTCACTATAGGTCAGATTTTTTTTATGTAAAACAATGTGGATCTACCCTACAACTACTCATTGTCTTCATGAATCTAAATCTATTGAATGTTTAAAATCAAATAATTTAATAATCAGTGTAAAAAAAAAAATAAGAAAAGATGCTTACAAGTTAACAGAACACCAAGTGATTACTTAAATTACTTACTTGATAACTGACTACAATTATTAATTAGGAGGATTATAATTAGTTTTGATTAGGACTAGTTTTCTGTGGACTGACTCACAGTTTCAGTGCTACAGCTGCAGCAGCAACAGGCCACGTTGCCAAGAGGAGCTTTAACTGCATGAAAAAAACATGGCGGTGGCAAACCTGAGACAGTGGCTGAGAGCAGGTGGAGTGTTTTACCTGAGTGAGGTAGAGGGTGTCAGTAAATCTCTTCATGGGATCTGAGGCGTTTGGCAGGTGGAAGTGTAAGGCGGCCTGCTGTAGCATCTGTTCATTCCCGTTCTCGTGGTGCTGGCGATGGGAGGTGAAATTACTGCTGTAGCTCCAGTCCTCTGATATGGAGACCTGCGACATCACCACAACACACAGGAAAAATATATATACCAACTTCGGTAGTCATATAAACTAGGGAATCTTACTGATGGACACAACAATATTGACTGTATAAAATTGAAATTCAGCCTTCCTGCTCAAAAGTTTGCTTTTAAATTCCACATTAGGGGTTTCCCCAAGCACTGCAGTCTAGGAAATTCAATACAGATGGCTGATTTGTCTCCATTGGTTGGATTTTTCAAGAGGAGTGGTTGCCACGCGGTAGAAGAAACTCCTGAGTGGACTTACCGGCTGCAGAGTGGAGAAGGACGGCCAGGACTGGAAGCCATACTCGGAGGCGAAGCGGGTGCGAGGGAAAGTCCTCCAGTCCCAGCAGTCGAGGGTGTAGCTGTAGAAATGCGTGTCGCCGTAGTGAGGGTCGTAAGGGTTCGCTGCCACCCATCCCTCCTGCTCCGATTCGGCTCCGTTTGTTGGACTGGAGACCAGGAACGGGCGACTCGGGTCCTCCTGAACAAAGACACTGGCCCGATTTAACGGCTTTTGCTCCTGCTGTCTAATTAGATGCAGGGCTAGGGAGCAACAGACTGCACGTAATGGGATCACACAAGGAAAAACACTAAAGGTAGCTGATTATACTGCAGGTAATCAGTAATCTAACATTGTAAAGTTATTATTATTATCATTAAAAAGGAAGCATGACAGCCCTATGATTTCCTCACTCGCCTCTTGGACGATCGCCCTGATGTTGTTCACGTACAGCGTCACATAGTCCTTCAGGTACAGAGGCCTCTGGGAAACAGGGATGCCGAACCAGTCCGTCGCCAGAGCAGCCTCGTTCTCGTTGTTCCCGCTCCAAACTACGACGGAGGGGTGAGGCTTCAGGCGCCGAACCTGACGGAGGAACATGAAGCAAAACTCAAAAACAGCTGCACTCGGGCCATCAGGGAATAATTTGTGTTGAAGCTAATTTGCTTAAAAAGCTATTAGTCTCTCTTAATCCCTGGTGACATGATGCAGGTGTTATCTTTTCAAAGTCTTAACCCTCTCAAGTGGAGGGTTAAGTGCCTTAACCCTCTCAATGCCAGGAGCCTGTGAGCCCGCTTTAATTTTGAAAAGCTTTACTTCACCTTCTGAACCAAATTCACCTTGTTTCTTTTGATTTATTTAACACCTTTTCTGTCATTTTGTAACAATTTTGTGTAATTTTCTTCTAACTTCATTTTTAAATCTGATGTTTTTGAAAGAAATCAAGAGAAGCTGCTCAGATTTCAAAGGATTTGAGTGTTCAGATTTTGTTCGGTGAAGAAAAAACACAAAACAGGCTGAAATAAATACAAATTAGATGCTCTGATTAGATTTGCAGACACTCTAAATATACATTTTGCGTATAAATCTGTGAGCCCTGTGTCTCCATGTGGATCCACTGTAGTAGAAAACACCACGTTCACAGCCTTTCAGAGTAAAACCACGCGGCTCACCTGCTGGACAACCTCCTCTCTCACAGTGTGGATGAAGTCCTCCTCGGTGGGATACATGGCGCAGGCAAACATGAAGTCCTGCCAAATCTAAGCACACAAGTTTAAAACACTTTATCTGCTCTGTAATATACGTCCAGAATTCATACACAAGTTACACAAGCAGAATCGAATAAAATACAGTCATTCCTAACAGAGATGGTGCAGGATTTGCTTTCTGATATGTAGCAATGGTGACTGTGGTTAATTTTAGTTTTGGCTGCATAATGTGCCTGAAATTATGGACATAGTGCGGGATGCAGTGCTAAAAATGCTTAAATAATTCCTCATGATCAAAACACTGAAATGATAAAATGGCATCACATACATCGTTCTGTCATTGTCAAATTAATGGTAATATTGATAGAATTGCTGCAGTTGTTGGGGCTTGTTTTCTCTTTAGCTTTACTGTTGTTGTGATGAATTAATACATAATAGAAATGGGACAATATGTCAAAATTCAATATATCGCAATACCAAAAAAAAATATCAATACATATTGTATCGTGGAACCGAAAAGTGAATTGTGACTCTGGCTATGTTTTATTCTATTGTAGTAATAATGAATGAAAAGATCCTCTCATTAAAATTTCATAAGCCATTGAAAATACATTTGCACTTGCAATTGTAGTTAAAAATAATCCCGCACAGCCACATTTTGCTGTAACTTAACTTTAGTCACTTGCAGTGTATTGAAGTTGTATTGTATTGTGAATCAAAATGCATCGTGACATCGTGATATGCATATCTCCCTTTCTCCATTATATAAAAATCGCTGTATGACAGGATGTACCATGATGCCCAGCTCATCACAGAGGCTGTAGAATAGGTCCTGCTCGTACACGCCTCCTCCCCAGACCCTCAGGGCATTCATGTTAGCATCCACGGCCGACTGCAGCAAGTTCTTCAGCCTTCAGGACACAAAAAGCAGTGAGCCAAAAAAGATCCAAAACAAAACATCTTGTCAAGACAGCTGATTAGTTTATTCGATTTCTCTCACATGGCGGGGCTGACCCGGTCCTGGAAGGAGTGAGCCGGGATCCAGTTGGAGCCTTTGAGGAAAACCGGCTTCTCATTGATGCGGAAATAGAAGCTCAGACCTGGAGACCCGGCGATCGGCTCCTGGATGAGCTCCACCGTGCGAAAATACACCTGCAAGGGTTAGATTTTCATCGACACTTTGGCTGAGCTGAAGGCGAAAGCAGTATAAGCTGCACGGGGTCGCCTCAAATGCCGGCAGCCCCAAATGACAGCGAGAGGTTAAGCGTTCGAAGAATTCATGTAACGTGACATCTGATATCCTGATTCATGTGGATTTTAGCAGCTCGGGGAAGTCAGACGCTGACGGCCCGTCTCACATAACCTCCTCTCATATCAGGTTTTGAGAGCAAATCTGTGCACGTTGTTTGTCCCGCTGGATAAGAGCGTCGGCTAAACGCCTAAAGCGAGCAGGCTCTAACCTTGACGTCTGCGCTCAGGGTCAAAGGTCCCTCCAGAAGGCCTTGGACAGCGAGGCGGTAAAAGGGTTGATCGCCGTGTCCGTTGGGCCACCACAGCTTCACCGGTCTACTCTGGAAAACAAACAGTAAACAGTCATCATTTACTCAAAACTGATTTGAACTCGACATTACTGCTGTCAAAACCCACCTCCTCACCAGGGATCTTTGCATCTTTGAGAAATATACAGAATAATTCACTGAGAAGTAACTAACATCTATAAAACGTCTCCTCACAGCACCTCATTAGTGTACATTTCCTCTCTGACTTCAAACCGAAAAAATCTCTGCTGCTCAGGACGACACCCAGTACCGTGTTGATGTGCAGGGTGAAGCTGCTCTCGGTCTTTCCTGGGACAAACCGAGCCGGGAAGGTCTGCTCTGAGTCCAGCTCGGCTACGGAGAGCGTGACTCGCCCGTTTGTTTCCTGCACGGCCTCAACCAGCAGTTCAACCTGAACGCTCCACTGACGGAGGCTGGAGTCTGGACATGCAGATGGACAGGAAGACGATGAGTTATTAGTGTCAGAGGAAACCACATAACAAGGCAGCATGTGAAGATAAAAAGTAGAGCTGCAACTAACAACTGTTTTCGTTGCTTATTAAACTTTGAGCATTTTTTTAATTCATTCTTGATAAAAAAAAGTTTAATGAAAAATACCTATCATAAATTAGGAAAGCCCAAAGTGATATCATAAAATTGCTTTCTTAGGCTGACCAGCAGACCCCCCAAAAACCTTAGGTATTTCATTTATAACATCATGCAACAGATTAAGTAAGCAAACCTTTTGCATTTGAGAGGCTGAACCACCAAATTCTGGTGTCTTTCCTTGATAAATTACTACAAGGATTTATCAGTTAACCAAATTATAATGCATTGTGTCTTATAAGCCCATGTGGGTTGGGCACCTTGAGTGCACGACACTTAAATAAAAATTCAATTCATTCATTCAATATAATGCATTCATTTTCTGTCGATTGATTCATCAATTTAGAGCTACTAAAATGATAATACAACATCTAAAAGATGCAAAAAAAAAAAAAAAAAACTACTGTACTAACCCTAAGGTGGAATAGCATTTTCAACTATGTTACGTGTTTATTTTAAATTACCTCACATGACATGTATCTTAAATAGTGACATCACCCTGCACAAGTGGGCATAAATTAAAATTCAGACCAATAAAACCTTCACAAATCGTTAAGCATCCTCCTATAGCAAAATAAATTTGTGCTTCTCTCCCAGCTGATATCCCACCGAGCTGGACTTTGGTCTGCCTGATTTGCATTCCACTGGCGGTCTACAACTGAGAAACATCCTGTTTCAAAAGGAAATACATCAAATCAAGAAAATAAGAGTCCATTTCATGGGCTCTTTAATATGCATGCAGTCTCCACTTTCTGGCATGGAGGCCCCGCTCCTCTGGCATCACTTCAGGCTGACTCTTGTTTTCTACAAATCTTAAAAAGCCTTTAATAGTTTGGGAATTGCATCCGATAAATAAAGACTTTTTTGGAATTACTGTTTTGCCCAATAACAGCCCCATTTATCTAAACTTTGACAGTAATGTTAGACTCGGGTGCATCGTGGAGTGACATATCCGTGATGACAGCAGCTGAGGGAGACATACTGTAGAGAGGAACGGAGGAAACGCGGACGAGCTGCAGCACATCAAACGCCTCCAAGCGAACCCCCTTCCACAGGCCGACGGTTGGGAGCGCCGGCCCCCAGTCCCAGCTGAAAGAGCTCTGCTCCTGGGGCAAAACAGGCATTGAAAATTTACATGTAGAGAGTGTGTGTGCGTGTGTGTGTATGTGGAGGCCGCCATCTCTTTGTACTGTAGACGATGTCCTGCTGTGTTTGGACTGCGTGTCTCAGGAAGCGCCGCGCGGCTCTGAAGGATGTCTTTATGTCTCTGGGACCAGGACACATTACATTTACTGCACCCGGGCCCAGTTTTGCTATTTTTAGATAAGAACTATACAGTTTTTCAAAACCCCCCTTTGTAAATCCTTGAGCTGACTGATCCTGGTAATTCAGTTGCTCAAAAAAAAAGAAAAAAAAAAAGGAAAAAAATTACATTACATAATTCAGAGCTTATTAAATAGATCTCTGCTGGACAAAATATGTTACACACTGCAAAAGAAACAGGAGTGAACTATATAAAAACTGTAAAAGACAACTTGTATGCAGGTTTCATTCAATTAACTGCACAAGTCTAACATACATAGGAAGACGAAATTCAAAGTGAAAGTAAAAATCACTGAAAATTAACCTTTTAAAGCATAAAGATTCCCAGGAGCAACTCAGGATCACACTTTGATTTGAAGTTTTAGCTCATTTAACAGTTTGTTTTAAACCTATATATGTATGCAATTCAGCCCTTCCAATGGGAGATCATGCTGATTTTTGGAGTCAAACCTATGCAAAGTTTGAGTTTTGAAAAAAAGTGAACAGAGATTTGGATCACCTAATCCCGATTCCAATGTGAATGATCCGAATCCAACAACCCATCACACTCTGTCAACAAACTGAGCCCTGGGGAACTAAACTGGGATCTGACTCCGACTCTGATGGGTTCGACTCTCAGGATGGAGCAGCAGGATGTGCAGCATCACTCACTTTCCTGATGAAGTTGACGTGACATTCCCCCTTCTGGACAGCAGGGGGGCAGTCGGGGGGGACGCTGTAGGCCGAGTGGGCTCGGCTCCGCTCCGCCGCATACAGCACGGGAGACAGGAAGCTGACGTTCAGCGCGTTCTCCCCGTCCTGCAGCAACTCTGAGACCGGGAAGTCCTGCACACCGGGAAGGCAGGTCGTGTAAAACATCATGCACAGATAATAATCCCTGAGAATCTGCTCATGTGCCACTGAACATACAAACTGACGAAACATGTTGTCTGTCGTCCCAACGGCGTGTCCATTCAGCCAAATCGACGCCGCGGTGTCCACGCCATCAAAGACGAGACGCACTCTCCGTCTGGCTCTGTTAGGGCAGCAGAACCACACACATGACTCAGCACGTGGCCTGAGCGAACAACAGCACCAGGTAGATTTGGAGTTCTTTTTTTTTTTTTTACATCATAACACTGACCTGAGCTCAGGAGACACAGAGAACGTGGTTGTGTAGGTCCAGTTGTCAAGAGCAATCCAGCGGTAAGACACATCATTGAACCTGAAGTATGGATCCTGGAAAAGCAGGAGGACAAAAAAAGAAATTACGAGTCCAATCTGCTTGATATCATTTTAAGTCCTGTTGCTGACAGCTGCTAATTTGTGCTAATATTAATTGTCATTACCTTTAAATGCAACAGTTTTAAAGAAAAAACACCTAAACCAAAATTCTCCACTGACACCCAGGTAATAAAAAACACTCCCTCTGGGGAAAAAAGTCACATTTTTTACAGTTACATTGTACTCATCACCTGACACTTTTTCATTTAAATCATAGGTGGAAAGGGTTTTTGAACTTTTTTCACCAGCAAACACACGTCACAATCTGCGTCCCAAGTGAAAACTTCATGTGACACACCGGGAGGCTGTTCGCAGGTCAAACCGCGGCTTTCAGATGGGAAGTGGGAAATTCGACATGCAGCATTTGCTTTTGAAATGATTCCGTTAGGAATCTAATCCAATTTTGGTCATCCAGGATCAGAACACCTTTAGGCAGAAATCAGCAGAAGATTTGCCTTTTTGTTCCCCGAGGAAGGGATTTTCTTGCTCCAAAAATTACTTCTTTTTTTTTTATTAAGCTGCACATGTCCATTTGATGGGATTCTTAAGATATTTTGACTATTAAATTGCTGATTAAATGTCATAGGCCTCCTTAAACACTGACAAACAGATTCAAAGTTGTCCCATTAAAATATAATATTAAAATAACCATTCAGTGTTTTTTGTACTGCAACAAATCGGAGTGAATTATAGTGAATTTAAACTATTGCTCGCTTTGCTGAGGAGCCTCTTGAGGGCCCTCTGAGGGGCCACCGGACCTCACTTTGACCCCTGCTGCACAAAACCATACAAACCCACATCACAGGGCGTGAAAACTGCAGGAAATTGCGCAATAAGTGCTGGCTGCAACAGGAAGTGAGCACATTACAACACAGGCAGGAAGACAGTGGAAAAAACAAAACACAGGCGTTCATGCGTTCATCCGTTCACCTGTATGAATCCCTGCTGCAGCAGCGCGGAGTGAACACAGCCGGGCACCTCTGCCGGAAGTGACACGGAGCTGTTGGAGTTTGTCAGCGTCCATTTGCCGTCGAGGCTGAGCTGCAGTCGCGGCTCCGGAGTCCCAAAACATCCGGATGGACTGACGGCACAGCACGCGCAGAGCAAAAACACAACACACACTTCCTGTGACGGAGCCATGACCTACACACACATGTCTGCCGCGCCGCGTGCGCCTCACACACACACACCGCCCCGGTCCGAGTTTATTAACCGGAGAAAGTCTGTTTTCATTTGGTCATGTGTCCACCTGAAGGCACTTCCGCGTCATGTGACAGTCAGCTGATCGAAGTCCTGCATGCGGAACAACAGATGGCGCGAAAGTTTGAAACTAATACAAATCATTATTGTTGTTGTTGTTGTTATTATTATTATTAGCAGTAGTAGTAGTAGTATCATTGTCTTTTGCACTGGGCTTGTCACTGCTGGAAACTATTTTATGTTTCTCTTTCCTTTTAGATGTTCCAAATAAATACATAAAAATACATAAATAAATGGCCTGTTTTTATTAGCTAAGGATACCATTTAGTCCATGATGGACCAACAGCGCTTTAATGGCTCCATTTAAGAAATATGTATGGAGAAATAAATAAAATAAAAAGATTTTTAAACGCTACTTGCAATTGTCACTCTCAACAAGTCGCTGTAAACCTTTCAATTATGTTTGTATAGTCAAGTCTTGAATTTTGAATGTAACTGTAAAACATCACGTGTGATTTACACTAGAAAAGGAAAATATTTCAGGGTGGTTAGTCTCTTTATTTTTACAGAATAAATTTGTGCCCATAAATCCTGACAGATTTAGTTTAACTGATTAAAAAAAAAGTGG
This sequence comes from Myripristis murdjan, assembly GCF_902150065.1. Taxonomy (NCBI): domain Eukaryota; kingdom Metazoa; phylum Chordata; class Actinopteri; order Holocentriformes; family Holocentridae; genus Myripristis; species Myripristis murdjan. The sequence continues at coordinate 6,749,188 of NC_044001.1, forward strand.
CAACTGTTTATTTTTTCCATACAGTTGCACAAAAGTGTGTGAAAACAGGGTTACTGAGAAAAAGAAAGTTGATTTTGCACCTCTATGTTTTTATTTAGGTAAAGACACAGGGTCTCATTCTCAAGAGGCCTGTTATCTCTGACAAAGGATCTTTAACATTTTTCACTGTTTACATTTTGAAGGCACCTATTAAACTTTTTTAAAATTTTATTTCTCCACTTGTGACTTCAGCTGGCACGCTGGTTAGTGACTGAGAGCCAAATGAAACTGTGACAGATAAACATTAACCGAATGTAATCACTGATACTGAGTGGGTGTTAATGTGAGGATCATGAGGAAACTCGGGTGAAATTAATCTTCATAAACTTGCTTCAGATGTGCCTCCCTCATTCAGTCACAACTACTGGCAGTGGCTCATTTTTCTCTCCAACACCACATTAAATAAAATACATGTCTACAAATTCAATATAACGCTTTACAAAATAAGATGACAGGTCACAGAGGATTACGCGAGAAATAATTTCACACCGGAAAGAGGAGTGTATGACTGTTCAGTGTACTTGAAACTGTGATTTAAAGACACCAGGATGCATTAAGTCGTAGAAAGTGAGTAGAAAAACAATCCAACGACACATCGGGGTTGTTTTAATGATTTAAGTAACTTTATTGAAGGGAAAACTAAAAGAGACAGAGCCATGAGTTGATTATCAACCGTCAGCTTTGCATCGATACTTCAGGGCTACAAGAAGACAGTGTTTGAGTGGGCGTAAAACTAATAGCTCTTCTACTAACGTCTAAATAATGAAAAGAGATGACAGAAAGCCTTTGAGGGGGAACCAAATTTTCCAACTGCCTAGCCTTACAATCCACTCAGTTTGCAGAAACATATCAGATACAATAGCCTACCTTTATTAACATGCATAAAATACAACATGGAAGTTATACTTTTGTTGCCTTAACATTGATATATACTGCTGTGCTTCTTTCTACACACACTTGATTGTGGAATAAAATACAACTTTTTTTTCCTCGGGTAATATGTTTCTAATAGTAACGATCAGAAGAGCATACCGACATCACACCAGTCCAGGGAGCAAAAACAAGAGCCGAGACCCGGGTTCCCACAGCTTCGTTTAGGGCCCCCTTTTAAGTGCTGCTACTTATTCCCATTAAGTGCTGTCTTGATTTAGACAGGACAATTCTGCTAATATGAAATGTTGATAATTTGGTGCAGAAATTAAAGGACTTGCAATAGAAATGACCTCCACAAAACGCTCTGAGAAACCCAGCCCAAACGTATCGTCAGTCCCGCAGGATCCAGCCGGTTACCTCGCCGGATCACGACAAGGCTGACGCGCGGGCCGGACTCGGGTCGGTTGGACCGGCGTTTACGGTGTGTGTGCAGAATAATGAGCAACATCATCGATTCTGGGTTGAATAGCAAAGTGTGTCGGCGCAGGCGAGCCCGGCCTTCTTAACTGGTGCATGCTCAAACAGAGTTCAGAACCATGGTGATTAAACTCCATATAAAACTTGGCGCAATGTCTGAACTGGCACATGTCCGAACTAGAAAACACTATCTTCTTATGAGCGCACGGGTGGGGGGAGGAGGAGGAGGAGGAAGAGGAGAAGGAGGAGGATGAGGAGGAGGAAAGGGGCGGGGGGGGAGGAGGAAATAAAACGGACTGATTAACATAAAAAAAGAAACGAAAAGAAAAAAAAAGAAATCCGGAACTTTAAGTTGGATCCAGCGACAACGTTTTCCACCGGCTTTCCAGAGGATGCCATCACATTGCGTATTTTTGTGTCCATTCTTTTGCCGTTTTGCTGTATCTGGAAAAAAAGGAAAAGGAAAAAAATCAGCCAAGGAAGACTGTACATACTTCACTGTAATGATGATGCGCACACACGTCTTCACCAAATAAATTGTTCACGACTGATTAGATTTGTTACAACTCATGCAATGTTGAATGAATCCAAATGTTGGGTGTTTTCCTGTAACACCTCACACTTCCTTATCACGGGCTGTAAAAAGGCTGAGTAAAGTTCAGGGGGACGAACTTCCGAGCAGAAAAAAAAAGTTTTCATGCTGCTGACAACAGGGCAATCCATGGGTATTTAGTTTTAACAGTCAAACTGTGGCTGAGTTTACATGAACAGAGAATCCTGACCCTAACCTGGTTTTGGTTCCGTGTATGTACATCTGACATCTCAGAATAATCCAGAGTTTGGACTCTGATGATGAGAAACCCTGTTAAAATTGCTGACTTACTTCCCTATTAAAAAACAAGCTCGTGTGGCCTGTAAACATCTCACTTGCTTTCACTTTTTGTTTCCACGGAGGGGAAAACCAGCTGTGCTTAATTTGGTGCCCAGTTGAGCCGGTCTTTACGCAGGCAGGCGTGGTGAAGATAAACCACCGAAACAGACTAGAAACTGTCAGCTGGTTTAGAAATCACATGACAGCCGGCCCCACGTGAAAACAATGGCACGGGTACATAAACAATAAATGTGCCTATCATATTATAAATAGATTTTTTTTTAAAACTAACTTGTCAAAGTGAAATCCAAATTAGGTGAGGCAGGTTTCATTTTAGGCAATACTTTTCAAAACAAAATCTCTTACCCCTTTGTGTTTTTCTTCATCTTGCTACCTTATCTAAGCAGTGTAAACAGCACATGACTAGGGTGATTTTGGCATCTAAACAGACTGCTTCAGTTTTTTTCCACCTATGGTAAGCACCCTGCTGTTGCTGAGTGGAAAAAGGTAGCTGGCAGCTAAAAGTGCTCATACCGTTTCATTGACAAACTGTTCTCGTTGTAGGCGGGACACCACAGGTCTGCCAACTGGTTTAAAAAAAAAAAAAAAATCACGGCGACAGACTCGGTCGCAGGGTATCAAAGGTGCATTCAAACAGTTTAACCCAAATAAGAGCTTTAGTGGAGTATAGCCAATTGCCAGGTTACCCTGTGCAAGTAAACACAGCCAGAGATTAGTACAATCACCTAAAAATACTGATCAGTCCCACACTGCAGACGCATATTCCAGTGAATCAGAACGAAAGCCCAAAACTTAAACTGGAGGCTCCAGGGGGACACTGGAGAGGCAGCGACAAGCGCCTCCGGGTGTGCCAGTGCGACAAGAACATCACAAAAACACATCGACCAAATTCATACCACTAGCCAAGATGCAGCGCTGGCTCTTGGCCTTACCCTAAAGCGTGGCATACTTCTCTGTCCACTCCCGCGCTAGTTTATTATACCTGACAGAGTGAAACTTGGTTACATAATGGATTCAGGCTGGACATACACTTGAATTTTTCAGGTCTGTGAAGCTTGCATTGTAAATAAAAGGTACACTCATTATAAGGGTAGTCGTTCCTTTTGGAGGAGGGCGTCGTATATAAAAATGCACATAAAACATAGAAAACATGTACTTACTTCTGGGTATCTGTTTTATAGATTCGTGCGATCTCTGGCACTAGCGGGTCATCTGGGTTTGGGTCACATAGGAGTGAGCAGATGGACAGAAGAACTGCGAGAAACAGGAGAGAACAGTTTGATCCTGTTTGTTTTTTTTTTTTCAACTGGGCTGCCAGGAACCTCAAACTAAAATGGTCTCTTTTGTGTTCTGTGTTTTTGCCTTATCTATACAAATAAACTAACCCTGGCTCTGTGGAAGGCATACATCGGGCCTGAGTGTTCGACATTTCCTGTAACATCTAAACCAGGCGTCGACACAGTCACTCAGGATAGTGTAACAACAAAAGGAATGATGTCACACTCTATTATCATGACCTCTTCCGCATAAAATGACAATTGGCATCCAACAGCACAATTCATGTTATATGGCTTAAAATAAGTCAATTTAAAGCTTAATTGCTCACCAACTTTACAGTTTGCAATTCATCTGGAAGCATAACAGAACAAGTACAATACATCATTTGGAAACTTTAATGCTGTTACCAGGCGGGGTGGCATGTGACCCCCTATTGATTTACCTGACAAAGATAAATTTGGGATGTCCTTTGACAATTTAATGCCATGGAGGCATTAATTATGTAACAATAAATACACAGTAAGTAGTCGTGCAGTGACTGTCTGTACCTTTAGAAATAGTAAGCGCTGGAGACCACTGCGATCTGAGAATATCCAGACAGATACTGCCATTACTGTTAATATTTGGGTGGTAAATTCTTGTTGTAAATGCAACCTGAAAAAGAAAAAAAGAAAGGAGCATGCTATAAGAACAAGGAAAACAATGTCCAAACATACGTCAGCTTGATGCTTTGTGACTGTTTGACACAGAGGGAAAGGCTAAGGCCAGTTCATCAGCCGCCTCTGGAATAATAAGTCATTACATCCCGGCACTTGCATAAGCAGACAACATAGTAAACAATACAACTGAACTCAATACAATACAATACAATGAAGGCACGCTTTTAAACTTTTATTTGAAAAAATGTTATTGTATTATAGAATGGTAGTGTGTAAGAATTTGATGGTGATGGTGACTTCAGCTATACAGGAATTAAATGTTTCAAAAATCCAAGGTATTCATTCCCATGAACGTAGTAGTCATGTTTAAACAGTGCGTGTATATACTCTAAAGCAAACTTTAGATAGCTGGTTTGTTAGGTGAACGTATAAAAGGCTGAACAACAAGATAAGAGGCTAAACTGATGACAAAAAGAAACCTTGAGCTCTTGTTTATGTGTGACCAGGCATCCTAACTCACCTTGGGTGGTTTGAAGGGGTAGTCTGTTGGAAAATGAATTGTCAAGAAGAAAACTCCTCCCTGGTATGGACTATCACTCTGAAAGAAGGAAGAACAATTACACACTTGAGAGAAAATAATCTAAACCAGCTTCCTGCCATTTGTAATCAAATAAGTTGCATCAAATTTCAGCCCATATAGTCCAAATCTGAAGCATCCAGCATCAGAGTGACGTAGCTTTTAAAATAAATAAATGTCATATATATCATGTACTTACAGGTCCCATGATTGTTGCTTGCCAGTGAAACACTGCAGAGAACACAGAGGGTGAGAGTTAGCGATCGGGGAACTTCAACTGTGAAGCCACATAAAAGGCACAGATGCAGTGAGAGACAGGAACTGGGTTTACACCTCTGACGGCACACTGACTGTCAACACTGTCTTTGCAGCACCTCACTGACACCATTTCCCTTTTGTTTTCTCGGAAATCACCTCTATTTGTAGCCAAGGTGGTCTGCCAAAAAACTGTTTTGTTTGCATAGGAAATGTTATATAGGTTCCCATGTTTATTTAGATCACTTGGCTATTTTTTATTGGTAGAGTTAAGCAAATTGTGACAAGCCTGCCTACTCTTAACACTGCTCCTAATCCTGTCTGTGCCTTTGCAGGTAAATTAAAAAGACAAAACTACAGTGTTTGGTGAATTTCATACTGTCCTGCAGTAGTGGTAGATTGTGTTGTGCTCATTCATCACCGCTGACAGTGCACTTGATTCAACACTTCTAAAAATAGACATCAGGTTATCAGGTTTTTTTCATTCTGCATTATCACTTGACACTTAGGTTATACATTATCCTTAAAAATGTACCAAAATCTTTTAATTTTGTGCCATCAATCAGGTGTAACTTTTTTTTCCCCCTTCCAAGCAGCTGATGTCTCATTCTGGGAGAGAAGTCGTGCCATATGTGTATTCAGGTATTATCTAACTATAAACAGGAGTGAGACACTTACTGTCATCGCCCACCGGGCCTGCTGAGCACTGTGCTGGAGGGTCACGAGCCAGGTCGTTAAGCTCCTGTAACAAAGACAGGGTTTGAAACAGTGACTGATTAGTCTGTGTCGATCCTCTCCGAGACAAAGCGATGACGACAATCGCACAAAGACTGAGTACCACTTAACATCCTGACACAGGGTTAGATGCCAATATGGAGCCTGCAGTACTGACGAGATAACAGAGAGGACTGAGGAAATAAGAGACGCTAATGAGGGAGGTTAAGTTTTGGGTGGCGGTCACTAGGGGCGAGAGAGAAAAATCAATTGACTTAAGTATCGCAATCCTTTTTATTACCGTGTCTTTATTATCATTTTTTTTTTATTACTGAAATCGGTTCAAAGTAAAGGTTTTGCTATCATATAAATCATGACGACCTAAGGAATCTGTCATGCTAGGTTGTCGGCGAGGAGCTAAATATTGTTCTATATTTTGGCTAAATTGTGGTGAGGGGAAAACTGGCATGGCCGTTTTCAGCGGGGTCCCTCGATCTCTGACCTCCAGATATCTTAATTAAAATAGGTTGTCTGGGCACCCAGAGGTCTCCCTTTTACAGAAATGCCCACCTTATGATAGTCCAATTCAGTATGAGAAACAAACCATGCATCTGTTTGCATGCAGAGAAAATGTGTTTTGGTGTATTTGTGCATACTGGTGCCTGAACAGTCGTGGGGCTGCATGAACTGGGTATGAATGGAGAGCTGAGACTCTTGTGGTTTCAATGAGCCACATTTTATTCATGTGAGATGATGTTAGCCCCCACAGTCGCCTTGTCACTGTATAAAACGGCCCACTGTGACCTTTGGGATAATCACAGCTTTACGAAACTTTATACCCACAAACTAGAGGATAATTCAAGCACAATAACTTGTGATATCAAATCGCAACACATATAAAATCAGCACCCAAGTATCACGCCGGTATCAAGTCACGAGATAAACATATTGTCCCAGTCCTATAGTCTCCAGGCTCGACTGCAAGATGAGACATGAGTGGCTACTACTGTCTCATGTTATTTATAGGCCTCCAGCTATTTTGGAGTGAGGTGGTGGGGGGCAACACCCACCTTGGGCCCCCCTATGGGCACATACTATTTCACTTTTACTTTATGGATTTTCCCCAGCAGGAAGTTCAGCTGCCAACACGGAAGATTTTGAGTCCATGTTAGGAGCAGAGCAGAGGTTTCGGTCTGCCATCCGCTTTGCCAGCACACGCTGAACCAGTAGGATTGCATACCAGAGCAATGCATCATGAAAACATGACAAACTGCTCGGATTTCCTCAATGAGTGACGTGAATCGTAGATGTCTTACCTAACCCTAATTGCTGACGACGTGAACAGCCTTAGGAACCACATCTGAGTACACTGGGTTGTACTTAGGTTATTCTGTTGTTCTGTTGTTAGGTTATTCTTATTCTGCTATACTTAGATCTTATTCTTTATTTCTATTTTTTTTTTTATTTATTTAATCTGTGGATACTGCTGAAGAAAATGTGAATTTCCTGCAGGATGAATAAAGTGTCTACCTACCTACCATCTGATGAGGGATTCAAGTGAAGGCTTGTTGCCATCCCCCCCCACCCCCCATCCCCCCAGACGGCATTCCCCTTATCTGTCTGATCGAGTAAAGGTATGACATGTTGGGCCATATTGGACATAATACGTGGCCTTTTTTACTGCGATGGTGCCCCGGGCGAGCACAGTTGCTAAACCTTAACTAACCTTAACCTTCATGTTGGTTGCTAGCTTGACGCTGCTAGCAAACAACAAAAAAAAAATCCCCTCGCCATCCACCCAACCATCCATCCTTTCGCGTTTTCCACTCGAGCACCCAACAGTGAAACTCAAGTCATTCAACCCCGATACACACCAAACGTTTACACACGTCAGGATTGCTGCGGGCTAACACACATTTCCAAGAACATGTTACACCACAGCTGTTAGCTCGTTAGCGTTTCACAAGGAAGTAACGCTAACGGTACGCGAGTTTGCCTTTCCTAGTAAAGCGACGGCATTTCTCATCGACTTACATTTATTTTCAACACCCTTTGATGAGTTTTAACCACAACCAACATCCGCCTAACCGTGACCTTTACTTTATATCACCCATAACCTTAAATAAGACGACATAACAGCGACCTGAAATGTAAGAAAAATCCGTCGCTTTACTAGGAGACGCAAATGGCCAAACGCTGAATATGGGAGGCTAACGCAGCGAGCTAAGCCATCTTACCTTGTGGATCCTTTTCAGCGCCATCCTCTCTCGATGTTCCCTTAGACTTGAATGTTTTAGGTCCAAATAATGACGGGCAACTGTGATATGCCAGGATGATCAACTATTTACTGGCAAGTGACGTTAGGTCAGCTCGACGGCCTTTCTTCTTCGAGCTAGCGTCAAGGTAACGCTAGCTGGCTAGCGAGCTCAAGTACGTACGCACGGAGTTGCCAACAATGCTAGCGATCTTATCCGGTTTATTTTCACCGCAAGACGGACGCCACCCGACGCTTTGGTAGTATCTCTACTTCCTCGGTAGTTCGTACTTCTTATATCAAATAGCTGGTGTCCCTTTGTGGCGAAATAACTGCGTTTATGAGTAGAAGTAAGAGCAACAGAAGCGTCTCTTCCCGTTGTCTGTCGATACTGTTGGCTAACGAGCGGCTGTCTACGCGTATTTAAGGCGGACCACGTGACCAGGAGTGACAGGGGAACAGGGTTGCCAGGTCTGATGTTTTTCACGCCGATGAGGACTGTTTTTTTTTTTGTTTGTTTGGTTTGGGGTTTTTTTCTTACATTAAGAGTCAACTCAACACAGATTTACAGGTAAAAACATGATCACGCGTGAAAGCTGAGACTGAGACTGGCCTAATGTGTTTGTTTTTTTTTAGACATGCGCTCTGTCCTGAAGTCACACCTCTGACTTCACTGATAAGTCAAGTTAATGGACATGGATCAGACTACCTGAGGACACCTGCGTCCCTCCAGGTAAATCCACTGCAGTCACTGCTCCTGCCAGTGGATTAAACTGATTATTTCTGGGGGGAGTAGATTCACAGTGGTAATTTACATCGCAAGTAAGAACTACTGGCCAAATTCACCTCCATTGCTCAAGTCTCAATTAAAAATATACACATTTTCACTGGCTTTTCTTGCTTTGGATACAATTTCCTATTTTATCATTATATTCAGTGTTAATGACTTTTACTAATCGGCTACAATGGCCTAAATTGAATTTGATTTCATTGCTGATTTTGTTTTTAACCTCAGTTTTTATGGCTGAGTTTGTTTACAAGGTGTTTTATTTTGCTCCAGTGTCTTCATTCTTTTTTGATGTGCAACTTATCACTTTCAAGAATTTGTTTTGACTTGTTTTAATTTTTATGTAATGTTTTAATCTGTTTCACACTGTGCAGCACTTTGGGCAATGCTTTGTTGTACTGAAATGTTGACTTTATCTTTCCTCTAACTAGCACTTTTAATACATCAACAATAATAATAGAAATAACTTCAAAAGACACAAACTTATGTTTAAATGTACTGAACCTAAAATAAATGGGGAAAAAAAGAGAGTGTTACATTGGGCTTGTTTGTGAGCATGGTTTCAGTGATTCAAAGATGGAAAATCTTGCCAAACTGGCAACCCTGCGGAGAGGATGTGATGGCAGACTGATTACAAGGCTGTTCAACAAACATGCCTGAAGTCATGTCAGTGTCTGGGCCTGCTTTGTAAAAAAGCCCAAATGTTAAAAGTAATATTCTGCCTAACAGGAATAAATGTGACTCATAATGTTGACGTAGTGCGCACCAAGTCAGGATTTAATTTGTAGTAGACTAAATTTAAAAAAGAAAAGAAAAGAAAAAGAAAAAATATAGGTTACATACTGAGACGAGTCTATTCAGTGGAAAATGTTTTTTTTTTTTTTTCTTTTTTGTCAGATTGCCTCACAAAAGTGACATCACATGAGAGCAGGTATGCTTTACAAAAAAAAAAAAAAAAAAAAAAAAAAAAAAAAACAGGACAATGGGAAAATTAAATTAAAATAAATCAACGACCATTTCAACTTCTCTAAGTAAAACATGTTTACTTGTAACCCTGCTACATTTCTGTAAGCACGATAACCGCTTTACATAGAGTTCATTTTTTTATTTTTTAAAATTTCTGTACAGATGTACCATTAGGATGACATTTTCCATCCAATACAAGATTTATTCTGTCTCTAGATTCAATTCAGTCTCATTTTATTTACTAAACAGGAGCACATTCATTATACTGTCAATTAGAGGATACAATTTTTTCCCTCCTGGTTCATGGATAGAAGGCAAATGTGTTTCAGTTCACTTTTTTGGGGGAGAATCGCCCCGTCACACCCATCAAGGCACTGATGCAGGGCGGTCGCTGTTCTCTGCGGGTGGCCGGGGCGTCTGCGGGACAGGACCGGCCTCTGCCAGCCCGTCCAGGTCCGAGTGTGAGTGTGTGTCGCGCCCCGTCTGAGAGAGACCTCTGCCTAACAGTTCTGTGTTTTCATTGCTTGGTTTCATAGAGATTTGGCTGACGGGGCTCACACCAGATGAGTCAGCCTCATCGTTTTCCTCTGGTGAGTCGAGACTGTCCCACGATTTAGGCGTCCCATCCCAGGCCGCTGTCTGACCATCAGTATCTGAAGCCCCGACTTTTACAATTTGTGTCTTTTGAGTTTTTTCCTCAGGCAATGTTGCGTCACATCCGTTTTCACACGGCGCATTTGTTTCTTCAGTCGAGTTCATCAATTCACTGCCATCAACGAGGTCCACTTCACCGTTTTCCTCGCTCTTACCATTACTGATTTGTTGTCCTGCACAAGAACAATCAGAGCTGCTTTCGTCAAGCGGTTTGCAAATCCCGGCTCCCTCAGAAGCAGCTCTGCTCTCCCCGTGATCGTCTTTCATGGCGTCAAGCGTCGACGATGGCGGTGATGAGTTTGCCGCTGTGAAACTCCTCGCCGCGTCTCCAGCCTGCTTCTCGCCGTTCTCCTCACTTGAGCCGTGCGTGCTGACCAGACCGTTTTTATCCGCTGTTACACGGGAGTTAGAAATGCCCCCTGAGGAGGAGGAGGAGGAGCCTGACACTGGACTCACAAAGCCGACAAAGTCTCCACTGGAGCTGAAACGAAGGCCTTGGACGGCTTTTCTGTGATGGTCGTCTGGTGGGTTTTCATGAGATTTGCCACAGGCGGCCTCCTCAGACGTCTCTGTCGTCTCTCCAGGAGGAACTGGGTCACTCGCGGCCTCCTCTGCAGCACCGCCAGGGGTCTGATCTCCGTCTTGTGCAGCCAGATCTGGCCCCGTGTCTCCCTGCGGCGGTGCTGCCGGGCGTCACCCGAACCCTGACTCGGACCCGGTGGGGAGGGCCGCACTGCTTGGTGGCACATGGGGCAGGTCTCCTGAACGTACAGCCACTTGCGGAGGCAGTTTCCGTGGAAGAAATGTCCGCAGTATGTGATGACAGCAGAGCTCATTTCCTGAGGAGGGAGAGAGAGAAACACGTTTGACTCAAAAAGACAAAAAAGCTCTTTAATCTCTCATGTGAAGTTATCATCAAACATTAAGATCTACACCTTGTTTCTGTTTACCTTTTTACAATTTGGATTGATTTCATCCATTAATCTGGCAAGTATTGTTTCAATCAATCATTTTAAGTGTTAAAAATAATGATAAATGCTCATGGGAAGTTAGCAGAGCCAAAAGTGATGTCTTCATATTGCTTTTTCAGTCTGACCAGCCGCCAAGAAAAAGAAAGAAAAAGTATTCATTTTATGATGACATGAACAGAGAAGATAATCTTAGCATCTTAGTGATCTGAAGTAAGCTGGAAACAGCAGATATTTGGGATTTTTACTTGATAAATGACTAAAACAATCAATTATCCAAATCATAATAAATTATTTTTCTGCCGATTGACTAGTCAGTTAACAAACTCATGAATTCAGTGCTAGTTTTAACAAAAATCATGGCTCAGAGTCAGAGAATGGTGCCTGATCTGCACGTGGAGAGGTGGGGCTCAGTGTGTAAGCTATCACTCATGATCTTTCTTAGATCATCGGTGAAGCAAATGTAAACATCAATACTTCATTTTTGTTTTCCTGTCACAGCGTCAGCCATGTCAGTGTTTGTCCGTCTCTGCTGTCAGACCGTGAAACAGGATCGATAACTCCATCATTTCACTACGGCGACCTGGCCCGTGTGTGTTACGCTACAACGATAAGATGGCTGACCTGGAAGCAGATGGAGCAGACGTCGTTGTGCTGCTGCAGCTGCTCGGCCGTGGCTCTGGGGAGGGAGTTGATCTTTTTGGCCGCTTCCTGTCTGAGAAGGAAGCTCCTCCAGCCGGACTGCGCTCGGAGCCAAACGTTGAAGTAGGAGTGGATGATGATGACGGAGGCGCCCATCCAGCTCCACTCGCCGAACAGCGACTCCCAGGTGCCGTACGCCACCACGCAGAGCGCCACCACGAACTCCAGCACCCGGCTGACGGCGTTCACCCAGTAGATCACCTCGTCCAGGCTGTCGATCGGGTCGCTGCGGAACAGCTCCACCATGAAGAGCGAGTAGATCAGCATGGTGCCTGTGACCTGCGACACACAACACATCTTCATTTATTAGATTATTCAAAATATTCAGCCACACAGAGAGAACTCTGTCACTCATTTCTTGATAGGAGACTTTTTCCTTTTAATAATCCCTTTAATTTGGTTTAAACGAGGAGTTGAACACTGAACATGGGCTTGATAAATTGATTGATTGATAGGTTGCCTCCTCTGTCATCATGAGAACCTGTTGCCAAGTGAAGGTTATAAATATAAGCATGTAAAAAATTAACAGCTTGAATAAGGCTGCTGTGCTTTGTTCTGTTTTGAAAACTGTAACTGTGTAAAATCCCTGCTCTGTTTTTTGTGCTTGTCTACTCTAAACAAGGTTTTGTTAAGTTACCTCTCTTGTCCTAAAAGGCTTTTGACTGCATACAAATTTAGCACATTTCCTGCCTGCTGATTTATGCAGGTTTGGTAGCTGCTTTATGCAGCTGGCAGGAAAGGCCATGTGACTCTTCTAGTGAAGACTGCAGCAGTGAAAACATGTCATGATAATCAAAAGAAGGAAAAGTTTTATGGGTATTTGCAGACTAAATCAACCTTTTCAAAATGAACTGCAGCAGCTTTAGTGCAACAAAGTGCAAGAAAGTCATACCTGAAGAGACGTGAGCATACAGCTGGACACCAGTATGAGGAGCCAGAAGTCCATGTGGAAGAACTGGGAGATTTTATAAGCCATGAATCCTGGGAACACCAGCAAGACCAGACACATGCTGAGGCCACGGAAGTGTTTCCATAAACTCCTGGAAGCACAAAACAAATGCCATACGATAACACCGATGCAAACAACGCAAAACCATCAAAGTCCTTTGGAAAATGAGTTGATCTCCAACATTTTGTAAATCGGCTCTTCATGCTGTTACCTATTGCGGGATGCGCCCAGGGCTAGAATGACCGGGTCTGTTATCTCGATCATGGATTGCAGAGTCGAAGTGACCACGATGAAGAGGATGATGCTGAGGAGGAAGGTGCGCTGAAGTGCTTGCATGTCCAGCAGACCCGTCTGAAGCGCAAGCAGCAGCAGAGTGACTCCCTCGGTCACACCTCTGAAGGCAGAGAGTGATAAAAAAAAAAAATAAGAATACAGAGGAGAAGTTTACACACAAGTTACCAGATACGTCAGCAAATTGATTCTGCAGCAAACTGTGCTCAACTCTTTCTTGTATCACTTATTTTTACATTGCATTTGTGTTATTATATTCAATATTCCCTTTTCCCTGAATCGCTAAATCATTTTATTGCGCTGCTCAATAACATTTCATCTGATCTAATCCAAACTAATCTTTAGAGTGATGTTGCTATACCCAGCCTTTGTTCATATGGCCCTTGGTGCCGCGTGTGCAAATTGGTAATCGCATCAAACACCAGATGCTCATCCAGACGGGATTAAAATTTCCCCAGGATAACAGAATTAAGTCAAAATACAGTAGGAAGACCACAGGGAGGAGGGGAGATAGGTGCACAAAACCACTGGTATGTTTGTTACGGAGGAGATCAAATTCTTGTGGTCCTGACCCAAAAAATTACCAAACATTAAAAATGTTTCTGAAAACACAAATGTGGAATACAGAGGAGCAATGGGGCAAATAAATATCCAAAGAAAAATGCTTGTCAACACAGCCATTTTTTACCCCTTAACGCAGTATAAAAATACACATTAAAGTGGCACTTTTGACTGTTTCAAAGCATCATCAGGCCAGCGATGTTTCTTATATTTGCATTTGTTTGATCACACGGTATTTAAAAAATTATGCATATTTTGAAGCATGTTAAAACACTGTGTTACGTAAAGGAGTAAGTGATGAAGTTCATGACTCATACGCTGCAAAGCTATCCATCTTAACGGGTCTTTTAGTCTCTTATTTGTTGTTAAAATTTGGTTTATATTTTTTTCTGTCAGTGGGATGATGTTGAACTGCATGTTTCTACTGATCAACTGCATCACTTCAAGATATTTATGCTTGTTGCTGGAAAAAGTCTTGAAACGAGAGAAACTGCATCAGAACCAAGTGGGACTGTGTCACCCCACTCAGAAAAACAGGATTTAGTCTTTGCAGTGTATGGAAAGCCAATGTGGTATGCCACATGAAGAACTGCAAATATAAGGAAAGTCCTTGGCTGAAGTGTTTGAAGATACAGTCACACTGGCAAAAGTGCCGCCTCAACATGTATTTCTATACCGTGTTGACAGGTACGGTCCCACCTGTGCATGACGTTCTCGTTCTGCACCGCGGCGTAGCCTCCCAGGTAGAACTTGCACAGGTTGAGCAGTCCCAGAGCCAGGTAGGACACCACGAAGGTCAGACCCAGAAGGGAGTAAGGTGTGGCACAACATTCAGAAACACTGTGGAGTTTAGAAAAATACAAACAACCCCACTCAGTCAAGAAACACAACACCGGTAATGGGGCTGGGCGACTCACAAATCACTGCTGGTGCTTTCACAGCATATTTACACAAATTTTACTTTCATTTCAATGAATTAGAGATCATAACTGCCCTCTCTCTGTGCGTCTTGGGTCAGGACGTGGTCTATTCTTTCACCAACGTGTCCCGGGTCACACTGAAGGACCGCCTACTCAGCCAGAGTCCTCTCCATAACTGTGAAGGTGCTTTGTGGTCTTACTTTATTTTTATCCACTGTTTGGCCGTGTGTGCACTGGATACCCTGCTCTACCAAATCCATAATCCTATAATATTCTTATTACAGAGTGTTTCTACCAGCCAAGTTGAGATCCCATTTAACAGTGTAAAAAGTGAATTAAAAGCCACATTACATCAAAACAGCTGTGAAGCTTCAGGATATTTAATTTATTTTAACCCCCGCTCAGGTAAAAACTATAAGCATATGTTCTTTGCCTGACTGTAACAGTGATTAAGAGCTCCAAATAAACCGGAAGTTGATCTACACAAGGAGATTTTTGACAAAACAATCATTAGTAATGTGGGTTTGATGACGAATCAGGCAGAGGCAAACAACAGCACAGCTACAACAGTGTGGCACATTCAGAAAACTGCATCCTTTTACTGTAATGCAGCTTTTAAAACCATGAAAAGATTATGATATTCGAAATCCCAGATGATAACTAGTCTGATATCATGATATTGATATAACATCGACATACTTCCCAGCTCTAGCGTATAAAGTCAGGTAGATGGACGTATGATGTGAGACACAAATACACAGTAATTTCTATATTCGCACATGAACACAGAGATAAACACAGGAGCATCAACAATAAAGATGTGACTGAAAAATTCCTCAAGACCTTGTGAAGGCCTTGTGATCACAGAGCTCACACACTTTCACACGCTCACTCTCTCTCTCACACACACACACACACACACACCTTGTGAGCAGAAAAAACATGATTCCCTGATGGCCCGCGGAGGCGTTGCCGGTCATGGTGTCTGAGCACAGCTGGACGACGAACAGAACGAACCAGAAGACACTGAAGAGCACTGGGACGGCAAACTGGTTCCACAGAGAGATTCCCACGGCCAGCAGGCGGTACAGCTCTATCACCTGGGGGAGGTGGGGACCAGTGTAGCGATGAGTAATTAAAAAAATAACAAAATAAAACATGGAAAGCACTAAAATAGAGTCTGTATTTAGAACTGAGGCTCTCCAACAAAACGGGGAAAAAATGCAAAAAGATTCTAGGAAAACAAGCACATGCAAAATATATGTGACCCTGATGTGCTTTTTATTTACTTTTTTAAATAAATGTTTTTCCGGTATTCAATAATTATGCCTGAGGAGGACCAATAACTGCAAAAGCAAGAAATTAAGAGGCAAAAAGAGATTTCATTCTAGACTAATGCAACAGAAAAAAGACATCAAAGTCACGAGCAGTTGCAGTGTTGAAGTTTTCTAAGTCTTTGAAAAGCCTCCACAAAGGACGCGCTGCTTGCATCACAAGCCAAATCAAGTCTTCCCCATGTTTTACATTAACATTTTAGAAGTCGCTTCAGAGGAAGAGGAAGCAGCACAGTGACAATGTAGTGGTTTCACAATAAAAGTACCTCCACCTTCCCCTCACCTCTCATCTCTGTACCACACTGGCCTTCTTTCACCTGTGGCGTATCAGCTGTCGTCTTGTTATCTTTCTGGCTTTGTTACTCTGCTAAATGTCGTCCCTTATGTTTCATGCTAATTTAAAAAAAAAAAGTGAACCTCCAACTGAAGCAGCTCTGAGTAGGCAGCCCTGGCCAGGCGATATGGCACAAAGAGATTCGAGAGGAGGAACATGGCGATTCCCGCTCCGGTCAGGCCCATGGAGAAGGTGTTGACAGTTAGCAGCGTGGCGTGGGGCGCGGCGCAGAGTCGGGCCAGCAGGGGGAGCATGTGAGCGGAAAAGAGCCACACCTTTCTGGTCTTCATCAGGAAGGCACACAGAGTGCTGAGAATAATCTGGCCTGAGCAAGACAGAGAAACACACACAAGATCACAACAGCTGCCAGGCGGCGGCGGCGGCACCATTCTCACGTCTAAAAAGAAAACCACCATTATTAAAAATGATTACTCTGGATGACGGATAAAATTGTTTTACTGCAATCAATATCAGCATCTGAACTTTTCAACCACACTGGGCATTCTAAGAAAAATGAAATATCTCAGTCTTATCAAAGTTGCAACATTTTATAATTACTTTTTGTGGAAGCTGAAACTGCAGTATATGAATATAAATAATGTGAATTACATTGTAGCTCTTTAGTGAAGCAATGAACAAATAATTTCTTCTTGTTATTATTATTATTATTATGATACAATACCATGTTAGAATTAGTTTAAAATACAAGTAAAATCATGTAAAAATGATGATAAATATGTGAAGTTATGTGACAACTTAAGAATAGGGATACAGACACTGAAGAAAAAATATGACTATTGAAATAAGTAAGTTCCCACAGACTTTAATTAATGTTTTTATGGCCAATATGTATTAAATAGAATAAATGCTATGAATTTGAGTTTAGCAGTGAGACTCACTAGTTAGTGCAGAGACGAATCGGTTGAAGGCCAGAGAGTCGAGGTACACCGCTCCTTCATAACCATACTGCACCTCCTCACGCACATAATCCCTGTAAAACAAATTAAAACCAAAAACACGGCAGTTACATAAATGGATGTCGGCGGTGTACTTTTTCAAGACAGATATGATCACAAGGACATACTGTAAGCAGGTGGGTTGTATTGCACTGCATTTGGCTCATTTGTTTACAATACCAATCCTTCAAGTGGGGGAAAAGACATAAGGCTGACACGTCCTCATTCAGGGACACTTAAATGATATCATGTCCTGTCCTTTACACTGCTGGGCGTGAAGCCGGCAGCCTCTCCGCTTATTGAAGCCTCTGGTTGTTATCCGGTTACAAAACAAAACCTGAAAGCAAGTGAGCAGCGATCAACAGTGGTCTGAAGCATCAGAAGCGGAGATAGTCTATCTCTAAAATCAAGGACGAGCATCTTGGCAGCACGCTTGGCAGGCTGAAGGATATTGGATACACAGAGGGAGGCACACCGCGAGCGCAGCCAAGTGCTGTCGGGAAAGACAGCCGATCACGGTCCAGCATATCTAGGATGTGTAGTAGTAGTAGCACTGGGGCGTCTCACTTGGAAATCTGATGCCCCACGTATAGGAGGAGGGCGGCGAGGATGTGGAGGTAGAGCGTCACGATGTGTCTCAATGGAAGAACCAACACCACCACGTTTATCAGATGACCTGGAGGGCAAAGAGGAACGGTTACGCTGTGTTGCCCCTGTTTGCTGTTACTTTAATTAGTCAGTGACTGGTTGACAGAAAATTAATCGTTAGAATTTAGCAATAATTTCAGTCAATCACCAGCGGAAAAAAAAACACCCAACATTTGCTGGTGACAGCTTCACAAACTCTACGAATGACTTGCTTTTCTCAGTTTCATATCACTGCAAAATGCAAACAAACATCCTCCGCACACCTGAGTCGCCTTTATGCAGGTGTGTGCAGCAAAAATAGACCCAATGTGGAAAGCAGGTCGCTCTGCACACCGCTGGGACCTGCAACAAGCCGTTCACCACGCAAATGACCAGCTACTCTGACATCAGCTCTTTGACATCCGGTGTGACTCTGCACAGTACATGATACGTTATCGTGCATCATTTCCTGATTGCTTGATTGCCTGTGCCGTGTTTCATACACCGCTGTGTGAGTCTCAATTCATGCAGGCCTGAGGAAGGTCTCTGGCTCAAACATCATCACTTTTGAGAGTAAAATCAGATTACAGCGAAGATTACAGCAAAGAGGAACTTCTTGAGTTCTTCATATCATGACAAAACAAAACATTTTGAAGTTTGTTTTTTTTTTTTGGCTGCTGGAAGTAATATGAAAACATCACTTTGGGCTTTATCATTAGTTTTTAACATTTTAAAAATAACCAATGCAGCTCTAGCATCATTAAACTGTTAGTAAACCAAATCAAACTTCAGCTTTGGAGTTTTATTAGTCTATCGTAACACTATCCATATTAAATGTACTTATTTGGCTGCCTAAACTATAGATAAGCAGTAAATCAAATGAATTAACAGCATCATCATCAGGAAATTATACACTGCCAATACACAGTGGCGCAGGGGAAGCATGGTAAACCGATGCATGCAACCTGGTTATGTTACACTAAGCACTTACCCAGGTAGTACATGTTCCAGATGACATACTTGTATTTGAAGAGCATGTCTTCGTTTTTGGCCTTGAGGTGCTCTGTTAAGCCATCAATGTCACATTTGTACAGCAGGTCCAGCACTAGTATGCTTGGCACCCTGAGGGCAACGTTGGCAAGCTCCTCCAAACGAGGCATCTTGAAAGCAGCTTTTTTTTGTTTGTTTGTTTGTTTGGTTTGTCTTTCGGAGGGGCCGAGCAGGGAGTTGGTGTCACATGCCGTCTGTTGTTCTGCACGACACAGTTGATTCACCCAGCTTGACTAGTGTTTAGCTCGTCTTCTTGTCATCTGCAAGCACAATATTAGAAATAACCTGCTATTACGACTCGTCCAGGCCTGTGCTGCTGCTTAGCTGCCCACCAACTTTGTGAGAAGTGCACACTTTAAATAACGACCATATTGCCATTATAAACCCTTGAATTAGCAGGTGTAAAGGCATGGTACAGAGATGATATCGACGTACTTACTTTGCACAGTGTCTCCCATCACTGACGAACAGCCATTTGCTAGCTAGGTGCTGGTGTTTAGCTCGCACAGCGGCTAGCAGCATGTTTTCCTTCACACCGCGACGCAAATGTGTTGATTTATTTTGTTTTCCCGGAAGTTCCGCTTGTTCGAGAGATTAAAAAACAGCCTCCATAGAGAAAAAGAAAGCAGGTAGCGTTGTATTTAACGATATAGCTGAGGCTGGGGAGAGACACTTCAAATGCAATGTTATGATCCCATTCGCTTGCGTGGCCATTTCCCATGTACACGTCACAACCGGAGAGGACCAATCGCATTCGTGAAAACGTCTCGATTTCAAAATAAAAGTCGTGCAATTAACAAGCCGAAAGATTATTGATCGTGGTTTGCGGGCACAAAGTTACTACTGTTACCACCGCTGCCACGACTGTTTCCTCTTTTTTTATTACTTTTACTGCTAATTTTATAACCACTACATCTACTTTTATGATTACTAGTATTATACTGATAGTAGCAGTGGCAAAAGTTGTATTGGTGGAATTATTGATTAACAATTCTATGGATCCTTTATTGTTGAGGACTGGAACAACAGCTATTTATGCCAGCAAAAACTTCTGGTCCTATTTCTAAAATTTCACAAACATAAAAGCAAGCATGCAAAAGCAAGCGTGAGCAGCTGTCTCTGTTTTTTTATCTGCAAGAAATCCTGATGCAGGTGTTTAGGTAATGAGACCAGAGATAAGGAAATGGCAGCTATAAAGCAGGTTCAAAATGATCCATCCTCATATTTCAAACAGTTGCTCCTCTGAAGCTCCTGAAGCACAAACCTAAACCTAAATATTTCAGTAAAGTGTGTAAATAATGCATGCGTGCACAAGATATGAGATACAGGGAATGATAAAATGTTTATTGCTGTTGTTGTGTGTGTGTGTCATTTAAACTGCCATTCGTTTCCTCTCAGGGTTTATCTGATTTGTTTCAGTCCCCAAACTGCTGCACACCTGCTGTTTCAATGCAAACACATACAAAAAAAAAAAAAAAAAAAAAAAAAAAAAAACATTAGCATCCTGTCAAACCAAATCAAGAAATAAAGCCAAATATTCACCGATGGTAAATAACCATCACCACCAATATCCATCCCACTTCCATTTATCATTTGAAAGATAGATATTTAGCCTTAAAGTTAAGGTATTAGGATTTAAAATAAAATGTTAACTGAGGTTACCCCCCTAATTGGACTGCGGAGGACATTTAATTTGAAAATTCAGTATTAATAAAAATGTGGCTCCCATGCAACATGACAGGTTTAGGTTATGTTGTCAATTACACATATTTCTAGCAAACATGGACCATCTGCCATTGGTGCAAGTAGGAGAATGGGGGGTTTTGTACATTTTGGCCTGAGGGTGGCAGTAGAGGAAAGGTCATGAGGTCACCACAGTTGACATGGTTCATCCTGAGAGGAGCATGGATATGATTGGCCACCCACATGCCACAGGTCAAAAGCCATTAACCTGATGCCATCGTAAAAATACTGGCACTTATTGGCTTCAGATCATTTTGTGGCGCTAAAAGAGCTAAAAACAATTTCCTCACTTGGAGTTAACAGAAGATAAGCTGGAGTGCACAGCATGTCAGCTTGATGAAATGTGATTTTTGTGTGTGTGTGTGTGTGTGTGTGTTTCCAGCCAATTTCCTGCAGGAAACTATGGAGCCTCCACCAACAGTTAACCAAACTGATGTTACACCGATGACATCAATCCTATCATACATATGATTTCTCAGCAAAACATACTCTTACATAGAATCAGTTCCCCATTTCTATTTGTTTCACAGTTCTGGACGAAAAAACAATATTTGTCTTTTGGCGGAAATCCCAGATCCAGATAACCTCAGAAAATGAAATCACTTGTTCTTTGGCCCCAAGCCAAACCTGTTCACCAAATTTCATTCTTCAGTTCATAAGTTTTTGAGACATCCTGGCAGAGATACGGTCACGCAAGGTAGCAGCATGAGAACATGAGCTTCTTGGCAGAGGTGATGTGATGATATAAGAGCTTGTCCTACTTCTCAGGTTATATTTATGATAAAATGTCCATGTGGCTTGGTATAAGCTGTAAAAATATCTGGGCCTCTTCAACAAAGGACCAACATAAGACTTCGGGTCACTTTAACAACTTCAAAAATGTGCTCAAATGTCCCCTCATGTAGGAATTCAAATTTCCCCTTTATGTATATGAATGCACATGATTTACAAAGGACATTTCTAACATTTGATTTTGCTTGAGTGATGAAACTGAAAAAATCATTTTATGTACAAATGTTTACCTTTTTTACAGGCTATTTTAAACAAACTTCAAACCACAAAATGGTGATAATTAATTCATCTTACAAACTGCAAATGCATCACATCTGTATATAGAGATGATCGGCTCCCCTAATTTAAGAATTACTGAAATACATTTCTATTTCCAGTCAGTTATTGCTAACATTTTAACTGGAAAGCCTCCACTCCTCTGCAGTCAGTTTCAGATTTAGTCACTTTATCTAATTCAGTCCAGCTTTTAACCGAACTACACTGGTTTGTAAAGCACCATGTGGAACATTATTCTTGTCCCGCACCATATATACTGGAAAACAAAATCATGGAAAATTCATAATAATAATAATACAGGCGCTTTAACACACACAAATGTACAGTGTTGTGCTATAGTGACACACGGGCCACTTGGAAACATGTCAGGTTGGCACCAGTTGTTGGCACCAGTCTCTCCTTATGTCTGCTTGCATTATAAAGTTATTAATATTGCAGCATGTTGACAGCCAGTTCATGACGGGAGAACCAAAATACAGCACAGATGTTACGGTTTGCTTCTCCGGCTCTCTGAAAATATGTGTTTTGGATGTGAAGTGACAAGTAGAGGATTGTGCGGAGTGTTTTTCACATTGACTCCTGTTTTTCACATGTGCTCCTTCTGTAAGAAAGCCACCAGTATGTCCAGCACTGTGGAGAAACAAGACACACACATCCACCCAAAACCAAAAGCAAAGATGGAGGATATGGGGGGGGAAATGTGTTGTGTGTTAGAGGAGTCTGCACACGACTCTCCTGCACAACAAGAAAAACATCATTCAGGATGTATGGCTGTCTGATTTTTATTGATATGTAGGGGGTTGTGATCTCAGCTGTTTCAGATTAAATGTTTTTTACAGGACATTTCAGATGTTCCCCTGAAGTGGTCTCAGGACAACCAGCAGGAGCTTGACACCAGGATGAAGAAGAAGAACAGAATGGAGGCCATGTTGGTTGTATTTCTGAGGAAATGATGAATCCAATCTCAGCATGTAGCCCACTGAATCACTCACATTGCACAACAACCCCATCTATTCCCTGCAGATGTATGATGGTCATTTAGTGCTAAGAGGCAGTTAAAATTTGTATTTATTGCAGCTTTCACAGCCGTGGCTGACACATGTCATTTTTTTGGCAGTAAAGTGACACAAAGCTGAGATTAAACTCCGTGCTGAGGAGCTGGAATCTATTAAACCACAGCCAATACGGATGGAACAAGTGTTAACGGGAAATGATGGGAATCCCCAATAAATAAATTGAGCAATATTCAGGTGTAAATCAACATAGTAGAAAAAAAAATACGGACAAGAACCACCAATACACTACCAAAATTTCTAGCTCGCTCATATGGGATGCAAACATCATCACAGCAGATATGACAGACCATCTTCTGCCACACTGTGGCAGGCAGTTCGTCGAAGCATCAGCAACAGGAAGCACCTGCATCCTTGCTTTTGTGTTACAGAACAAATTCAAACTAAGTGTAGCTCGGTGAAACATCATGAATCAATAAAGATGATTATTTATAGATCCAAGTATCTATAAATCAGCCACTGCCACTGTTAGATGGGCTTATCAATTCAAAGAGGGTGAGAGCACATGGCTTCAAATGCAGTGATGTAATGTTGTCCTTTCACTTTATTTATTGTCACTTTATTCACCAAATACATGTGCAGGGATTTACATTGGTTTAGCACCAATGTAAATCCCTGCAGAGTGCCGAGTGAAAAAGACATAGTAGAGTCACATCTGCTGATATAGTAACACAGTACATACTGACATGACCTCAGATACAGGAACTGTAATCCTCTTAAGTTATTGTTTTTCATTGTGAAATGATTCTTAAATTTGATTATGAAAACTTGTCATAATTACCTACGCCATCATCTCGTGTGAATCTCTCCGTTTGTGTATGTATCTGTCTGCAGCTAATCTTGGATACTACCAGGCCTTTCTGAGCTGGTACTACCAGGCCTTTTTTTAGTGCACAGTCATGATTGAATGATCAAAGACCTCTTGTGGTTGTGGTGATTCAAAACCTTTAAAAAAATCTGTTTTATACCACAACTGATTGCTAATTCCTCAGCTATCAGGGCACCAGAGAAGGGGAAATATGCCGGCTGTGCCTCTATACTCGAAAAAAGGGGTGGTTTGTCGCCTACAGGTCCAAGCACTGGAGAAGGTGAGATATACCTGGTGGAGATCTGTGCTCTACTGAGTGCACTCCTCTAGTTTCTGCTGTTTTCATCCATGACTGCTTCATATTCAGAGCAGTTTGTCAGCACAATGAAATCAAACCTTGGCGTTGTGAAAAGGAGAACAGAGTGGAGCCGGGGATTTGCCAAACATGTCCAAGGAACTGCTCTCCAACACAAGTGGAAATGATTAAACCAGCCGTCGAGGATCATTCCAGTTCACTTTCAGTTCAGCGAATTTGAGAAGTGGATCACCTTCATAGTTGAAATAACACAACACCTTCGTAACATGTTGCCGGTACATGACCTAATAAAGCAACACTAGGTGACAATTTGAATGACTTAGGATATTCATTTGAATTTTCTTTGCACTTTGGATTGACTGGAATGAAAATGAATGGATTTATACCGAGCCATTCATGAAATATAAATACAATGTGAAGTCATTTTGCTGTCACAGCCTTTGTTAACAACATGGTGGTGAATCTCGTACAATAATCTCTCGTTTTACTCTCAGTACTTTTGACATAATGTAAACACTCCTATTTTCCATTTGATTTAAATTTATTGTGTTTTTTTAGGCTTGCTTTTCTCATTCCCCAAACAGCTGAAAAAAGCAGGTTTTGGGGCCTTGACGCAGACACACACAGACCAAAACCTGTCATTATTCCTTCATCTGAGCGACTTCCGTTAATCAGAAATACATTTCACTGTTCTTCATTCCAAACACAGAAATGGGAAAGCACGGAAAAGGACTACCAGCTGGAAAATAAGCGGTCTATTGATGCAGCACTGAACAAATCCAGCTGTGGTCAGGTCTTTTTTGTTTGGAATGCCTGAATTGAAAATAGGTTAAAGCCTGCAAGTGAAGTATTTTTTCCCCATTTGGAAAAGAAGTTCAAATCCAAAGTTCACAGTTTGTAGGCTAACATCTACACTTTTTTGTAACAAGACGGGGGAAAAAAGAGGTGGTGATGCTTTTGACCACAATAAATTGAACACTGCACACCTTTCTCCATGCATATTTGGAGCCATTTTAACGCTGATAATGTTGACTAGGTTGACTAGAGCCCACACATAACCCACATTATGTAAACTGTAATCATGCGCCTATTTTTTATGGATTACGGTTTTTGCAGGAATTTCGGGAGGGAGGGGATTTTGGATTGAGGAGGCGGGATGTGGATGGAGGTCTGGGTCTGTCATCTCTACATAAGCGGAGGGTTTTTTGCGCTCTGCCTGCAAACAAAGAGCAAGATGGAAAAGTCATTACGCGTCTTGGCCGCGGCGGCTCTCCTGGCAGCTTTGGGCCGTGTTGGAGGACAGATAAGCGATGCAACGACCGAGAGCTTTTCATTCAACACGACTGCAGCCGCAACTTTGAACCGGACTGTCTCTGTGAGTGCCACTGCAGATTATAAGGATCCCCAGAGCAAAGCATGGACTACAGCAGCGACAACATCACAGCCAGAGGTGCCCACCACCACTGTCACAACCAAGCAGCCGGACAGGAAAAACACTGAGCAAAATGAAAAAAACCCCCACAACAAGCAAGAAAAAAGTGACCGCAAAACAGAAGATGCGAAAAAAGGACCCGGTAAGACAATAAATACCAAAGTTTCAACATTTGCGCTCCCACCAAATAGCCCACATCTGTTTTTTTTTCTTTGTCTGTGTGAAACCCGAGAAATCCAAAACTCAATTAAGTTAATTAGGCAATTAAAGACGCCTTCTTGCAACCAATCAGCTTTTCGTTTATACATCTGCATCTCGACCGTTAATTGGCCGTTAATTGTGAGAGTTCTAATAAGAATGTCTGTTTTTTTTTTTTTTTTTTTTTTCATTTACAAACGCTTACACAGATTTTCAGGCATAGTAGATCCATGAAGACAGAACTTTTAAACACGAACCTAAGTTATTTATTTATGAAGTTATTACCATGTTTTTAACATTTGTGAGATTTATCTTGGAAACAAAATGTGTATGTAAGGTAAAAGCAGTTGGATAAACTGCAGGCAAACTGCAGCCAATTTTTCCCCACAAACACTCTTTACTCTATATCAAATCAAGGCTGAATGAGACAGAACAAACTGTTCCCCTGTGTAAAGAAAATGTGCTCTGCTAAAAGCACCTTTAAATCAAATCAGGCAACTTTGTGTGACTTTTTTATTTTAATTCGATGTATGATGTTGCAGTGAAAGTATTCGCTCGACCCAAAGTGAGCGCACAGAGTTGTTTTGCCCTGCCACTTCTTTGTGATCGATGGGAATGTTATTGGTTGTTCCTGAAGCTGTAAAAATCCCTGCAGCTGTGGCTCCTGTCCTTCTTGCCCTGCTTAAAGTTTGACTTGACTCCCCGGGCCCTCAACCGTGTCTCAAATTACACTCAGACAAGCGCTCCATGTTTTCTATGGATTCACTTATCTGCAGTGTGCTTTCCTTCACTCCCCCTAGAGAGGAGGAAAGGAAAGGAAAGGAGAGGAAAGGAAAGGAAAGGAAAGGAATGGGGGGAATGGAAAGGAGGCAGGGAGGGTGTGTGTTGGAAGCCTCCGAACTTCCACTGAAGTGACCCACAAGGATTAGGGATCTGCCACATGGCCTAATGTGCTCTACATGCCTCAAACTGCAACCTCACATTACATCAGTCATCAAGTTGCTTACTCAGAGCAACCGAAAAAGAAAGAATTTAACCCTTCACCAGTCTGTCCGCAGGATTTTGGCTTGACGTTGCACATGGAATGAGCTTCTCCAGACAAGCACAGGCATAAAACACAGCGAAGATTTTATCTCCTAATTGCTTTGGTCCTCCTCCAGACTGCCCTCCTCTTGGCCTGGAGTCCCTGCGGGTGGATGACAGCCAGATCCAGGCGTCTTCCTACCAGCGGACTGGACTGGGTCCTCACAGAGGGAGGCTAAATATCCAGGTCAGTCTGGGCTGAATCTGGGCCTTTAAATGCCAATAACAGCAGGTGACATCCTACAGAGTTTCAAAAATCAGTATTATGTAGGTATATCATTGGAAAGCTTGCAATGAGCTCTATGCTTTCTATCTGATGGATAAAACAACACATTGGGTAACCTTAAACAAAGTTAAAATAAAAGAGGGTCCAAAAGACTCTAGTGTGCAAGAAAAAGGGGGTGTAATTGCACTTAATAGCTTTTTACACAATATTAAGTGTCAGAGTCTTAATTGCTGTAGAAGTATGAATGGCCCTGATGTTATGGTTTGAATTAAAACATGCAAGTAATTCAAGGTTTGTCTTCATTCCTCTATGAAACCAGGCAAATGTAATTCATGCCCCTGTAACTCTAAACCATGACCTATATATACATATGCTGAGACTACTTGTACTATACTGACTGTTTGCAGAATGCCCCCTATGTATTCCCGTAATGGAAGATGTGTGTTTTTTAAACCTCTTTTTCAGTCTCCACTTTCCTGTTTATCTTCATTGTACGGCTCTCAAACAACTGGGATACTGAAAGAATGCACGCCGGCCACACCCTCCATTACTTTTGTTCTAATCAGTTTTTATCGCAATGTAAAAATCACGAATTAAGAAGGGTTGCATTTCCTGCAGAGATTGTGCCTTAAGAGTAAAGTCATAAATCATTTTGTATAGGTTGAATGAATGTAGTAATTTGGCAAATGGGCGAAGTAATCGGATAAATGCAGTGAGGATGTTGTTCAACCCCTCCACCCACCCCCACGCTCTCTCAGTCTGAAATCTGAAGCCTCCAATCTGAAACCAATTATATTACAATCAATGCACAAGTAAATACCAAAATCTATGCAGAACAAGGAGGGATAGGTTCAGAAATGCCGGACAGTTTCCAAGTTCCTTCAGTTCAAATTTTAGTCGAGTGGATTCTGCAGTGGACATGAACGTCATGTAATCTAATGTGTAGTGTGTGTTTTTAGTCTGGCATTGAGGATGGGGACCAGTACGACGGGGCTTGGTGTGCGATGTATAAAGACAGGGAGCAGTGGCTCGAAGTGGACGCCATCCACCTCACCCTGTTCACTGGAGTCATCCTGCAGGGCAGAAACTCCATCTGGAGGTCAGGTAGTATCAGGATCGACATCTGAAGAGTTTTGCTCCAAAATAAAATAAAATATCCACCACTGGGGGGAAAAAAGTGAGACGTGGTGTCAAAAATTTCATTGACAGCACAAAATGACAACAACTTACTGGAGTTTTTGAAGAATTTATTTAAGTTGGTTGGCAAAATAACTTTCACTTTCTAATATGGATATAAAGTGTTTTGGAAATGAACTCTTCATTTAGTGTAGGCTGTCTTGGTTTAGTTTATTCTTCATAAATATCTTCATAAGTCTTCCTAAACTTGAAATTAATCTGGAAGATTTGTAGAATTAGGATGAATGATGTGTTAACTTTTGTGTTTTAATGTAATCAAATGAATATTTTCAACACATGCATCATAATTAAGTAGTAATTAACTGATGTAAGGAGTCACCACAACAAAGAAAAACATAATATCCACAGATTAACAACGTATTAATTTGCCAGCTTAGTGTATTGTAGGTTATTAATCATTGATTTCTTGTGCTTCATCTGCTTTCTTGGTGTTCATCATAGCTGGGACTGGGTCCAAACCTACAAAGTCCAGCTGAGTAATGACTCTGTGGACTGGAAAACCTGCATGAACGGGACAGAGGAAGCAGTAAGGACAACCTTTGTATTCCTTGACCTGTGAATAGTACAAATATATATTTTATGACCAAATAACCCGGTGGAGACACAAAACAGATTTTGAGATATAATTGAAAAAAGTGTCATACTCATACTCTTCAGATGAATGGTACTTTTAAAAAGAGAGTAGGCAACTTAAGTCTGCGATTGACTTTTGCAGGGGCTCCTAAAACGCTCAAGTCCATGTAAAAATGTCACATTATTGTGCAGATATTTCAAGGCAACCAGGACACAGAGACTCCGGTACTTGGCCTCCTCCCGGTTCCCACTGTTGCCCGTTTCATCCGCATCAACCCTCAGACCTGGTACTCCAACGGCACCATCTGCCTCAGGGCTGAGATACTCGGCTGCCGCGTTGATAGTAAGATACCGTTTTATGAATGATTGATTTCTGTATGAACATCAGAGCAGAGCTGCAAGATGTGGAAATGGTTTTCATAATAATATTGCAGGCTAATGATTCATTTTAAGATCTTGGTTTCAGAATAAGATGTCTATTATGACTGACAGCTCCAAATAGCATTTTACATCAATTATGATTGGGATTGTCGTTCTCCATGTAGGTGCCGAAGACATGTACTTCTCTGAGCAAGACCGGGAATCGAAGGACGGTCTGGACTTCAGGCACCACAACTACAAAGAGATGAGGAAGGTTAGTGCGTGGTAAACAACTGAGAAAAACACCCGCGCACGATGAGTAACGCTGTCTTTGACCTTAAGACTC
Source organism: Myripristis murdjan (assembly GCF_902150065.1). Lineage (NCBI taxonomy): Eukaryota > Metazoa > Chordata > Actinopteri > Holocentriformes > Holocentridae > Myripristis > Myripristis murdjan. The sequence goes on from NC_044001.1 coordinate 6,778,728, forward strand.
ATTTCAGCTCCCCCAAAACTAATGCCGATGCTTTTACTCAGACTGCTAACAGCTTGCAGATTTCCACAGAGTTCAGCTTTTAACCCTTTAAAGACTTTTCCACATTTCCACCGACTGTCTTCTCCACCTTGAAAGCTCATGAAGTCCGTGAGCGAGGAGTGCCCGGACATCACCCGCATCTACACCATAGGGAAGAGCTACATGGGCCTCAAACTCTACGTCATGGAGATCTCAGATAATCCTGGCAAGCATGAACTTGGTAAGAGCGTTTCAACTCTTTTCCTGTGTGTGCGATTTCATTTTCTTGTCAAGTTGAAGTGAAGCCTTAAAGCCAACAGCCTCGGGGGCTGACAGAGTTCACCGTGTTCCTCGTGTTACCCTGACATTGCCTGCTTAGGGGCCCAGCTGATCATCCCCAAGTGTTTATACAAGCTGGACTGTGGAGCAGGACCGGACAGTGAACTGAGTGTCTTGTAGAGAAGGCCTCTCTTATGTAAACAAACTGATAATGGTTGAAATTCAAAACCACGTTGCTCCTCACCAAACAAGAAGGATTTCCTTTCTTGTATTGATTTCAGATGCACGCTTTGTGTGCTAATTTGCTGCATTTGGCAGGCCTGTTCCAAAAGTGAATTGTGGCAACTCCACTCCTGCCAGAAAAGAGTAAATAAATTAAATGGAGCACAGCTAGTCTTTGTTTCTTCAAAGGGGAATGGCACAAACACATTTTGAAAGAACTCCCAAGGGGGAGGTGATGAGAATGCAGGTTATTTATGTCTTGACAGCTGATATTTATCTGTGTGTTAGAGCCTAGTGCCATGTTTGTGTTTCTTAAAGCTATAGTGTATGGCAGGTCTTGCGCCTTTCACATTTTCTTAATCATAAATTCAAATATTTCAGCATCTTACCGGAACTCTGTTTGAAATGCTGATGCATCAATTGCAGAATCAGATTTTGGGTCTGTAGAGTCTTGGCCGGTCCGTCCTTCGTATTCAGGAATGTCTGCGGTCGAGCCCGGCCAATCCATTTATAATCATTGGCAAGGCACTGTAGCACAACTTTACACTATTGCCTAACACAATACACAGCAGTTGAAAGTTTTATCTGAGAGATGGGAATGTATTCCTGATGTGGGTCTGGGCCTCAGCCAACAGGCAGAGAGTCACGCTCAAGTTTAAGATGCTTCATGTTTTCTGTAACCCATCTCTGTGTGTAAATAACCTCTGTGCCATGTGTGTCTTTGGCTGTTCCATGATGACTTGGTGACTAAAGTGATGCTGGTCATGTCTCCCCGATGTAAAGTCTCTCGATTGCCCTGTTGGCAGGTGAGCCAGAGTTTCGCTACGTGGCAGGGATGCACGGGAACGAGGTGCTGGGTCGCGAGCTGGTCCTCAACCTCATGCAGTACATGTGCCGGGAATACAAGAGAGGCAACCAGCGCATCGTCCGCCTGGTCACTGAAACACGAATCCACCTGCTGCCCTCCATGAACCCCGACGGCTACGAGGGAGCTTATGAGAAGGTGGGCAAGAGAGAGAAAAAAAACGAGTCAGCGTACTTCATGCAGTTTGTCTGTGTTGTGGAAAAGAAAAAGTGGGCAATTCACGTCCCTTAGTAGTTTTTCATCCCATATATAATCAAATGTAGGGGTCAAAATAAGGAATCTGTAGGGATGATGCATCTAGAATTTCTTTCTGGTATATAAAACAGTTTTTGGTCAGTGGGGGCCATAATGAAATAAAATGTTCCCTTAACTCCCATACATTTAAATATGATCTGACTGACATAAATCTTGGTTCACACATTAGGCTTACAAATTACACCGACTGGTCTAATGATGGGGCTCTGATTGAAAAATAAAAAATATCAAACTTTGAAACTTAGAAATGTGTCAAAAATGTGCTCAACCCACATTTAAATATGATGAAAACTGGGTGCTGAATCCTCAAAATATGCAATTGACACTTTGTTTGATTGCCACTGCACTCTGAGGAAAGGCGTCTTGCCTGAAACATCTGTGCAGCAATAAAGACATTATTATTGTTGGAGTGTTGGCCTGCATTGTATTTCTATTTCAGCTCCAGAACTGCTACCGCGCCACTGATTCAGTGAGATGAAACTTAGAGCGATGTTGGAGCGACATCTCTTCTAGTTTCTTGTACATTTGATTCCAGACATGAGGATCTAAACTACTAAACCATCTTTGGGCACTGTACATGCTGACGTCATTTCATTATAAAGTGTGTATGTATATATATGTATATGTGGTAATTTTGTGTGTGACTCCTGATGTGCCGTAGGGCTCAGAACTGGCCGGCTGGGCTTATGGACGGTACAGCTACGAAGGCATTGACCTGAACCACAACTTCCCGGACCTGAACAACATCCTGTGGGATTCCCAGGAGATGGCAGCAGATAAATCGAAAGTGTCCAACCACTACATCCCCATCCCAGAGTACTACACCAAAGAAGATGCTTTTGTAAGTGGACTTAAAACATTAACACCATGTTAGAACAAATAAGAGGAATTGATGAAGACGTAGCAAATGTGGAGCATGCTGGAAGTCCTCTTCAAGACATCCCCAGTATTTTACCAGACGATGCCTACATGTTAACAGACCTGGCACTCCTACACAAGAGTAATAGTGTGCTGTATGATGAATTAGTCTATAAATTTACTGGACCGTGAATGGGGGTTGGATGACATCCAGAGCGTTATTCCAAAGCTGACGCCCTTACAGATTAATTATATATTACAAGAAATGGACCATTTTGTAATAGACTGTGTTATAACCGCTGATCAGCCTATGTATAAATGCATGGCACGTTGAAGAGGAGTTTTTCTCAGGGGAGTTTATGGACAGTGATAGAAGTGTGTTTCTAGTTTACTGGCGTGCAAGCCTCTGAATGTCTGTAGAACAGGAAATAATAGCAGAGCCGAGGAAACTGAAAACCTCTGTGCAATAGAGATTTCACTGACAGGAGCCATGCAACTCAATGTCTGGTAGCAGTTTCCCTCTTAATAATGAAAAGAAAAAAATGCTGGAACTCCTGGAATGCCTCTTGGTCTAAAAAAGATAAAAAAAAATATATATATACTCAATATTTACAAAGCAGAAAAAAGGAACAGCAAGTTGTGTAGTGAAAGTAATATTACATGGCATCTTCAAATGAATAAATGTTCATTTTGCAACTTTTCATCATCGGATGGTAACACGAAAGTGACTCAGTCTATGGCCAGGTCGTGCTTTGACATTTTTTCTGCTTTAACCTCTCCAGCTCTGCCAGGTTAGTCATTGCTGTGTGGCAGAGTTTTGTTCAAACCCTCAGAACTTTATTTTACATTTTGAATACAGTAAAGACCAGTCAGCACCACAGATGTTGAAATAAAATGGCAGATTTAGTGAATTATGACTTTAATTGCTTTATGTAGTCATGTTTTAGCTCATAAAGCAACCAATAAGGCTCATGGTGTCTTTTATCATGAGACCGGATCAGTCCCTTATAAATCACTCTCACAGAACAAAACAATGGGAGGTTTAGAGCCAGATTCATGTCACAGTGTCAGTGAAGTGACAGTAATTATGGCAGCTGATGCAGCTCTCCCGTCTCTCCCGTCCCAGGTTGCGCCTGAGACCCGTGCCGTCATCAGCTGGATGCAGGACATACCGTTCGTGCTCAGTGCGAACCTCCACGGCGGCGAGCTGGTGGTCACCTACCCGTACGACTGCACCCGTGACTGGGCACCCCAGGAAAACACGCCCACCCCGGACGACAGCTTCTTCCGCTGGCTGGCCACCGTCTACGCCTCCACTAACATGGTGATGGCCAACCCTGACCGCCGCATCTGCCACTACGAAGACTTCCAGCAGCACAACAACATCATCAACGGCGGAGCCTGGCACACCGTCCCTGGCAGTGAGTCAATCAGCCGGCACTTTGATTATGTTGATTTGACGGGTTTTACCAGAGATAGCCAAAAATGGGAGATATTCCACCCAAAGTAGTATGTGGGGGCACCTCCAGGGGGCGACGTTGAGCGCTAAAGCCAAACCAGTAGTGGTCAATGGGACATACAGCGGCGTATTATTGCCATTGTAGGGAAAGAAACATTATGAAGCCGGGAGAGGATATTCTGAGAAAACAACCTCAGAATTTCCAATATTAATGTAAATTTACAAGAAAAACTCACAACTTAATGAGAAAAAACTAGAAAATACTGAGCTTATAAAATCATAAATTTATGAGAAAAAAAATAGGAAGGAAATCCTGGTGATTTTAGCCCAGAATCACAATATTGTTTTCTTCCGAATCAACCCAAGTCACGGAAATGTCTCTTCAAAGTCCAGATGCTGATGATGATATTGTGATTCTGGGCTCAAATCACCAGGATTTCCTTCTTACCAAATCCCATGGTAGAAGAAAAACTGTTTTCTGATTTTTTTTTCTCATAAACTTGTAACTTTATAATCTCAGAATCTTTGAGTTTTTTTCTCATAAATTTGTGATTTTTTTCCCTGATAAATTCATGACTTCAATCTCAGAATTTTTTAAATATTTTTTCTCATACATTTTAAAAAAAAAATTTCTCATAAATTAAACAATTTAATCTCAGAGAATATTCAAGTTTTTTGTCATAAATTTACAACTTTAATCTTAGAAATTCTGTTTTTTTTTTTTTTTTTTTTTCCTCTGAATATTACCCCCACTCCCCATTCGGCTCTGTAATTTTTTTCTCTCCTTACAATGGCTCTAATATGCTGTCGTAATGAAACCGTAATCCAAAAATAAATTCTATAAGATTTTTATTTCTTTTATTTTATTGTGAATTGAAGAAAAATGGGAGACGGCAGTGAAGAATATACACTTTTCTTTGCGCTTAGATTAAATAAATCTGGAACCCTTTAGCGTAGATAAGCTGAAAAAGGCTTGTTTCGGTGTTGAATGTGTCCGCGGGGAAAGGGAGGTTCTGTTATGCTCACGGCTTCAGAGACCGAGGCGCTGACTTATTTATTGTACACGCAAGGCGAAATACTTTCAGAGTTTTCACTTCAAATTATGGAGACCAACTTTTATTTACCAGTGTTGTGTAAATCTTGTTTTCATGCCTTATTTTTCTCAGCTCTAGTTTAATTGTGCCTTTTAAAGCTTATTTTCATGTCTTCTTAAATTTCATGTGAAGCACTTTGAATGGCCTTGTGTCTGAAAGGTGCTATACAAATAAAATTGCCTTGCCTTGCTTTGCCAAGGGGATTTTTTTCCCCCCCTGTGATTATCCAGCCAGCATCACTTAGACTGACGGCTGAAGGAAATCATTTAAAAGCGTCATAACTTTACAACCACTGATTGCAGTTGGCTTAACACCATGCAGGTTATAAACACAGGGCAGAATAACAGTGACACTAATGCTCCAATGGTGACTAAATATTTCGAATCAACTGCAATGATCATTTAAAGCGTTTCAATCTAATAAGCAACATTCTAACCTGTTTGGCAGACGCTCAGCACTGCCCCCTGATGCCCAAAAGCCTGTACTGCACTCTTTTTTTGGTCTCACTGCATGCAGCCGATTAGCAATGACTGGAGATCGACTTCCTCCCCCTGTAGATTTTGGCGTCACTCTGAAAATGCTAGAAATTGTTGCCTATTGTTCATTGCTCAATATTGAAAGAGAAAACATGGTGTTATTGTCTAAAATGTTGCTATTTTGTCTCAAGATTCATTTGGATTGTGTTCATTTTCTAATTTTGGAATTGCACTCATCATTTCTTTAAAACCAGAGTCAACATGGGGGTAACAAAGACGATTTGGCTGTGGTGAAGTAAAGCTCATCTGTGTTGGGAGCACACATGCATTCCTCTGTCTTGTGCTTATGCAATGCCAAGTCAAGTTATCTGTATTTTTTCTCTCTTACCCTCATGATTTGATTTGATTTCCTGTGAACTGGGACAGCCTGTCAAAGGAGGTTTTCTCTCTGCGCGCACTCGCCCCCGTATAGATAAAAATTTAATTGGAATTTCCCTTCCCGCAAACATGCATCACTGGTTTCCCCCTTTGATCCATTTTTTAACTGTATGCCCTCTGTTTCGGTCCTCCCTGCAGGTATGAATGACTTCAGTTACCTGCACACCAACTGCTTTGAAGTCACCGTGGAGCTTTCCTGCGATAAGTTCCTGCACGTCAGCGAGCTTCCCATCGAGTGGGAGAACAACAAGGAGTCTCTGCTGGTTTATATGGAACAGGTCAGCCCCTGTGTACTCAATCAGTCCGTCTGTTTATCCATAATAATTCTGGTAGACACTCGCGAGAGACAGAAAATGGTCCCGAGCTCGTCCTTTAACCATCAGACTGCTGCCGTCCCCCACATGAATCACATTATGAGATCCTCATTATCAAAAGCCTCACGGTGTTAATTCTCTTAATTCAGGTTCACAGAGGGATCAAAGGTGTGATCCGGGACAAGCTGACCAAGCAAGGCATACCGGACGCTATAATCCGCGTGGATGGCAACGACCATGACATCCGATCAGGTAAGCCACTAACTTCTTTATTCCTTTCTATTTCTTTCTGCTGAAAAATATCCCCATTAAGAGATTATAGCTCTGAGAGGTTTAAAATTTCCGGATGGAAGTGCATGACAAGATGTAGTTCCTCAAGACAATTGGATTGGACAGCTTAATCTTTTGATTTTTCGCTAATATTTTCACACGCCCCCCTGGTGTCTTCTTTTTTTTTTTCATACTCCCACGTAGTATTTTTCTGAGAGGGATTTAAAAAAAGGGGTTTAGAGGAAGATTCTGGTTTAAATCACACATTGTTATGGATACATGTCATTCCAGGGTGGAGGTCTTAACCAACCAGACCATCTCTGAGCATTCACAGAGCCACAAATACAACAAAAACTTTAAGTACAACAAAATCGGTGCTTAATTAGTTCAAGAAATCTTGCAAAATCCTCTAACACTGTTTTAAAAAAGTGTTTTGTGATGAAGATAAACTGCACGGATGTTTAAGTCCTACAAGAAGAAATCCATCATACAAGAGTGATCGGTTCCTTCCCAAACAGAAGCCTCTGCTGAGAAAAATGCAACGCAGACATGGGGTTTGAGAAAGGGGTGCAACTCTGGAAAAACTCTTGATTTCGTGCTCATATCGTGCTATCACTCGCTCCATGGCTTAATGCAATAAGTCTACACCCACTCTCTGGAGGGTGTCGACAGGCACTGTGTAGGAAATCACTGCCTGAAGTGGAAGTAGACTGGACAGGTTGAGAGATAGAGGGCACACCAAAAAATAAATCACATTTCGTCTCAAAACTCCATGGAAGAGGCGATAATACTCTCCAAGGGTGGATTTTTTCTGTTAAATCATTATAAGATTAACCATTAAGTGCATAAATAGTCCAAGAAATCCTGTTTTGTGTCGCTTATCTCTTAAAATGGTCTTTTTTGTGTCTGGCTGCCGTTCCTGTAGCTGCGGACGGGGATTACTGGCGTCTGCTGAACCCGGGCGAGTACAAGGTGGTGGCGAGGGCCGAGGGTTACTTCCCGTCCATGCGTCACTGCCACGTCGGGATGGACCCGCGCCCCACCATCTGCGACTTCACCCTGATCAAAATACCCAGTCAGAGGCTCAAGGAGATCCGGGCGAAAGGAGGGAAGATCCCCCAGGACCTCCAGCTGCGTCTCCGCGCTCTGAGGCTCCGCAAGCTTCGCGCCAGCACCAAGGCCCTCAACCGCGAGAGGGAGAGCCGGCAGCAGCAGGCGAGGAAAGCTCGGTCCTCTCAGGCTCAGACAGCATGAGAGTGGAGGGAAGGACTCACAGTCTGACTCAGATTATGGGATGAAGAGTTCTGGTCCAATCTGAGAAATCTGCCATTTGGAAAAACTGCTCCTAGTTATTGATGAAATTATCCAGCATCTGAAAACAGTAACATCCTGTCTTATAAAACACACATATCAGGAGCTTCATCACGAATATGAAGCAGCCATTTGAAAATATATATATATAAAACACACTCTGTTACAGTTATTTGTGTATAACTGAAAGGAGTTATGGGGCTTTTTAAAGGATGGCAGGTAATGCAAGTCCTTGTTTGACGAAACGAACAGGCTCTTCAAATTACGAACTTATGCTACAAAATTCCTTCAACTAAAATATATATATATATATTTTTTGTAAATGAACTCTTTAGTTGAACTGCATTTTAGCTGACTCAGCTGTAGTGATCTACACTAGGTTGCATTTTTGTAAAGAGAGATTTTGTAAAGAGGTTTTTAAGTGTCAGCTGGTCTGATATGTGACACTTTGTTCTTAACGCTGTGGCTGTATTTGACGATGACCACAAGTCCAACAGGACCACCATGTCTTGAATAAATCTTCCTTTGTGTACTCTGTATTCTTGTGTCTAGCTGTGTACCTCAGGTAAAGATGAGGGGAACCCAATTCAAGAGAGGAAAAGAGCCTGTTTTGTGTTTCTGTGTTAAATAAAAGAGGTGTTACACAACATTTTGCAGGATCTAAGTGGGGCTCCGCTATCCGGTTCTGGTTATTTACTCTGCCATCTAGTGACAAGATCTTGGTACTGCATGTGTGGAGTCAAAATACTGAGATCAAAACCAAAACAGCAGTGCAAAAAAAGCTACTTTTTATTTCAATGATAATAAGTACCATTTTAGTATCACTGTTGGGATTACTGATAGCCATTTAGGAAACAACAGTGCGAGCATCCAACATGTTTTCATTTCTCTTCCACCCCCCATGAGCTGCGATCAAACGAACCGACAGTGCACCCGCAACGACAAAACAACTAAGAACGCTAAATAAATCTCACAAAGTTTGAAAACCAGAACACAATGGACAAAAATAAACAAATGCATTACAAAAAAAGAAACAAAAAACAAAAAACAAAAAAACAATGAACCCAGTATTTAGTTGCTATGCCCAGAGTGAAAATGGCAAATAAGACACTTCTCACCAAGAAACTTGTGAATAAGTGGATTAAAAGCAGCACTGAATATACAGCATGGCTGGGCCTGATTCACTTTCAGTTCTGTCAATTCAAACTAAACACTGACATTGCCCTTCACTAACGAAACAGCGTTCCAAATATTTCTTTGTTACTGGTTAGAAGCACACCTTTACGTTATTACTCTGCAAGAAAACACAGACGGCGTGAATTGAATGAGCTGAAAGCGTCCTGACCCAATTTGTGGTACAGAAAACTGAACACGATGCATTCTGAGCAGGAAACTGAGGTACAAAGTGTGAAAAAAAAGCGTCCTTCCTTCTTACATACAGGACCAAGTCAGGATGAAGCTGTGTGTGAGCCGGGAAATAAAAGGTCCCATCTGTGTTCAGAGTAGTTCTTACATATACAGTGTCATCACTTTTCACCTGCCACCTCTATTTTCCTATTTTTTTTTTCCACTCAATTAAGCGTTCTAAAAAAATTGAACTTGTCACGTGTGAAGATTTGCTCATTGGCTAAATGATACAAAACTCACTTTTAATTGAAATACCAGATGGTCACTTTTAGTTCCCGGCTCACTGCGCGAGGAAAGCAGGTAAAGAGCGACTTCGACCCGATCCAAACAATCTTTCGACATATTTTGGCATGAGACGACTCAACACGGAGCATCACCCTCACATAAATAAGAAAGGATATTCATAAAGGCTGGTATGCATAGTAGTATAGGTTCATGTCTATCATTTTGTTTACATTAACAGTACATTACTATCTATTCTTCAGTCACTATGTATTGTAACCGTCTTACATTAAAAAGGTGTAATATCCAGGCATTTGCTTGGCTCTTAGACCTACAGTAGCTATACTACACTGGTTTTTCCCGAGCAAACACAAACGCAACGGCGGCGCTAACACAAGTGTGAAATGTGGACATCAGAGGCGATGGGTTAGAAGTCTGGACGGCCATCATGACAACAAAATCGGAAATGGGTGTAATGAGGATTAGTGTGGTTACACGCCAGAGATGATGGACAACACTCTCTCCAAAAAGCCAACACAAGGAGCTACAAGGTCAGAAAACTAACCAAACAGTTTCTTGGCAACAATGTAACGTCCTGGAGGATTAAAGCAACCGTGGTGAAGCAACTCCTTTGGCATTGCTGGCCAAAAAGTTGCCCTGTGTGTGTCGGCAACGTAACACTATAAAGATCAGGTGATTCGGTGGTCATTTGAAGAGGGGATAATCTTATTATTAGGGATAATCTTTGCATTATTTTGAAAATCAACTCCTACTGGTGCGTCTTGAAAAATCAAGGAGTTTTGAAAGCTGAGATGTTTCGATTCTAAAGTTCAACATGGTAATTTACTGACAGCAGATGGGCTTTTTTCCTGTTTTTAAGACAACACAAGGTTTCCATTCAGAGGTTCAGATAAAAACAGACAAACAAATTAAGTGAGAGACGAGAAGTGTTTTCAAATGTGATAAAAGTTCTCCTAGAGAGGCGGTGACACCGAGCAACTGTGGAAATCAAACGAATCACACGTCTTCACCGCGCTGTGAACAGTGTCCGCAACATTCATTGGACGTACACGTATAAACGCACTAAAAACCCATTAAAAACCACGGGGGAAACTGAGGCGGGGATGTAGAACGGAAAAGTAGAAAGTAGGTTGGAGAGGTCACCGTCCATGAGCGCAGAGGAAAGGCATTGATGATGAGGTCCAAGAAGTCAAGGTCAAAGTTCAGATTGTATGAGCAGAGAAGCAGCACCTATGGAAAAGGCTTGAGAAGAGCAGATCAGCCGAGAGCGGACGCCTCGCGGCGACTCGATCCATACCGGAGGACGCCGGGCAGGAACGATCCATGACAGCGCAAGACGACACAAGCATGCCCGTTTCTTGTCTGGTTACGATTAACGTCTGTCCTTTGCATCTTTAGTGTTTTTGTCCCGAGGGGGGGAACATCGTGATGTGTTACTTAAAGTCTCAAAATAAGCCTCAAAGTTATCTACTGGTTATAGGCCAAAATTAATCTTTAGTATGAAAAAGACCAACAGACAACCTTACAAAGTCATCAGTTTGCTTTTGAGTGATGCCACGTTGCATCTTTTGAATCGAGGAAACGGCAATCGAGGACTTTTGAGGTTTGCACTTTCAGTCCTCTCATCAGTCGCCGTGGGAGTGTTTCGCTGTTCTTCAAAGTCCCCCATATTTTACCTTGAAGTCTTTGCTTTTGCTTTCTTTTTCTAAGTTCGGGGTCAGAGAGGCTTAAAGTTTCCATCCTGGGCCACAGTCAGTAAATCTTAAGTTTTCACCTTCTTCTTTTCTTTCTTCAGTTCAGTGGCTGTCAGCTGATGGTTCCCACCCAAAGACTGAAACACAGCTGCAGACCTGGGCCCAACAGTATTTGCAAATATTTTTACGGTCTCTTTTATCCTCCGTAGGTGCCAGATGAGTGGGGTTTTCCCACACAGAGCGACTGCCAAATAGCTTAGAAAAGAAACAGTCTTTGTCAGTTTAGCATCCTAATGTACTGTGACAGACACCGTGCCTGACAATTTCTGCTTTGTCTGATTTCTGTTTATCTGTTGTAAAAAAAAAACAAAACAAAACAAAAAAAACCACCCATCTGGTCCACCAAGCACTTTAAAACAAATGCTAGGAATTATTTCAAGGTTCCTGCACAGTTTTGATTTCAAAGTTTCACACTTCATAACCAAATCTTAATTTCTTTTTTTTAATGCCTTTAATGCTTTATGCCAACAGTCATCTTGCCCCCGCTAACGATGCCATTTCACCATATAGATAAAGTTTATTCTTCACAGCAACAAATATCTGCATACGTGACATGACCACAGTCTTTCTTGTGCACTTTCTGAACTAATCAAGAAGAAGGAAATCGTAAATTCCCTTTCCAGACACTTCCAGACATTCCAGACCTGTGCAGGAACCTTGATTTTTGCAACCACTGCTTTACCCAGGTCTGCACTCTGCAGTGTATTGACCTTTTTTTGACAGCAGCAAATACTAGAACTTGGGCTGGTAAAGTGCCACGCGGCCGCTCAGGCAGCCCGAGGCCAGCTGGCAGTGTGTTGGGGAGAACTTGGTGGTGAGCACCACGTCGCTGTGCGAGTAGATGGAGCGAACCTCCCTAAGGCAGCTGGTCTGGACGGGCAGGCAGTCGGCCAGCTCACCGCAGCGCTCGTCGAAGGCCAGCAGGCGCACCCCGTAGCCGTATGGGGAGCAGATGAGGCGTCCGTCCGGGCTGAAGCACAGCTCCTTGATGTAGCCTCTGCCGACGTTGGCCTCCTCGATGTAGTGGGTGAGGCGGAGGGAGCAGCGAGGGGAGACGGGCGGTCGTGTAGGTGCCCCCTCCTGGAACTCGTACACACATGTCCACTACAGGAGGAAAGATGCGATTAGGGTTAAGGCGTTCAATCAATGTAGGTTGCAGGATCCACAGAGAAACCAACCAAGAGGTGAACTTGAACTACTAGGCAAGCTGCAAATTCACCTTATTTAAAAAAAAAAGGTATAAGGAGGCAGAATTTAGATCTTGTTCCTGGTGTCAGTGTTGGTTTGCATTAAACCAAGTACCCCCATTAGATGAGGCCAAAATTAAAACAACCATTCACTGTAGTGTGTTCAATTATAGTGAAACTAATTTAGACCTCGTTTTGCTGAGGTCCCCCTGGAACCCAACCCTGGACCAAACCCAAGTCTGAAAACCATTGTCATAGATTAAAATATTGCTTTGTAAGAATGAGGCCATTAATTGGTTTAATTTCCACCTACCGTGGGTGGGATAATATTTGTGACAACAAGCAAATGGTTTCTATGTGGCCACATTATGAGACAGATAGCGAGCTTACTCCAGTCTACTGTGAAAATGGCACTTTGTTGCTGGGGGTTAATTATAAGCCACCACAGTTCACAGTGATGCGACATGCGAGCGTCAGACTGCAGGACATAAATTCATGACTTTGTTGCAGTTCCTACCGTATACCAACAGAGGTCGTTTAAAGGTTGTTTAAGGTCATAGATGCACACAAACGTCAGATTTTACTCAAGCTGCAAGTCATAAACCCCTGCATTTCCATCAGAATTTGGTATGATCGAAGCTCTGTGTAGTCTGGATGTCACAAACAACATAAATAAGAGAGGGAGGCGAACAATGATATGATCTGATTTAGGAGGGAGATCTCGGTAACAGTCGATGGGCGCTCACCTCCTGGTCGTCCATGTTGCTGGAGCAGCGGATGAGCGTGGCCCAGCCTTTCGGGTGGAGCTGCAGGGAGGTGATGCAGTTCCCTCGTTCTCTCTCTCCGGGGATCTCAGGAGTCAGAACCTCCAGGCTGTTCCTCGGCGAAAGGCCTGGAAGAACAACGACTGTGAGAAATTCTTTTAACAACTTCATTATTTCACAGAGGTAAACCATAGCAAGTTTTACACTATGATTTTTGTCCGACCTTCTCTGTGAGGGTGTATTTTGCTGGAGTCATTTCCCTGTCGAGGAGTCCCAGTCGACCTGGACGCTGATGTGCCTCCATCTACAGAATCACAAGAGGATCAAAGTCAATTTTCTACAAAACAGAGGAAACAATAAACAAGTGGCGCGTAGGAGCAGGTAGGAGATGTAAGAGCCAGAAAATAAAAAGACAGGAAACAGGGAAGGGCAGGGAAAAAATGCAAGTGTACAGCTTGTATGTCTATGCAGTGTAGCTAAGAATGAATGCAAAAATGGAAAAAGCTTTTATATAATGCATCGATTGCAACCAAGAAATGCTAGCAAAAAGACATAAATGACCATCCGATTTTTTCCTAAAGTCACAAGCTGACTTGGATCTCACCTGAGCTGAGGGGAGTCCGTCGTGCTCGTAACATGCGGTAGCTGCCCACCTCGAGGGACTGGGTGAGGTCCAGGTCGTGGAGGATGAGCAGATAGCCTGAAGAAGTGGAGATGAGCATCTTGGAACAGTCAGGAGTCAGCCGCATCCTCATAAGGTAGCGGGTGTGGAAGAACTTTTTGTGCGGGCAGCCGTCCTCTGTGAACCTGCGGGGGAACGACAATTACACATGTTTTGACAGCCTCTAAACTCACAGGGGCATTTTGATCGAGTCTTGCTTCTGTGATTTGGTGCATATCTGCTTGAAACAAGATGTCGGTGTGTATTGAGCACCAGGTATACTAGGTGATCCAATCCACCATGAAACATTTTGCATTTAATCTTGGAAATCAAATAATTCCAGCCACCAATGAATGACAACGAACAGGGTTTTCAGAGGTGAACACCCCAAAAAACATCCACTCATCTGGGTGTTTTTTTTCTAAAAAGATGGGGCTTTTTCAAAAATCTGTGATGGTATTACTGGTTTCAACTTTCATGCACATCTACTGGACATGGACATAAAAAATACATTTCCTAAGACAGTAATAGCACTAACAATACATGAGAAAATAAATATTTTCTATCTTTTGTCATGTACTGCTAAATAGAGTCCGTTTTTATTTGACTGTGTTACCGGGCAATGCATATTATACAATAAACTGGAGAAAAAAACAAAAAAAAGAAAAACATAATACATTACGTGCAGATAACAAAAAGTCACATGATATATCTTGCTTTTCGCATTATATACAGAAGCATCTCTCACATTTATGTGAGAAGTATTTCCTTTTATATGCACGATGTCTAAATTTTCCAGGTTAAATGAAGATTTTCACATAATATATAATAGAATGTGCACATCCATACACACCTGTTAGTGTCCCACGTGATGACGTTGCCATCAAAGCCAGACGTGACGAGGAGACGGGTGTTGGTGTCGTACTCGATGTTCTTCACCCAGCTGGCGTGGCCGTGCAGAGAGCAAACCTTTGAATTCAGCTTCCGCAGATCCCATAGTGCAATTGTGGTGTCGTCCGAGCAGGTGGCAAACAAACGATTGTCCAAAAACCTGGAGAGCAGAAACATGCAGGCAGAGAGTCATCAATAGACTCTGGGTGGACACTTTGCCATCATCATAAAGTTGAAAAAAAGTGGAGTAAAGCGCCAAACTAATTCAAAAGTGATGCAGCAAAAAGGCTCACTGAGTCTTTAGAGCTGTTTTATGGAATCGGGAACCAACTGAAAAGGAAAACCTGACATCATCGAGAGAGGCAAATAAATAATGCATGTGTTTTTATTGTCAACTTTTTAAACCATGCCAGTGCACAAGCTGCAACTTCTTTTTGATTTACGAGCAAGGCATTTTAACACTGAGTTACTCTACAAGCAATTAAGAAAAAAAAAGTAAACTGCATCCCTTCAAGCATTTGGCCATCACTTTGCTTCCCCAGACTTAACAATGCATCAGTGACAAAAAAAGGTACTGTACAGTTGAAACCACAGCACTTCACCACAACCTAAGTGTGAAGCAAGCAGGATGCTGCTGAAAATCAACATGCATGCTCTGTCACCCTGCCCTAGAAAAATGAGACTTTAAAAAAGAAAGAAAAAAAAAATGGTACCTTATGTTATTGACACAGTCTTCGTGGGCCTCCACCAGGGTTTTGATGTGCCTGGAGGAGATGGGATCAAACAGCAGCACCTCGGTCTGCTCACAGGCCACAGTCAGCACAGACCTGGGCAGAGCACACAAACACAGTTACATACTGCAGCACAGAAGAAAAAAATCACCTAAAATGGGCATTTTCACAACCCTAACCACTGAAATATTACTTAATAACAATATAAGCTATGGCATCCAGTTTGTGGTCATCAGAAGAAAACAGAATTAACAATATAATGAAAAAAAAATCTGTATCTTTTTGTTTTTTCTTGCCAGTTTGATACTACGAATTTACATCATTAAAATGTGTCATTCACAAAAGGGTTAACTATTCCACAAAAATGTTGAGGGGGATGAACTGAGCTTGGATGAGTTTACTGTGCAGTACATCCCTCACCTCGCTGCTTAAGAGCTGTGCCAACAATGAGAAGACAAATAACACCACACCCCAGGATGACCCTAGTTCTCTCAGTCAGAGCTTGACGAAGTGAGATCCTCGCCTGAATAAATTGATGTATCCTCACGTGACCTTTCTCCATGAAATGCATTTGCACAGAGGCCGGTGTGCATGGAGGCGTTATGGTTTGTTTTGCTCTCAACTGCGCCCACAAACAGAATTTGAGCCATGCTGCCCTCAGCGTGGCTGCAGGATGTACCTGATCTGCTGTCTGGTCATCGAAGCCTGAACCCTTGAGTTTATATTGACTGTCCTGATGTGCTGGACATGGAGCCCTTTTAGAGGACCCCAAGTCTTGCTGGGTGAAATTAAAGCGCTTATAATTGGCATGTTTAATATGTAAGACATGCCACAGCAAAAAAAGTGGATGTAAAGAGGTGCATTTACAATAATATAGAATGCAAAATGTTGCAATCTGTTCAAGCTATAGGCTATACAGTACATGAAAGAAAAGCACTGACAAGCTATAGGAAAACAAGACTAATACATGCATGCAGCAGGTTTGGGATAGGAGATGACACTGGACAATAACTGAGTAGACATCCTGAAAGAAAAAACTTGTCCAGTAAACAAATCATGGTGCAATCATTCAATTTGTTCTGATTTAACAACATAAATAATAAGTATTCGACACAAGGTTTTTTCTCGGGATTAGCTGTTGATCCTGGGAGGGAGACATAATGGTCAATGTGAGAATTATTGGCAACTTTTAAGGCCATACACACATTTTAAACAACTTTGAAGGTCTTGTTTTATTTTCTCAAACCCACAAAGTTTCCATTATTTTCCCAGCAAGTGAGAATCATGTGAGTATGACATTTAAAAAGGCTGAAAGTGCGCCTGCGATGCTAGCTTACCCATCAGGAGAGTACTCCAGGTTGAACACAGCTCCGTGAGTCTGAGTGCTCAAGTTGACAGAGTCTGCAGCCGGATTCATTGAGCAGTACAAGTTGGTCATCGTCCTGAAGTTGTCCCTGGCTGGGTCCACAAAGATCCCTCTTCTCACAGTCCTGTTTTGCAGCCAGGAGAACAGGCTAGTCCTGCTGCTGCTGCTGCTGCTGCTGCTGCTGCTCCCTCCGCTCCGCAGCGGCTTGGCCGTCTGGCAGCGGGGTTCACGCTCCTCGGACGCCGGGGAGCTCGCACTTCGCTCCCGCCCGTCCCGGTCGCCGCTACCGCCGCTGTCCACCGGGGCAGCGGGGACTCTCCGGGGGCTGTCATCCCCACAGTCTGACTCCTCGATGTCGGGGTCCTCGCCTTGGTCGGAAGCGGTGCAGTTGTCGGGCCTGTCCTGCGACTCGTCGGCGTCCTCGCTGTCGCTCATTGTAGCTCCTCCAGGGTCCAGAGACCCGTTTGTGTTTTGGGGCGCAGCGTTTCGGCTTTACGGCGAAAAGTAGACCGACTTTAGTCACCAAGCTGGCATTAAACCGAGTCTTGCCCCTTCGATTTAACGCCCCATGGTTGTGTATTTTCACCTGTATGCGAAACGTAAGCCGAATTATATTTTGTTGTCAGACTTGGCAGCGTCTCATCGTCCCTTGTTAAGTTGCTAAAACGAGCAACGGCGGCACCGGAAATACACACAACTACCCTTCAAAATTTAAGCACAAATGTGGCTCTTTTGGGAAAAAAGTCAAAGCATGTACGTGTAATGTAAAGGCGTTGATATGTGCATAACCTCACATTTTGCACCACAATAAACAAATAACTCGCGAAGTATTCCTCTTTAATGTATTTTTCTCACCATTTCGCTGCTTTGAAATATAATCATGCTGCGAAACCCAGTCGCCTCTGTGGATTTGATTTTGAAAATTGTTGACGGATGTTGCGCCGCTTCATTGTATCGGGCTTGATACCGCTCAACCCATCATAAACAAACGCAAAATAAAATTAAGTGACGAAATTCCGCTTCCTTGGCCACTTGAGGTGCTTCCGCTGATTGGATGCTGCCACCTGCTGGATGATTCCTGCATGTTCACCTGTGTGTTGATGGCTGGTGTGTGCCGTGAGAGCCAGGAGAAATAAAACTGTTTTATCCAACACGGTGTCCATTTTCACGGCACTGTTGGTTGCACTGAACACAAGGGGGCAGATTGATCCCTTTATCTCTCAGAAATGTCATGCTGATTTACATAAAATTAAACATTAAATATACGGGCAGATATTAGTGTCATTATACTGACAAATGTGTGCATCATGATCTGTAAACAAGAGACACATTACTAACATGGTGTATTATTACAAATTCCTTTCCGTTAGTGTGCTGTAAATTGTCATTTAAATGAATGCACAATATATGATTTGTACAAAGTGATACATACATGTGAATACATTTTTCTCTATCTATACTAATACCTAAAACGTAATATAGATAAATAAATAAAGAAGGCAAAAACAAAGCAAAAGAAAACCAAATGTATGTTTGCAGTTTCAACAGGCCCTGTGTATTTTCTTTTCTTTTCTTTTTTTTTTTTTTTTTTTTGCAGCAAGACATTCTCAAATATAAACCTGGCATCAGAATCAGAATCAGAATTAGAAATATTTTATTGATCCCTGAGGGGAATTGGGTCAGTTGCAGTTGCTCCCATTCTCAAGAGAACAATATATTATTCGCATAAGTGAAAAGATAAGATATAGAAAAATAAATAAGGAATATAAAAATATGTGCATAGGAAATTTGTAAAAAAAAAAAAAAAAAAAAAAAAAAAAGGTATGCGCATTATGTATAAACTTTATTCATCCATTTATTTATTTACTCAATAACTTGTGATTTTGAGACTATCCATTTGCAGTGTGACACACCCACCCACCCACACCCACACACACACCTGCCATCAGGTGCACACAACACAGCACTTCAACTGGCACTTAGCCTCTCAGGAAAACAAATACAATCAACCTGTACAATAGGAAAATTAAGTAAATAAGATGTGTGAATCCACATCCTTTTAGTTATGATTCAAATAAAGAGAAAAAGAAACAAACTAAGTAGTGTGCACATGGGAGCATGCATGTTGCAGTGTACACACAGGTAAAAACACATTATAAAACTGGGTCTCCACTCAGTTATATTGGGTAAAATCAGTAGTGTGAGCTGCAGCAGGTATGGGCACTGTAGTGTACTTTGCACATGCACTTTTTCCAATTCAGCCTCATTCAGTGCAGTTATATTAAAGGTGCACCTCATAGTTTTGTACAAGAGAAGCCATTTCTTCATTATCTCAGTCTTTGGGTCATAATCTGGGTCACGAAATAAATACTGTCCTCGTTTTACTCCTGCCGTTGCTTCCCTCCCTGTCCCCTGAGGCGTCTAAACAAACAAATGTCAGTGCAACAAACATCTGGACTCAACATCACAACGTGACAAATCATCTTCAGGCGAAGCTGCAACAGTACCCAAAGCCTCGATGGTGACTGAACTGACGTGGATCTGTAATTAGGCTGTATGGCTTTTAATGAACTGCCCGTAGAAATTCACATTGCTGTAGGATAAAATTGACTCATAAAAAATAATGTAAATTAGAGGTAATAATCGAAAAACGTGAGTCTGCAGTCCTCGTTTCACAGGTCGATACACACATTTTCAATACAGCTGATCGTTTTACACATCTAGGCATAAAAACTGATTGCGTAAATGATGCTCCTCTTTTTGAAAACGCACCATTGAGTTGCTCATGTCCTTAAATGGTCAAATAAACATTTTGAACATGATTTAATTACCTAAACTTTTACTGCCATTTCAGCAAATTCCTTCGCTACCTCCTAAACACTTCTTTCACAGACTTAATCAGCTCCTCACCGACTTCATCTGCACCAACAGATGTCCGAGACGCCTTTAATCTTTTGCGTTTGTCATAGGAGAGACGAAGACTTCAAAGTCCCCACTTGAGGTGGTAATGTTGGACTGTCTGACTTAAAACCAGCATTTACTTTTGATCCCTGAAACCTCCATCTCGAGTGGAGATCAAATCTTCTTTTGCTTTAAAGTTTGGGCTAACAAAGGGATTAAGCAGATTTATACTCTACCATTAAACTTATTGTGAGGGAGTACCTATTACATATAATATTCCTAGAAAACATTTTAAATACCTGTCTCCATCTTCAGTGAAGCTGAGAGAGAATTTCCATGTTGAGTTGCACATTTCCAAAAGGTGAGAATGAACAGATTAGTGTTAAACATTACTAAAACTAAATGTATTGCATATTCTTGCCAACAACACTGCACGCGATCTCTTCGTAGATGGGATGTCTGTTGAGCAGGACACTAAAACCAAACTCCCTGGTGTCAAATTAGATCACTTTTTGTCTAGTATTATTATTGGCAATGCAATTTCATGGAAAGGCTGTGTATGTTTCATCTACTGTTATGACTGATGTTGTTCGGTTTCTTGCTCTCTCACACCTGGAGGACGCCCAATGATTTGGTCAACGTCTGCAGAGAAACACCTAAAAACTTCAAATTGCACAGAATGGAGCAGCTAGATTAATTCCTCATTGTTTTTTCTGTATTGATGTCTGTGAGATGTCATGGCTCCCTGTGGAGGCCAAACTAAAATTCTGCCCTCAGTTTTTCATGCACAATGCTATTTGGAATAACATTAATTCTTGTATGATAAAATAGTATTTGCTGGTCACTTGGATGTCCAAGAACTGACTGCTGAAATGATCCTGTACAAAACGCAGACCTGCAAAAACCAGTTTGTTAGACAAAAATCTTTACTTTGCAGGTTAGAGGTCACACACGGACAGGCGTGTGACTTCAGCGAAGGCAACAAAATCCATGCAGGAGAAAAAAAAAAAAAAATCACACAGACACTAAAGTCCATAAATCCAGGCAGAGTCAAAAACCAGGCAGGCAAGCGTGAGGAAGAAGAGGAAAAAAAAAAAAAACACTGGAGAGCATGTGTACACTGGGAAGACAATGACACCCTGGCAGCCGCACAGCAGAAACACCGGGCTTTAAAGACACAGGGACTGATAACTAACCAGACACAAGTGAGTGAGACAGGCATCAACAACACAGGAAGTAAAGACAACAGAAAAACACAAGGAGAAGACATTATAAAATAAAACAGGAAGTGGACAGAACAACAACTGTGTGGTGAGAACTGTTCTCTATAGAGCTTCTTCTGCTTGGAATATGTTCCCCGACACTATTAGACAGACTAAAAGCAGATTTTCTTTTAGAAAGTTCCTTGAAAGAAAAAATGATGAATTTCTCATAGATATTATTGTGGTTTTCTGTCTCAGAATTTCGAAATCGTTTTCACTTTTTGCTTTTCATTGCTTTTGCTTTGGTTTGCATATAGGATGCTATTGTTGTTCCAAATGTAGAGTTACTCTTTACTTTCTGCACATGTCATTTTATGTCACTGACACAATTATTGTTTGACATATTGTTGCTGCTTTTGCATTGGATCACAGGAAGGAACTGCTTTGTGGGAGCTAATGGGGATCCAAATAAAAAATAAAGAATAGATCATATAACTCAAAATAACTCTCTCAATACGCCCTCCCTATTCATCTTAGAAAAAGAAGTAATAAAAGATTGTTATAGGAGAGGCTTAATTTCATTGTTGGATGGTGCAGCGGTGTCAGGGTCACATGACTCCTCAAACTGCAGATTAGGAGCATGGAAGGAGGATTAAAATGAGGATTTGCATGTGAACGCCTGGAGGGAGACATGCAACCCCAAACAGTGAACACACCATTGTAACAGGTGTGAAATACAGCAGGTTTACAGGCACTCTATACTACTGGATTTGGGGAACTTGTTAAGAGATTTTGGAAAGATGTGGATTGTACAAGAGATGAAACCCTGAAAAGTGATGTACCACTAACAGCGATGACGTTGATATCACATTTATATCCTCAAGATGTTTGATTGAAAAGAGCAGGATACACACTGATAGACTTGTGCACCTTACAGGCAAAAAAAAAAAAAAAAAAAAAAAAAGGCTCCACACTGGAGGAATGTTAATGCGCAAACCAAAGGTAGTTGGCTGAAAGAAATGGCAAGAAAAATGTCAGTGGAAAAGTTGGGGGGGGGACTGGAATCCGTTCATATCTGGGGACGGTGACATGCTGACAAATGATTGGGAAATGAGAAGTTTCATCAAACATTCCTGTCGTTCACTCTTTCTCTGTCTTTCTCTCAAGTTGTGATTGTTGAACTATTTTTTATTACCCATTTTATTATCTCTAAGTCCACTGGATACAGTGCTTGTCAAAATGATGTTTGTGTATCCGAATAATAGGTTATAATTCAATAAAAATATTGTTGAAAAGAAGAAAAGAACTAAACAGTGCTACAGACTGCAAAAACTAACCTACAAATCAAACCATGAAAAAGGGGGAACCATTTCTCCCAGTGCAGGCTACTGGAAAACAATGATGCACAATAACACAGATTGAAATTGTACTATTTTCACTCTTTGATAACAAAATGATCATAAAAACATGGTTAAACCACAGGGGAAAACAAATAAACAGAGATTTTTAATGCTGTCCTCATCGTATCATAGAAGGGTCATATGAAACCCAAGGCCATCCTCACAAAAGGATGTTTTTTTCTAGTTTCTGGGCAGCTGAGTATCTCCAATTAAAATTGAAAACATATGCCGTGACTTCAGCAGGAGTGCGCTGGTGATGTGCCATGTCAACGGGAATCGATGACAGGGGGAGGAGGGCCCCGTTCGGCGGTTCACGGCCCCTGATGCCTCCTGTTAGTCGCCTTTGACTGGCCCTTGTGATGCATCACTGAAACGTCTGAGAGCCTCTGCAAAACAAAGACGGGGAATGTTCAAGGGGTCAAATTGGGACAGAGGAATTTATGAGGGATGGCGCTGGAGCAACAGTGCGACAGTCTTAGAATGAAAAAAATTAAGAAGTCATAAATTTAATTACTCGCTGTACTTGTGTCTCTTGATCCACAAGTGCAGATTCAACATTTCATAACCTTAGAGTTGTGCTGCAAAAAAAAAAAAAAAAAAAAAAATCATGCATTCTGTATATGGAAAGTGCACTCATGCATTTATTTTATGAGGTGTTTGTGCAAAAAGGAGAGCATGTATTCACCAACCTGCATTCATTTGTACGAATCGTTGGACATACAATCAAATTAAGAGGAAAAGTTGTCAGTGCAGATATGTACATTAAAAGTAGGCTAAATGCTCCCGGGCATGTGAAAAATATCACCAATTAGTACACTGGAGGTTTCACAGACATAAAACCTTTACGTAAGTTATAAATATAGAATATATGAATATAGACCATGTGAAAACAAAAGGGAAAAGGGAACATGTTTGAGACTCTGGGGCACCGAGGAGTTAAATCCATCACCCAGAGGACAACATTTTATTATTCAGATAGCGTTTTGGATATGCGCTTTAAACATATTGTCACCAAATGGCATTAATAAAGAATTTGATGTCAGAAATATTTTAAAACGATGCAACCCTTCAATCTGTGGTTTCAAGTTCATCTCCTCCTTTGCCCTTCTTTTTTTCAGATGGGCTCTAAGATGGTATTTTCCCTGATGTTTCTCCCATTTTACACATGTGTATTATGCGCATACATATTGTAGATTTATTTATATGTGCAATTTGTGTGAGAGAAGCCTAAGGTCTACTCCTTGGTGATTTTTTGTGTGTAGGTGTACCCAGGCTAAAAATTATGCTGAATTAAATTGATTTTGGGCAGAATTCAGAGTGTCCGTAATGTCATTTTTAATTTTTCTGAGGTTCTGAGGTTGTACCAAATATGCTCTTTAGGCATAAGTACACACAAGTTGAAAGCTATTTGTTTTTGGACAATAAAACGATGATGTGACTCTTGTTTATGGGTCATGATGTGCACGTTTGTAAATTAATTAATGATTAATCTCTCTCCATTCCCGTGGCATTCCCCTGGCAAAGTCTTTTGCTGCATAAAATTGTATTCACTATGTAATCAAAATCCTGGCAAGCTTTGGAGAAGGTGTTTTTTGGCAATGGTGCAAGGTGTTGACTTCTCTCGAGTGTATATGCAAATGTTGATGGAAGGACATGCTGTGACAGTAAACCCATAGAACGAAGCCCCAGCTGCAGCCGGGCTGA